>NC_047659.1:52172366-52772366 GCF_011762505.2 Arvicanthis niloticus
CATTGATTGTAGGCAGGAGTATAAAAGTATTTGATGGCATTCATCAAAATGGAATCGTGTCCATGAGCACATTTTTTGGCCTTTCTTTTCCAGAAAGTTACGCTATAGGTATACTGAGACATATGTACAGTGATAAAGAAATAGGTTATTTAGTTCCTAGTAGCAAAATAATAGAAGCATCCTTAGGGGACCCAGGAGCACAACAGTGGAGGACCAAACCAGGATGAGTAGGTACCTCTGGGCATGCAATGATCTTTAAGAGATGTTTTAAAAACTGTGTATGCTATGAAATTGTTTCTGGAAACATGCAAAAGCCTGCACACCAGGGCTCCTAAGCATATACAAGGCCTGTATCAGACAGGCTGTGTACAGATGGACAGAGACATGTCATTGTATGATTTTAATCTCTGAATTTTGAATGTCTTTTCCTCAAATGTGTAGCTCAGCTTTATTTAAATAAAAACTCTTTGAATTGCACGCTTGAGAATTCATATCACCTATGAAATGCTCAATAAGATGTAGCTGTTATAATAACATCGTCTCAAATTTGTTTGTAGACATTTGTGTCACGTCAGTGTCAAAAGGAGGATTTGAAAGGGAAGAAACGACAACCTTTGCCATGTTCTACAGACTGAGAAATATACTCTTTGAAAGAAGTATGTCTGCAAACTTCGTGATGTCTTGGTTTTTAATAGCTGAATAGTATTCCATTGTGTAGATAGACTACGTTTTCTTTACCCATGCTTCAGCTGAGGGGTATCCAGGGTGTTTCCAGTTTCTGGCTATTAAGAATGAAGCTGCTATGAACATAGTTGAGCAAGTGTCCCTATGGTATGGTCGGGCATCTTTTGGATATCTGCCTAAGATCGGTAAAGCTGGGTCCTGGGGTAGAACTATTCCCAAGTTTTTGAGAAACTGCCAAATTGATTTCCAGAGCGGTTGTACAAGTTTGCACTCCGGCTCCCCGTGCTCCACATCCTCGCCAGCATGTGCAGTCACTTGCGTTTTTAATCTTAGCCATTCTCATGGGTGTAAGATGGAATCTCAGAGTCATTTCTACTTGGACTGCCTGGTTGGGCCTCAGTGGGAGAGGATGTACTTAGTCCTGCAGGGACTAGATGCCCCAGGGTGGGGAGGTACCCAAGGGGTCGTTCCCCTTCTCTGAGGAGAAGAGGAAGGCATAATGGGGGAGGGATTTGTAATGGTAGGACTGAGAGGAGGGAGGACTGTGATCGGAATGTAAAGTGGATAAAAAAATAAATTCTTGAAGAGAGATGAGGGAGGGAGGGAGGGAGGGAGAGAGGGAGGGAGGGAGGAAGAGAAAGAGGAGAGAGAGAATGAATTTGGGAGCTCACTATATGTGGCTACCTACACAGTAACCATCTGTTAACATGTTTAAAATCCAGTTGTTTCCTGATGGATGGTTTGGATTGACACCTTTATAAACAGTGTAGGGTGCAGAGTTATTTTGACTTCTAACACATTTCTGGTTTCTGCTTTGCAGATAGGAGAGTGATGGACGCCATCTCTCGTTCCCAGCTTTACCTGGATGATCTCTTTTCTGACTTCTACGACAAACCTCTCAGCATGACTGACATTTCCCTCAAGGAGGGGACTCACATCCGAGTGAACTTACTAAACCACAACATTCCTAAAGGGCCCTGCATCCTCTGCGGAATGGGGAACTTGAAAAGGGAGACAGTTTACGGGTGCTTTCAGTGTTCTGTGGATGGCGTGAAGTACGTGAGGCTTCACGCGGTCCCTTGCTTTGATATCTGGCACAAAAGAATGAAATAAAAGGAAGAAGGAATATGCTTTGTGGGTGTTTTGTACTACACATGCCTTCCTTACGTTCTTTAGGTTTGCTTGGTTTTTTTTTTTTTAGCAGGAGGCTCTGGGAGCGATGATGGCGCATGCCTTTAGTTTTAGCTACTGGGAGGCTGAGACAGGAGGATCGAATCATGAGTCCAGGGCTTCTGGGCTGGAGTGCACTCTGCCAACTGGGTGTCTACACTAAGTTCGATGTGGTGTCCTTCAGGTGCTGAGTTCGGCATGGCTTTGGTGAGGACGAAATGCTATGGTTCCTGTCCCTGGGACAGAGTCAGCAGGTGTGGGCCTCCACCAGTATCAGTGGCTGCTGTGAGCATAAGGATTGTTGTATAATATAGTACATATTTTCACGTTCCTCCGAGGAATGTCCTGTTGACGTTGATGACTCCATGATGATCTAAGACAGCATGAGTTCAGGATGTGAAGGTGAGGCTAACGTCTCAGCAAAATGGTAAACACTGGAATCGTCAGCTTCCCTTAAGGCTGTGGAAAAGAACTCTAAAAATATGGGCTCAAAAGTATATAATTTCTCAACTATGCAAAAAAAAGGATGTAATATGAATTATATGAGGAGCTTCACGAATCTAAAGGAACAAAGGCAGCTGCATTAATGAACCAGCTTGTCATAAAGATATAAAGGCAGGCAGATTCCTGAGTTCAAGGTCAGCCTGGGACATAGCAATTCCAGACACTGGTGTGGTAGAAATGATAGTTCAGGGTAGGGTCCCACGCAGCTAGTCTGTGGCTAACAGAGGCAGGCAGATCTCCGAATTCGTTTGCAATGTTAAAAGAAAATGTGTTCTTGCTGTCTCCTAAGAATTAAGGGGCTGAGATCAACAGATGCTAATTCATAGGATAATCTAAAGGGAACCTGGAATTAATAACTGAATTGATATGTAAATAAAAAACTGGGCTTTTGGTCTGCAGGACATGAGGTAGCCAAAAGCAATAGCAGTTCTTTGAAGTTTTCTCTAGCCAGAGCTGAGCCCGTCTGGAGGTCTCTGGAGAGCAAAAACAGCCCTTCAAGAATGTTTTCTAAATTACTTAGAGAACTGATATAGCTGTTGGAGAAAATGTTTTCTAGCAGCTATCCAGAGAAAGACGGTCTGAAGAGTGAACATGGCTCTTTTAGAATGTTTTCTGGCTTTCTGATTTTGATCAAAAAACCCAAGAATTACTTTTAGAACTTTTCTAACAATTTCTGACTTGGTCTGAAGATTCGAGATTTTTTTTTATAGCAGCTTTTCTCCCAAATACCCATCTCTCAGGAACCTGGACCTAGCCAAGGCTGGTCCTTAGCATCCCAGGAGCAGGGACCACCAGGTTGCCTAAGGACGGGTGAACTGGCCCAGGGTGGGGGTGGGGAAGCAGGAGGACCTTTGGGTAACATTTTCCACCCATGAGGTGATGGAGATATTGCTACTGTCTTCTTCCTCGTGGGTTTTATGAGCTGTGTATACAAAACAAAGCTTAATTACAAAATTCAAAGGCAAGTACTCTTTCACAAATCTGTCCATTTCTTCCTAACCACTTGGGAATCATATCATTTTAAGTACCTTTTCAATATAATTCATATTTGTTCTAAAGAGAAATTTTATATTTAATCGCTTTTTAATTTAACAGTTAAAGATGACAAATAGGCACCAAGTGGTTACTTTAGTGCCCTAGGTTTGGTACCAGGAGAAAAAAAATGTGTTAATAATTTAATATATTCCTAAATGTTTAATTGTGGTATCAGATTAAGAACCCTGAGCTCAGCATGGAGTTCTGTTCACTGCAAACTGTGTGACTGACAGTGGTAATGGGTGACCATTCTGTCTAGTAATTTTGCTTTGCAAAATGGGTGCTGTCACTTTAAAATTAAGGAAAATAGGACAGGGCTTTATCTTTGGAAATGTTTAGTGGATTTAATATGTTTTATTCTCAATTGTTTGGGGCTGGGGAAGTAGGACCTTGCTATTATCCAATCTGTTCTCAAAATCCTGGGCTCAGGGGATTTGCCTACCTTGGTGGGTAATGGTTACATACCACTGTATGTTTTTCAAATTTTTTTTTTTGTTTGTTTGTTCTTTAAATTTATTTATTTATATATGAGTACACTGTAGCTGTCTTCAGACACACCAGAAGAGGGCATCAGATCCCATTACAGATGGTTGTGAGCCACCATGTGGTTGCTGGGACTTGAACTCAGGACCTCTGAAAGAGCAGCCAGTGCTCTTAACCGCTGAGCCATCTCTCCAGCCCTTCAAATATTTTGTTTTTTTGAGACAGGGTTTCTCTGTGTAGCCTTGGCTGTCCTGGAACTCACTCTGTAGACCAGGCTGGCCTCGAACTCAGAAATCCACCTGCCTCTGTCTCCCAAATGCTGGGATTAAAGGCACTCGCCCCCACTGCCCGGAAAATTCAAATATGTTTTTATCTACTAAAACATCTGAAATTTTCATATACTGACAACTAATTATCTTTTATTAAAATAATTGTAGAAATGTTTTAAAATTCCAGTTTCAAAATGAGTAACAGTATTCAGAGTTCGATTCATGGAGTCCAGGCTGGTCTTGAACTCCCTATAGCTCAGGGTACTGCTGAATGCCTCACTGTCCTGCATCAACCTCTGAGTTTGGGATTACAGGTGTTGTGTTACCACTCCCAGATTGTAGGGTGCTGGGATTGAATGAGGGTCTTCAAGCATGTTAGGTGAATGCTATAACCGGGCTACCACATCTCCAGCTGATGCATACTTAACTCTTTTTTAAAATTATTTATTTTATGAATAATACACTGTCGCTATCATTGGACATACCAGAAGAGGGCATCAGATCCCATTACAGATGGTTGTGAGCCACTGTGTGGCTGCTGGGAATTGAACTCAGGACCTCTGGAAGAGCAGTCAGTGCTCTTAACCTCTGAGCCATCTCTCCATCCCCCATATTTAATTCTTAAAAACAAGTTTAGAAGTACTTTGTATAGGCTGGCTAAAGTAGTACATGCCTGTAATCAGTATGTAATCAAGAAGCTGAGGCAGGGGTATTGAGAGTTTGATACCAGGCTCGGCTGCATAGTGAGTCCCAGACAAGCTTGGGCTGTATAGCAAGGCCCTGTGATAAAAACAAATGCTTTGAAGAAATAATGGGCTAGAAAGGGCTCTCACATATTCACGTTTACACTCCATGCCCGTGTTTGAGGGAATAACTGGCAGAGGACTCAGAGATGAGAGAATGTTAGAAAGTTAAGAAAAGGTAGGAAAGGTGAATGCATATGGTGGCGCACACCTTTAATTCCAGCACTTGAGAGGCAGAGGCAGGGAGATCTCTGTGAGTTTGAGCCCAGTCTGGTTTACAGAGTTAGTTTCAGGACAGCCAGGGCTAAATAAATAAATAAATAAATGTTGTTATACCTACTTTGGGTAGCTCACAATGGCCTGTAACTCTAGCTTCAGGAAGTCAGAGTCTCTGGCCTCTATAGACACTTTTATTTGTGTGTGTGTGTGTGTGTCACACACATTTTTTTTTTTAAAAAAAGTTATAGATAATATACAAGAAGAAAGAAGTGGAATAATACATTACATTACATACATATATACATACATACATACATACATACATACATACATACATGTTCCAGGACAGCCAAAGCTGTTACGCAGAGAAGCCCTGTCTCCAAACAAACAAACAAACTAAGCAAAGAAAAGAGCAGACCAGGAAAGCTGTTTGCTCTGGGCTCATGTATTTCAGCCAGAGCAATCCTGCCTGACCTAGTATGAAGCATCTAGAATTTTACGATTCTAGTGCCCTTCCTTTAGCAACATATGGTCCAGTATTGCTTCCTTACTCTTAACAAGTTGGACCACACCGCTGTTTTGACCATGATTCAACACTGTCATAGCAAGGTTATCTCTTTTGTAGCAGAAACTACAGCTTCACATTTTTTAATTCTTTAAAGCATTCCAGTTTGTAAGGATCATTTGCATTAATAAGAATGTTGGAGTGAAGAAATATAGGGATCTCTAGAGAAAGGCAACCAGAAATTGAGAAACGCCATGACACCAGTTTAAAGTTATGGACAAAAGTAATGGATGGGGGGGTGGGGTGGGAATGTGCACTGGGGGAGCTGGAGAGATGGTTTGGCAGTCAGTCCTGTGTAAGATTCTTGCAAAGGGCTATGGCTTGAATTCCAGCACCCATTTTGGGTAGCTCACAATGGCCTTTAACTCCCCGCTCCAGGAAGTCACAGACTCTGGCCTTCATAGACACCTTTATTCGTGTGTGTGTGTGTGTGTGTGTGTGTGTGTGTGTGTGTGCGCGCGCGCGCGTGTGCGTGTGTCTCATACACTTAATAAAATAAATGTTTTTAAAAAGTTTAGATAGTAGACAAGAAGGAAGATAGAAGAGGAATGAATGATACATTTATAATACTGCTTGAAGAGGCATACTGTGTGTAGGTGATGAACTTTGGTTTGGCCAAACTCCCAAGGCCAGAAGCTTGCACCAAGAGAGTACACTGTGTTGAAATTCATGATTCAGGTATACACAAATGACACCTTCCTGCATGAACTCCAAAGAAAGATTCTATGTGGATATTTTTCATATCCTACTGTCTATAACATCACGAAATGCATAAATAAAAGAGACCTAAGTTCCTGGTCTCTGGGTATTTTTAGGTAGAGGGCATTATAAGGGCTTTTGGATCTTTGCATACTTATTCTTGCTGTTAGCCGTGGGGTTGGAAAGCACCCATTCTGCATCTTAACCTGTGTATTCATCTATATCCTGAAGGAGGGATGCAGCCACTGGGATCCAGCCCATTCCTTATTAGTGTAATCTATGGTCACAGGAGAAAATTACAGTAAACACAATCACACCTACCCAAGAGCCATATTTGCAAAACAGCTTCACATTATTACACCGAAACTAAGTTTATTGAAAGAAACAAGTATCTCCTCATAAGGGAAAATAGGTATAACTACAACATAGGGAACAGTGATTTTTTTTAAAAGCAAACAAACAGAGAAGTAAATAAATTTATAGCTCGTCATGTTGGTGCACATTGTATTCCTTGGGAGAAATGAAGCCGTCTCCATTGTGGTCATTTTTCTTAAAGATATCTTCCAAAACTGCCTTTTGATATGACTTGTCACGGGGTTTGGCATCTTTTTCAAAGTCCTTCTGTAAGTAAAGCTCTATCTAGAGGCCAGAACACAACATTGTTAATAAAAAAGTACCACAAGTAATGTCTTTGTCACTCTAAGAAATGATTACAGTAATGAATAAGCATAGTAAGTGATTCAAACATTTTAAATAATTGATCTAATTGTTTATGAGGGAGGGGAACTCAAGGACCATGGTACACATATGGAGATCAGAGGACAACTTGTAGGAACTGGTTCTCTTTCTACTATGTAGGGGTACCAGGGACTGAACTCAGATCATCAGGCTTGGAGCAAGAGCTACATTCACTGTGAAATCTTACCAACCCATAACCATCTTAAAAAAGATATTTCAAACTTTGGAAATATCTTAGAAACAGGGTCTTTCTACATAGGGCTTGGCTGTCCTGGAACTCATTCTGTAGATCAGGCTGGCCTCAAACTCACAGAGATCTGCTTGCTTCTGCCTCCCAAGTACTGGTATTATAGGCATGTGCCAACATGTCTGGCCTGGGATTTTTGTTTTGTTTTTAATTTTTGAAGAGGAATGGTTATTCAAATTAGCTGTCCCTGGGGTTATAGATTGGTGGTACTAGCCACACTTAATTTTCCTGAAACTAAATACTTTCTAATAGTCCACATTGTTCATATTAGAAAAGAAAAACACATTCATATTGATTCCTATTATTAATAAACTCTCTTTAGCATCTCTGTCTCTGGAACTAATGAATTTACTGCATAATCAAGCCAACCACGGGCGTGAGATGCTCTGAAGTACACGGACTGCTTGCATTTGCAGCATATACAGTTTCACTAAGCAAACAATAAAGCACTGCACTATTAGTCACATGCAATTTCTCTGCATTTGAAATGGGGCTACAGCAAACTGAGACGTGCTCTTGAAAGTGTTAAGTCACACAGATGATTTTAGAGATAGAAACTAAATGTATGCTTCACTGATAATTTTTATATAGGTTTCATGTTGAAATGGTACTATTTCATCTATATAATGAGTTCAGCTAAGTCACAAACAGATCATGATTTTTCTTTGTTTTTCCATGTCCTTGTCTTGAGATGATATCGCCTCTCGTTGTGCTCCCAGGGCTGGTCTCAACTCATAGGCTCGATCAATTCTTCTGCTCCAGCTTCCTTAGGGCTGGGACCATGGGTAATATCACCATGGCGAATGTTCTTTTTACTTTTTAATATGTGTACACCACATAATTTCAAGTTACAGTTATCTATGTAACCCAGCTGTTTCTCCACATGAAAATGCTGATTTATAGAAAAGAAAGCATAGCACACTGGCCTGGGGATAATTTTAATGTGGCCATTTTAACGGCAAGAGACATTTTGAAAGGTGGAGTTGAATAGAAAACCGTTTTAGTAATGCATATCCCATGCTCATTCCATCATAAAGAATGGTCAGTATCCCTTGAGTCAGCTTCTCAGAGGTGACTGATCCTGTATGAAGGGAGATACATTGTTTCCCCGTCTACCTATACAGGTATAAAGCATTTTAAACAGCCCCAAACATTCTGAATTTCCTAAACAATATCTATTTTTGTCCATATAGTGTAGTAGAGGTCCAAAAAGGTGGTGGGCAAGAACATAACTTTAATTTTTAAATAAAGATTTGTTTTATTATTTAATATATGTGTGCCTGCAGTACCAAAAGGGACCAGAAGAGGGCATCAGACCCCTTGGAGCTGGAGTTACAGGGGGTTGTAAACTGCCTGATGAGGACAGATGCTGGAGGAGATGCTTGGTAAATGCTCGGGTCCTTTGGAAGAGCAGGGATTGCTGAGCCATCTACCCAGCCCTATGACTTTAATGTTTGCTACTAACGGGTTCTACATTACTTTCATTTTGTAATTTAATACTGTACTCCACTCCCATCTTAGGTAAACTGAAGAGACAATCTATTAAATTTTTCTGATCGTTAAGCAAGAAAGTTTCTGTTAGTTCATGTTTCAAATCTGGGCTTCCACACGTATTGATTTCACGGTCTTTGACAAAAATGTAGCCTTTCCGAACACTAGGAGTAGCATCTGTAAAAGGAGGGTGATATCTGAACTAAAGACTTGATACAGGGTCAACATCAACAGAAGACAACTACTGTTACAACCGGGCAAAAACCATTTTTACCCATCTGGTTATAACATAGCCAATATCCTGATGCCTGGTAAAGAGAAGCTAAACAGATCACACTTTGGATTTCCACTACTTTTATTTTTTCAGAAAAGAATTGGAGATGCCGTAATGTCTAGAGGTCTTTCTAATTCTCAAAGGAACCTCTGGGTGTGGCTAAAGGAACTAAGGAATGGTGTGTGCCCAGGCTGCCCCCAGGGTGCTATGAGAATCCCTTCACTGCTGTTATTCATTCCAAAGACGGTGGTGATGAGGAGTCAGCAGAGGAGAAACACTGAAAACAGCCTCCTCTTTAAGGGTCCTTCTAAGGCCTGCTGTCCTGGGTCATCTGGGAAAGGGGAATTTTGTTGAGGAGCTGTCTCTATCAGATTGTCTTGTAGCAAGCCTGAGGAGGTATTTTCTTAATTAATGATTGACGTGGAAGGGTGCTCACTGTGGGTGGTGTTACCTTTGGGCAGGTGCTCCAAGGCTGTGTAAGGCAGCAGACTAAGCCAGGGATAGGGAAGAAGCCAGGAAGCAGTGTTCCACCATAGTCTCTGCTTCAGTTCCTACCTTGAGCTCCCTTGTCCTGGCTTCCCTCAGTGGATTGTGACCCAGGATATATAAGCCAGATAAGGCCTTTATCCCCAAGTTGCTTTTGGTTGTGGTCTTTATTGCAGCAGTAGAAAGCAAAGTAAGACGCTGGGCAAACATGCCTCTCTCCCTGCTGGCTGACTGGAGAGCCTCAAAGGAAGTTCTACTGCCTACTAAGTTCCTGGAGCTGGAGCTGGAGTTGAGTGGGAAGAAAGTCAGAGAGGGAAATGAAGAAGAGGTAGGTGAGTAGAGATACAGCTTAGAGGCCCAGTGCTTGTGTAGCATGCAAGCAATGTAGCATGGCATTCTAGGTCCAATTCCTAGGCAAAATAGTAAAGAAAAAAAGGAAAAGACCCATTAGTTAGGGCTGGTGGTTTATTCCTGTAATTCTAATACTTGGGAGAAGAAAGAGGATTTCTACAAGTTCAAGACCAGCCTATACAACATCATGAGTTCCAGGGCAGCTTGGGGCTAAAGTGAAGCCTTATCTCAACCCCACAGTCCCTGCAATAGAAAAAGGACTGACATTATATTTGAAATCAGGGGACTACCTACCTTGTATTGCCTACTTAGGTGGTAGTTAATACATGTTTAAGCCACCTCTAAACAAAGGAGGGAGCAGAGAGTTGAGCATAGACTGTAGAACTAGGTGAGGCATTAGGCTTCCCAGAAACATCCAAGATGGTAATTCTCAAAAAAGCATGGAGTGGCCAAGGCTCAGAGACACAGCGAGACAGCCTGGGGTGCCATGCTGGTTTTGTAACTGCAGCTACATGGCTCCTGAAAGCTTTCTCCCTATCTACAAGGTGGTGATGATGAACTGTCCTGGAGATTAGACAGATTCATGGACTTTATGTACTTAAAATGGTACCTGGGACTAAGGAAGTGTGAAGAACTCGCACCAACATTGCAATGTTGATCTAGAGGAGATGGGGATGAACCCATAGCTCACGCTTGCCAACTTCTTACCCATCCAGGTCAGATCCTTGCTCCTAATCTCCTTTATGTCCCAGTCCAGAGGTGACAGCGCTATTTGCCCTGTGACATGTTTATATAGTACTATTGGAAAGAGGTCTGTCCCCTCTGGTGTCCATGTTGGAAGAGCCATAGGTAGCTTGGGATTTTTCTGATTGACTCATTGAGGTGACTGGTAACTGAACCCAGAGCCTCAGACAGTCAGGCAAGCACTCTCTGTAGCCCAGGCTGTCCTTCAGGTGTTAGTTCTTATGACAAGTTTGAGAGTAACTGAAGCTACAGGCCTGCCTTATAAAGTAACAGTATGGCTTTAATGACCTTCCTATATACAGAGAAATGGGAAAGGACTTTTTTTCCCTCAGATTTTAGAGTTTCCAGCAAACCGCTCTCTCTATTAAAGCAATCAGAGCCAATACTAGAGACAAACTAAAAGGTATCTCAACACAAATCCCAATACTAGCAAAAAATAATAAATGTCTTCAACACAATTTGAGTTATAATAAAAAAAAATCAAACTGCACACAGGAAGTTTGAATTACCTCAGCTTTGGAGAGTTGCCGGTCATTATCCGTGTCAATTTCCTTAAATGTTTCAATGCTTCGTGGTCCTTTGGTCACGGCATAAAGTTCAATCTCAAACATCAGAGTTGCATTGGGTGGAATCTTGCCTTCTGCTAAGGGTTTAAATTGTAACAGTTTGACTTATATGAAATTAGCCTTCAGGTATTTGCTCTGTGGCCGCATTAATATCAGGGTCATAGACCTTAGAAGAACTGCTTTCAAAACTAAAACTTTTTGACATCAAAGAAAACCACGGAAGTTCAATTTATCCTCTTCCCCCACATTTTATAAAAACATTTTGGAACTTTTTTCCCCCACTGTCTTTTAAACTAAGTCAATTCAAAGGCCCTTCTGGACCAGATTAAGTTTCCTGATTAAGTTAGAATAAACCGAGATTTTATAAGTATATCCTGATCATCATGTAGCAGAGATGCAGTATAGAGAAGAAATGTACGAGCAGAGAATTTCCAAAGCTGGGCGGGTCAGAACTCAGCGGCAACTGCTGCCAAGCCTGATCTGAGTTTCACTCCCTGGGACCCACACAGTGGGAGAAGCGGACCCTCCACATACCTGCTAAGGCACATGCTGCACCCCACATAAATAAATAAGTGTAATTAAGAAGAAAAAGAAAGGGCTAGAGAGATGGCTCAGTAGTTAAGAGCACCAACTGCTCTTCCAGAGGTCCCGAGTTCAGTTCCCAGCAACCACATGGTGGCTCACAGCCATCTGTAATGGGATCCGATGCTCTCTTCTAGTGTGTCTGAAGACAGCTGCAGTGTACTCATATAAATAAAATAAATAAATCGAAGAAGGAGGAGGAGGAGGAGGAAGAGGAGGAGGAGGAGGAGGGGGAAGAAGAGATTTCAAAGTATAATGTCTGGGAAAATAATTTTATAAGTCACCCAGAAGCGTAAGTAAAAAATATTAATTCTTAAAATTCTTTAGAGACATTGAAGAGATAAATGCAAAAATCCAGAAGCAATTTTACAAAGACATTTATAATTATCATAAAAAATTTTAAATATGAAGTTGAATAGTTTTAATACGGTTCACCTGTTAGCTGATGCCACTGGTGGATTTAGTCAGACTTTAGACAGGGGCTTTTTCAGATGAGTATTCATGGGGTTGCCATGAGGCAGTGATCAGCTGACTATGTTTCCAGGGTCTTATGGCCATGTGATCTAGGACAAGCTATCTGACAAATGACTGACACTCTTGGAGAGTAGCTAAGTTTGTCCATCAAAAGAAACAGCAGTTTCCTTAATAGTCAAGTAGATGATTCTTGCTAAAATACTTACATAGTCCATAAAGGAAAGGGTAGAAGTTACAGCCTGAAGCAGTGCATTGCAATTTCCAAAATCAGAACACAGCAAAATCTACTCACCATCATGTGCCTGTTGCCAAAGTCCTGATCTAATGCCCTATAGATTACCTGGCTTTGAAGGACAGAAAACTAACTTTGACCATAATCAAGACAGACTCAAAACACAAATTCCTTTTGTTATTTTGGTGCTAGTGATGGAAGCAGGGTCTGGCAGGCAAGTGGGCACATACACCATTGAGCTACCCTGAAGCCCAAACTTGACACCCCCCCACCCCCAGAAAAAAAGACCACAGATGCAAAGGGAGTACCAAACAATTCTATTACACACACAGAAAATGTTGCTAATTAGTTTTTTTCCTACAAAATGAAAAAAGATTGAAGCATAACGAGGAGATAGATGCACACTGCATTGGAATTACCTACATTTGTAGAGGTAGATCGGAGAGGCGGGGTTAATGTAAAGAGTATATACATACCACAGAGACGGTTAATCAAAGCTAGAAAGTCACATGCACTGTAAGACATGCAGGGGTGTTCTGGGACATGAGCCAAGGACATTTCACCAGAGGAAAGCTTCTTCAAGCATCACCTAAAATGAAGTTAAACTAATGTTACATTGTAATGACAACTTACATTGAGCCTATCCAGACCTGTAAAGAACAAGCCAGTCAACATGCTAGCATCCCTGCCCTTACCCCTAGCTGAGGAGCTTTCGACAGCTGAGAGGAGGTAGGGTTAGTTTTAGGGCTTTGGTCTCTGGTAGGTTGACCACACTCCAATGGATGGCTCCACACCCATGAGTGTATGGACAACACAAATTGACTGGTAGGTGATATATGTGTGTGTGTGTGCGCGCGCGCGTGCGACACAACCTTAGGAGGGGTAGAGAGGTGGAGAGTGAATCTGAGAGGAATTAGGGGGAGGAGTTTGTGAATCTGATCAATATACACTGTGTGTATATATGAAACTCTCAATAAAAATCATGCATTTTTTAAAAAAGCATGCACAACCAAGATTTTGCTAAATAGCTATGGTGTGCACTACAACTTCTAAGATCATGGAATCTAAGCTGCTGTAGTAATGGCAAAGCAACAGGAAAGCAACTGCAGTCCTGTGTGCATACTTTAGGCCTCAGTTTTCTTACAAGTAAAATAAAGGTGCTAGTGAAATGAATTGTTTTGATGTTTATTGGAGACTCCTCGAAGTTATTAAGAGCTGTCTATCTCCCTGCAGCAAGGGTGGAGTTGTTGACAGTTTAGGCAGCTTGGGTAGTCACAGACACACACACACACACACACACACACACACACAGAGAGGATATCAGGGATATATATACAGGATGTATGTATGTATATGATATCAGGGTCCTATACACACACACACACACACACACACACACACACACACACACACAGATGATACCAGATATGTGTGTATATATATATATATATATATACACACCAGAGGATGTATGTATGTATGCATGTATGTATGCATGTATGTATATGATATCAGGGTCCTATATACACACACACACACACACACACACACACACACGATATCAGGGTCTTATACACACATATATACACACACAGAGGATATCAGGGTACCTATACACACATAAACACACACACACACAGAGGATATCAGGGTACCTATACACACATAAACACACACACACACACGCACACACACACACACACAGGATATACAAATGATGCCATGGGAAGCTGTCTTTTCTGTTTCTTTGATAGTGCAGTGCTGGATTAAAGTCAGGCCTTTGCCTATGCTGACTTCCTCCCAGTGCTAGGAGCTATTTTGATGGGAGCAAGTGATTGGCAGAATCATTGAACATGAAGCTGTAGATATCTGGAGTCATTTCTTTTTCATGTCACATCTCAGCTTCCCTCGATCTGACGTGGGGCAGTGGCCTTCTCTTGCTAAAAAGTATAGGCAAGGGGGATCACCTCTTAAAGACTCAGCCAACACCTTCGAGGATGGTTTTTCTCTACAAGATATGGGGATAATGCCACAATCACACCGTAGGAACCTGAGTGCTATTTACATATTAGCTATTTCTAACAGGTGGAGTTGCCAAGAGCTCTACACACCAGTGAGCCCATTGTTTTATTTGCTCTCCGATCTCTGGACTCTGGGTTTCTTCCAGCTCCTGCTTCTTGTGGATTGTGCTGCTACTGTGAACATGAATATACAAATATCTCTTTCAGGCTTACTTCCATTTTTTTAAGCATATGCAGATTTGTTTTGAATTTTATGAATGACTTCTTTAAAAAAAACTACTAAAAGATATATTTAAAAAAATCTTACCATAGCCTTCTTTCCCATATGCAAATGAAGGAGGTATAATCACCTTTCTCTTTTCTCCAGGGCACATGTTCATCATAGCAATGTCCAGCCCCTTTATGACATGTCCAACACCAAGAACAAACCATTTAGGGTGGCCTTCATCTTGTGTCCGGCTATAAGAAACCAGACTTAGTGCGTAAATAAGCTTATCTCATGAAAGAAACTTTTAAATACAGCTTAGGCATTTTGTTATTTAAAACTGGAATCTCTTTTCCCATACTGCACTCTTCAGAACTCTGTCCTTTGTAAAGTGTTTGGCTCAAATATCCCCATAAATTGGCAGAGCGTATGACTGGAAGTCATTCAGATTTCTGATTTTTGCCATCCTTACAAAAACTACCCAACGGTTCACTTTTTAAAATGGGTCTCCTGCCTCTAACTAGCTGCATGGCTTGAACAAAATGACACATTTAACTTCTCTGGGTTTGTCCCCCAAACCAAAGGGGTAGGCTGAGCCCCAAATTTCAAGAATAACTGAAAAATAGCATCCTGTCAAATTTCTCGTCTACATAGGAAGAATAAATTTTCTTCTAAGTTGGAAAGACAGGTGTGTCTTTGGTGGGTAACACTGCAGCTAAAGAGAGAGCATTCAGTCAGACCGGAGTAGGGATTAGAGCAGAATGGATGTGATAACCAGGGGCTCTATTAGAAAATTACCCACAAAGTCCGGGAGAAAATGTGGATCAGACTTCAGTTCCGGGTAAAGAGAAAGTGTGAATATCTTTTCAAGCAGCCTCTAGATTTAGTTTTCAGGGTCCCAAGGACAGTGGTGGTGGCCAACACTCAGCTTGATGGGGTCTTCAGTCAACTTACTGCGCTAACATTTTAAATAATTAAAAACTTTCAGGTTTTTTTTTTTTTAAGGGACTATCTTCTAATCTAAATTGGCATGCTGGCTTACTTTACTGTTAAAAAAACAACACCAAAACCCTTAAACTAAAACAATCAGATAGGCTCTGGCTGCAGCTGGTGTTGGTGATGGGTAAGATCTGGTGTATCGACTGAACTTGAACTGCATGGAGCATCTCCTACCTGCAGTAGAATTTGGAGCCATCTTTAGCCAAGTAGCCATCGTAATGGGCATTTAGCAGGTCTCCTTTCCTGCTTGTTTTGGAGCAGTTTTCTGGACGATGCAAAACTTCTATTTTCACTTCCTCAGTGGTTTCTTCTTTTGTTTGTTCCTGAGCACCGGAACAACCCCAGAGGCTAAGGAAAACTGCTAGTCTGAATAGGATATTCATGTTTCCCAAAGCAGCACTCTCAGGCCCAGTGTAGGCCCCTCAGTGTGTCAGCAGGCTGACCGGACTGAACTGGGACGCGTGGCAGGCATTGTCCTACGTCACAAAGGTCCAAGGCGGGGCTACGCGAGGTCCTGCCCACTCTCGCACCAGCAAATCGCTGCCGGTTTGGAGTTTGTCCTGAGCGCTGGGTGTCCCCGTTGGTTGTACTCGGGCTAGAATAGAACAGCACACCCAGTCTCTTCTCGCTAAGCCGGCAGGTTTCTTCCTCCTGCAGTAGTCAGACTTGGGTTTCCTGAAATAAAACTGGCATTACGGTGGCCATTTCTAGGCATTTAGGAGATGGCGCAAAATTCTATGGCCTCCACTTGATGCCCTGGTCTTGCCTCCCTAACACTGCCTCAGCTAACGGATTGCTTGAATGGCTTGGCTTTAAATTTCTAAATGATACACCGAACTATTTGGCCATAGAAAAAGAATACATAGCTGTAGGTCCCTAATACAGTATCTTAAAAATATTAAAATGTTGCGCCAAGAAATTGATACAAAATGCAAACAGGACACGGTGGGATGTTCTAGTCGTAATATGGCTTTTCTTTCTAGACACAGAAGGCTTCTAAGGCCCCTAGGGACTTGACAGGCATAGTGGATGCAGACATTTTTGGAAGAATAGGTTCTTGACAAGATAGGTTGGCTGATCTTCTCTGGATATTTGAGGAAGTCCGTGAAGGTGTTTTTTTTGGGGGGGGGGAGATGGGGGTCGGGGTACTATATAAAAGGTTGTGTCTATCACATGCAGCCAGGACGCTCCCAGAACACAGCGGTGTGTCTCTGGGGCTCCAGCAGCCCATGCCTGACATTGCAAAAGATAGCTTGTGTTTCTATCCCCTACCTCTTGAGGTCGCCCTTGAGGTGAAAGCCTTTAACAGAGAAAAGCTCCCCCTCCCCCCCTCCGCCCATGAGAATTTATTCACATCAGACAGGAAGTCTGACTATTGAACGTTTTGTTCCAATCTCCTCACGGCTGGCTAATATACACCAGAGATTAGTTAAGTCTCTTGATACATCCCCTTCTCCTTTTAATATGAAAAACCTTTCAAACAGCACAAAACTCAAATTTTATAATAAGTGCCAGATGCCCGGCACAGTTGAACTATCATTATTGAACTATATGTGATTTGTTGACTATTAATCTACTCGTCAATTCACCAAGTGGATATCCAGATTACCTTATTCAGTCAGCCTTCCTGGAAAGACAAGGATTTCACTACCTCAATACTGATTCTGCTTTATGTAAATTAATTGCAATTTGCAAAACTTTCTAAATCTAAAAATTGTCAAGTGTGTAAAAACTCTTCCAAGTGAGATTTTTAAAAAAAAACCTAAAAGAAACCCTTTTATTTAAAAACAAAACAAAAATAGAATGCACGGTTCCTTCTTAACTTTTTCCGTCTTAACCTTTTCTTTCCTTCCTTTGTGTGTGTGTGGGGGGGTGGGGGGTGGGGGCAGAGAGGGTTTCACTATGTAGCCCTGGAATTCACTGTGTAGACAAGGCTGGCCTGGAGCTAACAGAACTCACAGAGATCTGCCTGCCTCTGCTTCCTGAATGCTGGATTTAAAGGCATACATCACGAAGTATGACACTGAAAAAAATTAAAAGAAAAAAGTGAGACACAGAGAGAGAGAGAGAGAGAGAGAGAGAGAGAGAGAGAGAGAGAGAGAGAGAGAGAGAGAGAGAGATCATGTGTAGAGGAGGTTCTCTCCTTCCACTATGAGATTCCCAGGACAGTACTCCTGGTCAAGCTTCCGAAGGTAAGTGCTTTACTTAGGAGGTCACCTCGCCAACCCTAGTTCCATAAGACCTTGTTGGAGGACCTGCATACTACTTTTAGTATCCCTTTCTTTAAAAAAATGGATGTAGCTCAGGCTGGCCTTTTGTCCTTCCTGCCTCAGCCTCTAAAGTGCCAGGATTACAGGGCCTTGCCACTGCTCCAGCTTTTCCTAGGAGATAACTTCCTACTTTCTCAAGAGTGTGAGCAACGGAAGCGCCAAGAAATGGGCAACCCTTGATTTTATCGAAAAAGACGCGAAGGAGGCAGGATGCCTACAGAGTTCATCTGCTGGGGACAAGACAGTTCCGGATGCCAGGCAGCCTGGGAGCTGGGGACCGCGGAGCCGCCCCACGAGGGCGCGCGGCGCAGCCTCGGGCACGCGGCCGTCCCGCAGCCCCGCCGCCGGGGAGGGGTTTCGCGGGCCGAGCCGGCCCCTTTCATCCAGGAAGTGAAAGCGACGTCGGGGTCAATGAAAACAAGCCGGGAGCCCGGGGGAAGGAAGGCGGGCGTGCAGGAGGGCAGCGCCGGGGCTCGTGGAGCGGCGGCGGAGCGGGAGGGCGGCGGGCGCTGGGGTCGCCCCTGGGGTCGCCGCGCCGTTCCCGCTGGGGATGTTCGCGCCTCGCGGCCTCCGAGCATCACGGGGCGCCCGCCGGCCGGGCCTCTGAGGGCCGCCGGGTCGGGGCGGAGGGCTGCGGGCCCGCGCCTCCGCAGCAGCGCGGCCGGCGCCGGGCCAGGAGGATGCGCGGCGCCGGGCTCTGAAGCATGGAGGGGGTTCTGTACAAGTGGACCAACTATCTCACAGGTGCGGGGCGGGCGGCGCGGGGCTGCGGGAAGGCTGGCCTTTGGGCACCCCCTGTCAAGCCGTGGCACTCAGTTCCACGCTCGGTCCCCCCACCCCACGCACTGCCCCTCTTGGGGCTCATTCCAGGCCGCTTCGGCAGGGAGTTCGAGACTGCGCACCATCCTGAGGATGGGACACCACCAAAACCCTGCGCTGCCCTGTGTGCCACGGAAACAGTATCCGGTCACCCTCTTTCATCCACAGTGACCTCTTTTATCCACATTCTGTGGACCGCATTTTAGTGCGTGTGTGTGTGTTCATTTAATTTTAAGATACGTTTTTTTATATTCCTTCACATTTTCTTACCACAGGTTTGGAAGTCCACTTGTTGAGGCTGGCTGTGTTCATCAAGTGTGCTTTTGGAAGCTATCCTCAGAGAAGGTTCTTAGGGATTGGTTTTCAGTGAGGTTTGGGAATTCGGGTAGTTGTGAGACATAGTGGAAGAAAGCACTTTTTTTTTTTTTTTTTCAACACCACGGAAATTCGAGTCATTGTGAGAAATAGTTGGAAGTGCAGCCCAGAAAGAGCAGGCAGGTTTCCCCGGTGAGGTAGTTAGAAGAAAGCTGTTTGTGTAGAATTGGGATCATCAGCAGGGAGCTGTCTCCACCTGTGATCTTGGAAGTCTGGCTTTTAAAACGCACCTTAAATCCATCCCCTGTGATCTCTGCTAGAGTCAACACCAAAGGCAGGTGTGGTATTCTTTCAGGATCCCAGTTGAACAAGGCCTGGGTGGTTAGCTGTTTTGTCCCAGAAGTACTTTCCAACTTCTGAATCCCATGTTCTCATTGAACTAGAGGAAAACTGGCGGCCTGAAGGGAAATTTGGGCAGTTCTCAGGTTCTTAACTACAAAGAATGGACAATTGTCACCTTGCAGCTCACTTACTCTGCCCAGAGAATTGAGCCCTGAAGTCGTTCATTCCGTGAAGCACTCAACTAGTGTCTCCCTATCTTGTGGAATCTGCAGGCAGACCCTGTTAGGGTTAAATGCTTGGATGTATCTGTCTAGAGCCAGGTTTACAGTAGCAAGTGGCTCAATGTTTATAACACACTGATGTTTTCTGCTTGAATGAAAAACCAAATAATCATGTAAATGACGTATTTTTTTTTTTTTTTTTTACTGGAAACAGTGAGACATCAGGCAGACACTTTTTGCTACGAGTTTTCCTTTGGGCAGTTGTGGGCACAGATTGCTGGTTGAGGTGGGGTATTAACTTTGTGATCCGTATCCTTTAAGCTTGGAGAGGCAAATGTTTTTGAGCACTCTTGTCTTTGGAGGTAATGCGGGAGGAATATTTTTAGCAGGGCCCAGAGCAATGGGCAGTTGCAACCGTGAGTCATAATTGAAGGGGAAATTGCTCTTGGGGTGAAGTGTTCTTGTGGGAGGTGTCCTCGTAGCCTGTGGTACTGAGAGCCAACACATGCTGAGGCTTTAGTTTTTATGGTGTGTTTTAGTTTAACTTCTAGTAAGCATTGGAGAGCTTGCTGAAGCGAAGTCTTCTGTTTGGAATGATTCCTTTTTTTTTTTTTTTTTTAATGTAAAGTTGGCTCTGCAGCATGTTCATTTATTAATTTTAGTATCTTGGGTCAGAAGGATGAACTGCTGCTTGTACTAATTGGTCTTTAAGGAACCTTCCAGTGTAATGACAGTGTTCTGACTTTTTTCTTTTAAGATGTGATTTCATAACATTTAGTAGCTTGAGAAAACTGCTCGTTAAAGTAGAAATTGAATAAAGGGAATGGCCCCTTCCAATAGACGGAATTGCCAGTCCTTTTACTGTACTATAAAGTGCGTGAACCAATTAGGGAAAGTTAGGTTAGATAATTCTTCAAAAGGGTGTGGAGAGATAATTAACAGGCTTGATTAGATGCGTGTACTCAGCCACGGGGCTTTCTCGGTTCCTACAGTTTCTAGATCACTATGCTCACAGCTCCTTTTGAAGAGCTGCTGTATCCTGATATGGCAATAATGAAAAATTTGTCTTACTGACCGAGGCGGAAGACTCTATTTTCACCACCCCCTCCTTGTTATTTGTTTACCATGGGGAATTAGTATTTGGAAAAATACTACATTTAAAAATAATTTTTATTGTATTTCCTTACTCATGCTAGGTACATGGGTGTGCTGCCTCCATGGTCTTTTTTATTTTAGCTTTTTCTAGACTTTCATACATGAGTACTATATTTAAGTTACTTGTACCCCACTCTTGTTTTTCACTTATTTATGCTACTGTGTTTGTGTGAGTCAGTGTGAGTGAACTCATGGGTGCCCCAGCAGCCGGAGTTACAGGTGGTTGTGCACTGCCTGATGTGGGTGCTGGGTATGGAACTTGGATCCTCTGGAAAAGCAGCATGAGCTCTCAACAGCCTAGCAGTTTCTTTAGCCTCAAGAGATTCTTCTTCTTCTTCTTCCTTCTTCTTCCTTCTTCTTCCTTCTCCCCTTTCTCCTCCTCCTCTTCTTCTTCTTCCTCCTCCTCCTCCTTCTCTTCCTCCTCCTCTTCCCCCTCCTTCTTCTTCCTCTTCCTCCTCCCCTCTTCCTCTTCTTCTTCTTCCTCCTCCTCCCCTCTTCCTCCTCCTCCCCTTCCTCCCCTTTTTCCTCCTCCTCCTTCCTCCTCCTCCTCTTCCTCTACCTCCTCTTCCTCCCCTTCCTCCCCTTTTTCCTCCTCCTCCTTCCTCCTCCTCCTCTTCCTCTACCTCCTCTTCTTCCTCCTCCTCTTCTTCCTCCTCTTCTTCCTCCTCCTCCTCTTCCTCCTTATCCTCTTCCTCTACCTCCTCTTCCTCTACCTCCTCCTCTTCTTCTTCCTCCTTCTCTTCTTCCTCCTCCTCCTCTTCCTCCTTATCCTCTTCCTCTACCTCCTCTTCCTCCTCCTCCTCTTCCTCTACCTCCTCCTTCTCTTCTTCCTCCTCCTTCTCTTCTTCTTCCTCCTCCTCTTCTTCCTCTTCCTCCTCCTCTTCTTCCTCTTCCTCCTCCTCTTCTTCCTCCTCTTCCTCCTCCTCTTCTTCCTCCTCTTCCTCCTCCTCCTCTTCCTCCTCTTCTTCTTCCTCTTCCTCTTCCTCTTCCTCCTTCTCCTTCTCTTCCCCCTCCTCCTTCTCCTCCTTCTTGCAGTGTGCTAGGGCATCATCATCATGCAGTGAGGAACAAGGTAAAGTATATATACCAAAAGAACTTCTCTAATTTAGCAGCCCTCCCTAGGGAATGCAGTGTTTATGAAAATGAATTTTCCTGGTGCTTGAAGTTTGCTTGCTTTATTTTTCTGAGGCGATGGGACTATTCCACCCTTGTGTTCGTAAGCAAGGTATAGAGTAGAAAGTAAAATTTAACCTGCTTTGCTGACTCAGTATCCTGTTGCTGAGATTAAATGCCCTGAGAAAAGCAGCTTAAGGAAGAGGGCTTTATGTGGTTCTCAGTTCAGGTTATAGTTCATCCTTACTGGGAAGTCACAGTGACAAAGGCTTACATCATGTCACAAGTCAGAAGGGAACAGTGAGTGAATGCTACTACATACCTCTGTCTCCATTTTACCACCCAGTATCCCTTAGCAAGAGTAATCCTGCACCTAATTAAGAAGGGTCTTCATACTTCAATTAATGTTATCAGTATAGCCTGTCTGAGGACCAACTTGACAACACAACATTGTCTTTCAAAAGTGTTGGTAAACCCTAAGGTTTTTTTTGTTTTTTGTTTGGGTTTTTTTTATTTTTTAAAAAGATTTTATTTATTTCCTCAGACATACCAGAAGAGGGCATCAGATCCCACTACAGATAGTTGTTAGCCACCATGTGGGCACTGGGAATTGAACTCAGGACCTCTGGAAGAGCAGTCAGTGCTCTTCACCACTGAGCCATCTCTGCAACCTCAAACCCTAAAGGAAAAGCCTTGTTTCAGATTATAGGATGTGGTACTGTCTTGGTCCTGTCTGATCCCAGGAAACGTGAACTGATGAGTTGTTTCACAGTCAGTGGTCAAAGTATTTTAATGGTGGTGAGTTTCATGTGGGCCACTTGCACAGTGTTGTGACTTAATAGTGACGGAAAGAATTAAGAACAGAGTCACACTGCTTCCAGCATATGGCCACTATGTTATTAGTTGGTGAACTGCTATCTATTCGTAGCATGCTTGATAAGATTCCCGGAAACAGGAGTTTGGCTTTCGAGAGGAGTGCGAGGCCAGCATTGAGAATAGCCATCCCTCTTGGTTACAGAGTTTGCCTTCCAACCAAGTCTGATAGGCTCATGCCTCCATTGCTGAGGAAATGTTAGATGAAAGGCTGAAGTTAATAGCATTCTTGCCTTAGCTGTGTAGCCCCACAGAAGGGAAGGTGGGAACCTGCTCTTTCTATAGGTTGTCATATTTGCGTAGAGCCGGGGATTTCATTAGCTTTCCCTGTGTCTGAGGGCATTTGCTTAAAGGCAGCATCTTCTATCAGAAAAGGGAGGGGGCACATTGCACATTTGAGAGGTGGCCAACTTGTTCAGTCATCTGTTTCAGAGAAAGAATTTTAAAGACTTCCTGGGATGAGAACGTTTACTCTAGGTTAGCTGCCAAGAGTGGTAACAAAACTGAGGCAAACTCTGTTTCCTGAGTGTTTTTTTTCCATTATGAGATGAGGAGGTGAGCGCTCCAAAGGATTTTAAGTGCTGAAGGGACACTCACTAGTGGAAGATGCCACACTGGACTTCACTGATAGGGCCCAGTCAGAAACAAACCAGTGTATAATGTGATGTTTAGGTGATGTGAATAGCTGCACATGTTTACATTCCCCCCCCCCATATCTCATATGCATATACAAATTCAAAGTCTGACATTGGAAACACTGCCGCTTCCAGATATTTTGGAAAAGAAATGCTAGTTCTACATTATGACCTGTTCTCATGGAGGAAGGGGGATGATTATGCTGTGCTTGGGTGGAGATTTGGTTTCTGGTCTTTTGGGTTTTTGTGAGCCAGAACAAAAATAGTCCTTATCTATATAGAGCTTGCAGGACATTTGGGCAAAGGCTGACCATTAAAAATTTCATTGTGTGAAAGTTACTGAGAGTCCAGACTTAGTGTGGCATTGTTAAAATCAGTTTTCTGTGTTAAAAATAATTTATTCACCTGTCTTGGTTTCTGGTCTCCATAGGTTGGCAGCCTCGATGGTTTGTTCTGGATAATGGAATCCTGTCCTACTATGACTCACAAGACGATGTCTGCAAAGGGAGCAAGGGGAGTATAAAGATGGCGGTGTGTGAGATTAAAGGTAAGGGAGCAGCGGCTTCTATAGCCTGCTCCGGATAGGAAATAAGTGTTTCTAGTCATCCACAGAGTTTCAGGTCCTCTCTTCAAGTAATCAGGGGTAGCATGTAACATTATGGAACACAGGTTTGTATTCCCCCTTTATAAATGTTTCCTTTATTGAATGTCAAATGCCTCTTGACTTGATAGAAAATTTCTGTGGGATCTAGATACGTTCTGTCTCATCCTCATGGAAGGAAAGGTCGGAAAGGTTGAGGCTGAGCTCTGAAGATGAAGCAGGCTGTCTCTATGGAATTCTGATAAAGGGAAGAGTTAAAGCTCAGATTCTTGCTCACTGGAGTTGAGCGGTCATGGGTATGGAAATGGTTGGTCCCTTTTTCTTCCCAAAGGGGAAAATAGGTCATGGCATGATTTTCATGGCGATTCATTTCCCAGACCCATCACTGCACTCTGTGTCCGGAGTGCGTGGGTGAAGGCAGAATGAAATCAGATAAGATGGTAATGAGGAGATTTAAATTCTTGGAGAGGACTGAAAGGGCCACAGTGCAGGGGAGGGAATGTTCAGTCCCCTCTAGGCCTGTCTGTGTCCCCTCACGGCTTGAATACCTCAACCCTGCATGAGGCCTTGCTCAAAGCTTCCAAATATCTAGAGTTCTCCTGTCCTATGCATTTGCTTATTGAGTGTAATGCAGTGAGCTACATTTTCCAGGACTGGATTGCTACTTTGGCATGATTTTATAGTAATTCTAAGATTAGCCAAGGAGGGAAGAAAGGGGTTTTTGTTGTTATTGTTGCTGCTGGTTTTTTTGTTTTTTTTTTCCCTGTTTTGGAATCATTTTTTTTTTTTTAAGACTTATTTATTTAATGATCTGAGTACACTGTTGCTGTCTTCAGACACACCAGAAGAGGGTATAGAGAGCATCAGATCTCATTACAGATGGTTGTGAGCTACCATGTGGTTGCTGGGAATCGAACTCAGGACCTCTGGAAGAGCAGTCAATGCTCTTAACCGCTGAACCATCTCTCCAGCCCCGGATTCATATTCTTTAGCTGTAGTTCTGCCCCTTTGTCTTTATCTTAGACTCACTAGTAATATGGTGCTCCCTCATACCTCTTTTTTCTTTTTTTCCTCCATCTCCTCTTCCTCTTCCATCTTTTAGATAATCATCATGCTGTACTATAGTAGCCTGGGGGAGATCACGCTGTCCTGGGATTTCTCCAAAATGCACATCATGCTTGCTGAGTGTGCGTGTGCGTGTATGTGTGTACATGCGCACATGTTCCTTGGTCACTTTTTAATTAAGAATTGTTACTGTTCTAATTGAAGACTGTCATGGATATGTAAACTATAGAAGTAGATTAGTTTGGGGTAGTATTCTTGTATGTTCCCTGAATGTATGGAACATTGTTTTGTTCTTTATTTATTATAGCTGAAAACATTTACTATTAAGTATTAGTTTGCCATGTGCTCATCGCTGGGGTCTGGGTAGCTCATTTTCAGCGGTACCCTGATCACCCATAGACATTTCAGAAATTGTAACTAGCTTACGAGCCAGTGGAGAAAGGGTTTGAAAGCACATTCAGAGAATCTCCATTCAGCTCTCATAGGCGGTTAAGGAAAAAGAAAATACTGGGTTTTTTTTTTTTTTTTTTTTTTTGTTTTTTTGTTTGTTTGTTTTTTGGGGGTAGTTCTTGGGACTGGATCTCTGGTCTCACACATGCTAGGCAACTCTTGTTAGGTCAGATTTCTTCTTAATTTTTAACTCTTCACCTCCCACCTGCCCCTTGGCTATAAACTCCCTCCTTCTGTTGTAGTTGTATAGGGTGTGGGAGGGTGAGCTTAGTCTCTCCATTACTATAATGCCCTATATCTGCCATAGTGGACTCAAGCAAAGTATACCATGCATGCTAACAAAATGTCCGGAGCACGTTTCCCAGGGCCGAGCTTACTTCTTGCATGTCCTCTTCTTTAAAAGTCCCCTTTCAGATCGTTGCCTTGTTGTCTGAACTTGGCAGTTTTTTATTTTGATTTATAGCCATGCTTTGTTTAATGTAATGAGTTTGCAGATATCTACTATGAGTGAAAGTGAGTCATCGGTTTTACTGTCAGTGGCTGGCATTGTTTTGGGGCCATGGCCACCTTGAGTGTTAGGGAGAAGGTGGTTTTCATGGTGCCTCTGGGGCTTCTTAGAGAGCGGCCCTGATTGTACTGTGAGACTTGGTTTGCTGTCGGTGCATGAAGCCTCTAAGGATTTGTGATGTGACCCCTCCAAATGCTGAGTCTATAACTGTGTCTTCTCTGCATCTTCACAGTCCATTCCGCAGACAACACAAGGATGGAGCTAATCATTCCAGGAGAGCAGCATTTCTATATGAAGGCAGTGAATGCCGCAGAGAGACAGAGGTGGCTGGTCGCCCTCGGGAGCTCCAAAGCCTGCTTGACCGACACGAGGACTGCAAAAGAGAAAGGTGATTACACAGTTCTTGTAATAACTGCCCTCTAAGCATAAGTGTGCCTGGCCGCTTTCAGTAATCAGAAGGAAATTAGTAATGTGGGAGACTTAGAACAGATCATCACAGTGAGAACTTTGTAAACACATGAAGGTCTAAGCTTAGGGGAATCAGTTGGTAAAGCAGTGCCTTCATTAGATGATATGTTATGAGGGCAGTGAAATGTTTACAGAGAAGTTTAATGGCCTGGGGAACTCGCCATGGCTAACTGATCATTGAAAAAGCAGGAGGACAAGGGCCTGAGTTCGATCCCCAGTGCTCACACATACTTAGAATTCCAGCCCTGAAGAGCTGGAGACAGGAGGATCTCTAGGGCTAGCTGGCCAACCCACTTAGCTTCATGTATCAGCTCCAGGTTATTGAGAGATCCCATCTCAAAAGAGGGGGACATTGTTCCAGAGGCTGACACTTGAGGTTGTCCACTGGACACACATATGCATATAAAGAATTTTTAAAAATTAAAAACAATCGTAAGTTAACTTAGTTAAAAAACTACTAAGTTGTAGATATTGGAAAATACAGTAGTTTAGAGTGATATTCAGCTATGTCAAAGAAAAATTATTGATAAGTATGGATGGGAATAGGACAAGAAGTAGAACATCCAAAAATGCAGAGATATCTGAAGAAATAAACAGTTGTGGTAGTTGTACAGTGGGATGTTACTTGTCCTTAGAAGGGAAGGGAGTTCTGGCATGTACTATAGCATAATGTTAAGGACATAGTCTTAGTGAAATAGGCCTTTTACACAAAGACAGACATTGATTGCTCTCATTTCCAATAACAAGAATAGTGAGATTTATGTAGACAGAGGAAAATGGACCTGAGTGGGCATGCATCCAATTAGGATTCTGAGGCAGGAGGATTTTGAGTTAGAGGCTAGTTGTGGCTACATAATGAGACTGTCTGAATAAGTAAAGGGGAAAACAAAAAGCAAGTAGAGCATTGGTGTTAGCCTGCATGGAGGTGCCAAGGACCCGTCTCGACCTAGGAAGGGGCTCTGAGAGAAGGCATATCCTCGAGCAGTGAAACAAATGAAGTCAGATTGTGGGGTACAAGCTGACAGCTTGTGTTCTGCTCGAGATGGCTCTTGACACTGCTCTTTGGAGACAGCTGTCTGCTTGAGACAACTCTCTCATTCTAGAAAAGAATCCTCAGTATTCTCTGGGTAGCCATGGGTTTTCCCATCAGAGTCAGAAAAGCTGCCAGAAAAAAAATGCTTGGATTTTCCAAAATCCTGTTAGAAAAATTCTAAAGGTTGTTCTTGGGTTTTCCGGTCAAAATCAGAAAGCCAGACAAAAAAATTCTAAAAGAGCTGTGTTTGTTCTCCAGACAGCTCAGCTCTCACTAGAAAAAATTCTAAAATTAGAACGGCTGTCGCTCCTTGCTGGCTCATCTCATGCAGACCAGAAGCCCACTCTTTTATTTACATATCAATTCAGTTATTTATTTCAGGGTCCCTCTGGGCCATCCCACAAATCAGCATTCCGTGTTTATCCCCCGACTCTTAAGGAAAGGACAGCAAGTACATTTTTTTTAAACACTGCAAAAGAATTCAGAGATCTGCTGTTATTAAGTACAGACAGTTAGCTCGCTGGTGGGACCCCACCCTGAAATTATATTATCATTCCTACCATACCTGGGCCTGGACCTAAAGTTCCTCTACTATGCTGACCTAGAACCCAGGAATCTGCTTGCCTTTGTAAGCATAAACAAAAAACTTAGCTGGGTGCGTCCCTTGCCTTGTGTACCCCACTCCTTACGTGTCTTTATCTCCTTCCTTAGGATCTTTCTGACCAGCTGGCTCACAGTGCAGCTGTTCCTGTAGATCTGTAAAGCTCCTTATACAATTTATATTGGGTCCTTATATTTTGCATAGTTGAGAGAAATTATCTGTTTTTGAACTCATGTTTTCAGAGTTCTTTTCCACAGCCTTAGAGGCTGTCCTTTGGCTAAGGATATAGACATACCCTTGCCTCTTCCAGTCTAGGAAAGGTGGCTGCTGTCAACCTCTGGCCTTGACACCTATGCATGTTTATATTCATGCCTCCACACATATACACAGCCTCTCCTCCACCCAAAAAAAAAGGGATGTACTTAAATTTGGGCAAGAATTAATTTATGTCAGGTATGCAGAGTGCTGCTTTGCTGTTTCCTGCCAGGGAGCAGCGGCCCTAGCCTGGCTTAGTCACTTTGGAAAGAACAGCATCTACTTACTACGTAGCTGCTGCTTTTCCTCCTCCACAGTTTTTATTTCTGCTATATAAGATAGTAAATGGGAGAGATGATGGCTAGATCCGTAGTATGTCTAAGAAGAAGAAGTACTGCATTAAAAATTTGGAGAACAGGAAAATGTGAAAATGGAACAGAAAGGAAGAAAATTAATAAATGTTAATGCTTTTCTTACCTAAACCCAGCAACTTCTGCATGTGAAATGAAGAAAACTGGAGAGGGGCTTATACCTGGAGAAGTATTTGTTATATAGGTAGTTAAAATACTGTTTTTTAATATGTTAGAGCTTTAAACAGATTATCCACTTATGTGTTAAAAGGAAAACTCAGTATCAGAGCTGGAAAAGAATGTATGAGGAAAAGAAAAACGCTGGTGCACGAAGTAGAAACATGGGCTTCACGTGGAAGAAAGCGAATAGTAGAGTGAAATGGCTGTGTATTACAACACCCACCTTATTTTTCTAACAGTCTGAGGCTGAACCTGGAGCTCAATGATGGGGGTATACTAGCTGGTCAGCAAGCTCTGAGAGTCCTTCTCTTTCCTGGAGCTCAGTGATAGGTATACACTAGCTGACCAGCAAGCACCCAGAGTCTTCACCTCCCAGTGCTAGGATTACATACTACTGTAACTAGGTCCAACCTTTTTTTATCTGAAGATGCAACTCAGATCCTCATATTAATGCAAGAAGCATTTTGTTGACTGAGTCATTTCTTTAGCTTCTCTGGCTTGCTTTTAAAGTGGTTTTATTGTATTACTGAAGATTACGAAAATGATCGTTTGATATTTATGTGTTTCTTTTAGAAATAAGTGAGACCAGTGAATCTCTGAAAACCAAAATGTCTGAACTCCGCCTCTACTGTGACCTCCTCATGCAGCAGGTTCATACGATCCAGGAATTTGTCCACCATGATGAGAGGCATTCATCTCCCAGCGTAGAGGTACTGATCCCTGATCCTTTGCTTGGGATCAGATTCGGTCATGTACTGCCTTGGGGCATCTTTAGCCACTCCCTAGGATGACAAAAAAATCCCCACAGAGTTGCTGTGGCCTCTACTATGTAGTGGTGAATAGTTAACCATTTGACTCCCTGAGGGTCAAGGGTGTGCTGCACCTGACCAGGAGTTCTGGATTCACCAATGAAAGACACACACAAACACACACCCAACTAATTTTGATATACCTTGACTAGCTCAATGGCTGTGCACTGCTAAACCTCCCCGAGGTATTTCTGGCTTAACACCTTCTAAATCTGTATTTTATCTTTGCTGCCTGGTTACCTTCGAGCTGGCCCTCATAGGGCCACATTCCCTTTCCACTTACACTGTTGGATGCTTTCTTTCCTGCAGCTCTTAAATCTAATCTCTCTCACTCCAAGTAATGGCAGTTCTCTTATTCCCCTCTCTCCCTGGGTCCCTTGCCCATGCATTGTAAAAGTCCTGCCTCCATCTCCCTGCCCAGCCATTGGCTGTACAGCAATCCTTTATTCCCAGTAGAAGCCAGCTGGGGCAGGGACCCTCAGCATCTGGAAGCAAGGCTTTTGGGAGCCTAAGTAAGACAGAGCATTAGAACCAGTTCCCAACACTACAGTGCTTTCCGAGTTCTGTCTCTGGGCTAGAGGCAAGCGCTGAGGCAGCTCATTTCTTCAGGCAGTCAAGGCCATCTTTGCAGCCACTCAGTAGTTTGGAGACTAGGATCGAGAAGAAGCGTTCCCGCTGTGTTCTCTGGGCCAGTTGCAGGAGTACAGTAGACAACTGCTGGTTTTGTTTTGTTTTGATTCCGTCTAAGTGATAAGCTTTAATTAATTTTCTCAGCTGATTCTCAGGCTGTCCCTGATTATGTGGTTGAGCATGAGTCAGATTTTCTGTGTGATTTTTTTTTTTGTTTTTCAGAACATGAATGAGGCCTCTTCCTTGCTTAGTGCCACCTGTAACACATTCATCACAACCCTCGAGGAATGTGTGAAGATAGCTAATGCCAAGTTTAAACCTGAGATGTTTCAACTGCCTCATCCGGATCCCCTGGTCTCTCCTGTGTCGCCTTCTCCTGTTCAGATGGTTGGAACTTCTTCTTCTTCTTCTTTTTTTTTTTTTTTCCTTCTAGCAATATAAATATATTTACACTAAACTAAAAGTTTGTGTGTGTGTGTGTGTGTGTAGATAAGAAGTCAGTGTCAGGTGTGTTCTTCTGTTGTTCTGTGTCTGTCTGATTTTTGAGACAGAGTCTGTGAACCTGGAGCTCATCTGTCGTCTAGACTGGTGCGCTCTGGGCATCAACCTGCCTCCCTGTGTATGGTCGCAGATGCAGCCACCACGGCTGGCTGTTATCTGAGTGCTGATATTCTGAACGGAAATCTTTAGTGGCTGGCACTTTTACCCACAAGTCCAATTCTCTGCCTCTCTTCTATTGATAGTTTTCTTTGTAAGATTGGAAATGGGGAGTGGGGAGGAAGTTGTCTGAATTGCTTTTGTCTGTGCTGGTAATGGGTCCTCTCAGCTGAGGAGTTCAGCAGGTGGGAGAGTGAATGGTTTCTCCACTTAGAAGGGGCTGAGAATAGCCTGCCCAGCTACCCTACAGCAGTTTGCCTGAAAGCTTTGTAATATGGTGATGTTTTATTCTCGAGGGTTGCTATTAAGCAAAGCTTGAAACTTGCAATGGGAACAGTGTTGTGCAGTCAGCATTTGGGTTTGAATTCTCTGAGTAGGCAAGTTACTTAATTCCTCTGGTCCTTCATCTGTGAAATGTCTTGTGTGTCAGAGGGTCACGGTAAAGTATCTGCACCATTTAATGGTAGGTGCAGAACGTTAGTTTCTTGATCACTCGGCACACCAAGAACTCTGTGCTGGGGGCGGTGAACTCATCATGCCTTTCCTGCTGTTAAGTCTGCTTTGGCGTGCTCTGGGGAGCCTGTGGTGGGCTAAGGTTTGCTAGCACTGCATTGTTTCCATTGAAGTGTTCTTAGGAGCCTCTTCATGGAGAAGGAGCGCACCTGGCTCTGTTTTAGCAATCACTGGATGATGACTGAGGGGGCAGGGCCCAGCTCACTCCTGTTACCCACCCCAGCAAGCTCAGTTATGGAGAAGGAATAAAGGTCATTGCTTGCATTTAAGTCTTGTCTTCATCAGTGACTGTCAGACTGATAGTGTCCATAAAAGTAAGCATTTTGGTCAGATGAACTGGGGGTTTCAGCTGATTTAGTGAAGGCTTTTCTGTCTCAGTCTAGCAGGGATTCTCTGCTAGGGTTTCTCAGTACCTCTTTTGGGCTGAGCATATTGTGGGGAGCAGAAGTGTCAGATCCCCTGGGAGCTGGGCTACAGGTGGCTGTGAGTTACTCAGCATGGGTTCTGGGAGGCAAGCTCAAAGACTCTGCCTGTTATCAGCACTAGTGTTCATGATACTGAGCTGTCTCCTCAGTCTCACAGAGAGCAGCTCTAAGGGAAGTGAAAGAGATGTCCCAGTCTGTCTGCATTTTCAAGCCTGGCATTCCAGCTGTTGGACTAGAACTGTATGTTACTGCTGTAACTGGGGACCTTGTCAGCTGGTAGCTGACAGTACAAATAATAGAAGTTAGATGTGTGCCCATGTGTATAAAACGTGCTAAGCCTTTAGTATAAACAGCCTCCCTGTCACCTTGTTACATTGAAATAGTCTGTTTTATTTGTGCTACCCTTTATTTTTTGGTGGGCAAGTTGGTTCTTCTAAATGATGTTCTGTGTTCACCATAGTTGTGGCATGTTCTGCTTAGACTTTCTTTTTGTGTCATTTTATGTTTATGGTTTTAAGGTTTGGACGTCAGACTTGTGTATATGGTGGGCTCTTGCTCACTAAGCTTACGTCCTTGTTTGGATAACCGCTTTAGGAATGTATTTGAGGTTGAGGTTCTTGAGTTCTTTCCAGGTGTGACTTGCCAGTGCTGCCCTCCATGAAGGCTATGCTGACACACAGCTGCACCGAAGCTGTGTGAGAATGAGTGGCAGAGAGAAGCTTCACTGCCACCTCCACTCGTGCCCATTAAAACAGGGAGAAAAGGACATTTAGTAAGGGTATTTTCTGGGGCTGGAGAGGTGGCTCAGTGGTTAAGAGCACTGCCTGCTCTCCAGAGGACCTAGGTTCAATTCCCAGGACAGACATGGCAGCTCACAACTCTCTGTAACTCCTGTTTCAGGGGCTCCAACACCGTCATACAGACATACATGTAGGCAAAACTGTATATAAAAAAATAAAAGTAGATACATTATTTTTAAAAAGTATTTTCTTGTTTGCTAAATACTCCTTTTTATTATAAAGATAACTTTTAGGGTAGTTATGTATATACTATTTATACTTTTACACATTACAAAATCCACACATAAGTAGAATTTTAGTATGTTTGGGTATGCATGGGAATTTTCCAGCTAATCGTTACTAGGGAGAATGTTTGACACTGTGTCTGGGTTATTACTTGAGCCTATAGAAGATAAGTGTCTTTGCCAGGCATGTATTTCTCTGAATAAGTTTATGTTAATTATAGGAACTTAGAAGTGCATTATTCTCTTTGACTAAAGATTGAGCTAAGACCTGTTCCTCTTTCACATTTCTAGATGAAGCGTTCAGCCAGCCACCCTGGTCCCTGCAGTTCTGAGAGGTAAGTTAACCATGTCTTCTGACTAAATTCTTTCTGAGTAACACCTGCCTGGGGAAGTTCATCTGGCCCATGCAGGCTGTTGTGGATGTCAGCTCTCTGTGGAATAGGTCTGCTAGTTCTTGTGTCAGAGCTTGGCTTCACAAAGGAGAATGGAAAGGAAACTTACATGTATGAATTAACCTGGAGGTGACACCCTGCTGACTGTTGTAGCTTCTGAGGTTTTTGAAGTAATATCAAGAAGTATGAGGCAGTGAGAAGGCCCAGCAGGTAAATGTGCTTGCCACCCAGTAATAAATTTTGTAAAAAAAAATTTTTTAAATATAATATATTTATATATGTAGCTAGAGAAAAATTTTATGTGTTGAGTGTCCACAACTGAGGATATTTATCTCAATGTTTTATAGAACCATATATTCATGCTAGGCTATTACTGAGAAAGTGCTCACCAAAAGAGAGGAAGCCATGTTCATATCAGCATTGTGAAAGCTTGCCTTCCGGGTATATCCTGCCAGTGGTGTCCCTGCTATGGGGACACTGTGCGTCCCTGGGCATCCTCCTCCCAGTGGCTGGGCTTACCTTTTCTGTTCTCTGGAAAGTGATGAAATCTAGTTTCTTCAGCATTTATTTTTCCATGCTGACTATTCAGTCCTGAGCCTTGTTACTGTTTTGTCTTTTTCTCTGGTAATTATATAATCCTTGTTGAATTGATCTGCTCAGAGGAAGCCAGTAACTTATATATATCCAGCCCTGTCATGCTAGAAAGCATTTTAACAGCTGAACCTTACAGAAAAATGGAACCTAAGTCATTTGGTGGCAAACATTTGTTTTGGGGACAGAAGTCTAAGCTGTATAAGGTTCCTAAGTTGTGTTTTATCCTTTTCTCCTTAGAAAACAAGTTGTAAAAAGACTAAAAAGATACTATTTTTTCTTGGATCTGTCAAGGTTGTAGAGTAATGTTGAGCCATCATAAAACAGAAATTGAGATGCAGTTAGGCAGTTAGGTGGGTGTTTTTTGTTGTTTTTTGTTTTGTTTTTGTTTATTTAAATGAGTACACTGTAGCTGTCTTTAGACACAGCAGAAGATGGCATTGGATCCCATGACAGATGGTTGTGAGCCACCATGTAGTTGCTTGAATTGAATTCAGGACCTCTGGAAGAGCCGTCAGTGCTCTTAAACCTCCTGCTTCTGCCTCTGGAGTGCTGGGATTAACGGCATATACAACCACACTTGGCCTTAAAGAGAAGCCATTTAAAATCCCAGTCAGGAAAAGGTCTTTTCATGGTTTAATGCCTCACGGCTTTAACACTTTTTATTCTGATGTGCAGGAGCAGTTGCTCCATCAAAGAACCAGCATCTGCCCTTCACCGACTTCCTCAGCGCCGCCGCAGAACCTACTCGGACACAGACTCTTGTACTGATGTTCCCCCCGAAGACCCAGAGAGTGAGTTCCACAGCTCTGTTTCTTTCTTTTTTTCATGAACCAGCAGGTTCTAGTAGATCCTGGGACTGAAGCTTCTGTCACTTGGTGTCATTGGAACACTATGCTTTGCTCTTTAGTGAATTCCTCAGAGGGAAGTGAACCCCCACCGTGCCCTGCTGCTCACAGCTTCTCTTCCCGGTAGCTTTGTTGCTCTGCTTATTCTGTTACGGGATGCTGAATCTCATTGGTAGATACTTTCTCTTTGAGACAGTTATTGAGTATGTTTTTATTCCCACAACTTTTCCATTTTAAAGTATTGTAGAAAAATCATTAATTGTAGGTAGACTCCTGGAGGAAAGTGAAGGTCTAAATCCACAGAGAAATTAACTCTGCTACGTTATTTATCTGCCTTAAAATAGCTAAAGACAGTAATTTTGTGTGGTTGGTTGTGACAACAGGCATCCCTGGGCCTTTCTCCCTTGTTTTGGAGCCAGCAAACTGTCATTTCAGGAATGTCTGGTGATTTCCGTGAAGATTTGTGCTTGTCTCTAAGGAGCAGGGTCTTTCACAGTGTGTCAGGATGTACCTTGTTTGATTGCAAGGAACATGTCTTCTCATACTTAGCTCTCACGGCTGGAATGTTACTTGTTAAAGTCCTTACCTCCCACAAAGCACGTGGGAGAGTTCCCAGGTAAGGGACAGATGTTCTTCAAGAGTTCACTGCACATCAGATGTGTGGGATATGGGTCTGATGTCCCCACAGAAATGACAGAATAAATGGTGGTTAGGTCTTCTAGACAGCCAGGTCGTAGAGTGGGGTGAGCCAGTGCTAGCACCTTTGAGGTTTTGAATGGAGGCAAAATAGCTGCCTTTGTTTGCTTACCTTTTTGTTTTTAACGAATTTGTGTGTAAAGCATATGTGGATTTGTGTGTGGGGCTCCCAGGGTTGAGTTAGTAATCTTCCCTCACTTTCTATTTTTTTGCGGGTGGGGGTGGGGATGGGGATGGTATGTTTTAAGACAGGGTTTCTCTGTGTAGACTTTGTCCTATTTGGTAGACCAGCTGCCTCCAACTCAGAGACTCCCATCCTCTGCCTCCCTGCTGAGACTAAAGGTGCACACTACCACTTTTTGAGGCAGGGTCTTTAATCAAGCTCAGAGCTCACCAGTACAGCTAGTCTCAGTAGCCAGTTGTTTCTTCTTGCTTATGATACCTTTAACCACCAAGGTATCTCCTTAGCCCGTTTTGTTTTCTATATAACTCCGACTTGATTGTAACTCATTATGTAGAGCAGGCTAGCCTTGAACTTTTGGTGGTCCTGCTTCTACTTTCCCAGGGTTGGCACTGCAAGCTCACACTCCATACCAGACTCATGTCTAGATACTTAGAAGGCAAAAAGTTTCACTACCTTAGTTTTTAGGACTGTTTCAAACAAGTCACATATACATATCACACAGATACTTTCTCAGTTTACCTTAAAGCTTTTGCATTGGCAGGGTGAGAAGTGTTCTTAAATTCCTTTCTCTTTATGCTAAAGTTAACAGTTTAGTTGGTGAAGCAGAGAATTGACATATTGTATATATTAGTGTATTATATTAACATACTAGTATTATGTATATTGGCAATTGTCAGTTGGTAGGGCTTTTTTTTTTTTTTTTTTTTTTGAGACAGTATCTTGTAGCCCAGCTTGGTCTTGAACTCCGAATTGTAGGTTGACTGAATTCCTGATCCTTCTGCCTTCACCTCCTGACTCCTGGAATCAGAGGTTGGTATCACCATGCGTAATTTATTCACTGATGGGGCTTGAACCCATGGGCTCCTGAGTGTAGCCTGCCCCTGTGCTCCCACTCTGGTTTGTGAAAGTAATTTTATGAGACTATTCTTCCTGTGAGATGCTTTTCGTCTTGAAAATCTTCTTCTAAAGATGAGAAAAGTAAGACAATAAAGCAGGTGTGGTGGCTCTTGAGATTGAGTCAGGAAGATTGGTCTGAGTGTGAGGTCAGTTGGAGGTGTGTCCTGAGTTCTAAGCCACCCTGGGCTACAGACTGAGACCTTGTCTCAAAGAACAAAGTAAATAAATATAAGTAAAATAAAACAAGTGGTGGTGGTCGAGGACGCCTTGGTACATTCTAACACTACAGGACGGGCTCACTACCGCTGTGTGTTTGGCTGTGTTCACCTTGAGCATCAGTGGTACCTGTGAGCCACATGGGAAGGGAACTTTGAGCATAAGAATTCTTGCTAGCTTTGCTCAGACAGGCTCTGGGCTGTTACTAAATGTGTGATCTTGGAAAAAACATGTATTTGTTTTTTGAGTCTCTGTTCACAGGAAGGTACTAACAGCATAAGGACCATTGGCTGAAAAAGCAATAGCTCGGTTAAATTCGTCTGAGCAGGTTGATGGCACACAGTGTGCCAGCCTTCCTTCTGGCAGTGTACAAAACAAATCCTTGCCTCTGGTAGTTATATAATTTATCTTAGGAATGCTGAAGCTTCTCCTTACGGTTGGCAGTGGTAGAAAGTGAGTTTCTCTCTCAAACAAATAAAAGGTTATCAGGAGACTGGTGGGATTTTGTCTCTCTGAACAGACCTGAGGTGTTCTTTCACAGGGGCCAGGAGTCAGCAATACTTGGTCAACTTGTCAATCACTTTCCACAGGACCTCTTCACTGTTCAGGAAACACACTTAATGGAGATTTGGCATCAGCAACCATTCCGGAAGAAAGCAGACTTATGGCCAAGACACAATCTGAATCTGAAGAACCTCTTCCACCCTTCTCCTGAGGAAACGGACATGTCCAGCTTCCTCTGAGTGTTGCTATGCAAAAGCTGCTGTAATTAAACTTGTTCTGGGGTAGCTTTCCCCCCTCCTTAGGATTTCTCTGCACTTTATAGAATATTGTAAACAAACAACCCACATACTTTTGAAGTGTATTTTATCTTTCTATAGTTTACTTGCAAGAGTATTTTCCTAATAACTTCACAGTATGAATGTGCATCTTTTTTTTTTTTTTAAACAAATGATGGTGTAACATTTTGACATCCATAAGGACAAATGTAGATATTTTTCTAAAAAACTGTGAGGGACTGACAGCTTGGTCAGTGTGTATTGTAGTATATAAACATGAAATCTCGCCAGATTTATTTGACAGAAATGTGATAGATGTAACTTGTGCCATGGACCAAAAGGTCACTTCACCCCAGCTTAAAATTAATTACCATAGCAGCTTGATGGTGATTTTTTTATCCTACTCCTTTAAGCAAAAAGGAAACGCTTAATATTCTAAAGGTCTGTAGCCCAAATACCATGATATATTGAGCATTTAAAAAAAAATCAGCCTCTGCTGTCCTTCATGTGTGAAGTTGACACCTACTGATTTCTCAATACCAAACATCAGATTACAGTATTTAATTTTTATTTATTTATTTTCTTATTGCATCAAAAGATGGTTATGCCCTAACTTTTTAAGTTCCCAATTTAAGATGTATATGCATAGTTGTTATTTACATTGTTCTAAGATACATGAGGCAAGTGTCTCAGTGATTTTGTTCCCTTACACCAGAGAAATAAATGGTTTTCAATGGAAGAGGATTCCAGTGCTTTTTGAAACAATAGGCATTAAGCTGCTGTTGTAAGGTATGAGTTGCAGCTCTTTGGCATATCTAGAGACATTTTTAATTTATGAATATTTATACAAAAAAGTAATTCTGTCAAGATGACTGTTCTATATCACTTGAGAATGGCATTATTTAATTAAAGAACAATTTGCAGTTTTTGGTAGTGCCTGTCGTATCTATTGCCGGGTTATTCCTCTACACTGTATTTCTTTTAAGTCACTTTGGGGTGATGATTTTATCCCAGAGTTTGAATGAGCAGCACTTTAACAAAAATTGGCCTTGTATTTTTCAGTTAGTCATACTGAACGAATACATGGTTTTTACATTCAGATTCATCATATAATACATTGTATCTTTTACATTCATTGACACTCTATTAAATGCCTTTTGTGTTCTTTATTGATTTTATTTTGTTTATTGTGTTCAAGCCTAAAGGTGAATATACATCAATCGTATGTTTAGCCTATCTATTTTATGAGTTTAGAATGGGAGCCAAATATTTAGTAAATATTTGATATTTACTAAGATAAGTCTGTACCTTTCCCCTAGTTTAAAATGTCTATACACATTGACTGCATTAAGTGCTTGTCATTTTAAATAGCAAATGGCTCATTAGAGCATCTTTGTTCAATGGAATCAGCCTACTCATAACTTGCATTTTATATGTTCAATTTGGAAAGAATTGATGATGTGGGCAGTCTTTTTTTTTTTTTTTTTTTTTCCATACAAACTTGCAGAATATGGTGCTTCTGATAGTTTCTCTGGTAGTTGTTTCCCCATAGGGAAATAGGTTTATAATGAATATTACAAGCTTTTGAACTTGTAGAAATAAAGGAAATTCCATTTTCTATTGCTTTCTCCAAATAGTCATGCTTGTGAATGGTTTCTTTGTAAATACTTCAAAAATAAAGGCAGTCGTTTTTAGTTTGCATTCTGCCCCCTCTACATAGACACACTTGAAGGCTTTGGTAGGTCACTGTGTCCCTAAAACCGTGAACTTGGAGCCCTTTGTCCTTGACCCACATACATTTGTGGAATCGCTTATTTTGAGGGCATATACCTGATTTATGTGTAGATACTGAATTACTTTTTCTTTGAAGTTTTTGTTATATTGATCAGACTAAGCTATATAGCTCCTGGGCTCCGGGTTCCTCCTGCCTCAGTCTCCCGAGTACCTGGGACTGTGGGTAAACACCACCACCCCTGGCTTCTGTCAAGGTTTTAACCTGTGAATTAGCACCTCAAAGTAAATTATGAAGCTTAAGGGAATCTTACATTTTGAGGATTAGATTGTGCTGACTTTTTTGGATTTTAAGGAAACAATGAGTCAAGAGTGCTTGTTGTGTGAGAACTTTGGCTTGTTGCTCGTGGGTTGTCTTTGTTTTAGTCTGAGGTATGGGATTGTTGAGATCCTTGGAGACTCTTGACTTCAGTGTTTGCTTTTCATTTCTGGTGCCTACTCCCTCTGGGTCTGCAGGGCTTCCAAGATAGTGGAATCCTGAGAACTGTTCTGTAAAGGAACTAAATCCGGATTTTGTTACATCATTGTCCTAGCAATGAAACACCATGACCAAAAGCAAATTGAAAAGCAAAGGGTTTATTTAGCTTATGTTTCCATGGCACTGTTCATTATTGAAGGAAGTCAGGGCAGGAACTCAAAACAGGGCAAGGAACCTAGAGGCAGGAGCTGATGTAGAGGCCATGGAAGAGTGCTTTTTACTGACTTGCTCAGTTTGTTTTCTTATAGAAACTGGGATCACCAGTCCAGGGACAGCTCTACCTGAAACGGGCTGGGTTCTCCCCTAAAAATCACTAGTTAAGAAAATGCCCTACAGCTGATCTGTGGAGGTATTTTATCCATTGAGGTCCCCTCCTTTCAGGGGACTCTGCTATGTCAGATTGACATAAAACAAGCCAGCACAATTGTGTTTGTTGGTCTCTTTTCCCTGTCAGGGCAAGTCTAGAAGTAGATTCTTAGTATAGAATAATGTCCATCAAGCACTTACCTCACAAAGCTCTGTTACCATGGCAACACTCCATCTTAAACCTTCTAAGGACTGTCTGGAGGCCTTTGCCTCAAATCAGCCCTCAGGAATCAGGTAGAATATTTTGTCAGGATATCTGAGGAGTGAATGGAAAAATGTGGGTTTTGTTTTTACTTTAGGACCCAGTGATACAGTGTCTAAAAACTCTTATCTTCAGTACTGTGACATGCCAAGTCAGGTAGGCACCCTCCCTGTTTCCTGGCTCCTGTAGATCTCAGTAAAGTTTCAGTGGTCAGTGTTACTAGCCTCAGCTTTCTGAGAGGATGACAGATCGGCTGCATTGCAAGTGAGGTTTTGTTTTTTGTCTCGTAAATAGGGAATAAACTGAAGGGATTTTGCTGTTTGTCCCTGATTTAGACCTGAGCATTAAATTGGAACAGAACCCAAGCTGCTCTGCCCTAAAGCACCATCTCTCACCCCCCAGTTACTCAGTGGGTTTGGCTTTTTGGGTGAGGAAGTGGTGGCAAGACATTGTGGATATACAGACCTGGCTTTTGAAGATCCAGGTCTGCAGCTCATTGAGTGACTTTGGGTAATAATGTGCTGGGTTCCCTGTTGTCAAAGGGAAAGGGAGATGGGGAAGTGGTATTTCTCCCAGAATGGGACAAAGGACTGCCTCTAGATAGAGACACATGTGGCACATAGAAAAATGATGGTTTATAAAGGTACAAGGGGGAAACGTTTCTGGGTAAGGATTAGATGTTTCATTTTAATTGGGCATGTTAATTAGGTAAGCCAAGGGGTCTTTTAATTGCTGGACTTAACACTTTGATAGCTAGACCTGGTAGTCAACTCAGGAGGAGGAAGTGGCCAAATAAGGGAATAGACCTTGGGGGGTGGCCTATCTTTAGGAATGTGGGGATTTTTAGCAAGGCAGAGGGGATGGGAGAGAAGGGCAAGGCCTGCCAGAGCCAAGCCCAACAAGCCTGACAAGCTCGCATTTCCCAGAGTCCCTTCAACCTGGGAAGAGAACTTCAATTGAGTAGCTACATTCTATCAGGTTGGCCTGTGGACTCATATGAGAAGCATTTCCAAGATTAGTACATGATGTGGGATGGCCCAGCCCACTGTGGGTGGTCCTACCCCTCAGCAGGTGGTCCTGGGTTAAGAGAGGAAGCTGGGGAAGCCACAGGCTGCCACAGGAAGCTAGTAAATTGCCTTCTTCAATAGTCTGCTTCAGTTCCTGCCTCAAGCTCCCTAGTGGGCATAGCTCGATGGCCTATGATAGGAACTGGTGAAACAAAGCTTCTCTTGCTCTAAGTTGGTTTGGGTTAGTGTTTTGTCTCAGCAACAAAAGCAAGCTGCATTTCAGTGTTCCTCCACTATCAGCCTTCCTATGGTCTCTCCACTGCCTGAGTTCTCCGTGTAAGTGGACTTTGTTTATATTGGCAAGAGCAGTCTAGCTTCCCGTGTGCCTGCTAGCCAGATGGGTGTATTGATGCTACGTGTCTCCTCTGAGTTCTGAACAGCTAAGTGGGAGTAGAGGAGGGATGGTTTCCCTCCTCATGGACATAGGTCAAGTTTCCCAGCAGACTGGGCAGCTAGTAGGACCTTTATTCCTCACCTGATCAGAATCTCCAAGCAGATTATGGTGGTTTTTGAGCTGGCAGCTGCCAAATAGAAGCTGGCTTCAGTCATGTATGTGCAGCAGTGAATTCTGACTCCATGTGCCTCTAAGGCTGGCTGGTACCAAGGTTCTCTTGAAAACCCTGGGGTTGTCCCTTTAAACTCAGGGAATTTATACCGTATCCCTAGCAAGAAACCTTAGTCCTTACTCTGTTTAGAAGCAGCTGGTTTGGGAGGGGCCTTAAACAAGGTGGATTAACAGGCTCTCCTGACTGCATAAGGAAAGGGAATTCAGAACACCAGGTCCTTCACAGGTGTTTCAGGGGTGGTGTTGGTTGGTTGCCTCCTCTGTTTCCAGAGGAATTGTATAGGAATTTCTCTGTTAATAGATATCCCGAGGAACAGAGGAAATACTCATAACTCTTCAAAGACGTAAAACCAAGCCTTTGTAATCTACAGTTATGCCATGCAGATCCCTGGACCGCCCTATGTTCAAAGTCTTTACCCAGTAGACCGCTTTCTCCTGATGCAAGGAAACTAGACATTGACAGTTTTCTTAAAAATTTCCTTTGGTACCTATGTTTCCTTTATCGTCCTGGAGCTGTCTGAAATATTCTTACTGGGTTTGGTCACCATGGAGGTGGGCGTCCAGCTTTTTTCTTAACTGACTGTTGTTCCTTCTTCTTCCCTACTGTTATGTGTTTGTTCTATAACCCACTGCTATTGGATAGAGGATGACCATGTTTGGAAAAACTCCCACCACAGTGTTTCTAGGAGACTGTATACCTTTCTAGTGTTACAAGTTGAGTTTTGACTCTTCCTCCAAAGAGACGTTGGATTCTCAACCTCATACCTCAGGATGTGACTTAATTTGAGATGGGGGTCTTTGGAGAGAGAGAGTGAATTTAGGTGGATCCCTGGTCCAGCATGGCTGTTGCCCTGAAAGGGAGAGGTTGCGAGAGAGACATGCATGAACTGAGGTTTGGGACAGGTTCTCTCCTTGCAGCTCTCAGGAATAACCCCCCCCACACACACATGTAATTTTGGATTTCTAATCTCCAAACTGAGTTTCTGTCTTTTGTGCAAGGCAGTTATTGGCACTTGTTTGTAGCTGCCCTAGCAAACTCATGCATTTGGTGACCATCAGTGAGACTCTAGGGTCACGTCCCTTTTTTACGTGGTGGCCCCTAAGAAGAACTTGCTCATGTATCTCAGGTGCCGTGCTAAGCAACACTATATGAACTTTACATGTAGTAACTTGCCTAAAGCTCCCAACAGTCTTCAGAGAGTTGTTCCCACCTTATGGATGAGAACACTGAGGAATGGTGAAGCTCAATAGCCACCTCTAACTCACAGAAACTAGTAAGCAGATCTTAGATTTGAGGTTAGCATTCAGGTCACCTCACATGTCTTCGATGCAGGTGTGTAAGTTCAACATATTCTACTGGCTGTGTAACCGGGGTGTGGATTATAAAACAGGAAGAAAGGGCAAGAGGGTAGTGATGACAGCCAGTAAGTTTTGTGGATCAGAATCTGAGAGGGCTGTGTAATTTTTTTCTCCTGCTCTCTTTTGCCCCCTTGTTGATGATAATGGGGAAAGGACAGTTAATATGAGTTGGAGATAAAGCACCGAGAGAAACCAGGGACCATTTCCCAGATTGTTGAAGGCAGGAGAGCAGGAAGCAGCAATGCCATCCACCTCAGTGGGAGGCACTGTTTGCAGAGGAGCTAGGAGAAAGGTGGCTGGAGCCAGGGTCAGAGTTCCATCTCTGTCTCCCAGGGCAAGTGTACCCATAAGCAGTGTCCTGTGGTCCAGCCAGGAGCTTCCACTGAGGTGAAAAATGCAAATCAGGCCTTGGCTTCAGTACATTCCTCCTCCTTTTGAAAGAAAGTTGCTGACATATCCCTTCAGTAGGCACCGGGAGGATATGGGCATTGACAGAGCAGAGCAGATCAGAGATCATCACAGACTGTGGCTGATAAGAAGCAGGCAGGTTGTTGCCTTCACATCAAAGCTGGAGTCATCCCCAGGAAATCACCTTTTCCAACCTGCCCTCGAATGAATGTGGGTGCACAGTTGCCTGTGGAGGCCAGAGGACAATCTTGGGTGTCATTCCTCCTCAGGTGCTGCCACAATGGTTTTTTTTTTTTGGAGGCAGGAACTCTCATTGGCCCAGGGCTTCCTGTCTAGGCTAGATTGGCTGGACTCCCTTCTCCACCACTGGGATTACAAATCTATGCCACCACACTTCGCTTTTTATGGGAAATGAATTCAAGTCCTCTTGCTTGGTCAACATCACTACTGGCTGAGTTATCAGCCCCAGCCTCTTATTTTGAAGCACGGGCAGTTAAACGAAGGTGAGATGTGTGCCTGGTGTTAGTGGTTCCCTCACTGCCGGAGGGATATGTGTTGGGATCTTTCTCACTCGGAGTTTCTTGAGTGTTGACTGTTTAGCTGCTCCAGTAAGCAGAAAACCACCCTGCCCAACAGGGGTTCTCTTGTCTGCACACCTTCTGTCTCTCCTCCCCTCCCCAGTCCCAAAGACTACAGGTACTGATTGACTTAAGGGGCACACAAGGGGCATCCTTTCTTCTTGAAGCATCTCAGTGGCATTGTGCTCCGTGAGATCAGGTTGGGGGCTTGCCGGTGCTACGTTCTTGTGTTTTCATCCTCTGTTCTGTTGCTTCTTCCTGTGGTAATCATCAGGGACTTGGCTGATCACCTGCTGTTGAGCTCCCACTAAGTATTTGCCAGGTAGGCAGGCACGCCTGTGAGTAGGGCATGTCTCCACTAAGGTGGGCAGCTTATACTCAGGTCATACTCAAGACTGCACAGAAGACAGAACCAGGATTCTGACTTAACCCAGAAAACTTGCTGAATCTGTTAATAAAGACCCAAAGTGGTCTTTTGGGGAAGAAAAAAAGTTAAAGTATGTTGTCTTCGGTTTGGGCCTCTTATAGTTAACATTGATGTCACTTGAAGCAAGTGGTCCTCTTTGTATGTTGGTAATTAGTCTTAGCTAATTGAAGTGGACAAATACAGTTTTTTTTTTTTTAATGGCATAAGCTTTTTAGTACCAAGTATTTATCAGTTGTTTTTAAATTATTTTATTTTATGGAAATGGTTGCTTTGCCTGCATGTATGTGTACTACATGAATGCTTGGTGCCCAGAAAGGGTACCTGATACTCTAGAACTAGAGTTACAGACAGTTGCAAATCACTATGTAGATTCTAGTGAAGAAGCCCAGTGAAGAAGTGGCTACTGGCTTCAGCACTTCCCCAGGAGCTGAGGGGCTAGCACCTGCTTCAACACTTCCCCAGAAGCCTATCAGCCACACACACCCCCAGCCTCGTTCACACAGAAGCCTCCCCATTCCTTCCCGACACCTAACTAACCCCCCAAAAGACACAGCCACTGGTGCCAAAGACCACACACAAATCCTCTTTCCAATAGCACCCGAATCCTGGGTATCAGCCTGAGAACAGATAAACAAATGTGGCAGAGCCTTCACTCTCCATGCCTTCTGAAGCTGGCGCCCTCTCTGATGGATGGGCCAAACACTCCCCAACACAGGTGGCTTATGGCCTTGGGAAAGCAAAAACCATACATCCTTAGAAATCATACCAATCAAGCGTTCCCAGGCAGCTGCGACTGGTTTGTAAAAACATTATAGCTTCCCTTATCTACCGCTTCCCTCCCCCTATGTAACCTGCTTGTATATATTCCCTACACTCCTAGACACGGGGCCACAACTTTGCTTTGTGCAATTTGCCGTCCAAACCTGGGTTTGAAATAAAGGGCTCTTATGTATCTCTATAGCAGATATGGCAATTCTTTGAGATCTCTTGGAGATCCCGAGACCTGGGCATAGCACTAGGAATTGAACCTTGACCCTCTGGAAGAACATCCAGTGCTCCTAACCACTGAGCCATCTCTCCCGTGCTATTGCTTGAACTAACTACACTACTTAAGATCTTTATTAGTCCTGAGACTGGTTATTTGCTCTGTTTGTAGCTGTAGTAGTCAATTTAAATTGTTTACTGTGAAACCATCTTTCTTGATAAGTTTGGAAGATAAACTTTTGTAGATAAACTTATTCTTGAGAAGTGTAAGTAGGCTTTTAAAACAAACTTATTGGATTCATCTAAAATAGCAGTGTGCTTCTAGAGTATGTTTTTAACATTGGAACTTGCGGTTTCTTATCCTGTCTATGGTAATCCATGTACTGAGTGGAAGCTATAATTCCTCAACGGAATTGCACAGAAAACAACCAACCACACATTTTGAGGTGCAGATAGCTTGCTTTATTATTATTATTATTTTTAATCTCAAGGAGGTCCAACATTTATAACTACCAATTGAACATATACTGGCGTGAAGAGGACTACATCCGATTAGCAACTTTTTTTTTTTATGGGCAGTTGGTTGTATTGTTTTAACGACAGCTTTACTTGTTGTTACATTTTTTTATTATTATTGTTTCGCTGTGGCTCATCGCTTAGTTGCCCAGTTTCCGGTGAAATTTGAATTTAGAACTACCACACGAGGCATTAGCTGCACCTGGGACCTCCAGGAGTCGACACTGCTCTGGCACAGGAATACCTGAGTAGCTTGGTTAAACGAGGGGATGGCCAGGAGATGGTACTTTTCCCAAGCTACCCATGCACTCTTTATGTCAGAGACAGTGTGAAGTGAGCGAACAAAGTGTTGGCCGTTACACTTTGCTCTGGTCATATTTGTCGTGATAATTTTAAGTGTGACTTCATCAGAGAAAATGTAAGACGTTAAAGTGTTGCTTACAGGAGGGTAGATGCAAACATCACCAATGCCTTACATTTCTGATTCAATAGGTATCAGTGCACATGCCAGGGACATGTACAGCAGCATCCTTTTTTAGGTGGATAGGACATCTTCAGTGGGGAATTTCTCAACCCACTGAGGCATATTTACACATCAACAGCGTGTTGAGGCACAACGATTAAGTATTGGCAGGGTATTCGTTCCATAATCCATAAGAAACTTTCTCCTACCAACAGTTAGTTTCAAAAGTTACAGCGTAAACTGTCATAAAATAAATGGTACAAAACTTTATAACCGTGAATCCGGCTATATACAGTATGTACATGTCATTAGCAAATATTCTCAGGTCAAGTATGAAAGGATTGAAATGCATAGTTTTGGAACTGTGACTCATTTAGATGGATACAAAACTACTTAAGAATATTTACAGGCCAGAAAGATTAGTCCATGTGAATCATTTGAGAGAAATTATGAATGAGCATAGAACGTAAGGGCCCCCCCCCGCCTCTGGCCCTGGCCCTCTTACATAGAGCGGATATTAATATTCACAGTGGCAGAGTCAGATCCAAATTCATTCCCTAAGCTTAGGGTATAAAGTCCACCATCTTGTTTCTGTACGTCCATGATAATCAGGGTTGTCAGGTCATCCGTGTTTTCAATGTGGAATCTTCCTTGCTGTTCTTGGTTTTGGATTTTCCTTCCACCACAGGACCATGTTATTTCTGGAGTAGGTTCCCCAGTAAAAGCACAGGCTACTGTTAGAACTTTGCCTTCATCGATGCTGATATCAGAGGGAAGAGCTTCAATTTTAGGTGGAATTCCTTTATGAAACAGCAACAGAAAAGTTTTAGGGTCACCGAAACAAGAAATCCTATTCACTTTCTATTGAATTTTAATGCACTTAAGGCAGTGGTTCTCAACATGTGGGTCGTGACCCCTTTGGCCAACTAGTACTTCCAAAAAGATTATGATTTAGAATGGTAGCAAAATGACAGTTAGGAAGTAGCAACAAAAATAATTTCATGGTTGGGGGGGGTCATCACCACATGAGGAACTGTATTAAAGGGTCGCAGCCTTAGGAAGGTCGAGAACCACTGCTCTAAAACTATGCCGTGCTATGTGGCTTGTTCTACCTCTACCAGGAATTTGATTGCTCACCTCTTCCGCCTGCTTTGAGCATTCTACTGGTTGAGCTTTCCAGTTGTGTCATACTAGATTTTCCCATAAAACTGCTGGAACTCATTTCTACAAAGGACTCTTGCATGGAGGACATGCTTTGGGCAGACATGCTTGCAAACTTCATTTCAGTCATGCTGCTAGCACTGCTGCTGCTGAAGCTGCTGAAGGACGCCTCCTGCTTAGAGGCGGACATTTGGACTGACTGAGACGAGAAGCTTCCTTGCAAGCTCATGTCACCGCTCGTTTTCAGTACTACCTCTCTGGGAGGTTCTTCCACTAGAGCTGTGGAGCATAGCAGATACACGGGGGACATCAAAGACATCTCGTTACTCGACGACTTAACGAGAATGAAAACTTACGCACACACACACACACACACACACACACACACACACACGGAAACACAATCCGAACAGTTTGCTGTTGAAGCATAAGCAAATACATATATACATACATACAGTAGTCAAGAGCTAGCTCAATGACTCCAAGAAATGATCCTTAAATTTCTAACTATTACATGCAGCTGCTAGAAATCGCTAGGAGAAAAATGATTAACTGTATATAAGCTAATCAGCATAGGAAGTGTTCTGGAAAGCCTTACAGGGCTATTGGTAGATTTACTTCCAAAATTTAACTTACCAAAATTTCCATTTAGAGAAACTGATTATGAGGATGAATTCATACAAGATGCCGGTCACGCTTACACGTGCATACCTCACCCCCTGATGTCTTAGGGAAAATGTCAAAAATGTACTTACGAAGCACTGTTAGGGAAGCTGTGGCTGAACACTGGCCACGGAAATTTTTGGCTTTAATTGTGTACTTTCCGCTATCACTCACAGACGCGTTTCGGATTTCAAGAGTGTACATGTTTCTGGAGCGACTCACGCTGATATTTGAAGAAATGGAAATCTAAAAAAAAAAAAAAAAAAAAAAAAAGAAAGAAAGAAAGAAAGAAAAAAAATAGGAAAGAGACATTGAAGTCTTTGGCTAGGGACGTGATATTTTAAATTTTCTCCAATATATAGTCAAATTTTAAACTTACTGGCAGGTTATTTTTAAACCACTCGATTTCAGGGGACGGCTCCCCGCTGATCTCACAAGAAAAGAGAACATTCTGTCCCTCGTTAATGTTTTGAGATCTGGGCTGTGTGATGAAGCTCGGAGCATCTGAGAGTTCTTTGCTCAGGGTCAAGTCAAACTGACACTTGATAACTCCCTGGCTGGTTTTGCCTATGCAGGTGAGGATTCCTTCATCTCTGTGACTGGCTTGCTTGATGGTGAGGGTTTGGTCACTGCCGGATACCCCATATCTGTATTCCTCTGAGTTAGGAAGCTCACTGCCATTCAGGACCCATTTCACATCTGTGGCCCCAGCAATGTTGGCTTTCAGGGTCACTCGCTGTCCACTGGTTATGTTCATCTGGGTAGACAATGCTTTGATCTCCGCTTGAGTTTTGACTTCTTCTGATGTCTGTGAGGTTTTGGTGACTTCTTCATGGACAATGGATTTCTCCAGGGAGGCTGCTGCTGACTTCTTGACCTCTTCAGCAATCACAACTCTGGATGCTTCCTCCTTGATGGCCAGTGTTTCATGAGATTTTACTTCTGACATTTTGATTTCTTCAGACGTTAGGGCTTTTTGAGAAATTTCCTCTTGGACACTTGCTTTCTTCTTAGATGTAACTTCGGAGGTCTTCTGGGTAGATACTTTCTGTGCCTCAGTGTCTTTTACAGCTAAAAAAGAAACCTCTGTAAGTAGACTTAATTGGACTGTGACCTTCTCCACTTCTGTAGATTCTACTATTTGATATAGTCAAAGACAAGTGTCAACTTCAATATGATGTGTAGGTAACACCAATTCTCAATTCCAGTTGTAGAAAACTGTCCCATATAAGTTTTGAGATTGGGTGTAATGCTTTCTTAAACTAGATTAAATTAAGATAATTTTACAATACGTCTTGAGCAGAGTAGGCAAAAATTTGGATTAGGACTTTGGAGATTTCAAGCAACTGAAAAATTATCTTTTGAAAGACTGAGATGAACTAATTTTTAACTGGGATATGGGTGTGGCTCATTCACTAGGTTTGTGATCCTTGGAAAATGGCAAGCATAAAAGTGTGAGAAGAACTACCATGTTGTGTATTCACTCAGTTTTATTTATCTAATTTTATTTCTTGAACCAGGGTCTCATATAGCCCAGGCTGACTTCAAATTCATCACACAAATGAGGCCAACTTCCTTACTCTCCTGCCATGACCCGGTGTAATGATTCCTGCTAGAGCCACTAGACCTGCCTGACTGTTGTCTTAAATATTCCTGAGAACAGACTGAAAGATCTGTGAGCTCTTCTATAGCATCTTAAGCAATCACGTATACCTTTTATGCTAATATTATGTTAACTACAAGTCTGTGTTTCTGGATTAGAAAATGTTTAATTTTAGAATTGCGTATGTTTGTGTCTCAGAAACTATTAACACTGTTCTCTAGAAAACATTGGTTGAGAACAAAATTACGCACCTTTTATTGTTAGCTTGCAGCTAGAGGACACAGATCCAGCAGAATTTGTTACTGTACAGGCATAAAGTCCGCCATCAGAAGTCTCAGTCTTGAGGATTTCTAAGCGGAATTCTTCTTTGTCGTTAGAGAATTTGTATTTACTGCTTTGTGCAATAGCCTGTGGAAAGCAAGTGATTGGAGTTTTAAATAATAGCTTAATATGGAACTTTCTTTAGGAGGTGTGGATGAGTGGGGGGTGCATTAGATGTTTTTTTTTTTTTTTCTAGAAAATAAAAGACATTTTAGAATTGGTTACCTACCTTTCCATCCTTTGTCCAGGTGACAGTTGGCTGGGGCTCTCCAGTAACTTTAATTGTAAATTTAGCAACACTGTCTGAAGAAACTGTTGTATCCCGAAGCCCAGTAACAATTACTGGCTTTGAGGAAATTGACTCAGGAGCTATTGGTTCCTGCTTCTTGGCCTCTGTTGACTCAGCAGTTTTCTGTGCTGGTTTCTTTGCTTCTGCCGACTCAGCAGTTTTCTGAGCTGATTTCTTGGCTTCTGCTGACTCAGTAGTTTTCTGAACCGATTTCTTAGTTTCTGATATACTTGACACCTGCTCATGGATACTCTTGAAGGATTGTCCAGTAAACTGGAAGCTGGTTTTGGAAGTTCCTCCTTCACCAGAGACCTCACAAACATATTCTCCGCAATCAGATTCGCTAAGGTTGTGAATTTTGAGTTCATAGGTACCGTCTGCTGAGTAATGAAACTGAAAATGCCCATTTTCCTTGAGTTTCTTGCCATCTTTATACCAGGCGACCTCTTTTGCACATAGGGCGCTACTTTCAACTGCACAGGTTAGCTTTGCAATGTTTCTGGAAGCTTCTGCTTTCAGGGACTGAGTTATCTTTGGTGGGGCAGAGACTGGGAGCTGCTGACCCTTCTCTGTCGGCTTTGTCTCCGTGGGTGACACGGCTTTTGGATGAGAAGTTACTGGTTCTGGAGATTTCACTCTTTTGGGAGACTTCACTGTTTCTGGGGACTTTACTCGAGGTTCTGGGGACTTGACTCTGGGTGGTGATGTCACAGCCTTTTCAATAGCCCTGGCCTTTTGCACGGTCAGTGTGAACTGTGCTTCTTGCTTCCCATCGACGTTTTCAACTACCACGCTGTAGTTGCCCTCATCAGAAGCCTGCACTGAAGAAATCTCGAAGGTTGATTTGTACTTGGTGGTAGTCACTTGGTGGCGAGCAGAAGTACTCACTGCTTGTCCTCCACGCAACCAGGTCACGGTTGGTACCGGCTCCCCGTCGGTATCACAGGAAAACCTCGCAGACTCCCCTTCATGGACAGTTATGGACCGTGGCTTTGTTAAAATCCTTGCTGCCAGTGTCGTCTTAATCTTTCTCACTGTGGCTTTCTCTTCCAGCGACTTTTCCTCAGATGCGGCACTTTTTATCTCCGCAGAGGCGTAATGCTCATAGGATGAGAGGCTTTCCCTTGTCTCTGTCATTTGTGACTTTACTTCCCTGACGGAAGAAGCAGCTTCCAGCTCAGATGTTCTCTTGAAAGATGAAACTGCATATGCCTCTGTTTTGGTCAGTTCAGGGAAGACTGACTTGGGAACCTCCTCATCTCTGCGTTGGGACGCGTAGGTGGTATAGTCTCCGCCAGTTACGTCCAGGGTTGCGTAGTCGGATGCCTCACCTTTGTAGTTGGTGCACACAGCACGGTAGGTTCCACTGTCCTCGGTCTGACAGTCCAGAATTTCCAAGGTCAGGACCCCACTTGTATTGGTGTAATGAATCTTACTGCTCTCTTGGAGTTCTGCACCATTGTGGTACCATTTAACCTCAGCAGTTGGCTTAGACTGGACATTTAAAATGAAGCGTGTGTTTTGGCCACATGGAACCCTGTGGGACCGCATCCTCAATGTGATTCGAGGGGCGTGGTCCAGGGTGAAAGGCTGTTGACTCAAAACCTCATACTTCCTTTCCGATGTCTTCTGAGTCTTTAAGGCAGCTTTCATGGACTCGTACCTGGAAAAGATATCAAATCTTGCGGACCTCTCAAATCTTGAGAGGGATCGCTCGCTAGACACAGGGCTGGGAGATCGTGGGCGAGTTCTCTCTGGAGTAGGAGATCTTCTTTCTGTGTCGTCTTCATATTCCTCAGCAGGCTGTGGATGGGACCGGATCAGCTCAGACACTGGTCTCATTAGCTCAATATAAGTTGGAGACAAGGAGCGTCGGCGTCTCAGTAGTCTGGACACAGAGGAGGACGATTCCCTTTGAGTCCGTCGTGAGATTTCATATTCCTCTTCAATTTCTGTTATTTCTGTCACTTGTCTCTGTCGTTTTGATTTCTTTTTAGACTTTTCTTCCTTTGACATATAGTCCAGCTCACTTTTGTATTCTGAAAGTCGCTGGCTGGTTGTCACTGGCCGCAGCAGCTCCTCATCCTCCTTCTCAGCCATGATTCTCTGCCGTAGCTTCGGCTGCCTGTATGAGGCCTGGGCATGCCGTTCCCGCAGCTCTGCATAACTTGTGCTGGTTTCCTCCTTTGTAGGGATGTGATAGGTCGAGTACCTGAAGTCTCTTTTCCTGTCCTCCACCTTGACGTGAGCTGGCGGAGAAGAATAGCGCAGGCTAGAAAGCTCAAAGCGTGGAGGGCTTCGGCTGGGGGGTGAAGCGGAGAAGCCCAGCTCAAGCTCTTCTTCCAGACGCAGCCTCTCTTCCTCTGTTCTTTTCATTGCCAGGTAGTCATCGATGGGGAGAAGAAGCTCCTCATCGGAGATGTCCCCCAGAGAGCGCCTCCTCCGTCTGTAGTAGTACAGATCATAGTCGGGGGAAGGAGTCCGCCGCCGGGCTGGTCTCACCATTTCCAGATCATCTTGGGTCAGTTTGGGGATCCGCCACTTAGGTCGGTATTGGTCAGTAATTCGAGGAAGAGGCATCACATAGAACTGCTCCCATCTTGAAAGGCGGATGCGCTTGGGCCTCTTCTGGACAACTCTGTCAAGTTTCCCAGGCATTTCATACTGATCCCGGATCTTCTTATACCACTTCATGTCAGACATAGGCACGAACTGCTTGATGTGTTGGTCTTCTTCTACCGTGGCTTGTTTGAACCTGCGGGGCTCTGGGACCTCGTAAGGCATACGGAGTTTTCTCTCTTCTTTCTTTTCTTCCGTCTGAAGTCGGTATTCTCCTTTGACAGTCTTGGTGCTCACAGCTGGTTTGTAAAGAATGGCGGCTTCTCTCAGAGCCTCTTGGGCTACTGGAGTCAATGGCACCGTTTCAGTTCCAGAAAGAATTTCAGCCATCCTCAGGGTCTTGTCGATCTGTTTTTGGACATGGCGCTCACGCTCCTCTTTACTCTGGAATTCCTGCTTGACGTAGCGCAACCGTTCTACCTGTAAGTGAGCCTGGCAGCTGGTGGATCCAGCTGTGTTTGTGGCCGTGACTCTGTAATAACCTGTGTCTTCGGGCAAAGTATCCCTGATATGCAGTGCATAATAATCTAAGCCTTCGTGGACAATTTCGATGTGGGGCCCGAGGGACAGGGGCTGGCCATCTTTCTCCCATTTTAATGTTGGTGCAGGGATGCCAGACACTCTGATCTCAAAGCAGACACTCTGGCCTTCATGGCATTCAGCATTCGCCAGCAGCCGCTTGAACATGGGTCTGAGTGTGGTTTCTGTCGGGGGTGGATGTAAGGTCACAGTTAGCTTGGCTTTACAGCTGTCTTCACCATGTTTGTTCCTTGCCACAACGGTGTATTCTGCATCATCATCTGTGGTTACATTGTTGATTGTTAATTGATAAAGACCCTTGTCAGACTCGAATGTGTATTTCTTGTCATCAGGATCTGGCTTTATTTTCTGACCCGATTTATACCACGTCACACGAGGTTCTGGGTGGACAGTAATAGTTACTCCAAAACGGACATTTTCACCCACATATGCTGTCTTGTTATAGAGAGGCAGGGTAAATTCAGGTGGCCTTTCAAGGAGCCGCATTGCGTCTGTTCTGCGCTTGACTTTCTTGGTTCTGCGGCAGTAGTAGTCATAAACTTCCCTCACGCCTTTAACAAACAGCTCTGCATAAGAGCTATCTTCACCATAGTCATTGACGACTTTGCATCTGTAGGTTCCATCATCAAACTTGGTGATGTCTTTGACATACATGGTAGCCACGCCATCTTCATAGGTGATTTCATATTTTTCACTGTTTTCCAGCTGTCTCACACCAAAGTACCAGGTCACCTGGGTAGACTGATCATAATTTTCGATTTTGCAAACATATTTAACATATCCGCCTTCTTCGCCAATGGCGTGCATTATTTGCCCAGAGACTGGGCCAATCTCAATGGATGCGACTTTAACTTTAGCAACGCTCACTCCCCTCTGAGATCGTATTGCGCCACCACAGGAGATCCGGGCTGCTGATACAACCATATTGAGGTCTTTCTTTATCAGGGTATGGTAGTACCGCCGGTGTTTCAGTGTTCTGATGACTTTAGTACTGACTCTGTCAATCTTTTGCTTCAGCCATGGGTGCTTCAGGGCCTCTGATGCTGTCATTCGAGATTTTCTCTCTTTCACCAATAGCCGGTCAACAAAATCCATCGCTTCAAGGCTAATTTCTTTGAAGGCTTCTTCATCAAATGTATATTCAGCATTCATGATGTTCTCAATCATCTGTTGGTTAGTTTCAGCCAAAAATGGGTTGATTCCACTCAGCAGCACATACACCAGTGTACCAAGTGACCACATGTCTGTGGCAGTGCTGACAACATCATGCTGGTGGACTTCAGGGGCATAGTACTCAGGGGCAGTGAACAGAAGCCTGAAGTTGTCTCCTGGCTTCAGCTGACGTGCTTGACCAAACTCTATTATTTTAATAGTGGAGTTCTTTCTTGTCTGGTAAATGATATTTTCTGGTCGAATGTCAAAGTGGCCAATATTCTGGCTATGTAAGAACTCTAGTGCTTCACAGACTTGGCGGACATAGCTTACAATTTCTCTTTCATTAAGTTCAAAGGCACTCGTATTGATGCGTTCAAATATGTCGAGTCCTGATATAAATTCAAAGATCATAACTAATTCTTCCATGCTTTCAAATGACTCATGGAGGTATAAGATGTTTCTGTGCCTAGCAATGTTTAGAATGGAAATCTCTTTCTTGACTAAAACCTGATCAGTCCCTTTGACTTTAACAAATTTGGCCATGAATGTCTTCTTTGAGGATGTTTCAACACAACGGTGGACAATTCCAAACTCACCACGCCCAAGATCTTCAGCTATCATGTATTTCTCATAGAGTTCTTTAGTTTTGGAGTGTGATGCTTTAGTCATGGTAACTTCTCTGGTTTCATCCACCTCGTCATCGTAATTCATAGCTCTGGTCTTATCTTCTTTGGTAACGGTTGGTTCCGAGGGCTCTGATGGCTTGCTCAGGCCAAATTTATTTTCAGCTATTACTCGGAACTGGTAACTTGTTTTTCCAAACAAGTTGATCACAGTGTAACGTGTTTCTCGGGCCTGTCCCACACGGAGCCATCTTTCTGCAGTAGTTGCACACTTTTCAATGATGTAGTTGGTGACCTTGCTACCACCATCAGAAGCTGGCTCTGTCCAAGTTAAGTTGACAGAGTCTCGTGAGACATCACTAACTTTCACACCCCTGGGTGGGTCGGGGACGTCAGCCACATCCAGTTCAACTGTCTTTTGATCAATTCCAAATCTGTTTTTAGCACAGACGACATAGAAGCCAGCATCTTTTCTCTCCACTCCATTGGGGAAGACAAGTGACGTGAAGGATCTTGTGACAATCACTTGGTAGTGGCCATTATTATCGATGAGATCTTGTCCTTTCTGCCAGGTGATCACAGGGTCTGGTTTCCCACTGAAGGGGATCTTGATGCTGATCACTTCCCCTCTGAGAGCATGAACTGCTCCCATGCCTTCGAGAGTCTTGGGCAAGTGGATCTTAGCTGGAACTATATCAAGGTAAAAGAACAAAGAACATGATTTAGCAAAACATCGTAATACTTTGCCCCACAAATTAACAATAGGTTGTCTAACACCAAACTGATGTTCTCAGATTTGTTCTTACCTTCCACTTCCAGGGAAGCAGTGCCAGACACGGATCCCCCTTGGTTGGTAGCTCTGACTTGGTACACCGTGGCATCATCATCTGTGACACTTGCAATGATGAGCTGGTGGTAACCACCCTTAAATTCTTGAATTCTGTACTTGAGTCCATCAGCAATAATTTCTTTGCCTTGTCTGTACCATTTTACAATAGGCTTTGGATGGCCGGTCACCTTGCAGACCAAAGTGGCGTTGCTCTGATACCTCACATTCAGGTTTCTCAGCTCCTCCTTGAAGTGTGGAGCCTGAATTGGGACATCGGATTTTGGAGTAACAGGTTCTGATATCTCACTCCACTCACTCTCTCCACCCAGGTTTTCACATTTTACACGGAACTCATATTCAAGACCTTCAATAAGGTTTTGCACCGAGAAGACGGTTTCTCGAATTTCCTCTGTCGTCACAGCAATCCACTTGTTCTGCTTCTTCTCGCGCTTCTCGAGGTAGTAATTTCTGATCTTTGCACCTCCATCGCTCGCAGGTGGCTTCCAAGCCACAACACAAGAATCCTTTGTGACAGCAGTGATAGTTGGTTTACCAGGAATACCTGGCTTTTCTGTTAGAAAATAAAAAGATTTGGCATGTTTAAAATCGCTTTATTTTTTTAAAATATCATTTTAAATAAACAGAATTACTCTAAAGTTCTATGCAACCACAAAGAAGAGGGTAGGGTATGCACATTCCCCTCTAAAATATAGAAACATTGAGTTCGAGTGAGAGAAAAAGATTATCTGAACCTTCCATTTCCCCTCAAATTTTCTTTTTGCTCACCGAATGGACTCTTGATGATCACAATGGAGGCGACCTCTAGTGGCTCACTGATGCCAAAAGTGTTCTGAGCTGAGACTCGGAAATAATAGCCAGCATTTTCTGTGAGGTTCACAATTCTACAAGTTGTCACTGAGATGGCTGAAGACACCAATTGCCATTCAGCACCTTCCTTGGCCTCACATTTCTCCACCACGTAATTGGTGATCCAGGAGCCACCATCATCAGCAGGCGGCTTCCAGCTGATCACCACAGAGTTCTTGAGTAGTGCTTCAATCACAATGGGTCCGGTAGGCTTGTCTGGTTTATCTGTTGAGAGAAAGTACAGTTGTAAGTGGGTTTCACAGTGTGCCTCCTGAGATCTTTCAAAGCAAACTCCCTGAAAGCAAAAGCAAAATACCTTGTATTTCCACATCTAGGGTGGCATCAACTGTCCCGAAGACATTGCTGAGCTGAACCTTGTATTTCCCAGCATGAGTCTTACGCTGGACATTCTTCATGACAAGATGCGTATAGTGTTCAGTGTTTTCAATGGTAATGTTTTCCGAGTTTTGCAAAAGCTTCTGGCCATGGAACCAAGTCATGGCAGGTACTGGGCGACCAATGTACATAACATGGAGCCGAAGTGTAGACCCCACAGCACCATAATATTTCTCTTTCAGTGGGTAACCAGGATGGAACTGTGGTGCCGCTTGCAGAAGAAGCTTACTGCTGGTTTCTACTTCTCCTACTTCATTTGTGGCTACACATGTGTAAACACCTTCATCTTCTTGTTCCTCGGTCATTACTGTCAGAGAATGCGTGCGCCCATCTGAAGACATTTTGTACTTCCGGCTTTGTATGAGTTCTTTACCAAATCGGTACCATTTAATGTCAGGAAGGGGCCTTCCAACTATCTGGCATGAGAGTTGAGCGGCTTCACCTAATTTGGTGGTCACGTCAGCCATTTCTTTGCGCACTCCTGGGGCTTCTCCAGCTGCACGTGATGAAAGATTACGTTAAATGTATCATCACTACTGAGTCTATAATCTGTTTGTGCATGTCAGTAATGGATTATCCTGTTGATTAAGCTTGAATAGGTTAAGCTATGATGTACATCTAAGAGTCGTTTGTTTTTCTAGGGTCAGGTGGAAAATGGTGATTAAGTGAGTGTATCACCCTACTATAGTAACTTTGTATCACATTGTAACTTTTTATGATTGAGATGGCATTAGGATGTAACTTGAGGTTTTGAGGGAATAAGTCTCTTGGCCAGTTTACAGGATTATTGTCTTTACTTAGGTTCACTGAAGTGAAGTATGTTTGTTAACCTTCCAGATCTTGCTAAGAGGTGACAAAATGAGAGGGGGAACCACTCCAGAAAAACTGCTTAGTTCCTGTAGTCTTAGTTAACCTCCAGCAAGCTTTATTGGAGAATGGAATTAAAGAGGGCTTTGACATGCACACACATGTAGTAGCTAGTAAATTTGATCAGAAGCCACCCCCAATACAAAATGCCAGCAGGACAGTTTAACTTAGACTACAGGAAGAGTAAGCTTCCACAGGTTTCATTTGTAACTCATACAGAGAGGACTGTAGGCTACTTACATGTTAGTTTAGTCTTGACAGACATAGCTGTTCTTCGTGGTCGGCTGAGCCCGGTTTCATTCTCAGCAAACACTCTGAACTCATATTCAGTAGCTTCTAGTAAACCTCCGATGGTGAACTGTCTGTCCTTGATCCGTTCCTTATTGCTCTTCTTCCAAGCACTGTCTCCAGACTGTCTATATTCAACCCAGTATCCAAGGATTTCTTTGCCACCATCACATTCAGGTTTCTCCCACTGGAGAGTGACACTGTCTTTGGATATCGAAAGAATCTCAAGTTCTCCTGGTTGGCTTGGCTTATCTGAAAAATTCAAGATAATTGAGAAAAGAATTAGGTTTATTGGCAGGAAAAAGGCAAAGGCAAAAACTGGCTTGCTTCATTGGTTTTTGTTGTTTGGAAACTCTGCATACCAAAGGGATCTTTGCAAACAACTGGTTCAGAAGCAGGGCTGGTCTCGCTAAGGCCAACATCATTCTGTGCAATGATACGGAATTGGTATTCAGCGTCGGGAACGAGGCCCGTGACAGTGTACATTGTGGTGGTTATCTGAGTTTTGTTGTGTCTGACCCACTTGTCAGTGGATGTCTCCTTGCGTTCAATGTAGTAGCCTGTCACTCGAGAGCCGCCGTCATCTTTAGGTCGAGACCATGACAAGCTAACGGAACTTTTGGTCACATCAAGTACTTCAGGAGGATTGCTTGGAGGTTCTGGTGGATCTGTAAGCATGTGAAAAGCACACATGGGGATCAGAATGCAATCTCAGATCTCGTGAGCTGCTGGTGGTAACTTAAACAATGTGGAAAAGAGCCGAAAGAGCACTTACTCAGCGGTGTCTTTGGTACAACTGGCTCCTCAGATTTCAAGGGTTTGCTTATGCCAAACTGGTTTTCTGCTGAGACACGGAAATGGTATTCCACGTTTTCTTTGAGACCTTTTACCACCAGAGATGTGCCTCGGACTCTGGAGTCAATGGTATACCAGGCAGCCTTAGGTACTTCTCTTCTCTCAAGGATATAGCCCAGGATGTCAGCACCACCATCGTCAGCAGGAGGTCTCCAGCTGACCCTTACAGAGCGGGCTTGTATGTCATCATATTCGAGTGGCCCTTCTGGAGTGTTGGGACTTCCTATTACCTTGACCTTGATGTAAACGGTCTTCTTGCCACATTTGTTTTCCAGAACCAAGTCATAAGTTCCAGAATCATCTCTGTCTGCTTCTTTGATCACAAGCTCAGTATGTGTTTCAGATGTTGCAATCATGGCACGCTTACTAATGTCCTGGCCTTCCTTGGTCCATTTACATATTGGGAATGGTTTTCCTTTGATTGGGATGGTAAGCCTGATGACTCCACCTTGTCGAACAAAGACCCCTTCCTGGTATCTTTCGTCAAGTTCATAGTCAGGGTATTCTGAGGAAAGAGGAAGGAGTACGATTTAGATGTTTTTTTTTGAATGGAGAGGTAGGAAAAAGTCATAAGGCAATTCTAGCAACAAGTAAATGTTTATGTATTTTACCTAGCATCTCTGTGACTTTGACTGTTCCTGGTACCTCAGCGGGTTCTCCAGGTCCGCCAGCATTACAGGCCAGGACACGGAATCTGTATTCAGCACCCTGAGGTAGGTGTGTTAGGGTATACTCCCGAATCTTGGTTGGGGTGGTGTTACATTTGGTCCATTCACGTTGATCTACTTTTTGCATTTCAATCAAGTACCCTGTGACTTTAGATCCACCTTCATCCTCTGGAACACTCCAGGCCAGGGAGACTGATGTCCTTGTTGTATCTGTAACTCTTGGATTTTGTGGTTTTCCTGGTGGAGCTAGAGGAAAAAAAAACAGACAAAAATATACTTGTTATAGTTTCTGCAAGGTTATATATTGACTGTTCTATATAACAAATTCAGTGTGTTGTTGGAAATATAGATTGTGAGCATTTTTGTTCTTTATATTTTTGTATTCTGTAGTTATGTTGTGGTGGTGATTCCAAAGCTATATTTCTCAGAACTCATAGAACTATATACTTTAGAAGGATGACTTTCACCACATAACAATTATATCTCTATAAACTTGGTGTATACTAAATATATTTACCAATTGGATCCATGGCAACGGTTGGTTTAGAAGGACGACTTGGTTTTCCAGTTCCTCTTGCATTAATGGCCGTGACCCGATGTTCATATTCTAAGCCTTCAATAAGGCCAGTGGAGCGGTACCGGGTCATAGTCACTGGTACTTTATTTACACGGACCCACCGATCGGCTCTTACTTCTTTACGCTCCACGATATATCCAGTCACTTGGGAGCCACCGTCATCTTCAGGTGGATACCAAGTAAGTGTCATGCCATCACGGGAGATGTCAAATATCTGTAATGTTTCTGGAGGTCCAGGAATACCTGCAGGAGGACAGGGAAAAGAAAATAAAATATGTCAATGTGAGTAAAGAAATCCAGTTTGTGTGTATTGTGGCTTTAGCTGGTATTTTAGATGTTATGAAAGACAAAAATATACAAAAATGGCCGTTTCCCCAGCACATTCACTTTTGTGCCTTTCCATTTTTGCTGTATCTTATTTTATAAATATTTATTAAGCACACATTTATACTTTCTTCTATTGGGTTGTCTATAGTTCCTTTCTTGCATGCGTTTCCCTTTCCTCCCTTTATTTCCTCTTCCGTCTTTTCATTCCTTTTCCCCCAAACTCCTTTTTCTTTTTCCTTTCTTTCAACCAAGTAAAGAAGTTAAAAAACAAAATAAATCTAACACTGTTGAAAGCTGCCAAGCAAGGCTGTTTAGAAACCTTAGGAAACCCCAGGAGTTAGTTTCACAAGCTATTTTCCTTCTCACTGGGGCATATAGACTCTAAGTTCAGAGGCAGCTATAGGAGAAATGATTGCGGAGTCCAAGGACTTACTGATACTGCTTCGGCATTCTATGACCTCAGACTGCAAGTATGAGCCAATCCCGAAGCGGTTTGTTGCAGCCACACGGAACACGTATTCATTTCCTTCGGTGAGTCTGGTAAATTTAAATGTTGGTCTTGTTACAGACTCAGAAACTGGCAGCCATCCTGGACGGTGAGCATCACGCTGTTCTACCACATAGCCACTCAGTGGGGCACCGCCATCCAATTCAGGAGGTTCCCAGGATATAGTAACTGATGTGGCATCAATGTCATCAATCTTGATGGGCCCAGTTGGTGGACCAGGCTTGTCTAAAAGGTAAAAAAATCAGGAGATGAATTTTTACTTGAAATCAAAACTGGCGATTTAACCATTGATGACTAAATTGTAAACCTGTCACACATACTTACCAAGAATGATAACTTTTATTGTCTCTGAGGTGGTTCCAGTAACATTCTTCAATTCGAGCGTATATTCTCCAGTATCTCTTATAGTAGTTTCACGGATGGTTAGCTTGGTGACTTTAGTGTGGGTTTCAACTGTGACACGCTCTGATTCTCTCAGTTTAGAGCCAGCAAAGAACCAGGAAGCAGTAGGTGGTGGACGACCAGTGATAGGTATCACCAGCTCAATTGGCCTGCCAGCTGGGACATGGATGGTCTTTTGAGGCATTGTAGAAAGATCAATTGTTGGCAACACTGTAAGAAAGAAATCAGGCATTTATTTTCACATAAGATCTGAAGATGAAGTCTCTTGAATCCTCAATGTTTTCATTCATTTTGCACTCATATGGGCATTCAGTACCTACCTCTGAGGTCTTGTACAGTCACTGGTGTGACGAGCTCTCTTGGTTCTGACACACCTTTCTCATTTTGGGCCCTCACTCTAAACAAGTACTGTTCACCTTCATTCAGGGAAATAACAGTGTGCTCTAAGACTGTGGGTTTCAAAGTGACAACTTTCATCCATCTCTCTGTGCCAGCTTTGCAGGCCTCAAGAACATAGCCGGTGAGTCGGCTTCCACCATCATAGAGTGGTTTCTCCCAGGCAAGGGTCACGGTGGATTTGGTGACATCAACCATTTCTAATTTTGTGGGCACCAAAGGTACTTCTGAGACTAGAACTGCGTCTGATGTTTCACAAGGCTCTCCGATACCGTAGATGTTTTCTGGAAGCACTCTAAAGTAGTACATGGTTCCCTCGACGAGTCCAGATATTCGGTAAAGAGTCTTGCTGCATTTGGTGGTTACTGTCTTGAATGCTCTCATGGCAGCTTCTCGCTTCTCAATAATGTAATTGTTGACTGGAGCACCACCATCAATTGTGGGGATTTCCCAAGTGATGGTCACAGAATCTCTTGAGACCTCTTTAACGTTCACCGAAGGACAGGGACCAGGAGTATCTAAAGAAAAGACCAGAAGGAAAGATTCATACTTAATCTTTATTGCTTGATTGATACTTTGTGTGTGTTACAGGAAAAATACAATCAATGTAGGCCTCCCCTAATGAGGTAATCAATAACAGGCCAAGGTGTGGCTTTTTGTGGTCTCTATTTCCAAGTCAGCTTAACCTAAGAAAGTTACTTACCATAGACTTTAACTAGGACCGTTGCTGATTTCTTGCCAGACTGGTTTTCAGCTTCAATTGTGTATTTTCCAGCATCATACCGGTTAACTTTGTCCACAATGAGCAAAGAGTAGCTCTCTGTGTTGTCAATGATTGCCCGATTTGCAAGGTCAATGCCTTTCTTGCTCCACGTGATGACAGGAGGAGGTCTTCCAGATACAGACACCATCAGGCGCAAGGAGGCTCCAGCCCTGACAATCACCGTCTTCTTCAGATCATCTGCAAGCTCAAGGTCTGGTATTTCTGGAAAGTAAATATGAAAATGCAGTTAATTCATGAACAGACGGGACAAGAAAACAACACATGTAAGTGTTTCTGCGTTAAATACCTAGTCTTTCCACGGGCTCAATTTCAGCAGTCGTCTCGCTGTAGTCACTCATACCCTTCACATTCACAGCAGCAACCCTGAAGGAGTACTTCTGGCCCATCTTAAGGTCTGGCACAGTGAATTCATTGTTTCTTAGTGTGGCATTTGTATGCACTCGGCACCATTGATCTGTGCCCTTCTCTTGCATTTCAAGGACGTATCCTATGATGTCAGCACCACCATCGTACATGGGCTTGGTCCATGCCAAACTAATGCTGCGCTTGGTGGTATCCACAACTCTTGGAGCAGAAGGTGGTCCAGGCGTGTCTGAAATGTAAAAGAGATGTAGGCATTGCACAAAAGAGGAAGCTTTGGGAATTCTAGTTTTGTTTTCAAGATTCACAGAGGCATTCAGGACTTAGGAACACCATTTTTTTGTAACAGTGGTTTAAGTTTTGATACTCTGGGACAATACTCATGGTATATTATTACTATGATTATTTAAAGATTTAGATTGCTCCCGATGCAGCTATCTCTGTCTCTCACTTTGGCTAGCAATGGCCTATTCTCTCTTAACTAAGTTCCTTTCTTAGCTTGTTCTTAGGGACTTTTCTTTAGTTGTCCCTCTTTCACTGGGTTAATATGACATATCACCCTATATCCCTATTGAATGTAGGGATCTGGTCCTGTCTTTTTCCTCTGCAGCCCCAGTGACTTATGTTGTTTTTGAAGGCCATGTAGTAATTACTTTGTTTTACCTTCTGATTATAAAATTGGATGCTTTATGCTCCCCTAAGCCTCTGTTCAAAAGGAATTTTTACTTTTTCCTTTTCAATACTTATCAGTAGAACTTATTTTTGACTCTTCTAGAAGACTTACAAAATATATCTCTCATGCTGGTATTTGAACAATTTATTGCTTTTCATAGACCAGACAAATATTGCAGTAGTTTTCAGCAATGCTAGCTACTACCAGTAATGTAACTGTTAAAATCCTATATATATATTTAAAATCACAGTAAGTATATGCTATATTAGGTATATGTGTTCCATAAATTCTGAAATTCTTGGAGTTACCATGTTGGAAAATACTTATCATATGATTTTGGTTGAGCCCAGGTTACTGTCTTAGAACTCACATGATGGCTCTCTGCACGAGATGAAGTTAGAAGCTTCACTGGGTTCACTGTTGCCAGCGGCGTTCACGGCAGTCACCCGGAACTGATAATCACAGCCTTCCATGAGGCTGGTCACCTTCAGCCTGGTGTCATAAACCACATAATCTTTGTTGACACGTGTCCAGCGCAAGCTCTTCTTCTCACGTTTGTCTACGAGGTAGTTGCTGATCTCATTGCCGCCGTCAGATTCAGGTTTCGTCCACTGAATAATGATGTGCTCTTTGCCAGCCCCAACTTCTTCTGGTATGCCAGGTTGTGATGGAATTGCTGTTTGTATTTAATGCAAAGAAGAATGATCAGGATTGCAGAACATGACTACCCTTCCTCTTGATCCGTTAACATTTAATGTTAAAATGTTTACTTGCTAAAGTGTTTTAAAGAGTTAATACTCACTGAAAGAGTTTCTGGCCACAATCGGCTCTGATTCGACTGGCACACCAAGTCCATATTTGTTCACTGCCCTCACTCGGAAGGTGTACTCATTGTTCTTGATGAGTCTGGTAACCACATAGGATACAGTCGGGCATTCCCCTTCCACGATTACCCAATTGAGCCTACTCGTCTCACGTCTCTCTACAATATAGTGAGTTATCTCTGCTCCTCCATCTTCTTGTGGTAGGCTCCAGGCTAAGGTGCACTTCTCCTCGGTCACTCTGCTGACAGTGAGTTTTCCACATGGGCCAGGAGAATCTGAAAAAGGGCAGGATGACAAGTCATGATGAAAACAGCACACTTGAAAGTGCTACAATTATCCAAAAGAGGACCTTTGATCTGCTTACCAAGAACTTTGACCATGACAGATACGGACTTGGTCCCACTAGCATTCTTCACAGTCAGTGTGTATTTCCCACTGTCGCTCCGGTCACAGTATTTGATCACAGCAGTTGCTCGCTTCCCAGTGTACTGTAGAGAAACTTTTTCACAGAGATCCAGTTCCTTGTCGCCTTTGGTCCAGATGATTTTGGGTTCAGGTTTGCCACCAACGGCAGCATCAAGAACAAGATCCGAACCTGCTCTGATGGTCACCAGATCACCTTGTAACCGGGCATCCAATTCAGCTTTTGGTGGGGCTGTTGATAGGCAAAATAATATGAATAAATATCTGACAGTTCAGATATCCACTTAAGTTAAAAGGAAAACACTAGAGTAAGCTGAAAGGAACATGCTGGCTATTTCTTACCATATTCATCTCGGCAAGTTACAGGGCCTGTAGATTCAGAGCCTTTGCTAATGACGCCTGCTGCGTTCTTGGCCAATACACGGAATTCATAAGTGTCCCCTTCACTGAGAGCAGTCACAGTGAAGAAATTATCAGAGACGATGGTATAGTTGCACTTTAGCCAGCGACCATCTCCAACTTCACTGACTGGCTTCCGTTCTATGATGTAGCCCACAACTTTGCTGCCTCCATCATACACTGGGGCAGACCAAATTAGTGACACCGTTGATCTGGTGACATCTGTCACTTCTGGTCTACCGGGTGGATCTAGAAGGGATACAAAATAAGGTTGAAAATACAACCGAGTTCTAATACCAGGAATAGAAATGAGTGTAGCTTTAGCAAGTTCTACATACCAACTGGGTTTTGAGCCATGATAGGTCTTGAAGCTTCACTGGCCTTGCTGACACCCGCAGCGTTGAGTGCATATGTTCGGAACTGATACTCTAGTCCTTCTACCAAGCCTGTCACTTTGTAGTTACACTCTAAGCATGGCACTTTGTTTTCTTTCACCCAAAGAATGGTGTTACGTTCTTTCTTCTCAACCCAGTAGCCAACGATTTTACTACCGCCATCATGGTAGGGTTCTTCCCAACGAATTGACATAGCATTGGCAGACACATAGTAGACCTCGGGTCTGGTAGGAGCACTTGGCGGAACTAAATATAGACAGGGAAATACAAGAATATGGTTTTATAAAGTGTAGTACAAATTTAAAAGTTTTGAAAATAGACTTTGAAGTTTGGTACTGATTTTCCTTACCAAATGGGTGCTCCGCGACTATTGGCACTGACTCCACAGGCTTGCTGACCCCAAATCTGTTCTCTGAACTGACACGGAAACAGTATTCTTTGTATTTTGTGAGGTGCGTGACTTTAATCTGAGTGCGCTTCACACTGGAATTGATAAGCTGCCACGCTGTTGTACCCGACTCACGCTTTTCAACTATGTAATTTGTAATTTCAGTGCCTCCATCATCTTTGGGTTCAGTCCAGGACAGGACACATGATTCAGCCGAGACAGATGAGACCTCAATGGGGCCAGTTACTGGCCCTGGCCTTCCAATGACCACAACTGTGATAGTAAATGTTTTAACACCAGCTGTATTTTCCAGGGTGAGGAAGTATCTGCCAGAGTCACCTCTCATGCTGTCCTTTACAGTCAGGGTGGTCCTGTCTTTTGTTGTTGTGATGCTCATTCGATCTGTCTCTTTGAGTCTCATTTCTTCTAGTTTCCATGTTACTTTGGGGGCAGGACGACCACTGATTGGCACATCAATGGTAAATGTGCTTCCAGCTTTGCAAGTTATGAGCTGATTGGTGATTCCAGTGAGATCAGCAGTGGGCTCAATTTGAGGCTCTTTGATGATGACAGATGAGAAAGCTTCTCTGGGTTCACTATAGCCAGCATCGTTCTTGGCTTTCACCCGGAATTCATATTCAGTGTTCTCAACAAGGCGCTCCACTGTGAAAGTCAGCTCTTTGGTATGACCAGCTGCAACCCAGAAGTCAGATCCCTTTTGTCTCATTTCAAGCAGGTAGCTAGTGATTCGACTACCTCCATCATGATCAGGTTTAAGCCAGGCTAGGACTGCAGAGGATTTGCTAGTGTCAACGACATCAAGTCTCCTAGGTGGAGCAGGCTGTTCTGTGGCTACAATTGGTTCTGGCATTTCATAGGGTTCACCAACACCATACTCATTTTCAGCTGAAACACGGAAATAGTATGGAACACCTTCTGTCAGATCACTCACCTTGAGGATCTGGCGAGTACATTTCTCACTGACAACCTGCCAGCTACGGCGACTGGCTTCGCGTTTCTCTATCACATAGTGATGGATCCTGGCACCACCGTCAAGGAGAGGGGCATCCCACATCAGTGTAGCAGATCCCCGGGTCACATCTTTGAAGGTAATTGGACCAGGTGGTCCTGGAGAGTCTAGCACCTTCACAGTGAATGTTATTGACTTACTACCACTGTTGTTTTCCACAGTGAGTGTGTATTTCCCTGCATCGTTTCTGTTGCAGTTTTCCACAGTGAGGGTGCTGAAGGAGTCTGTTGTGTGGATATCAGCCCGGATGCTAAGATTAGAGTCAGGCTTGCTCCATACCACTGTAGGAGTGGGTCTACCCTGGTAGGCAATGAAGAGACGAATGCTAGCTCCTGCTCTAACAATGTGAGTCTGCTTGAAGTTTGCATCAATGTCTAATTCAGGAGCTGATAATCGATCGACTGCTTTTATTGTGCCAGTTACCTCGCAGCTGTCTCCTTTCCCAGCACCATTGATGGCACTGACCCGGAATTTGTATTCTTCGCCTGCCTGTAAATCAGTGACTGTGTATCTTGTTTTCACACATGGCTCTGTGTTTACTTTGTGCCAGTCCCCTAAGTCAGCTTTGCACATTTCTATTATGTACCCAATTATTTCCAGACCACCATCAAAGACTGGCCTGGCCCATTCCAAGCTCACAGTTGTCTTTGAGGTATCTGTCACTTTGACTACCGAGGGAGCACTTGGCGGGTTGACGGGTTCTCTACATTTAATTAGTCTTGAGATTCCACTTGCTGGTCCTACACCTGCAGCATTTTCAGCCATGACATGGAACTCATACTCGTTGCCTTCAACCAGACCAGTGACTTTGAACCTCGTCTCAGAGATTGGTCGTTTGCTGATCACTTTTACCCATCTTGTGCTTTTCTTTTCTCTCCTTTCAAGGATGTAGTGTTGAATCTCACTGCCACCATCTGATTCTGGCCTCGTCCAAGTCAGGGTAATGCTATTGCCTGTTACATTGCTAGGTTCTGGAATTCCAGGTGCATCTGGAATGGCTGTCAAAGAGGAGGAAGAATCAGTTAGATTAATTTGCTTCGAAAGTTAGGCTTATGATGATGGGATGCCACTTAGTAGAACTGGAAACTTACTGTATTGTATTTGAGCAACCACAGGGTCAGACTCAAGTGGCCTGCCAACGCCGAACTTGTTAACTGCAGAGACCCGGAACTGGTACTCATTGCCGGTTATTAGTTTAATGGCAGTGTAACTGAGGGCTTCACAATGATCCTCAATTAATGCCCAAGCAAGTCTGCTGGTTTCACGCTTCTCAATGATGTAGTGTGTAACAGGAGAGCAGCCGTCATTGAGTGGTGCCTCCCACCACAGGGTCATCTTCTCACCAGTAATATTAGTAAATCTGATTGGCCCAACTACTTTTCCTGGTGTATCTATAATAAAAAGTTTGAAGAGTTACTTTTTTTCTTGTCCATTAAAGTATTATCAGCCATATCTCTAACCCAAGTCTAATAAATCATGTTGAATTTATTGTAAAATACCTTGTACTTTCACTGTAACTTCTGCTTTTGTGGAACCAGATATATTTTTGGCTTCCACAGTATAAACACCACGGTGATCTCGGGTTGCATCTCTGACGAAGAGGCTGGTAGAGCCAAGAACATCAGTTATCTCCATGTTCATTCTCCTCTCAATTTCAACTCCATCTTTGAACCAAGTTACTCGTGGGACTGGTCGGCCTTGGACCAAAGCTTTGATCCTAAGACTGTCTCCAGACTTAATAACAAGACCATCGAAGTACTCAGGGCCAAACTCTACTGTTGGTGGAACTGTAAAAGAATAGAAATATTTATTAATTTGGCTTAATAAAGACATACCTAAACATTGTTTTCATTGGGAGCATATTATATATAAAGACTGGGAAGATAACCATTTCCGTGCTACCAAAGGCCATTTGAAAGTAGGACTGGTGACTGAGAGTTTAGGCAATGGGATTAAACATTTATCCATTACTCAGTTTTTCCCTTTGTTACTCCTGACATGTGATTACTCTCATCATCCTTTGTGGAAAGAGAACTACAACATTTGCAAGTCTTTACTTCCTAATAGTGTTGAATAGCCAAACAAATTCCTGGGAGAAGCCATTAGCTTCATATAAGCAGGAAATACTATTGCTTCATATAATATATTCATAATATATATACATATATTTATAATTTCAATATATATTATATATTTACATAAATATATAATATATATATATATATATATTTGTCGTCTACCTTATATAGAAAGACAACTATTCCTAGTATATTAGTGGAAACAGCTAAAACTACAAACCTAAAAACCATTCCCACTTGCTTGATCTTTACATGGGAATGGGATAAAATAATAGACATGAAAAGAATTGACAAAAATACAAAAGGACTTAATTCATCTACATGGTGGCTATAGCTCATTGACAGAAAAAGAGCCCTGTCCCCCTTTTATAGACCAGAAGCATTTAAAAAGCATTTTTAAAACCATGAATACTCTTTATCACAATGGAAATAGGTTGGAAATAGCTTACCGTTTTCATCTCTTGTCATAATGAGGCCAGAAGACTGCGAGGGAGGGCTTATAGTGCCAACAGCATTTCTTGCAATTATTCTGAACTCATATCGATCCCCAGGACTGAGTCCTGTAACTGTGTACTGACACTCACTGACGTCAGTGAAGTTGCATCTCACCCAACGATCACTTCCTTGACGTTTCTCAATGCTGTAGGCCACGATCTTACTGCCCCCATCCCGTAAGGGTGGGTTCCATTTAAGTGTGATGGTTTCTCGGGTGACATCAATGTAGTCAGGAGTGCCGGGTGGGTCTGAGAAATTATAGGAAAGTTAAAATTAATGCTATATTTGTAACCACCTTTTCATTATCAACGAAGTAAAACAACATGGATAAACCTCCCAGGCTCATTTGTATTACTAATTTCAACTTTCTGCTTCATAGTCTTCTGGAGAATTGAAGAATTCTAAATTACTTTATTGGGTTGAGTTAAAATCATTCCTCTTGCTGGGTATGGATGGCATACACCTTTAATCCCAGCACTTGGGAGGAAGAGGCAGGAAGATCTTTGAGTTCAAGGCTAGCCTTTTCTACAGAGTAAGTTCCAGGACAGCCAGGGCTATATAGACAACACCAAAACCCAAATCAAAACCACCCCCACCTCCCCAAAAATTCTTCTGGCTTTGTATGACTGCTTCTATAACAACAAGAAGATAGAGCCATGATAGAGACAAGAGGGTGACTTCTAAAAGAGAAGCAGTGTTTGGTGTATTTATTGCTAATATATGTCTGGTTGCTTAATTAAATACATTTGAGTAACAGTCACTTACCTACTGGGGAAACAGCTAATGTAAACTTGCTTGGGTCACTAGGTGAGCTTAGGCCAGCAGAATTTTCAGCATATACACGGAATTGGTAGTCCAACCCTTCTATTAAGCCAGTAGCTCTGTATTCTCTCCCAGATATTGGTGATGTGTTAACCCTTTGCCAAAGAATGCTGTTTCTTTCTTTCTTTTCAACATGGAATCCAGTAACTTCTGAACCACCATCATAAACTGGTGCATCCCAAGTTAGTGACATGCCATCTGAAGTCACATTGTATATGACTGGCTTTCCTGGAGGACCGGGAATCCTGAATTGGTGTTTTGCCACGATAATATTTGAGACAAGTGGCTCACTGACTCCATATCTATTTTCTGCTCTAACTCTAAACTGGTATTCGGAATCTTTGACCAGATTGGAAACTTTGAAAGTTGTTCTGGCAACGCTTGAACACACCATCTTCCAGTTAGTTTGTGAAGCTTCCCGCTTCTCAATGCTGTAACAGGTAATTTCTCCTCCTCCGTCATCATCAGGTATGTCCCACGACATGATGGCACTGTCAGCCTTGATTTCATCAAATCTGATGGGTCCTTTGGGCTTTGATGGTGGACCAAGGGTGATGACTGTAATGGGAAATGAGTTTCTACACACTGCATTATCGAGAATAACAGTATATTTCCCTCCATGCTCCTTCTTCACATTTTTAATACTCAAGGTGATTTTGTTTTCTGTTTTACTGAAACGAACATATTCACTTTCTTTCAGTGGCAAGCCATCTTTCAGCCAACTGATGGATGGCTTGGGTTTTCCTTTATAAGGTAATTCAAGGTGTACATTATGTCCAATTCTCACGGATATTTGTGCCCCAGGGATTTCTGACAAGTCAACTTCGGGTGTAATTACAAGCTCTTTCACTGTAAGTGGCCCAATAGTGACAGGGTCACTCTGTCCTTTCTCATTTCTAGCAGACACTCGGAATTCCAAGACTGATTGCTCTTTAAGTTGTCCAATCTCAATTTCGCATGTCTTACTGATGCCAGCGTGGGACCATGCTTGTTCACCTTTGCCTTTCCGTTCCACAACATAGTCTGTTATGATGCTCCCACCATCAAAGTCAGGTTTAGTCCAGCTCAGGACAACAGATGTTTTTGTGGAATCTTTCATTGAGAGATCACGGATAGGTGCTGGCACCTCAGCAGCCTTTACAGGTTCTGTAGTCTCACAAGGCTCACCAATTCCAATTTCATTTTCTGCAAGAACTCTGAAGAAGAATGGAGTCTTCTCTGATAAATCTGTTACTTTAAAGGATGTGCCGGAACATTTGTGTGATACAACAGACCATGTTCTCTTCGTGGCATCTCTCTTTTCGATGACATAGTTAATGATGGGAGACCCTCCATCAATGAGAGGAGGATCCCATAGCAATGTGACTGTGCCTAGGGAAACGTGCTTCACCTGTAACTTCTGGCAGGCAGCTGGTGTGTCGAGCACCTTAACACTCACAGTAGAAGACTTTGGTTGGCCGACTCCATTTTCTATTGTCAGGATGTATTTTCCTGTGTCATTGCGAGTGACTTGAGGAATAACAAGCAAAGAAGATGAATCAGTGTTTTGGATGCTGTATCTGGTATCACTGCCGAGATTCTTCTCATCTTTCCTCCAGGTGACAGTAGGTGGAGGTCTGCCTTTAAAGGGAATCAATAGTTGAACATCTTCACCAGCTTTAGCTATAACAGATGTTCTGAGAGCCACATCTAGGTCAATTTCTGGTTCCTCTGTAGACAGAAAATGGACATTTACTGTGAGTTTTAAAAGAAAACGAGTCTTTGCCTAGAACTCTTAATGAGACTTCAAAGCATCATTACACAGTTTGTACATACCAAGGATGTCTTTAGCCTGTACAGGTTCAGTCATGGTTATAGGTTCTCCTTGACCAGCACAGTTTACTGCGGATACTTGGAAATAGTAATTGACTCCAGGTTTCAGATTAGATACCACATATTCTGTAGTTCTGACCTCTCCCCTGGTAGAGACAATAGTCCATTCTTCTTCCTCTCCTTGTCTCATCTCAACAACGTATCCAGTAACATCACTGCCCCCATCATAGACAGGTTTACTCCAGCCAAGAGTGATGGATGATTTAGTTGAGTCTGCAATTCTTATCTTGGCAGGTGGTCCTGGAGGATCTGGAATAGACATTTACAATCCAGTAATTACACAATTATCAGCAATTCAGTAATACAAAAAACAAGTGAAGATTCTGTGTCTATGAGTGTTTACCAATTGGATCAGCAGCCTTGTAGAAGTCAGAGGGTTCTGAGAAGGGACCCATTCCGGCAGCATTTATGGCACAGACTCGATATTGATAGTCACTGTTTTCTGTGAGTCCTGTCACCTTTTGTCTGGTGTCACGAATAGTCTCCTTTAATACTTTAAGCCATGCTAGACTCTTCTTGTCTCTTCTTTCAAGGAAATAGCCATTTATTTCACTGCCACCATCCACAGTTGGCCTGTTCCAGACAACGGTCATTGAATTCTTGGTAGTCTTTGTCACTTCTGGGATGCTTGGTGGCCCGGGTGTAACTATTTAAGAAGGAAAGAATAGATGAGTTTAAAGATTCAACAGGTTCTACTTTCTCATCTTTTAATTCTGTCTAAAATATCAGTTTAGTGATGACAGTTCCTATCTTGTGGAGAGGATAGTAATGAGACAAGATGAAATGCAAAAGAAAATCATCTTAAGAAAACATCTATAAGCTATCAGAACAACTTATATCTCTGAATATGCTTTTCACATCTTTTAGTTTTGTAGTGAAGCTATAGCTCACCAAAGGCATTCTTGGCTACAACTGGCTCAGATTCTAGAGGCTCGCCAATTCCATACTTATTCACAGCTCGGACTCGGAAGATGTACTCATTCCCTTTGATAATTTTGGTAGTTGTGATGATGCACTCTTCCAGATTTTCAGCCACCATAGACCACACAACGCGGCTTGTCTCACGTTTTTCCACGATGTAGTGAGTGATCTTTGCGCCACCGTCATCAGCTGGAGGCCTCCAGAGCAGAGTTATCTTTTCTGCAGTGACAGTCTTAAATTCAATTGGTCCACCTGGAGGTCCTGGTTTGTCTACCAATGGAAGAAGAAAACAATGTTAGGGTCTTTAAAAGGCCAGGTAACTTTCAATTACCACACTCTAGGTAAACAAAATAAGACATTGCCCATGTTAAGCACCTACCAAGAATCTGTACTCTGATGGTGGCTGAGGCAGAACCCATGGCATTCCTTAGTTTCAACTCATAGCTTCCACTATTAAGGCGGTTGGCATCTTTGATGAGTATAGATGCAAGGTCAGTGCTATTTTCGACACACACCAATGCATTGGTCTGTAATTCTTTATCATCTTTGTACCACTCAATCGTAGGCTCGGGTTTGCCAGAAATGCCAGCTCTGAGCCTCACAGATGTACCTGCTCTGTATTTGACAACTTCTGTATATTCTAGAGGCAAGTCAATCACAGGCCCACCTGCAAGAAAACAGACGAAGCAGTTGAAATCTTAGAAGAATGAAAAATGAAAAAATGTCGCAGAACTTCAAAATAGGTAATTGACCATTTGCTAACTGCAGGCACATGTGTACTTTTTTGCAGGTCTACATCTACTCACTTTCAACTTTAAGTTTTATAAGCCACTTTTATATGTCAGATGGGAAGGACAGACTGAACAGACTCTGAGCCTCAGAAACACTGGACTAAGTCCATGCAGAAGTTAGTTCTTCCTAAATGTATTTTAACCTCTTGTACGGATTTTTGTGTTAGCGATGAAAACAGGATGAGACCATTATTGAAGAAATAGCATCACACATTTTCTTTTACTCTAGTTTCTCTCTCCTTTGCTTCTGACCACTTCCCATTCATTTTCTTTTCCTTTCCACTATCCAAATGTGAGCAGTTCATGTCAGTTCTTGAAGCTTGAGTTCTCTACTCACAGGGCTATATATCCAGTGAGCTGGTGTTCTACCTGGTATCCTATAACTGTTGAGATATAGAACTAAGTTTGGCTGGCTTTACAGAGCAACACATACTGGGTATCTGTAAAGCCTGACTAGTAGAGGGTGGCCCTCACACAAGAACAGGAGTAGACACTTTTCATGTGTTAGAAAGTAGCTCACTTCCCTTTTTGAAAATGGAAAATTATTAGAAGTGTCCCAGGGTACTTGACTCCCATGAAATTCTCATTTCCCAGACATTCTTAGACAAATGCTACTTATTTTACAGAGTGGCCAATCACATTTCAAACTGACAATGATATAGAGAGGGCTCCAAAGACACCTGATCACCACTGATGAATCGTTTGACTTTGGGAGACTTTATATCAATAGTTTGAACCTTAGGCTTACTTTCATAAAGTGGATTAATCTGTGTTGTTGAAAGGGAGAGAATTCATGGAAGAAGGGCATTCATGGAACTTGCCCAATCAATGGTAGGTTCCTAAATAGTCCAGCTAGTTTATAGTTACTCCCACAATATAATTAAAACACTTGGTAAAAGCCATTAAAGAACACATTGAGTGAACCCTGCTTACCGTAAGAGTCAATGCATGTGATGGGGCCTACAACCTCAGATGGGTTGCTGATGGAACCAACAGCATTTCTAGCAAAGACCCGGAATTCATATTGGGAATTCTGAGTCAATCCAGAGACAGTGAACTGGGTCTCAATAACATTGGTGAAGCTGGCCTTGGTCCATCTCCCATCTGGAAGGTCACGCCTCTCAACAATGTAACCTGTAATTTTGCTTCCTCCATCAAAAGCTGGTTGTTGCCATGCAAGATTGACAGAGTTCTTTGAAATATCCGTGATCCGAACATTTCTTGGGGGTTCTGCAATAATGGGAAAGCAGATCAGTGGCACTCATTTTGCTTTGAAGAAACGAATTTTTACATTTTTCAGTTATCAGAACTGCTGTGTACATGACAGTTACGTACCGCAGGCATCAATGGCCAAGACTGGTTCGGAGGGATGGCTGGGTTTTCCAATACCAGCAGCATTCTCTGCATACACTCTGAATTCATAAATAAGTCCAGCACTGATTGTTGTAACTTTGAAGTGAGTTGTACGGATGATCATTTTGTTGGCTTTTTGCCACAAAATACTATTTCTGTCTTTCATTTCCAGGTGGTAGCCTATGACTGCACTGCCTCCATTAGACACTGGTTCGTGCCAACCCACAGTGATGCTTTCTCGAGTAACGCTAGATACCCAGGGTGTAGATGGTGGTCCAGGTGTTGCTAGGAAAGAGAGAAAACCCATAGGTTAAGACAAGCACTTAGCACATTTTTAGGGTAAGCACCAATATCGGGTGTCTAAGGTCAATAACTTACTGTATGGTAGTTTGACAACTACACAAGCTGAATCTATGTGATCGCTGATGCCGAAGCGGTTTTCTGCCTTGATGCGGAATTGGTATTCTTCTCCTGTGGTTAGCTTCATGACTTTAATCATGGTTCTTGCTACTGTTGCCGACACTTCAGACCACACTGCAGTACTTGTTTCTCTCTTCAGTACAATGTAATTGGTAACATGGCTTCCGCCATCATACTTTGGTGGCTCCCATTTGAGAGTCACACTTTCTTCAGTTATATCGCTAATGGCTACAGGGCCAGTAGGAGGACCAGGCCTATCCAGCACAATGATGTTAATGAAAGTTTTGGTGGTCCCACTGGAGTTGGCAGCAGTGATCTCATATTTTCCCGCATCAGTGGTAACACTTTCTTTAAGATTGATGGTCAAGTTCTCAGCAGTAATCTCAGTATTAAATCTCATGGTGGCCTTCAGTGGTACACCATCTCTTGTTAAGGTCACTTTGGGTAGTGGTTTTCCAGAAATTGGAATGTCAACTTTAAGGTTGGAACCAGCTCTTACATACACAGTGTGACTTGGGAAATTCTTCATATCAATTTCGGGTGGTTCTAAAAAAAAAAAAAGAAGTATGGAAAATAAAGGTGAAAAAATGCCTAAAAGAATTAACTTACCTAAATTCAGAAAATGAAAATTTGCTTATGCATAAAATTAGACAAACCTAGATGATCCTTTATGAGGACAGGAAGGAGGAGCTCCCTTGGGTCACTCAGACCAGCTTGGTTTTCTGCAAAGACCCGGAAGAAGTACTCATGACTCTCTCTCAGACCAGAAACAACATGATGGGTTGTCTTCACCACAGCGCACTTAACCCAGTTTTTCTGTCCTTTTTCTAGTGCTTCAACAACATAGTGTACGATTCTGCTTCCACCATCATGTTCTGGCTTCAACCAGCTCAGAGAGACACTGTCTTTGGATACACTTGTTACTCCAAGCTTTTCTGGTGGGCTTGGTTTTTCTAAAAAAATAAAAATGAAGCATTGAAAGAAAGAGAACATGTATTACATTTTCTCCCACATGCATCCTTCATACACTATCAGAGAAAACCTTGTAAATCAAAGTGATGCATGTAGTTTTTGACTTGCGTCTACTTATGTGACAACTTTGGCTTTTTAGACGCCAGAGCTCCACTAAGCTATGCCATCACATGTTACAATATTCCAATTTAAATTAAGCTTCAAATAACAAGATAAAATGACAAAATTTGTCCAAAATTCATTGTGGGTATACAATGGAGGAACAATAGAAGCAATCTTATCATAAGCTTCATATAGTTTTTGCACATACACTAAATGTATGTGTAGTTAGTTAGACTTAATTCTCCTTAAATCCAACAAACTTTATGTTGACTTTCTAGCTATGTCAATTATTAGAGATTCATTTTGTACTAAGGCATAAATTTTTGGGGGTGTGAATCAACAGTCTTTTAAGGCGAAATATGACTAATTAGAGCAATTCACATTATTCTAGCAAACTATGGATCTATTTTGTTCTTGTACCTGTTATTTTGACTCCTTCCTTCGTCTCAGCTGGCACACCAACACCAAATTCGTTTTCCCCAGAGACTCGGAAGTAGTAGATAGCTCCTTCTTGTAAGTTGGTCACTTTGTAAGAGAGGCGGTTGCAGTTGTTAGTGACCGACACCCACGCCTTCTTGCTGGCCTCACGTTTTTCTATGTGGTAATTCTTCACTGGTGCTCCACCATCATTTTCAGGAACATTCCAGGACAGCATAGCAGTCTCCTTGGTTACTTCACGTACAGTTATATTGGCTGGAGGCCCAGGGGAATCCAAAACTTTGACGACAAAAGTCATAGAAGCAGCGCTCAGCACATTCTGAATTGTCAGTGTGTATTTTCCGGAATCGTTTCTGTTGGCATTCTCAATAGTAAGTGATGTACGAGAATCTGTGGAGTCAATGTATGCTCTTGTGCGGAGGTCAGTGTCAGGCTTACTCCAGGAGACATTGGGGATTGGTCTTCCTCTAAAAGGAACTGTCATGGTAAATGAGGACCCAGCCTTGACAATCAAGGTCTTCCTCATCTCACTGTCAACGTCAAATACAGGTTCTTCTTCTCTTTCTTTTGCTATCTGGGGATCAGAGCTATCACTGGGGTCACTGGCACCAACCTTATTGAGTGACCTCACTCTGAAAACATACTCAGCTCCTGTTGTTAGCCCACTCATTGTATATTCTGTGCCTCTGAAGCTCTGAATGGCAACTTTCCAGTCAGTTTCCTCAGACGTTTTGTATTCTACAGTATATCCTGTTATTGGAGCCCCACCATCAAACAAAGGTTTAACCCAGCCGATGGTGACTGTTGTCTTGCCTGAGTCCACTATTTTGGGTTTGGATGGAGGAGATGGCAAGAACACTGGGTCTTCTGCTCGAACCAAGGGAGAAGTTTCACTTGGAAGACTTAGGCCGGCAGCGTTTTCAGCAAAAACCCGATATTCATATTCACATCCTTCTCGGAGTCCTGTGGACTTCACTCTCAGATCATAAACTGGTTTTTTGTTCACACGCACCCACCGTAAGCTGTTTTTCTCACGCCTTTCAATGATGTATCCAGAGATGTCACTGCCTCCATCGGTCTCAGGTCTTGACCAGCAAAGTGTCATGGAATCTTTGGTCACAGATGTAATTTCCAAAGATGTGGGTGGACTAGGAGTAGTGAATGGATCTAGTGCCTTCACTGCCACGCTCTCTAAGGGCTCACCGACACCATATTTATTAACACCAGTTACTCTAAAGATATATTCATTGCCTTTAAGCAGCTTGGTCACCTTACAAGATGTTGTCCTTAACTCTGCTTCACATATGGTCCATGCAAGGCGGCTTGTTTCACGCTTTTCTACGATATAGTAATCAATATCTGCACCGCCATCTTCCTGGGGACGTCCCCAGGAAAGGGAGCACTTTTCAGCAGTGAGGCCATTTATTTCAAGTGGTCCTGCTGGTGGACCAGGCTTATCAAGTACTTTACAGTTAACTGCCATAGTCCGAGTTCCTGCAACATTCTTCAGTGTAAGGACATACTGCCCAGTGTCTCGTCTTACACAGTCTTTAACTGTTAGTGTGGTATTATAGTCTGTTGAGACAATTTCTGTTCTTGCCCTTTCTTCAATTTCTACCCCATCTTTGGCCCAGGAAATTACTGGCAGAGGTCGTCCTGCAATGTCTGCGTTTATCTTAAGGACTTCTCCAGCTTTGACAACAATGATGTCTCGGAATTTGACATCCATCATAATTCTCGGTGCCTCAACATCGTCTTTCACTGTAATAGGTCCAGTGGATTCAGATGGCTCACTAACCGAGTCAGCAGCATTTCTTGCAAAAACCCGGAATTCATAACGCTGGTCTTCAGTTAGCTCAGTTACTTCAAAGTATGTTTCCTGTACATTAGTGAAATTGCACTTCAGCCACCTGCCGTCAGGTAGTTCTCTGCGTTCAACAATGTATCCGGTGATCTTAGCTCCACCATCATAACGTGGTTTAGACCACTTAAGTGACACTGATTTTCTTGTGATATTGGTGACTTCAGGTTGTCCAGGAGGATCACAAGGATCTCTTGCGGGGACTGGTTCACACGCTTTACTGCATTTACCAATCCCAGCAATATTCTCAGCATAGACACGGTACTCATACATCAGCCCCTCATCCAGACCAGAGACCTTCATCTGAGTATCTGCAATGAGGACTTTGTTTGCTTTTGACCAGAGAATGCTGCTTCTTTCTTTGTATTCAAGGTGATAGCCAATCACTTGGCTCCCTCCATCATTCACTGGTACTTGCCAGCTTACAACCATGGTAGATTTTGTGGCATGCACAACTTTAGGAGTACCAGGAGGCCCTGGGGGGCTGAATGGATACTCAGCAACCACGGCTGAGGATTCACTGTAGGAACTCTTTCCATACCGATTCTCTGCACAAACTCGGAACTGATACTCACTTCCTGTTGTCAAACGGACTATTTTAATGGATGTTCTTGCCACTGCTTGTGAAACTACCTGCCATGTTGTGGAAGTGGTTTCTCTCTTTTCAACAATGTAGTTGCTAATTTGGCAGCCACCATCATATTCTGGGGGATTCCAAGAGATGGACACATTGTCACAACTGACTTCATCAATTCGGATGGGTCCTGGAGGTCCTGGCCTGTCAAGGACAATGACAGTAATAGGAACTGTTATAGATCCAGCAGTATTAGAAACAGACAGTTCATAAGTTCCAACATCTTCTCTTGAAGCTTCTTTAATAGATAGTGTTGTTACGGTCTTTGAGGAAGATACGTTGACCCTAGTGGTCTCTCTAAGAACTTGGCCATCTTTTTTCCAGGCCACGGTAGCTTGAGGTCTTCCTTTAAATGGTATGTCAATTTTGAGTTGGTCATTAGCCTTAACGTTGAAAGTATTGAAAGGAAGCTCAACAGAAGGCTTTATTTCAATGTCTTTTGCAATGACTGGCACTCCAAGCTGTCTTGGGTCACTTCTTCCTTTTTCATTAACTGCAGCTACCCTGAAGACATACTCTTCCCCTGCAGTTAGGCCAGATATAGTAGCCTCCAGGGTCTTCACTTGTGTGCATGTGCTCCACTTTTCGCTGCCCTTTGTCTGCATTTCCACGACATAACCAGTGATCTTGCTGCCGCCATCGCTCTCTGGCTTCTCCCACTTAATCGTAGCTGTATTACGGGTCACGTCTACAAGGGTTACCCTTCCAGGTGGGAGTGGTGGTTCGGACACTTTGACAGGTTCTGTTGTTTCGGCTGGCAAACCAATGCCATATTCATTAGAAGCCAGGACTCGGAAGTAATAAGAACAGCCTTCTTGTAGGTTTTCAATTTTGAAAGTGTTCTTAGTGCAGTTGTTTGTAATGGTAGCATAAGCTTTTCTTGTAGTTTCTCGCTTTTCAACGATATAATTTGTAATCTTTGCTCCACCGTCAATAAGTGGTGGCTCCCACGACAGTGTCACTGAGTCTTTCTTCACCTCTCTTACAGTCAGATTCACAGGTGCACTTGGTGAGTCAAGAACTCTGACATTGACAAAAGCTGTTTTGGAGCCACTGTTGTTTTCTAGAGTGAGGTTGTACCTACCACTGTCAAATCTGGTCACATTGTCAATCACCAGCATCGTGTATGAACTAGTCACCTCGATCTGGGCTCTCTCCGTGAGAATGCCTTCAGCCTTTTCCCATTTAACTTCAGGTTCTGGGCGGCCTTTGATAGTGACAAATAGGCGCAAAGTGGCACTTGCACGCAGAGTGACCACCTTTCTGAGATCAGCATCGAGCTCTATTTCTGGTGCTTCCATCCTTTCCTGAGCAACAACAGAGCCCGGTATGGTTGCAGGCTCACCTACACCTTCGGTATTGAAAGCACAGATGCGGAAGTTGTACTCTGTATTCTCCTTAAGCTTGGTCACTGTGAACTGCTTCCCTTGTAATCCTGATGGTGGCGTACAGGTCGTCCATTCGTCGGCTGCAGCTTCTTTGAGCTCAATCACATAGCCTCTAACAGGTGCACCGCCATCGTAAATTGGCTTATTCCATGCTAGGGAGACAGAAGATCTGGAGGTGTCTGTCACTTTGGGGTTACTTGGTGGACCTGGCGGATACAAGGCATCACATGCACGGTAGAAAACGGATGGCTCGCTCGGTTCCCCAACACCGGCTGCATTCTCAGCAGCAACTCTGAATTCATAGGAATGGCCTTCTGTGAGGCCAGTCACCCTGAACCGAAGGTCTGTTAATGTTTTCTTGTTGCACTTGGTCCACCTAATGCCTTCCTTATCTCGCTTTTCAAGAATGTACCCCTCAATTTCAGCACCTCCATCATCTACAGGACGTGTCCATGTTAGTACCATAGAGTCTTTGGTGATTGCTGAGGCCTCAGGTGTTGAGGGAGGGCCTGGAAGTTTGTAAGGGTTACAGGCTATCACAGGTTCAGACTCAAGGGGCTCTCCAATTCCATATTTATTCACTGCCATAACCCGGAAAATATACTCATTCCCAGGAAGTAACTTAGTGACTTTGTAGTTGAGGGCCTGTACTTCAGTTGAAACCTGGGTCCAGGAGAGTCTGCTTGTTTCTCTCTTTTCAATGATGTAATGTGAAATACTAGCACCACCATCTTGCAGAGGTGGGTTCCATGCCAGGTAACACTTTTCGGCTGTAACTCCAGTAACTTTCAGAGGTCCTTCGGGAGGCCCTGGCCTATCCAGTACCTTCACAGTAATAGGTATAGTCTTGGTGCCACCGACGTTGCTGAGTTTCAAGGTATACTGCCCCCCATCGGTGCGGATGCAATCTTTGACGATGAGAGTGGTTTTCTGCAGGGTAGATTTAATCTCCATCCTAGCTGCTGTTTCTTCCAGTTCGTTCCCATCTTTTGACCAAACAATGTCAGGTATAGGTTTGCCACGGATATCAGCTTCGAGAACAAAGGTCTCTCCTGCATGAACAATGATGACATCTCTATATTTAGGGTCCAGCGAGGCATTTGGTGCATCGATTTCATCCCTTGCAGTGATGGCGCCGCTGCTTTCAGACGGCTCACTAAAGTTGTCAGCCGCATTTCTCGCAATGACTCTAAATTCATATCGTTGGTCTTCTACAAGCCCAGTCACTGTAAACTCAGTTTCCACAACATTGGTGAAGCTGGCTTTCATCCACCGGCCATCAGGGAGATCTTTCTTTTCTACGATATAACCTGTTATCTTGCTGCCACCATCATAAGCAGGTTTTTTCCATTTCAGCGTGACACTGTTTCTTGTAATGACAATGGCTTCAGGACGACCTGGTGGATCACATGGGTCACGTGCAACATAGCACTCTGACACTTTGCTAGGCTTGCCGATGCCCACAATGTTCTCAGCAGAAACCCTGAACTCATATTCAAGTCCTTCGTCAAGCCCTGTTGTTTTGAATTTGGTGTCTTGGATGGGGATCTTATTCAACTTGACCCACAGGATGCTATTCTTTTCCTTCTGTTCGAGATGGTAGCCAGTAACTTTGCTGCCTCCATCATTAACTGGCTCGTGCCACTGCACAAGCATTTGATCTTTGGAGACAGATGTCACAAAAGGGGTTCCAGGTGGTCCAGGCTCTTTAAATGGATATTGTACAACAACGGGCTTAGAATCCAGGGGAGCACTTTTCCCATACCTGTTCTCAGCAAAAATCCTAAACTGGTATTCGGTGCCTGTTTTCAGTTTGCTTATTTTAATGGTTGTCCTGGCAACTGTTGCTGACACCATCTGCCAGTTGGTAGTGGTAGTATCTCGCTTCTCTACGATGTAGTTGCTTATTTGGCACCCACCAGTATAGGCGGGAGGTTCCCAAGATATGACCACAAAGTCTGCACTAACTTCATCAAACTTCACTGGTCCAACAGGAGGACCAGGCTTTTCCAAAACAATAACACTGAGGTTTTCCGTTGCGGTGCCTGCGCTGTTTGTTGCTGTGACACTGTATTTTCCGAAGTCATCTTTGCTGCTTTCTTTAATGTGTAAAATAGTCGAAGTAGCTGTTTCTTCAACATTTACTCTTGTGGTCTGTTTAAGAGGCTCACCATCTTTGACCCAAGAAATTTTAGGTCTTGGTCGGCCTATGACTGGAATTTCTATTTTCAGATCCTCTCCTGCTTGGACACTGTATGTATTAAATGGCAGCTTAAAACTAGGCTGGATAGTCAAGTCCTTGGCTATGACAGGAACACCAAGCACTCTTGGGTCACTTTTTCCTTTCTCGTTGTAAGCTTTGACACGGAACTGATATTCTTGCCCAGAGCTCAGGCCGCTAACAACGGCACTGCAGACCTTGGATTCAGCCACAACACTCCATTTTTCTGTTCCTTTGGGTTGCATTTCAACAACATAGCCCAGGATTCTGCTCCCTCCATCATGTTCGGGTTTCTCCCACATAAGGGATGCACTGGTTTGGGACACATCGGTGAGTGTTACCTTTCCTGGTGGGGAAGGGGGTTCTGAAGCTTTGACGGCATCGGAGGTCTCTACAGGAACACCAACTCCAAATTCATTCTCAGCCATGACTCTAAAGTAGTAGATGGCTCCTTCAGTCAGATTCTCGACTTTAAAGCTCGTTTTACTGCATTTACTACTCACGTTAGCATATGCTTTTCGGGTGGACTCACGCTTGTCAATGACATAGTTCTTGACCTTTGCCCCACCATCAATGATAGGTGGTTCCCATACCAAAAGAACAGAGTCTTTTCTCACTTCCTTGACAGACAAATTCTGCGGGGGTCCCGGGGTGTCAAGTACTTTCACAGTTACGAAAGCAGACTTCGACCCGCTGCTGTTCTCCAACTTGAGGATGTATTTCCCAGCATCATTTCTGTCACAGTTATCTATTGAGAGTTGGGTGAAGTTAATTCCCTTCTCAATTTGGACCTTATCTGTGAATTCACCTTCCTCTTTCGACCACGTGATCTCAGGCGTTGGACGACCTTTGAATGGAATATGGATTCTGGCAGATCCACCAGCTCTGACAACAATCCCTTTCCTTAACTCAGAGTCAAGGTCAAGTTCAGGTGCCTCCAGTTTATCTTCTGGTTTCACAGTACCAGGAACTGATGCGGCCTCACCTAAGCCAACTTTGTTGAGGGCACAAACTCGTATTTTATATTCTTGGTGCTCGATGAGTTTGGAAATTTCAAATCGAGTGACTCTCAGGCCAGTCTGTGGAGTAACTATTTGCCATTCTTCTTCATCTGCTTTACAGATTTCTACCACATAGCCCAGGATCTCACTGCCACCGTCGTAGATAGGTTTGCCCCAGGCCAGTGTAATTGAGTTTTTAGTGGTGTCTACAATGTGCGCATTGGTGGGTGGGCCAGGTTTGAACACAGGATCACATGCCTTATAGTAAACAGTAGCTGGACTTGGTTCTCCAACTCCAGCGGCATTTTCTGCAGAGACTCTGAATTCATATTCGTGGTCTTCTGTTAATCCTGTTACCCTGAGCCGCAAATCTGTAATGCGGCGCTTGTTACACTTTATCCACCGAATGCCACTCCTGTCTCTCTTCTCCACAATGTAACCAATGATCTCACTTCCACCATCACTGTCTGGCCGATTCCAGCAGACTGTCATGGAGTCTTTGGCAATGTTTGTGACTTCCAAACTCTTTGGTGGTCCAGGAAGCACAAATGGATTTTTCATGAGTACTGGTGCAGATTCCAAAGGTTCTCCAACACCATACTTGTTGACAGCCATTATTCGGAAAATATATTCATTCCCTTCTAAGAGCTTGGTAACTTTTAGAGAATTAGTCACAACTTCTGCAGCAACCACAGTCCATGCCAGTCGACTGGTTTCTCGCTTTTCCACAACGTAGTGAGAAATGTCACTGCCACCATCTTGAAGTGGTGGAGACCATGCCAAAGTGCACTTTTCAGATGTGACTCCAGTAACCTGAACTGGCCCTTCTGGTGGTCCTGGTCTGTCTAGTACTTTCACATTTACAGGGAATGACTTAGAACCAGCAACATTTGAGGCTCTCAAAATATATTGTCCACCATCAATTCGAATGGCATCTTTTACAATAAGTAAAGCTTTGAAATCTGTGTTCTTTATTTCACATCTGGCAGATTCTTCAATTTCCTTGTCTCCTCTTAACCACTCAATGGTGGGTAGGGGCTTTCCATGGACATCGGCCTCAAGTCTGAATGTTTCTCCAGCATTTACCACTATTGTGTCTCTGAATTTTGGATCCATAGAAATTCGTGGGAGTTCCACTTCATCCTTGGCAGTTATTGGTCCAGTACTGTCAGAGGGTTTACTTATTGCCCCAGCTGCATTCTTTGCAATGACTCTGAATTCATATCTTTGATCTTCAGTAAGACCTGACACAGTGAATTGAGTTTCAATGACATTTGTGAAACTGGCTTTCATCCAGCGACCCTCTGGTAAATCACGTTTCTCTACGATGTAACCTGTAATCATGCTACCACCATCGTACACAGGCTTGGTCCACTGTAAAGTGATTTCATTTCTCTTAACTATTATTGCTTCTGGGGTTCCTGGTGGGTCACAGGGGTCTCTGGCTACATAGCATTCAGAATTCTTGCTTGCCTTGCCTACCCCCACAATATTTTCAGCATAAACTCTAAATTCATACTCAATGCCTTCTTCAAGGTTCATTGCTTTAAACTGGGTGTCATGAATAATGGTTTTGTTGACTTTTGTCCACAAAATACTATTCCTTTCCTTTCTCTCAAGGTGGTAACCTATGACTGGGCTTCCACCATTATTGATTGGTTCATGCCACTGTACAACCATAGAATCTTTGGAGATGGCTGTGACAAATGGTGTTCCTGGAGGGCCTGGTTCTTTGTAGGGATATTGAGCTACAATTGGTTCAGACTCCAGAGCAAAGCTTTGTCCATATCGGTTTTCGGCAAATATTCTGAATTGGTATTCTGTACCCGTTTTCAGTTTGGTTACTTTGAGTGTAGTTCTGGCAACAGTAGCAGACACAACATCCCATACTGTGGTGGTTGTATCTCTTTTCTGGACAATGTAGTTGGTAATTTGGCAGCCCCCTGTGTATAAGGGAGGGTTCCAGGATAATGTGATACTCTCAGCACTGACCTCATCAAATTTAACAGGCCCCTTTGGAGGATCAGGTTTATCTAGAGTTATGATTTCAATAGCTGCTGTTTTCTGACCCACAACATTGGCAACTGTGATTCCATACTGTCCACCATCATCCTTATGAGCTTCTTTAATGCTGAGTGTGGTGAGGTCGAGGGAATCAGTAACATTGATTCTTGTGGTCTGCTTCAGTGGCACCCCATCCTTAGTCCAGGAAATGCTTGGCTTAGGACGTCCAGAAATTGGCACTTCTATTTTCAAATCTTGGCCAACCTGTATGCTGTAACTGCTGAATGCTGGTCTTACATCTGGCTCGATGACCAGATCTTTGGCAATGATTGGAACTGCAAGGGATCTGGGGTCACTTCTTCCTTTTTCATTTACAGCAATGACTCTAAAAAGGTATTCTTCTCCCTGAGTTAGATTGGTAATAACTGCTTCAAGGGACTTCACCCTAGCACACTCTGACCACTTATCAGTGTTTTTAGCTTGCATTTCTACGATATACTGAATGATTTTACTGCCACCATCATGTTCAGGCTTTGTCCAACTCAGAGAGACACTGTTTCTGGTCACATCATCCACAGTTATTTTCCCTGGAGGTTGTGGGACTTCTGCAACCTTGATTGGATCTGCAGTGCGGGCGGGCAGGCCAATGCCATATTCGTTCTCAGCAGTAACCCTGAAGTAGTAACTGCAACCTTCTTGGAGCTGATCAATTTTCCAAGAGTTCTTATGGCAGTTTGTTACAACTGCAGCATATGATTTTCTTGTGGCTTCTCGTTTCTCAACGATGTAATTTTTAATTTTTGATCCTCCATCCAACAAAGGAGGTTCCCATGTAATTGATACTGAGTCCTTGGTGATTTCTGTGACTTTTAGGTTAATAGGTGGGCTTGGTGTGTCCAGGACCCTCACGGTTACAAAGGCAGATTTCGTTCCACTGCTGTTTTCTAACGTGAGAGTGTATTTTCCACTATCATATCGATTGACATTGTCAAGAACAAGAGATGTGAAGCTGCTAGTGACATCAATTATAGCCGCGTCCCGGATTTCACCATCTACCTTCCCCCACTTAACTTCTGGGGTAGGACGGCCTTTTATCGGGACAAACAACCTTAAGGAACCACCTGCCCTTATATTAATAACTTTCCTTAGCTCAAGGTCAAGATCTATATCTGGTGCTTCAAGTTTTTCTTCAACCATTACAGGCCCAGGGACATCAGCATGCTCCCCTACTCCAGCCTTATTAATAGCACAGATCCGGAAGTTATATTCATGCTTTTCCAACAACTTCTCAACTTCTAGATTTGTCTTATTGATTCCAGTTGGTGGTGTACACATTGTCCATTCACCAACACTCACGTCACATTTTTCTACGATGTATCCTTGGATTTCACAGCCACCATCATAGATAGGTTTGCTCCAAGAAAGGAAAACTGATGACCTGGTGACATCCATGACTTTGGGGTTGTTTGGAGGGCCTGGTTTATAAATGGGGTCACAAGCCTTTTGGTAAGCAGAAGGGGGGCTTGGTTCACTAAGTCCAGCAGCATTTTCAGCAGAGACTCTGAATTCATAATTGTGATTTTCTAAGAGTCCAGTCACTCTCAGGCGCAGCTCTCCGATTAGTCGCTTGTGGCATCTTGTCCATCTTATGCCTTCTTTGTCCCGTTTTTCTAGAACATATCCTAGAATCTCACTGCCACCATCAGATGCCGGCCTTTCCCATACGACAATCATCGAGTCTTTGGTCACAGCTGTAATTTCTGGAGCTTTGGGTGCATCTGGGACTACAAATGGATTCTTGGCAATCAATGGCTCAGATTCAAGAGGTTCACCAACACCGTATTTGTTCACAGCCATTATACGGAAAATATATTCATTGCCTTCAAGAAGCTTCATAACTTTACAGCTGAGAGTTTGCACATTGGCATCAACTAGAGTCCAGACGAGGCGGCTGGTTTCTCGCCTTTCCACAATGTAGTTTGTGATATCGCTTCCACCATCCTGAAGTGGGGGTTTCCAAGCTAACATACATTTTTCAGCTGTTACCCCTGATATAGCAACAGGTCCCTCAGGTGGCCCTGGTCTATCAAGAACTTTGACATTGACAGTAACTGATTTTTCCCCTGCAACATTTTTGGCCTTCAGAATATAATTGCCACTGTCCACACGTACTGCATCTTTGACACTGAGACTGGTGGCAAAATCAGTGCTTTTAATTTCTAACCGAGCTGTGCTTGAAAGCTCCTGGTCACCCTTTACCCACAGAGTGGTTGGTATTGGTTTGCCATATATATCTGCATCGATCTTGAATGACTCACCAGCCTGAACCACAACTGTGTCCTTGTATTTGGGGTCCATGCTTATTCTGGGTGGTTCTACCTCATCTCTTGCTGTTATTGCCCCAGTGCTTTCTGAGGGCTCACTGAACACTCCTGCAGCATTTCGAGCAATGACTCGGAACTCATATCTATGATCTTCAATTAGGCCAGTTACCTCAAACTGGGTGTCAATGATATTTGTAAAACTGGCTTTCATCCAGCGGCCATCAGGCAATTCTTTCTTCTCAACGACATAACCAGTGATCTTGCTTCCACCATCGTAGGTGGGTTTCTTCCACTGAAGAGTCACAGAGTTCCTTGTGACAATGATTGCCTCTGGCCGACCTGGTGGATCACATGGATCATGAGCAGCATAACATTCTGATGGCTTACTTGGCTTGCCGATGCCTACAATGTTCTCTGCAGACACTCTGAATTCATATTCAATGCCTTCTTCAAGGCCAGTTGTCTTGAACTTGGTTTGAGGAATAGGCGTTTTATTCAGCTTGACCCAGAGGATGCTATTTCTTTCCTTGCGTTCTAGATGGTAGCCAATGACTCTGCTCCCACCATCACTGACTGGCTCATGCCATTGTACCTCCATGCTGTCTTTGGAGGCAAGCGTGACGAATGGTGTACCAGGTGGACCTGGCACTTTGAATGGGTACTGGGCAATAACAGGCTCTGAATTGAGGTAGGTACTCTTCCCATATCTGTTTTCTGCCGCGATTCTGAACTGATACTCACAACCAGTCTTTAGTCTGCAGGCCTTTATGGTTGTTCTTGCAACTGTAGCTGACACGATTTGCCAGGTGGTTGTGGACGTGTCCCGTTTCTCTACAATGTAATTATTGATAGAGCTCCCGCCATCATACTTTGGTGGTTCCCAGGAAAGAGTAATACTGTCTGCTGTCACTTCATCCATTTTAACTGGTCCAGTTGGAGGCCCTGGCTTGTCAAGAACAATAACATTAAGGGTTTCTGTGGCTTCACCTGCTGAGTTAGTCAGCTTAACCATGTAATGTCCAACATCTTCTCGGCAGGCTTCCTTTATTGTCAGTAGAGAATTGTTCTCTGTGCTCTCTGCATTTACTCTAGTTGTTTGCTTCAGCGGTATATCATCTTTATGCCAGGTGACAGCTGGTGTAGGGCGCCCAATGAATGGTACATCGATTTTCAGGTCTTCACCTGCCAGTACAGTGAATGTATTGAAGAGGAGTTTGAAGGCTGGTGGGATAACAAGGTCCTTAGCAATTACCGGCACACTCAGTTGTCTGGGGTCACTGATGCCCTTTTCATTCTGAGCTGAAACACGGAAAGAGTATTCCTCACCCTGGATCAGCCCGGTGATGGTGGCTTCTGTGACTTTCACTGTGGCACATGTGGCCCATTTGTCACTGCCTTTGCTCTGCATCTCTACAATGTAGCCTAGAATTCGGCTGCCTCCATCATGTTCTGGCTTCTCCCAAGAGAGAGACACGCTGTTTCTTGTGACATCCATCAAGGTTATTTTCCCTGGAGGAAGAGGTCTTTCTGATGCCTTCACAGACTCCGCCGTCTCAGCGGGCAGTCCGATGCCATATTCATTTTCAGCAAGGACCCGGAAATAGTAACTGCAGCCTTCTTGAAGCTGGTCTACCTTCCAGGAAGTCTTGTGGCAATTTGTTGCCACAGTTGAATAGGCCTTTCTTGTGGATTCTCGCTTTTCAACAATATAGTTCTTTATTTTTGAGCCTCCATCCAGGAGAGGAGGCTCCCACGTCAATGTGACAGATGTCTTTGTGACCTCCTTTATCTTTAGGTTCTGTGGAGGACCTGGTGTATCTAGTACTCTAACATTGACAAATGCAGACTTGCTGCCTGAGCTGTTTTCTACAGTTAGTATGTACTTGCCACTGTCAAATCTGTTAACATTTCCAACAACAAGCAGGGTATAAGAGCTTGTGGATTCAATGCTAGCCTTGTCCAAAGATTCTCCATGTTCTCGGGTCCACTTGACCTCAGGTGCTGGTCTCCCTTTGATGGGAACAAAGAGTCTCAAGGTGCAGCAGGCTCTTATAGTAACAACTTTGCGTAAGTCAGCATCCAGTTCTATCTCGGGAGGCAGCATTCTTTCTTCTGCCTTTGGAGTTCCAGGAACAAGGGCAGGTTCCCCAAGCCCTTCAGAATTCATGGCATAGATGCGGATTTTATATTCTTGATTCTCTATGAGGTTGGTGATGGTATAGGAAGTTGCCTTGAGCCCAGCTGGTGGTGTGACAACCTGCCATTCATCTTCCTCAGGCAGGGCAATCTCAACCATATACCCAGTGATTTCTGAGCCTCCATCATAGATAGGTTTATTCCACGCAATTGAAATGGATGACCTGCTTGTATCAAGGACACGTGGGTTACCCGGTGGACCAGGTTTAAACACAGTGTCGCAAGCTTTATAAAATGGGCTAGTAGCACTTGGAGCACTGATTCCAGCTGCATTTTCTGCCATAACTCTGAATTCATATTCATGTCCTTCTGTCAGCCCAGATACTTTAAATCTTAAGTCAGTAAGAGCTTTTTTGTTGCATTTTACCCAGCGCTGGCCAGCTTTATCACGCCGCTCCACAATGTAGTTGATGATTTCACTTCCACCATCAGAGTCAGGATGCCCCCAGCAGACAACCATGGAGTCTTTGGTGATAGATGTAACTTCAGGGTTCTTGGGTGGATCAGGTGGTCCATATGGATCCACTGCAAGCACAGGCTCTGATTCAAGTGGCTCTCCAACCCCATATTTATTTACTGCCATGACACGGAATATGTATTCATTGCCTTTTAGGAGCTTAGTGACTTTCAGCTTTGTTACTTGGACTTCTGTGGCAACATTTGTCCACGCCAACCTGCTGGTTTCACGTTTCTGTACGATGTAATGATCAATTTTGGCACCTCCATCATCCAGTGGAGGCAACCATGACAACACACACTTCTCTGATGTCACATCAGACACAGCCAAAGGTCCCTCAGGTGGGCCCGGTCTATCAAGAACTTTGACATTGAAAATGTGTTTGGCAAAGCCACCAGGATTGGTTGCTGTCAGGATGTAAGCCCCACTGTCCGTTCTTGAGGAGTCCTTGTTTATCAGATGAGTGGAGAAGTCGGCAATTTTTATTTCTAATTTCCCTGTGCCTTCAAGCTCCTTTCCATCTTTAGCCCATTCCATTGTTGGAGGTGGGCGACCTGAAACATCAGCTTCCAGCTTGAATGCTTCGCCAGCTTTTAACGTGATGGTATCCTTAAATTTAACATCCACCATTATTCTTGGTGCCTCGAGGTCATCCCTGCATGTGATGGCATCTGATGGCTCAGATGGTGGGCTGATGGCACCGGCAGCATTTTTGGCAATCACACGGAACTCATATGCAGCATCTTCAGTTAGGCCACTGACTGTAAACTCGTTCTCCAAGATGTTGCTGAAGTTGGCCTTCAGCCATCGTCCGTTAGGAAGGTCCCTCTTTTCAACCACATAACTAGTAATTTTAAAGCCTCCGGTATATTCAGGCTTAGCCCATTTCAGTGCCACTGTGTGTCTTGTAATATTCAGAGGTACTGGTTTCCCAGGTGGGTCAATGGGATCCAGAGCAAACATTGGTTCAGATGGCTTGCTTGGCTTACTCTTGCCTGCCATGTTTTCAGCAATTACTCGGAATTCATAAGCAATGCCATCGGTAAGTCCAGTTGATTTGAAAATGTTGCCTGGGACTAATGCTTTGCTCACAGTCTGCCAGAGGATGCCATTCCGTTCTTTCCTTTCAACGTGATATCCTAAAATGGGGCTTCCACCATCAGAAAGTGGTTCGTGCCAGCTGATTGTCATGGAGTCTTTGGTGACTGCGGTAACCTGAGGGGTACCAGGAGGCCCGGGCACCTTAAATGGATAGTTAGCAACTACAGATGCAGATGTAATGCCAGGTCCAACTCCATATCTGTTTTGAGCCTTTACACGGAATTGATACTCCACTCCTGTAGTCAGACGAGTTGCTTTGTAGGTAGTGCGTATAACAGTTGTTGCTAATTCCACCCATGTAGTACTGTCTGTCTGTCGCATTTCTACTACATAGTTGCTTATCGGCACACCTCCATCATTCTCAGGAGGCTCCCAAGAGAAGGTTACAAAGTCAGAGGAAACTTCATCGAATTTGATTGGTCCTGTAGGTGGTCCTGGGATATCATGGACTTGAATAGTTATGACATCACCCACCTCTCCGACAGTGTTCTTTGCTGTTAATGGATAGGGTCCACTGTCGCTTCTGACACACTCATTGATATTTAAGATGGTTGAAGTTGCTGTGTTTTCAACATTAACTCTCTGTGTCTGTTTGAGAATTTGGTCTCCCTTTTTCCATGTGACTGTGGGCTTGGGTCGACCAAGTACTGGAATTTCAACTTTGATGTTGTCACCAGCTCTGGCAATGACTAGCTTCTGATAGATGCCACGAAGATCCAGCTCTGGGAGCATAGTCTGCTCTTTGACAATGACAGGTCTGCTCTCTCTAGGGGCACTTCTGCCTGCACTGTTTACCGCCATCACTTGGAAAGTATATTCCTCTCCTTCGGTTAGGTTCCTCACCACACATTCTAACCCTTTCACTGTTGAGATGTGGGTCCACTGGTCAGACCCCTTTCTCTGGGCTTCAATCACATAACCAGTGATCTTGCTACCACCGTCATGTCTTGGTTTGGGCCACGCCAGGCTGACTGTGTTCTTGGTAATGTCCATAATGTTAAGGCTATCTGGGGGTAATGGTGCTTCAGAGGCTCTTACAGGTTCTGTGGTTTCTGTTGGCTCACCAATTCCATATTCATTTTCTGCCATCACTCTAAAGAAATATTCACAGCCTTCTGTCAAGCCAGTCACTTTATATGTACATTTATGGCACTTAGTGGTAACTGTGGAGTATGATTTCCTGGTTGCTTCACGTTTCTCCACAATGTAATTTGTTATACGTGAGCCCCCATCTATCAGAGGTAGGTCCCAGTGTAGGGTGACACTGTCCTTTGTGATGTCTGTAGGCCTTAGGTTAAGGACAGGGCCTGGTGTGTCTAGGACTCTGACGTTAACGAAGCCGCTTTTCTTCCCAGCTGGGTTTTCGATGGTCATCACGAATTTACCAGTGTCATATCTGTTACATTCTGGGATAATAAGAAGAGTAAATGACTCTGTGTTTTCAATGTTGGCTCTGTGCTTCAGGTTGATATTATCTTTGGTCCATGTCACTTCAGGTGCAGGACGACCTTTAATTGGGACAAAAATCCTAATACTGAGCCCTGCCCTAACCACAAGTGTTCTTCGCAGCTCAGCATCTAGCTCAAAATCAGGAGCCACTTCCTTCTCTACAATCTCAACATCTGGAATCACTGCTGGTTCCCCCACACCTGCATCATTGAAGGCACTAATTCTAAAATTGTATTTTTCCTTAGTCTGAAGATCAGGAACCACAAACTGAGTGATTCTGAGGGCTGTTCCTGTTGTATCTTTTATCCAGGTATCATCTCCAACTTTTTGATGCTCTACCACGTAGCCAGTGATTTCAAGCCCACCGTCATAATGAGGCTTGCCCCATGCTAAAGAAGCCGATTTCTTGGTGGTATCAGTGACATGTGCATTTGAAGGTGGTCCTGGAGGATCTGAACAAAAGAAACAAAGATAAAAACATATTTAGGGGTTTTGCATTGGGGTACTTTATATAAAATATCAGAAGGCTCAAATGAGCAGCATTGGAGAAGATCATAGGTACTAACATGCAACGTCCTTCATCAGAACAGGATTCGAGGCGTCACTGGGTGGACCAATCCCTGCTCTGTTTTCTGCACTGACACGGAATTCGTAAGTATTTCCTTCTTGCAGTCCGGCTACTTTGCACCTGAGATCGGAAACGGGTGTTTTGGTTGCTCTCACCCACCGCAGGCCTTTCTTTTCTCTCCTTTCTACATGATATCCTGTGATCTCGCTGCCACCATCATCAGTTGGCCTCTTCCAGCTGACAGTGGCAGTGTTCTTGGTGACGTTTGAGATCTCTGGTTTTCCAGGAGGGCCAGGGGGACCTACAAAAGAAGCAGATTTGTGGTAAATTCCTGATTTACTGACCTGTGCTGCGAATGTTTTCATGGTAATCGCCACCACATCTATGATATGCTCTACATACCAAATCTGTCCACCATTTTGACAGGCTCAGACTGAACAGCTTCTCCTTTGCCGTAATGGTTTACTGCTGATACACGGAAGAGGTATTCATTTCCTTGGATAAGTTTGGTTGCCACATGCCTGCAAGCCTGAATATCTTCAGAAACTACTGTCCACAAAAGCCGACTGGTTTCTCTCTTCTCCAGAACATAAGCTTTAATTGGTGAGCCCCCATCTTCTAAGGGAGGTGTCCAAGTAAGTGTTGCTTTTTCAGCAGAAACATTACTGATTTCAATGGGACCTGGGGGACCAGGTACATCAAGGACTGATACCTTCACATGTTCCTCCTTTGTGCCAAAAGGATTGGTAGCAGTGATGGTGTACTCCCCAGCATCCTTTCTTGTGGCATACTTAACTGTCAGCATAGAAGATGTTGGGGTTGAAGTTATTTGAGCTATGTCTGATGGTCTGATATCTTTTCCTGCCTTGGACCAACTTGACTTTGGAAGGGGTTTGCCAAGAATGCTAATGGCACTTAAAACAATGCTCTCCCCTGCCTTGACTGTTAGCCCATCTTTAATGGTGGGGTCGAGGACAATGGTTGGTGCCTCTGCAAAAGAAAAAAAAATTCATCAGAAAATGGAGGAGGTTTAATTTTCTGCCTTTTGATTTGGGAAAAATGTAAGCGTCACATACCGTATTCATCCTTGCAAATAATGGTTCCTGTGCTCTCTGATGGAGCACTGATAGCACCTGCTGTATTCTTTGCTCTGATTCTGAATTCATATTTTCCACCTTCAACAAGGTCAGTTACAGTAAAGGCACAGTCTGGGACATTAATATGGTTGGCTTTCATCCAAGACTTAGAAGGTAGATCCCGCTTCTCCACTATATACCCTGTTAACTTATGGCCACCATCGTATTTGGGTTCTGTCCAGATGAGAGTCACTGAATTCCTTGTTACACTAATAACCTCAGGTTTTCCAGGAGGATCTAAAACAGAAAAGAAAATCCATTAATCAAACCACCACTGTTTACTTCATGAGGCACACTCCCCCAGGCTTTGCTTTATTAATGACTTACCGATTGGATCGAGTGCCACAACTGGCTCTGATGGCAGGCTTGGCTTGCCTACTCCGGCTAGATTGATAGCCATAACTCGGAATTCATATTCAAGACCTTCAGTTAATCCTGTCACTTTGAAATCTTTCATCCTTATAGGAGTCTTGTTAGCTCTCTTCCACAGGAGGCTGTTTCTTTCCTTGAATTCAATATGATATCCTACAAATGACCATGAATATATCCATTAAGATAGAGATATATAGACCAGTCTTAATATAGATATATCCAGAGATATATAAACTGGTCTATAAATCTCTGGATATATCTATATATCTATATTAAGATATAGATATATCCAGAGATTTATAGACCAGTTTGTGCATATATATATATATGCACAAACACATGCTTTTACCCAAGTTAGTTATTTGCAGATATATTGAAAAGATAACCTTTGCTTGTTATCTATATTTTTATTTTCTGGGTGTGGTGTCACTTTCTCTCTTGCAATATAAATATATATTACCATCTCTTTGGGAAAACAGTAGATGTTTGCTCTAAAATTACTTACTTTATGAATTATTATATTGCTTTTTAAATAAAGTTAAATATTAATTGTATATAAACAAAATATCTCTAAGAAACAGTGATATAAAACTCCAAGGATAAGAGTAAATTAAATACCTGTAATTGGTGAGCCACCAGTCTTTTTGGGGTCAGTCCATGTTAGAGATACTGAATCATGTCTGACATCCACAATATTGGGAGGTGGGGGAGCATCAGGCACATCTAGAGAAAGGCAGAAAATGTAAGATTTAGAAGAAGGAGCCTCCACAAAGCCATATTTTGCTTTTTTAAAAAAACTTTAACACACTTACCAAATGGATGCTTGGCAACAATTGGCTCTGACTTCAGGCCTTCTCCTACACCATATTTATTTTCAGCACTGACCCTGAAGGTGTATTCTATGCCCTCATGAAGTCTGGTTACTCTAAAGGTGGTTTTCTGGACAGCTGAAGCACATGTCACCCACTTGTTATTCACGGAATCTCTCTTCTCTAGTACATAGTTGGTGATTTCAGAACCACCATCATCCTTTGGAGGACCCCACTTCAAGGTCATGGCTTCTGCTGTGACTTCATCAAATTTGATTGGTCCAGTGGGGATGCCAGGCTTGCCAACAACCTTTATAGACAGAGTTCCTTCCTTGGTTCCAGCAACATTCTTGAGTGTGATTGTGTATTTTCCAGCATCGGATTTTTGGCAGTCATATACTACAAGGGTTGTATTAACTGCAGTTGACTCGACACTGACTCTTGTGTCCATTGCTAGAGGATCCTCCCCCTTCTTCCAAGACACGGACGGTGCTGGTTTGCCTTTTATGGGGATCTTGAGACGGAAGTTGCTGTTTTCTTTAGCCAAGTAGCACAAATCAGGTAGATCCTTTAAGTCAAGATCGGGAGCCACTATTAAAAATAAAAAAAATGTAGAGACAAATTATTTGTATTGAAATTATTGAGATTAGAAAGTCACCTCAGATAAGCCAGTGTGTTGGGGTTCTGGCAGACACTTCTGATGACAAACAGGAGAAAGTGAAGATCTTAGAGAAATGCTTACCAACATCGTCCTTGGCCACAACCATGATTTCACTTGGGGTTCCTTCTCCATTTTCGTTCTCTGCACTCACTCTGAAGGTGTACTCCTTCCCCTCCTTCAGATCTTTTGTGGAGTACTGTAGGCTCAATGATTTCATGACCCGTTGCCACTTATTTTCTTCTGTCAGGAAATCTACCACATAGCCAATGATTCTGCTTCCGCCATCACTGCGAGGCTTTTTCCAGCCGATGGTACAAGATGACTTAGTTACAGCCAGCACTTTCAGGTCGACCACAGGCCCGGGGGTTTCTGAAAGAGGAGAAGAGATGAGTCTAAGCCCTAGGCAACCAAGGTGGGCTATAGTTCAATGTGATTGGTCCTAGTTCACTGCTTACCAGAAGCTTTGACGGCATCACGTGTCTCACCCGGATCCCCGATGCCATACTCGTTTTCAGCAAACACTCTGAAGAAGTAGGATTTCCCCTCCTCCAAGTTAGAGACTCTGAAGCTTGTTTTTGAACACTCAGTTGTCACCGTCGACCAGGACTTCCTCTCTGCATCCCGTTTTTCAACCACATAGTTTATGATGGGGCTCCCACCATCAATAATAGGAGGATCCCAGGTAATATATGCAGAGTCCTTGGATATTTCTTTAACAGTCACATTGACAGGTGGTCCAGGAGTGTCTGAATACAATTAGAGGTTAAATAAGAAATGATTACAAACACATTAAAAGATATATGAACTATGGTTTCAAACACACATGATTCTTTCCTTCAATAGACTTACCAAGCACTTTCACTACAATAGTGTACTCCTTTTTGCCACAGCTGTTCTCCAAAGTTAAGATGTACTTTCCTGCATCATATTTGTTCACATTTTCACAGCGCAAGAAGGTGTCAAAGTCTGTTGACTTTATGTCCAGGCCAATCCTTTCTCTTAGATTGACATTCGGTTTAGACCAAGTAATCTTTGGAGGCGGGCGTCCTTTTACTGGCACATAGAGTCTCATTGTAACTCCAGCACGTAAAATAAGTGTTTTCCTTAGCTCAGCATCAAGTTCTCCCTCAGGTGGAACTATGTAATTTGGGAGTAAAGAAAAGTCAGAAAAATGTAAGCATCACATATATTTTTAAAGACTGTCCTTATGGTTTCTAAAATGCATTTACTTTGTAAAACTGATTTTTTGTTTTTTTAAAACATTCTTAATAATTTGATACTCTGTTAAGTTTATTTTATTTTTAGATATGTGTTTTTGTGTATGTTTGAATATGTGAATGCAGAATTCATGGAAGCCAGAATGGACACTAGAGTTCCTGGAGATGAAGTCACAGGCACTTGTAAGCCACTTGAAGTGAATGCTGGGACCCAAATGTTCTCTTAACCACTGAGCTAGCTCTCTAGCCCCCAAGATATTTTCATTTTTCAATGAACCTTTGACACAACCAAATATTCCTTAGAGGACCTGTAGTCCTCTTCACATGAACCTTGCATGTCTAATACTCTGTGTTGAAAGAATGCTGGCCTTGATTTTTTTTCCATTCACTGAAGGCACCCTGCATATACATCACTCCATTTATTTCATTGTAGGAAGAAACCTACGTAATACATAAAATATACTGCTATGAAAAAATTTAAAGGTGGGAAGGCGTTATAGAGATGAAACAAGTAGAAGAAATAAGAGAACTTACAAGAGCCTCCTCGTTGCATGCTTATTGAAGGGTTTGTTGGATGAGTAAATAACAAATGGAGAATACATAGGTTGTAACTTTAAAATAAAACCCTCTTTATTCTTAGAGTAAAATTCCATATTCCTTTGAAAACCACCTATGACCTTCATTCCATTTGGCCTGCTAAAAAACGTAAAGTACCACCTATTCCTCCTAACCTGTACTCCTGGAACTTGTAGCTGTGTGTGCATAGGAGTTGATTAGAACTCTCCTTAGGATGTGATGGAAAGAATGTCTCATTTCTATCTTTTAGTGGTACTTACTTAGGATGTCCTTGGGACAGTGTTTATCTGGCACGTCACTTGGGTCGCTGTACCCGATCTTATTAACGGCATACACCCGGAACTGATATTCTGTATTTTCCATCAGGCCAGTCACCTCAAAGCGGGTTTTCTGTAGCTTCTCTGGTAAATTGCACCTCACCCAGTGATCAGAATCAGCTCGCTTTACTTCCACAAGATAACCGATGATAGGGCTACCACCATCATAGGCCGGCTTGCCCCATGATAGACTCACAGAACTACGGGTGGTATCATAGACTTTAGGGAAAGCTGGCGGGCCAGGAGGATCTGAGGATAAATGACAGCAGAGAGGATTAGCGGAAAACTTCCTTTCCGGCTGTTTAATGCTGAATACACAGTATGGCACTCTCTCAGGTACACTTACACAGTGGGTCTTGAGCATACACAGCTTTGGATGCATCGCTGGGTTTGCCAGGTCCAGCTTTATTTATAGCGGTAACACGGAATTCATACTCAGTGCCTTCCTGGAGACCTGTTGCTTTTAACGTCCTTTCTATAACAGGTTTTCTGTTGACTTTAGTCCAGTTAACTGTTTGAGTTTCCCGCTTTTCAACCAAGTATCCAGTGATAGGTGAACCACCATCATCTGCTGGGGCTTTCCAGCTGACAGTCATGTGATCTTTAGTGATGTTGCTAATGACAGGAGGGTCACAGCGTCCAGGTGGGTCTGTAGAGATGGAATGATAAGTTGATCTTCTAAGCGAAAAGATAGTATTTAAAAAGTGAGGAGCCAACTGCTGGACAATGTCCTTACTTACCATATGGATTTTTGGCAATTGCTGGCTCAGTGAGGATGGGGTCGCCAACTCCATATTTGTTTTCTGCACAGATACGGAACTGGTATTCATGGCCCTCTATTAGTTTCTCCACAGTGCAGCTGGTGATGGGCACAGTAGCAGAGACCTGAGCCCAGTTGGGCCTGCTTGTTTCACGCTTGTCAATGATGTAGTTGGTGATTTCTGAGCCTCCATCCTCGAGAGGAGGTTCCCAGGACAGCATTGCACGATCTGCATACATCTTGTTGATCTTGACAGATGCTGGAGGACCTGGTTTATCTGAAAGAACGGAGAAGAAGAGCAGAGCACTTTACTAAAAAGGGGACGGAAAATAGAGAAGAGGGCTAGAGAGTAGGCTATACTCAATATTGCCATCAACTCCTGTGTGACTCTAGAAGTCACCTGACTTCTCAGAATCCTATGTAGCTGGAATATGTGGTCACTAATACTCTTTAGAGATCAAAAACAATATTCTGTAATTCTATTAATTTTATTCTTAAGAAATACTTTGTTTATTGTTACTGTGCTTGAGACAGGGTATCATGTAGAACAGGCAGGCTCAGAACTCCCTGAGTAGCAAAATATAACCTTGAATTCCTGATGCTCCTGATTCCTCCTAGATATTGGATTTACAGGAGTTCATTGCCTGTACAGCTTGTAAACTTATTTACAGCACTTCACACTAAGTGAAGCATGGGACTGTAATCAAGTGCTTTAATTACCTAGTACTTTCAGCTTAATGGTGGCTGATTTGGAACCACTGGAATTTTCGGCAGTAATGGTATAGTCTCCCGAGTCCTTCCGGTTCACACTGAACAGCTCCAAGGTACACAAGTTCCGCTTCATTGCCATCTTTATGCCTTCGGCTTGTTTTATGGGTGTGTTATCTTTCTTCCAAGAAACTGTTGGCATCGGTTTACCAAAGACAGTAGCATCCAAGCAGACATTAGTCCCAGCTTTCACGGTAAGCAAAGATTTCATCTCAACACTGAGTTCTATCCTAGGAGGAACTGGAAAGAAAGAAGATTGAAGGTATTAATGTATCAAAACTCTATTGTGCAATTATTACTGAGTATTATGATAAATTCATATTTCTTTTATAAGTGAGATTTTTATCTTGTTATTAATTATGAACTTTCAATACTTGGGATTGAACCCAGGTCTTCACACATGCCAGGCAAGTGCTGTACCACTGAGCTACAACCCTATCTTTCATACTTATTCTCATTTAATTATTCTCATTCACATTTATGGGTACAAAAATGGGTATTTTGGCATAAGTATGCATGGTGGAATGATTCAATCAAGTGTTTTTACAGGTGTGAGGAAAACACCTAAAATCTACAATTTTAGTAATGTTGAGATTTATAGTACATTTTAAATTATGACACCATTCAGGGGAGTAGATCACCACAAATGAATTCTTCCTGTTAGACTGAAACTTTGACATTCGCTCTGTCTTATCTCCCTTACCTTCCCTCAGCCACTTGTTTTTAAGCTTCAGATACACTATGAAAGTTAAATATGTTTGATATAAAAATTTGACAGTACTGCAAATAAAAATCCCAAGACTAAGTATCAACACTATCATTGTATTGTTTCGTTGTCATCTTTCTGTGAATATGTATCATTAAAATCTTGCAGTCCTCAGACTTGTAAGTGCTTTCTTGTTTTGCTTATTAAGATTCTTCCTATGCATAATTTTTAGTGCTGTGTAAATTTAGTTCACAAAGAAATGCCCTATCATTTATTCTTTGCCACAAGTATGGGTTTAGTGTTTTATTTGTCTGTCTGGGGAGGCCAGGAGACATGACCATCATGGATGCTCTATATGTTACAATATGCAATGGAATCTTACCATTTTCTGCAAGAATGGTCACTGGGTCAGAAGGCTCAGAAGGCTGGCTAATGTTCACAGCAGTCTTGGCAATCGCTCTGAATTGATACTGAGCATTCTCTTCTAATCCGGTAGCTGTGTACTCTTCCTGGGGAATCTGGTGAGGTGTGGTATTGCACCGAACCCATTTATCACCAGGAAGTTTGCAAGCTTCTACAAAATAGCCGATAATTTTGCTGCCTCCATCGTGCTTTGGACGGGCCCAGATAAGTGATGCGCTGTTCTTGGTGACATCAACAACTTCAGGTTTCCCTGGTGGATCTAAAGCCAAAATAAATATTCTCAATGTTGATCTTAACTAGAAGTTTAAAATACCATACAGCATCACCCCTGTGATGTCCATCAGGCTAACAATGATCTCATGCCAACCATCCACCCCATTACCTACTTTTGAGTGTCTGTTCTACATTTACAGGAAAGACAGTACATTTTCACGGTAGGAGGTAGGTCCTCTTTTAGGATAGAAGTGCTAACTTTCAGAAGCAAGATTTAAATGTAATTCCAAACAAGGAGTACTTACCAACTGGCATCCTTGCAGTCACATATTCTGTTGGTTTGCTAGGTGGGCTGGATCCAGCTTTGTTTAGGGCATAGATTCTGAATGAATATTCTAGACCTTCTACGAGGCCAGCACAAGGATATTCAGTTGAACGGACAATAGTGTCATTAGCTTTCACCCAGAGCAAACTGTTTCTTTCTTTGCGTTCAATCAGGTAACCAGTGATGGGGCTTCCTCCATCACTGTCTGGTCTGTCCCATGCGACAAATATGCAGTCTTTGTTGACTTTAGTGACCCGTGCGTTCTTTGGCTCACTAGGAACATCTAGAGATGAAGACAAGGAAATGTCAGTTTCTGCCTCCAAGAATATATGTATGTATATTCATATATATGTATATATACAGACATATACATGCACACATGTGCATGCATATATATGTGTGTGTATGTGTGTGTTTATATATATATATATTTTTTTTCTCATATACACAATAAAGCTCTTACCAAATGGGAACTTAGCAAGCATCTTTGGAGACGTGAGAGGCTCTGAAATGCCAAATCTGTTTTCAGCTCGGACCCGGAAGATATACTCCTGGCCTGGGATCAGCTTTCCAACCCTGCAGGAAGTCTTAGTGACTGAAGCTAGAGCTGTGACCCAATCTCCACGGCTTACATCACATTTCTCTACTACATAATTGGTGATGTTACTGCCTCCATCCTCCAGAGGAATGTGCCAAGACAGGGAACAAGCATCAGCATCTATTTCAGAAATGTCAAATGGAGGCTGAGGGGGACCAGGAGCATCTGCATAAATCAAGAGGAAAGAAATGTAAGAACAGAGATTTAATAGCTTAAAACAAAAAAACAACCATTCCGATCTCCATATTTTAATAGCCACTTGTCTCATGTGTAACCTACCCATGACTATAACTTTGATTTTCTGAGTGTCTGTCCCGGAGCTATTCTCTGCTGTGAGGCTATAGTAACCACTGTCTTTTCTAGTGACGTCCTTTATGATCAGAACTGAGGAACTGTCTGCCTTGTGGATGGCCAGGTGGCTGGATGTAACAACTTCATCTTCTCCTTTCTTCCATTTACAGATGGGGTTAGGTTTTCCATATACATGTGCTTCAACTCGGAGTTTCTTCCCAGCTTTGATAGTGACTTGCTCAGGCATCAGGATCTTTGGTGGCACTGAAAGCGAAGACAAAAGCCCTTCCTTAGATGGGGAATTTTTCTGGGATTTTTAAGATTTTGGGTTGTAGCCCACTAGGGGTTTCAACTTGAAGATTCATGAATTTATAATGGATATTTTCAAAAATTATTAAATGCAACAGAAAGTATCAGATATAGCACATATAAGGTTAGGTACAGTTCTCTAATCTGTGTGTCCAGAACTTGTTAACTCAAGGAGAAATGTCTGCCTAAACCAGCTTTTTAATCATGTGGTGCAAAGGTAGCAATGACTATTTACAGAGATTGGTTATGTAGTTAAGACACTACTCAGAAAAGCCAGATAGGAGGAACAGATATCCGTGCAGGCTAAACATCCATACACATAAAATGAAAATAAATGAACAACTTACATAGCTGTTCCTTGGCTTCATAGATGCCTTCGGCTTCTCTTGGCATGCTGACTCCGACAGCATTTCTCGCTGCAACCCTAAATTTATATTTCTTTCCTTCCTTTAGGCCAGTGACAATAAGGCTGAGGTCTTTGACCACTGAGTACTCTGTCCAGCGATCTGCAGGTTGGTCTTCTTCTCTGTAACTAATGATATAGCCATCGATTTTAGCGCCTCCGTCACGCAATGGAGGTAACCAGGCCAGCGTAGCACTGTTCTTTGTCATTTCTGTCACCTCAAGTTTTCTTGGAGGATCTGGCTCGCCTAGAAGAAAAACAAAATTTAGAAAGTTAGGTGACTTTATAATTCCCTTTGTTAATGCGTAATGCATATGTGAGAGTTTCAGTATGACCTTTGCACTAAGTATATGGGATGTGCAGTTCAACATGTTGAAGTATAAGATGAAGTAAACTAATGCCAAGTCTTGTCTGAGAGAGATATTCACTGTGCTCTTGGGGTTGTGGGTTTCACAAAGCAAGAGTCCCTTCTGGTGGATTATAATCATAGTGCTCTCCTTGTTAAACTAGAGGGCTAGAGTCAAAAGGGGGAAGAAAAGAGATTGCTTACTGAGAGGATCTGATGCAAGCACAGGTTTGGGGACATCTGTTGGGACACCAGGGCCATATTCATTGACAGCAGTTACTCGGAAGAAATACTCATTCCCAGGGACAAGGTTGGTGACATTGAAGCTTGTTTTCTTCACTTCAGGGGTAACTGTTGACCATGTTTTTCTTTCTGCCTCACGTTTCTCCACAATATAATGAGTCACTTGGCTCCCACCGTCATTTTCAGGAGGCGCCCAGGACACGTGGCACGATGTTTTAGTGACATCAGAAACTTTTAAATCAGACACAGGTCCAGGAGTATCTGTAAAGACCCGCAGACTCAGAACACATGTCTCATAAGCATTCTTATTAACTTACTTGGTTTTTGGAGAAGGAAAAAAAAAATAAGCTTTTGGATAACGTACCTAGTACTTTGACATTCACAAAAACAGCCTTTTCTCCTGCCGGGTTCACAAGGGTCAGGGAGTATTTTCCAGAGTCATCACGGGTAGAGTTGGGGATGACAAGGAAGGCCATAGTATCAACTAGATCGACTTGTCCTTTTCTGACCACATTATCAATACCCACTTTGCGCCATGTGACTTTGGGGGCGGGTCGTCCCCTCACTATTGCGAATAGTCGAATAGGGCAGCCTGCTCTCACTACGACCAGTTTTCTCATGCTGGCATCCAAGTCGATCTCTGGAGGTTCTGCAAATGACATAAAAGACATAAGCTGACTCTTTAGACATGAGGGAGCCCATAAGAATGAATGTGGATGAGTATCTACCACTACAGAAGGGCCTCACCTAGGATTTCTTTAGGTTTGATGGCTTCCTTTAGCTCTGCAGGGCGCCCAATGCCAACTTGATTCTGGGCGCACACCCTGAACTCATACTCCTGGTTCTCATCCAAGCTGGTGACTGTGAATTCCATGCGGATAAGTTGAGCCGCAGCGTTGCACCTTTTCCAGCCCTCGTCGGGCGATGCGTCTGCTATTTTGGGTCTCATTTCTACAACATATCCAATTATTGGCGCACCACCATCATAGACCGGTTTTCCCCATGCGAGAGTTATGGAGTTTTTGGTTGTATCAACCACTTTGAAATTGGTTGGTGGACCAGGTGGTTCTGAAAATAAATGACATGAAAATAAATTAATTTCATGCACATGTAGGCCATAGGTCAACCCCAAGTGTCCTATATTATGCTCTACCTTATTTTTGATACAGAATTTCTCACTGAAACTATTGCTTCCCAATTGGCTAGACTGGCGGGCCAGTGAACTCCAGGAATCTGCCCATCTCTGACTCCCTCTCAGCACGGAGGTGATAGGTATGTACACGGCTTTGTACATGGGTGCTGGTGATCTGAACTTAGGCCTCAAGCTTATGTGACAGGCGCTTTACCCACTAAGTCACCTGTCCAGCCTCAAGATTTTAATATCTAATTTTATAGTAAATTTTCAAATAAGCTCCAAAGAAGGTCATTCTAGTTTCTTAATTCCCAAGACTTCTTTGTTTTTCTTTCTAAAAATTAGAATATACCAGTGCATTTTTTTTTTTTTAGTTTTACAATAAAAGGTCTATTTGGAAAAATATTAGCTAAAATGCAGTTTACAAAATACGGAACAAACTTTTGTCAGATACTTCTATACACAATTTTAAGAATTGGTTTAATGGTGTTAGAGATTTGGCCCAGCAGTTAAGAGCACTGACTGCTCTTCCAGAGGTCCTGAGTTCAATTCCCAGCCATCACATGGTGGCTCACAACCATTTGTAATAGGATCTGGTGCCCTCTTCTGGTGTGTCTAAAGACAGCTACAATGTATACATAAAATAGATTTTTTTTTAAAAAAAGAATTGGTTTAATATCAGAAAAAGTAGGACCATCTTACCTATGGGATCTTTTGCCACCACTGGTCTTGAGGGTAAGCTTGGTTCTCCAATGCCAACTTCATTTTCTGCCTTGACACGGAACTGGTACTCATGTCCTGGGAGGAGATTCTGTACTTTCAGCCGCCGCTCAGGAATAGCACTCTTGTTAACAGGGACCCAGCGGACTGCATGTTTTTCTTTTTTCTCTAAATAGTATCCTGTGATAGACTTCCCACCATCATATTCAGGGGCATTCCAAACCACGGTCATCTCTTCTTTGCTTACTTTAGTGACTTCTGGAGGATCAGGGCGACCAGGTCTGTCATATTTGGTTTTTGCAATGACTGGTTTACTTTCTGTTGGAGGCCCTGTGCCTATTTTATTTTCTGCGCGAACTCTGAAAATATATTCATTTCCTTCTATAAGACGAGTCACTGTAGCACCAGGTGTCAAGACATTAGCGGAATAGGTAGACCATACCATTCTCTTGCTTTCACATTTTTCTAGAATATAATTTTGGATTTCACAGCCGCCATCATCTTCTGGTGGATCCCAGCGGATAGTACATCTATCACTGGATACATCAGTGATTTTCAGGTTTCTTACAGGACCAGGTTTATCTAAAACATTGACAGTCGCATAGGCCACAAAACTGCCAGCTGGGTTAGTTGCCGTGACTACATATTTACCGCCATCACTTCGCTTCGCTTTGGTAAGAGAGAATTTTGATGACTCGGCACTGGTATCGATCTTGACCCTTGGTGATCTTGTTAAATCTGTAGCATCTTTGTCTTTGGTCCAGGCAACCTCTGGGAATGGTTTGCCTCTCACACCTGCCTCAAGTCTAATGGTGTCCCCTGCTTTGACAGTTAGCACCCCACTTAATTTTAGATCAAGTACTGGCTTCTGTAAATCTTCCTTCACAACAACTTCCTCTGTCCTTACCCAATCACTTTCTCCACCTTCATTCTTAGTTTGTACTCTGAACTCATAAATCTGGTTTTCAACACACTTGTCAACCATGTAGTGGGTTTCCTTAATGCTTCCTTTGTGCACTCTTTCCCAGTCTGCAGAGCCCTTCAGTCTCCTCTCAACATGGTATGATAGATTCGGGCTACCGCCATCATAATCAGGCCGCCGCCACTTTAGATAGACAAATGTCTTTCCTTTATCTGCAATATGAAGGTTTTCAGGCTCACCTGGCCTGTCAATAGGGTTGATGGCCAAAATTGGAGTCTTTGTTTCAATGGTTGGCCCAACACCTACTTTATTCTCTGCACAAACACGGAAATAGTATTCATTATTGGCTAACAGGTTGGCCTTGACTAGTCTCTTGGTGACATCTGAGGCAACAATTGACCATCCTTTTTGATTTGGTTTGCGATATTCCACTATGAAGTTTGTAATTTCTGAGCCGCCATTATCTAGTGGGTTTTCCCAAGAAACTGTGCAGTTTTCTTTGGTTACACTGCTAACCCTCAGATTCTGGCAAGGCCCAGGTCTGTCAAGGACATTAACTATGGCTGACCCTTGGGCATGTCCACTGCTGTTCTTAGCAGAGATGATATACTTGCCGTGGTCAGCTCTGACAGCTTCTTTAATTTGTAACTCAACACGAGGCAGATCATGAATTAGGTCAACCCGTTTGTCTTTGACCAGTACTTTTCCCTCCTTAGACCAAGTTATGTCTGGCTCAGGTCTGCCTTTCACTCGAGCAAGAATGCGGATAGTTTGACCAACCCGGACGGTAATGACATCACGACAGGTAACGTCAAGTTCTACTTCTGGAGGATGAAGGATGTCTTTTGCAATCACAGATTCTGCAAGTTCTCTTGGCTCTCCCTCACCCACAATATTAGCTGCTCTTATGCGGAATCTGTACTCATTTCCTTCAATCAGTCCAGGTACCCGGAAAGCACACTGTCTGATGAGTTCATCTTTATTAATTCTATCCCACTGTGCTGTGCCAGGTTTCTGACATTCTACTACATATCCAAGAATGGGGCTGCCACCATCACTGAGGGGCTTTGTCCACACTAAGTCAGCATATTCTTTGCTCTTGTCTTTCAGCTTAGGATTTATAGGTGGCCCTGGTGGTTTGATGGGTCGGCAAGCTTTGATTGGGTCAGAACTTGGGGATGGATTGCTTAAACCAGCAAGATTTTCAGCAAAAACTCTAAACTCGTATGTATTTCCCTCATAGAGTCCGGTCACCCTGAACTTCAGGTCAGCAATAGGTGTTTTGTTGACCCTCACCCATTTGCCAGTTATTTCTCGGCGTTCTACATAATAGCCAGTTATTGGACTGCCACCATCAGATTTTGGCAGGGTCCAAGACACCGTTGCAGCATTCTCAGTAATGTCAGTTACCACTGGTTTACCAGGAGGAGATGGAGGACTGAACTTGTGTTTAGCAACAGCAGGTATGGAGTCAAGGGGAGGACCAACACCCATCTTGTTCTCTGCTTTGACTCTGAAAACATATTCACAGCCTTTTTGGAGATGTGGGACCTTCAGCTTCAGCTTACTGCTTCCTGCAGAGACGACACCCCATGTACCTTTCCTTGTATCTTGTTTCTCAACAATGTAATTTATCACTGGGCTCCCTCCATCATCCTTAGGTGGTTGCCATGAGATAGTCATGTATTCAGGGGTGACATCCAGAATATTAATAGGACCTGTTGGTGGACCAGGTACGTCAAGAACAGTAAGATGGACAGCTACTGTTTTGGTACCCGCTGCATTCGAAACTGTGAGTTGATATTCCCCAGTATCTTTCCTTAAGCAATTCTTAATGGTCAGCACAGATGAGAAGCTGTCGGTCTCAACTGTGTAGTGGTCGTCTGTTTTAATCTCAGTCCCATCAGTTGCCCATTTTGCAGTAGGAACAGGTACACCTTTGATGATGGCAGGGAATCTTACTGTGGTACCAGCTTTTACCACAAGCCCTTCAATTAACTTCACATCTAATTCCACAGATGGTGGCACTGGAAAAAAAACAGGAGATCATTAGATTTGAACTTTCATAGTATAAATAATTTAAAGAAGATATAAAAATACCAATCCAAGAGTCACCTAGTTTCTCTTGACATTCTATTGGGATAGTCGTATCAGGGAGACCAAGACCTATGATATTTTCAGCTTTTACACGGAATCTATAGGTCTTTCCTTGTTGTAAGCCTGTAACAACACACTCTAAGTTTTTCACAGTCTTGAACTTGATCCAGTCTTTGGCACCTTCTTCTTGATATTCCACTAAGTATCCCGTGATTGGAGAACCACCATCACGATCTGGCTTATTCCAAACAAGAGAGACTTCAGTCTTGTCGACATCTACATGGTGTAGGTCCTTGGGTGGCCCTGGGGGATCTTTGAAAGAAAAGTTACGATGAATGAGCAATAATCCCAAATCTATCCAAATAATAATTCTATATTCAGAGAGAATAACTTACGGAGAGGATCCAGAGCCTTGATGGGCTTAGGTGTTTCAACAAAAGGACCACGTCCATATTGGTTCTCAGCAGCTACTCGGAAGAGGTACTGATTGCCTTCATTCAGATGTTTAGCCATATGGCTCTTCTTCTTTGATGTGGTTGAAAGAGGGGACCACTGGGCAGCGGCAACATCTTTTCTTTCAACCACATAATTGGTTATAACAGAACCACCATCATCCAGTGGTTCCTTCCAAGTAAGGTAACAAGAATCTTTTCTAATTTCACTGACTTCCAGATCTCTAGGTGGCCCAGGTTTATCTGAAAAGCATTAAATAATGAATAAGTGACAAGAAAAAATATGTATTTGAGTTTTTAATAACATGAATATTAAAATGCATACCTAAGACCAATACTTTTACTGAGACAGTCTTTGAACCTGCTGGATTCTCTACAGTTAGGGAATAAATTCCACCATCTTCGTGGGCAGCATTACGGATTTCAAGCTTGCTTCCAACTGGAGTAACATCAATTTGTGCTTTTGTTGGAGCCTCCCTGTCTCCTTTTTTCCATGTTACTTTTGGGAATGGCACTCCTTTGATGATGGCACTAAGTCTTAGGGTGTCACCAACTCTAATGTGTTGTTCTCTTGCCATGTTAGCATCAAGGATCAGCTCAGGAGGTTCTAAAATGAAGAAAATGCCTTCAGATTGAATTCCTTAATGCATGCTATAATAATAATACTGCATATACAGCAGACACCCATTTTTTTCACAATTGGAGATCTCAAAATCTCACTTACCAAGTCGGTCCTTAACTAGAACTGGTTCAGGAACGTGGGCTGGGTCTGATTCACCAGCCTCATTGACTGCCAGCACTCGGAACTTATAGCTCTGACCATCTCTGAGACCAGTGACTTTATATTTAGTTTCAGGGCATGATTCAGGAGTGTGATTAGCTCGTCTCCACTCTTCATCTCCAACTTTCTGGTACTCCACAATATATCCCAGGATCTTGCTCCCACCATCGTGACGTGGTGGCTGCCAAGTTAGATCAACTGAATTACATGTTGTATCTATTGCTTCAGGATTAATAGGTGGACTTGGCTTAGCTATATAATAAAAGAAAAAATTAAAGATATTAAAATATAGCAGAGAAAAGTTGGATAGTATGAAAATTGAATGAGTGTTTTAATACTGTACCAATTGGATCTCTAGCAAAGACAGGTTTGGATGGTGGACTTGGATCTCCAATACCAATTTCATTTTCTGCAGAAACACGGAATTCATACTGGCATCCTTCTAGAAGGTCAGGAACCCTGTACTTAGTGTATGGATGGATAGGCTCTTTTGTAACTCTAACCCATCGTTTAGACATCGTTTCCCTCTTTTCCAGGATGTAGTTTGTGATGGGCTTCCCTCCATCATTTGGCTTGTTCCAGGTTACTAATGCAGAGTCTTTGGTGACCTCTGTGACAACTGGCTGCTCAGGTGCATCAGGAACTCCTGTAACAGATGTTAGCCAAATGTGTTAAAAGCTTAAATGTTTCTATTACCCGTGTCAAGCATTGGATCATCCCCCCACCATATTACATACTGAAACGATCTTTGGCTTTCATTGAATCAGACACCAGAGGGTCACTTATTCCATATAGATTTTCAGCATGAATCCGGAAGATATAATCTTTTCCTTCGAGCAGTTTAGGGACCTTGCATGTTGTTTTGGCACTGGCAGATGTCACAGGCATCCAGATGTCTTTACCCAGTTCCTTCTTCTCAATAATATAATTGGTAATTTCACTCCCTCCATCATCTAGAGGTGGCTTCCAAGAAATAACCATGTAGTCTTTGGTCACCTCATCAAAAATGACAGGTCCTACTGGTGGTCCAGGACGATCTGCAGAAAAAAAAAATCACAGCACAAAATGTTATCATCACTTCTGCTTCTAAAAAGACAAAGGTTCTATTATTCTTGATATATAGAACTTACCAACAACATTGACTTGACAGAAACCTTTCCTAGAGCCTGTACTGTTCTCCACAACTACACAGTATTTCCCAGAATCTGAGCGTTTGGACTTTATCTTCTCAAGAGCAAGTGTTGTGGGAGTGGTCTTTATGTGAGTACGATCATCTTCCAGTACGTCAGCTTCATCTTTGAACCAATCAACTTTAGGCTTTGGTTTGCCAGAGTAGCGACCAGTGAGGGCGAAAGCCTCACCAACTCGGACTGTAAGCTTATCTCTGAAGTCGAGGTCAAGTGTAGGGGGAGCTAAAATTTAGAATTACAGATAGGAGTCATTTTTGATGTTTTATGATGAGGCTATAGATATGGAAGTTTTCAAAGTATAAACTATAGCAGACACATACCCAGTTCATCCTTGCAAGTGATTGGCTTGGTGCAGAATGACGGCTTGCCCTGCCCAACTATATTGACGGCACTGACTCGGTACTCATACGTATCACCTTCTTTTAAACCTTTAACAGTGTATTTTCTGCTAAGCAGATTGTCATTTGTAACTTTGTGGAACTTCTCAGTACCAATGAGGCGGCTTTCTAGGACGTAGTTAATAATTTCTGATCCACCATCGTACTTGGGAGGATTCCAAGTCAAAGACACAGTATTTTTAGTGACTTCTTTGACTTCCAGGTCTTCAGGTCTCTCTGGAACAGCTGTAAATATTATTACAATGAAAAGAGTGTCACCATAAGAATGTAGAGGATTGGCAGAAGTATCCTTTCTGAGCATTATTTTTAAAAATGAAACCATCTGCTTCAGGGAATCTCAAAACTGTTCTCGCCACATTATTATTAGAGTGAGAACAGATTCCAAGGGGACCCAGTGTTCTCAGCTGATAGATGAGGATATGGAGTCTCATTTGGATGAAATAACAAAAAGTCTTAAGAGTCAGCAGTTTGCAAGTTAGGAAAATGATTCAATTTTTACTTAGATCACTGAATGGGAAACTTCCAAAACAACAATGACAGGGAATTGACACAGGGAAGGAATTTGATGACTCATTGACTTTGCTGCCATTTTTTATCACAGGCACAAATACAATGACATCAGATATTTAACAGTTGTCTTAGTGCTTGACAAATGAGTAACATGTATGGCATGCACACATATGTGTACACATTTACTCAAGCACACATTCAAATGCACATCATAGTGTTGTATTCAACAAATAATGGGTTAATCATATTTGTTCTCAATTTGACTTACTTATTGGGTCTCTGATGACAAGCGCATTTGGTGTCTCAACAAACGGGCCCATGCCAATACTATTCTCAGCAGCAATTCGGAAAAAGTAGGATTTTCCTTGAATAAGGCCCTGTACAGTAGCATTTTGTCGAGTGACTGTGTATGTCACAGGGGTCCATGCCCTGCGGTCAGCTTCCCGCTTTTGAATGACATAATTGGTGATTGGAGAGCCACCATCATCTTCTGGAGAGAACCATGTCAGTTTGCAGGAGTCATTAGTTAGGTTGTCAGAGAGGAATGGTATTCCAACAGGTCCTGGGACATCTGGGGACAAGAAGAAAACATGTTAAGACATTTGTCTCCCTTGCTCAACTGACATGTTTTTAAAGTAAAGATTGAAGAAAATAAGGTTTTTGTGCTTGTTAATAAGGTTTGGGTTTTTCTTACATATTTAGCTACATCTATTTGTATTTCTATAATTTATATTATCTATGTCTCTCTCCCTGCTTTACATGTCTAATCAATCTAATCTATCATCTATGTATCTATGTATTATCTATCTATCTATCTATCTATCTATCTATCTATCTATCTATCTATCTATCTATCATGTATCTGTCTATCATCATCTATCTGTCAGTCTGCCCGTCTGTCTGTCTGTCTTAGCTTACTCAGGCTCTCACTTCATTGGATAATCTGGCCTTGATCTCACAATTCTCTTTTCTCAGCTTTTCAAAGAGCTGGGATCAGAACACAATCATATTTTAAAATGAAGTAGGTTTGTGCTACCATGTTTTAATGAAAAGTAGAGAGAATAAAATTCCTTTTAAAGAAAGAAAATTTGTGAGACATAAGGGAGGAGCTACAAGATTGGGGTAGACAGTAGTTTGATCTCTTTTGCCCTTTCTAAAGGGAAAACAGGGAAAGGTGGATTTCTGAATGACTGGTTAGTTGATGGGTACAGAAGGCCTTGATTTTTAGAGGTTGGGATTTTCATATGGAAACATACCAGTTATCCAATTAGAGTAATAGTTGTTGATGAGTGTAAGGGCTTAGAAACTTGAAACCTAAAAGCTTTTAGAGTTACTGATGTATGAAATCCTTTTGCCCACTTTTTATTCTATTATTATATTGGAACAATAGCTGTTTAGAGTGTGGCTCTACTGAGTTATGAGTGCTAAGGGGACAGTGTCACTTTCTGAGCAAACTGGGATTAAAGCAGACAAAACCACACATAGGAAGCTGGTAGAACTGAACTTTACCCTCGGTGATGAACACTGCAATACTGATGATTACACACACTGATTCTCTTGGAATACAGAATCCCTATGAGAAGTTTTTACATTGTTAAAACTCTATCCTTATTTATTAACTACTTTATGATATGAAAATGGTTACTGATGGTGAAACTTTAAACATTCACAAACATTTTCAGCAAAGGTACTTTTATAATGACCATGTAATCATATAGGAGGACCTTAAGGTGGTATGTCTTGTCAATAAAAATGTAGCACACAAAACTTCACATAGGGAATGGCAATTTCAGAGGATCTGACACCCTCTTCTATCCCTTGAGTTTTTCCGCACAATAACACACAGATATATATATATATATATATATATATATATATATATATGAAAAACATGATACATACTAAACAGATATTAAAACAAAATAAACCTTCATGTGTGTTAGGAACACAGCAATGTGGAATACATATAGGATAAAAAAATATAAGAAGGAACATTTACAGAAATCTAAAGTGAACAGTGTGAATTATGAATGATGTTTCTTATTTTCCAAAACATTTATAACATAGTCTTATTACAATGTAGCACTGTTGTAGATGTTATAATTATAATTGAATTTAAAATAAAATTAAAATTAAGAAGTTGCATTTCTGGTGGTTCATGCCTTTGATCCTAACACTCAGGATGCAAAGGCAGCCAGCTCTCAAGAAGTTTGAGGCCAGCCTGGCCCACACAGTGAGTTCTAGGCCAGCCAGAGCTGCACAGTTAGACTCCTATCTTGAAAAAAAAATGGAGGATAAAATAAAATGTTGCATAGACAATTTGAAAGTGTTTACCTAATACATCAACGATAATTGTCTTCTTTCTTTCCCCGCCTTCATTTTTGGCCAGAAGAGAGTAGACGCCTTGATGGCTCCTCTGGCAGTTTTTGATGACCATGGATGAGCTAATTGCTGTGGTCTCAATGGCAGCCTCTTGAGGCAAGGCTCTTTCATTCATGCTCCAGGTGACAGTGGGAGGTGGTTTCCCAGATACATAGGCGATGATTCGGATCACCCCTCCGGCATGGACCACTATTCTGTCTCTGACACTGGCATCAAGTTGAAGGTCAGGGGACACTGGGAAAAAATTAGAAATGGCAAATGTTACTTCCATATTTCGATATATAGCAAAAAATATCAATAACAGAAGTTTTGGTAATTACCAATTCTGTCCTTCATTTCAATGACGTCTGTGACTTCTCCAGGTTCCCCAATGCCAGCAACATTGACTGCTCTCACTCGGAATTTGTAGAATGCTCCTTCTTTTAATCCAGTCACAACCAGTTTTGTTCCTCTCACTTCTTTATCTTTACCCTGGGAGAAAGCAACAAACATTTTATAATTAGAGGATTTCTAATATAAACATGTAGAGTATATCTAATATATAATTATTCTGCTTAAATCAGTCTCTCAAGTATAACCACACCTACCTACTCTCCTCAGGAGGCGTTAGGGACCAGACATTATAGACAATGAGTGAACAACTGGTCAAAAAATTGTGTTTAAAAATTAGTGGCAAATGATAGAAAAAAGTACTGTTCATTTGTTCCATCTTTCCAGGAGTCATAACCAAAAGATACGTAACATGACAACTTTTGATTGTTCAATTTTTAGTTTTAATTGATCCAGCATGATTATATCTACTCACTGTACAATAACTCACTATGTATAAAAAGCTGGCAATAAGCATTTCCATCTCCTTAAATATTTACAATTTCTTCCTGTTGGGAGAGTTCAAACCCTTCTAGATTTTTTTTAAAAAAATAAAACATAAATTCTTGTGAACTATAGTCATCACAGTATGCTAATGAATGCTGGAACTTATTCTATCTAAGTATTTTGGTACCTGATATAGGATCTTCTTTGCACTTCCACTCCTGACCTGATCAGTTTGACATCATGTTATTTTTCTGATTTTTAATTTAAAACATAGGCAGAAACAAATGGGCATGAAAATAGCTATGTAAACACATTCACAGCACTTCTCTTTCTTGAATGTTTGAGCTACCTTTTCCCATTCTTCTTTTCCTTCTTCCTTATATTCAACAATGTAGCCAGTTATTTTGGATCCACCATCTTTCAATGGAGGAGACCATTCTAAGTCCACAGATGATTTTGTCCAGTCTGTCACTTTGGGGAATGGAGGGCCAGGGGGAGCTGGAAAGAACCAGTATACAGCAATCTTAATTTCCATGGTACTTTTGGAAACATTTTTTTTTAAAGAATGGTTTAAAGTCTTACCAACTGGGTCTCTAGCAGTCACTGGATCTGAGGGGGGACTTGCTGGACCCACGCCAGCAGCATTGATCGCATATACCCGGAACTGATAGTCTGAACCTTCAATAAGACCAGTTACTTTATAAGAAACACCCAGAGTCATGGCTTTGATAGGATCTCGGTTAACTCTCTTCCATCTCTTTGAAGTGGTGTCTTTCATTTCTAGCCAGTACCCTGTCACAGGAGAGCCTCCATCATATTCTGGCTCTTCCCAGTTGACAGTCATGGAGTTACGAGTGACGCTGCTCACTGTTGGTTTATCTGGAGCTCCAGGGACAGCTGTGAGGAAAATGTATTAATTGGCAAGTTATTAAAAACAAAAACAGATATAAAGAGGATGACATCATATGAGAAAACGGCGTCCTACTCACAGAAGAGGTTCCTTGCTGTTTCAGGTTCACTGTCAAGTGGCTCTCCAATGCCATACTTATTCTGGGCCATGATTCGGAAGACATATTCATGGCCTTCCAGCAGTTTGGGAATTGTGTACATGCATTCTTTAGGTTCACTGGAGACACGTACCCATGTCTTTCTGTTAGCTTCTCTTTTCTCAATGACATAGTTTGTAATCTTAGACCCACCGTCATCTTTAGGTGGAAGCCAAGATAATGTCATCTGATCTGCTGAAATAGATTCAAACTTTATGGGTCCCACAGGGGGGCCAGGACGACCTACAAAAATTTTTTTAAAAGAATATTGTGTTAGTTGAAGAATTTTAAAGCCAAATTTTATTTATGATTAACAAAACCATGTTTTAACCAAACAGTGCAATCATTACCAAGGACATTGAGTCTCATCTCCTTTGATGCTGTCCCAAGGTTGTTTACAGCTGTGATAGAATATAAGCCAGTGTCACTCCGGCGAGACTGGGGAATGACTAAAGTGCAAGTGTCATCCACCACCTGTTTGTTGACATGTGTGTCATAGACAACAGGCTCTTTGCTTTCAGGCTTCTTTGGAAGAGCTTTAAACCAGGTGAGAGTTGGGAACGGCACACCTTTGATTTTGGCCACAATGTTAACATCTGTTCCTTCTTCAACTTCCATGAATTCTTTTAGCTCAATTGATGGTGGGCCTAGATTATTGATAAGAACAAATGTTAACATAAGGAGCAAAACACACTAAGGAACAGACAGTGGAATTCACTGTGGTTATGAAGTTGGGTCAACTGTAGTTACACTACATTGTCCAAGCCGATAGAAAGCCTGAGTCTCTCTTTAGCACTGTTATACTGGTCTGTGAGCAGTTACATGTAGCTATCCTTTATTGGATCTGTGCACAGACACCTGTCTGCTATTGTCTCTCCCTTATCATGCTTAAATATATATACATGTGAAAATTCTGACAAAGGAGTGAATGCCATAGCAGTTTATGCCTGGCACTTCAGTCATGCTTTTTTTTTTTTTTTTTAAAACTAATTTTTAGAGTTGTGAAGTCATTTTAATGCTCATTTAGTGATTCTGATATAATTTTTTTTATAAGAAATAGAAGTGCTGATAGAAGCCAAACACTTTTCTATTTTCTACAAATTTATTATAAGTGTTCAAAATGGATTGTCACAATCACAAGGGCAAATAAAATACGCTGTAATAGAGATGGTAATGATAAACTTATTTGTATATGTATCTTATCTTCCAAAATTAAAGAGTTTTTCCAAACAGAGGGAAAGTCTTGTTTGGAAAGTTACATTGGTCTTAGTAGGTGCTAAGCAAATTCCTTGCTTTCTGCTCCTTTTAATTCCTTTTATTTCTGATAGAGGTGAGAGCTTGCCTTGTAGAAAATTAGAAGAAGGAAATTAGATGTTTCTTGTTTGTAGTAAAATCAATATGGGAGGATATTTGCTAATTCTGTCCATAATGAGGTAATAAGTAATTGAATAATGTGTCCATGCCTACATGTAGTCCATGGGGACCCTCTGATAGGTGTACTGACCCTTTACTATTAGACACCAGAAGGTAACCCTTGAGGAGGAAATTCTCTGTTAAATACGTACACGTCTGGTCTTTGACAATCACAGGACCAACAGTGGCTGAAGGTTTGCTGACCCCGGCCTCGTTGACAGCTTTGACTCTGAATTCATATTCTCCGCCCTCTATGAGGTCTTCGACGGTAAATTCCAATTCTTCCACATCACGTTTATTGCACTGTCTCCATGCTTCTTTCTTTTTACCAGTCGGGTCCCATGCCAGACACTCAACAATGTAATGGGTGACAGGAGAGCCCCCATCATTCTTTGGTGGTTTCCATGACAGGTGTACTGTGTTCTTTGTTATAAGACCAATCTTGAGTTTAATAGGAGGATCAGGAGGATCTGTAAAAACGATTATAGGAACGGGTAAGCCCTGCTGTGAGTAACATAGCTTATTCTTAAGTCTGCATTTTAAACTTGCATTTAAAACTTACATATTGGGTCTCTGGCAGTGGTCCTCTGGATGGTTTCTACAGGTGGGCCAATTCCAAAGCGGTTTTCTGCTCGCACACGGAAGAAGTATTGCTGCTCAGAGATAAGATCTGGCACCACAAATGTGGTGCTTCCACAGTTTGGATTGACTTTCGTCCAGGCTTTCCCATCGATGGTCTTCTTCTCAATGACATAGCCTTTGATCCTATCTCCTCCGTCATCATCTGGCATCTTCCAAGAGAGGCGGCAACTACCCCTTGTGATGTCACTCACCTTCAAATCTTTGGGAGGGCCTGGTGCATCTGTTGGTTGCAAACCACAGTATAAATATCATTTCTTAGACGGTGAAAACAACTTGCTTTGATTGTGTCATAGCTGTGAAAGTTTTTCTTACCCATGACTTTAACTCTGCAGTTGGCAGTTTTCTGTCCTGCTTTATTCTTGGCTGTGATGCTGTATTTTCCTGAGTGAGCTCGAGTACACTCTGGGATAATGATGACCGATGAGTTTTCGGCAGTCTCCAGCTATATGAATAAAATTGTAGTAGTACATTGAATAAGATTATAGCATTGCTAAGGTCAATCATATTCCTAATTAAATATGCTATTGTCTCTTACCTGTGCATCTTCAGGTATATCATGAATTCCATCCTATTAGAAAAGAAGACAGTTATGTTTTAAATACTGTTTCAGATTATTTCATGGAAGGCCTAGAATAAATCACAGAATTATTACCTTCATTGCCTTCTTTGCCTTTCCGTCAAATTCCCAAGATGATTTTGGTGTTGGGCGTCCCTTGATCACAGCAGGAATTCTGATCTGTGAGCCAGCTTTGCAAACCAGGCAGTCTTGTGCACCAATGTCAATGAAAACCTCTGGAACTTCTGGAATATCCCAGGTAAGAGGAGAGCAGTCAGCTAACATTTCTCAGAGAAGTAACTGATACATACCCAGCACATTGATTTCCCAGTATCATCCATAAGCTGAATGAGTGAGTACCTTGGATATCAGTGGCAGGGATCTCTCCAGTCGTGTCACTTGGTTCAGACTCTCCAGCTTCATTGACAGCTTTCACTCTGAACCTGTACTTCCTGAGTTCTTTCAGATTAGGCACCACACATTCACAAGCAGTGAGAAGTTTATCAGGTTCATTGACTGGTTTCCAGTCTGTGGTACCTTCCTCTTGCATTTCTACAATGTAGCCTTTGATTGGGCTGCCACCATCTTTGGCCGGAGGTTTCCATGCTAGTGAGATGCTTGATTTTGTTTTATCTTTAACCTCTGGGCAAGAAGGTGGCCCAGGAGGGTCTAATAAGGAACAAATAAACAAACATCACATTTTGAAGCAATGGAATGCTATTTTTATATCTATCATAAGATATTCACTGTATAAGACATTTATTATAGTCTATTATAATATTAAAACTGAACTACTGGAAAAGTATAACAAACAAGAGAGTATATTTTCTTTTAGTGTTAATATAGAAACAGAAAGCAAATGAATCCCTGGGGAAAGGATTACTAGCCATCTCTGGCTAGATCTATAGTCTGTGAGCACAGCATTGATGAAGAGCTATTTTATTTCTGAAATCCTACTGGAAAGATTCAACAGTATATTTTACTTTGAAAAGTGATCTAGAACTGAAAATTTTACTTTCTATAATAGGAAAATTAAAAATACTTTCATCACTAGTGCGAAAAACCTTTACATACAAACTAATCTCAGTGCACTTCAGGCATCAGTGTTTCTGCTTGTCACATCAGAACACTTTTTTGATGGAGCTGAACAACAAATGAAGCTCTTTTATCCCAATTGCCTGTTTGGTTTAAATCTTTCCCCCTTCTTGTGGTTAGTTCAGTCCATGTTCCAAACTCATTTGCTAAATGATAACCTTATGATATATTTGCTCTCAATGTCATGAAAGTATCTTAAATCTCTGAAAGAAATGGTTCAACTTTTTTTGTTGTTTGTTTTTTCGAGACAGGGTTTCTCTGTATAGCCCTGGCTGTCCTGGAACTCACTCTGTAGACCAGGCTGGTCTCGAACTCCGAAATCCACCTGCCTCTGCCTCCCAAGTGCTGGGATTAAAGGCGTGTGCCACCATCACCCGGCTCAACTTTTTCTTCAAAGAATCCATATTGTTTACAAAATGTACTGAGTTGTAAAAAATCACTGTATTTTAATTTCTGAGCCAATCTGCTCATATATGATCCAGTAAGATTTTTCATTATTTGATCTCAGATATTCTGAGAATGTGATGTCTTTGTCAAAAAATGCTTAACGTTTTACTTTTTTATTGACTTTTTACAAGAGAATCTTTTTCATGGGGAAAAACAATTTTCATAGTAGCTAATGACACAGTTTTGAATTCTTAACTTATAGTGCATGTGTTTATTGTTGTGGTTTTAGAAAAAACACTAACTTTAATCTAAGAATTTAAAAAACTATTTTATGTATGTGTGTATATGTGTACATATTTCACTATGAACTATTCTAATAAAAATATGAGAGATTTACGAGTGACCTACTTAGTAACTTTAGTTATTAGAATTGGGTCCTAGAAATAAAGCATACTTACATATGGGATCTCCTGCAACAGCTGGGTCTGATGGTTCACTGGGAGGGCCGATTCCTGCAGCATTTATTGCCATAGCTCTAAATTGATATTTCACACCTTCGATCAAACGTGGAACATTGAATTCCACACCCTTCAGTCCTACTTTGGTGATTGGTGCTCGGCTAACACGTGACCAGTAGGCACCACCTTCCTCTCTCTTCTCTAGCCAGTAGCCCGTAATTGGAGACCCTCCGTTGTCCAGAGGAGGAGTCCAGCTCACAAGCATAGATCCTTTGGTTCGTTCTAAGACTTTCGGTTTTCCAGGAGGTCCAGGGAGGCGGTAGGGATCTTGAATGACGACTTTATCTGATTTGCATTCATCACTGGTTCCGTATTTATTCACTGCCCTCACACGGAACTCGTACTGACCATTGGGGATGAGCTTCCAGATCTAGAAATTTATGTGAGTAAAGAAATGAAAAAAATATGCTTGGGCTGATGCTTTACTTATTTTAAAATTCATTTTATTTGGGGCTGGATCACCATAAGAAATAAACACATAAACTTAAATCATAGCAAAGACAGAGGAAAAGAAAAACCCTTTAAAAACAAGACATCAGTATTTGTAGTTCCTAGTGGAGTTCAAGTAAGAGAGAGTGGTAGGTTGTATGTGATAAGTGGCTTTGTGTGCACAGTGATAAATGCCAAACTAATGCGATAAGTGCCCTTATGTGCACAATGATAAATGCCCAAGCTAACAAATAGCTACTGCTTGTATAGGATTTTGAGTTTAATAATTCTAAAGTCATATTAAAAATAGTACACACAGTGTGCCTAAGTTTGGAAACATTTACCCCATATCTTCTCTCAACAGCAGTGTTAGTGACTTCTTCCCATTCAGACTTCTTCCTGCTGGCATCACGTTTGTCAATGACATAATGGGTAATTTCACTGCCTCCATTGTCTAGAGGGGCATCCCATGTCAGATAGCAAGACTCAGCTTTGATGTCAGTAACAGCGAGGTTTCTGGGTGGAGACGGACGATCTAGGAAGGAGCAGCAGACAGGACTGAGACATCATTCATAAACAGGAAGTGGCTTTCTTTCCCACATGGGAGGCAAGTCACTTACCATACACCTCCACGTGAACATTGCGGAATACAGAGCCAAGACGATTGGAAGCTGTGATTGTGTAAGTGCCCTTGTCCTCTCGGGCTGCTTTGGGGATGCTAAGCTCAGTCTTTGCCTCACTTCGGGAGACTTCTTCTTTGGTTATATTGAGTGCATCGGTGGGTTTCTCAATCACCTTTTCATTCTTGGACCACTCAATCTTAGGCATGGGGAGTCCGGTCACATCTGCAGGGATGTTAACCGGCTCTCCTGCCTTAACTTTGATAGTATCTCCTCGAACAGCCAGGCGCAACTTAATAGTGGGAGGGACTGCAAAAAGAAGTAAAGAGGGAAAAAGTCTTGAGGATGTTCCCTTAAGTCACCATAGAGTACATTAACAGTATTAAATATAGAATCCATACCTTCATCATCCTGTATGACCACGTTAAGAGGCAGAGATGGTTCGCTTTCACCGATGTCGTTGACGGCTTTGACACGGAACTCATACATTTGGTGTTCATCAAGATTTTCAACCAGAAATGATGTGGTTGGGCAGAGTCTCTTGTTAACTCTTTCAAAGTCGGGTTTGTCATGACGGCGTTTTTCAATGATATAGCCTTGGATGGGACTGCCACCATCGCTGCGGGGCTCTTTCCAGTCAAGTGTGATAGTAGATTTGGTCCTTTCTGTGTAAGTGAGCCTTTCAGGAGATGTTGGAGGGCCTTAAAGCAGAAACAATTGAAAATGGTGAGCATGAAATAAGTATTTGCATAAGAATAGCATGCCACTTCTATTTGTGTGAAAAAATAGATTAATTGACATTTTCAAGCACACCAGTCACAACAATGATAGCCAATCTCACTAATGGTATTTTATTCCTGGTGAATGGCTCATCAAAATCATTAATTTAAAATAAATCAAGAATCTGTGTATGTGTGCTTTGTATTTAGTATTTTATCTTGTTTCCCTATGATACTTACAAACTTCTAATCCTACAAAATTGGGAACATAGATATGTGAAGGTCTGCTTTCAATGCCAGCAGAAAGCAAAGTGGCCAGACAGTAGATGTGGCTACTAAACATCCTTTGAGTTGTAACTGGAAAGATCATTTATGAAATGTTTTGTGTCCTTAAGAAATGGTTCTGGCCAGTGTAACTAGACCTGTCCCATCCTAGATGACTGCTTTTGCAGCTAGAAGCCAGGGAATCCCAGTTCTATTCTGAGGCTTCCATCATAACCTGAAATTAATGGACTTTTTTTCTCTTCTTTGGTGGCTCTTTCTGATTGGGTCTTCCTATCCTTTGACTGTGGAGACGTCTTAGAAGTGTAGTAAAACTAAACAATTTATCCTATGGCAATTAACTGCCATATATTAGTTTAGTTTTACTATACTTCTAAGAAGTCTCTACAGTCAAAGTATATATATATATATATATATATATATATATATATATATATATATTTGTTAAATATATAAACATATATTAGATATATAAATATATGTTTATATTTAAAAAGCAGCAAATTAAATTTTATGTAACTACTAGATTGCTACATTTAATTTTCCCTAGTATATAATAATGGAAAGATTGAATGATTCTAAATTATTTGTAGGTTATTAACAAGACTTGGTAGATCCAAAATTTTTGGCACAGAAAACTCTGCATAATTTATACACATAAAGCAAAAATACATGGAAATTTAGCAAATATGGTATCGTTAAATTGCTAGGAGATATATGACTTTCTTTATTGCCCTCTTCCTAGTCTATGATCTTGAGTCTATTGGGTGTTTGGAGCCATAAGTCTCAGCAAATACTTGGCATATCTATAAGTAGAATATTTAGTAAATCCAGTGGGAGTCTTTTCTTACCTAGTGGATCAACTGCAAGAATTGGTCCTATTTCAACAGGAGGCCCACAGCCAAACTTGTTCTTGGCAATGACACGGAACTTGTATTCTTGACCCTCTATAAGGCCTGTGATGTCGCACTTGGATCTCTCGGTCTCAATGGCCTGTCTCCAAGTGTGCATCTTGGCATCTTTTCTTTCTATTATAAATCCTGTGATGTCACTTCCACCATCATCTGCCGGATCGGACCAATTAAGCAGACACATCTTTCTGTTTGTTACAACCGGTTTGAGGTCAAGAACTGGGCCAGGGACATCTGGAAAATAAAACAGTAAACAAACAAACAAAAAAGCCCAAAACAAAAGTCAGTGTAACAAGATCATATCATGAGGAGAAAAATAATCCTGTAAAATACACAAACCATTCCTTACCGAACACTTCAACCCGGACTGCAGCAAATTTGGAACCACAGCTGTTCGTCGCTGTGATCACGTATCTGCCATGGTCTTTTCTCAATGCATTCTTGATGATTAGTTCAGATTTGGTTCCGACATTCTCTATTATAACACGCTCTTTGTCCAGCTCCCCTTCTTCAATGGTCCACACTTTTGTGGGCACAGGACGGCCAGTCACCACTGCTGGGATTCTGAGAGTCTTCCCAGCCATGATTTGTATTCCACCCTTGACAGAAACATCTAGTTCCACAGTTGGAGGCTCTGTTGAAGGAGAACAACAACTGTCTATGTAAGCACAAGGAAGAAGAAAATATAGTCCCACATTGGGAAATACTCATCCCCCCTCCCCTAGAAAACTTGAAGTACCTTGTGGTTCAGCCACGGTAACAGGCTCTGTTTCTCCAGGCGGTCCTTCGCCTGCCGCATTGACAGCACTCACTCTAAGTTTGTAGTCGGCACCCTCTCGGATTTCTTTGACAGTGAACTGACGGACTTTGATCATCTTCTCTGTGCAGCGTGACCACTCATTTGTGCCAACCAGCTGCTTATCGACAAAGTAGCCCATAATTTCCCCGCCACCATTGAAAGCTGGAGGCTCCCATTCCAGCTCAATGGTTGTAGAGCTTGTATCAGCAACTCTTGGGACAGGTGGCCCAGGTGGAGCTAGGATGAATGCAGAATTCACAGGTCAGGTTCACAGATGCTTTCCAAATACAGAGTAGATTATTCCCCCATGCTGTCTTCTTAAGGAGTGTACTTACAGATTGGATCACGAGCCGTTTTAGGATCGGAAGGTGGGCTGAATTTTCCAGGTCCAGCAGCGTTTTCAGCGCAGACTCTGAAGACATAGGTGAGTCCTTCTAATAAGCCATCTACCTTGGTTTTCAAAGAACTGATAGGGGTTTTGTTGACACGAGACCAGTGTGTACTATTGACCTCACGTTTTTCAAGCCAGTAACCTATGATGGGGCTACCATTATCTTTTGGTTCATTCCATTTTACTAGCATACTGTTGCTGGTGACATCTTCCACAATGGGTTTATCTGGTGCATCAGGTGGTTCTGATAAAAAAAGAGTTTGAATTTTATAATATGACTGCTTCACAAAATCCTGATAATGTTGTACATGAAAGAACATGGTGGAGAAGGTCAATTTATAATGCTAAAGGAACCTTACCGAATGGATCTTTAGCTAAAAGCGGCTTTGAAACACATGGTGGTCCAGGTCCAAACCTATTTTCAGCTCTCACACGGAAGAGGTACTCTTTTCCTTCAATCAGTTTTGTCACTGAATACTTGCAGTTTCTGAGTGTTGAAGTGATAACAATCCATTCTGAGTCGGGTTTGGTCTTGTCTTTCTTTTCCAAGGTATAGTTAATGATTTCACTGCCACCATCATCAAGGGGCGGTTCCCATTTACAGAGGACAGAGTCTTTTCTAATATCCTCAAATACAAAGTTAACTGGCGGTCCCGGTGTGTCTAATATATTAAAGGAGAACAGTGATTACAATTTTGTATAGAACTGGTAGGTATGGAAAATGTAAATGTTAGTATGGTCTTTGATACAACTTCTAGTTTTTCCAAATCTTTCTTTCTACTACATTAGCTAAAAAAATAACAAGGTCAGTTGATTTTTTGTCAATAGTGTCTGCTTAGGTGGTAAAAAGTACTTGAATATTATTTGCTGAAGCTGTTTCTTTTAATGGGTTTCCACACTCCTACTTTTATACCCTGCTAAAACTCTTAACATAGATTTGCTTTTTTCCATTGGAAAGTATAGTTTTAACTACTTACCCAACACACTGACAGTACAAGGAGCTTTTGCAACCCCGTGATCATTCTCAACTTTGATCATATACTGGCCATGGTCAGGTCGCAGAGAATCACGGACACGCAGCTGAGACTCTCCTTGTTTGCTATTGTTGATGCTCAAACGCTCTGTCAGAGGTAGGACAAATGGCTCCTCCTCTTCAGCCTCGCCCTTCTTCCTCCTAACTAGGGGTGCTGCTCGCTTCTTAATTTCCTCTGGTACAATGACATTTTCATCTTTTATCCATGTGATTGTTGGGTACGGTGAGCCAGAAATGGTTGCATCAAGTGCTATTTCATCACCCCGCTTTACTTCCAGGCTTGTCCTGAGGATGACTTTTGGGGCATCTGTAATAATTAAAAGCCAGAATTGTTTTTAATTCTTGAAAAAGCATGATCCTCATTTATTTTACAAAGAGAATGAATGTAGCACCCCAATGAAGAAAACATACCAATAGGATCAACAGCTTTGGTTGGGGGAGTGGCCCGGGAAGGTTCACCAATACCAGCAGCGTTCTCTGCTCGCACACGGAATTGGTACTCTTTCCCCTCCTCAAGTCCTTTTGCTGTGTAGGTTAGGACAGGGACCAGATGTTCATTGCATCTCTTCCATCTGTCTTCACCCTTAGCAATCTTTTCTATGATGTAACCCATTATCTTGCTTCCTCCATCATACAAGGGTGGCTTCCATGTGATTGTCATTGCCTTAGCTGTAGGATTATGAACCTCAACATCTACAGGTGGATCAGGAGGTTCTGGTGAACAAGAAAAAATACATGTTACTGTTGGAGAAACAATCTTCTAAAAGCAAATGCAATAACTATGGTATATTCCTTTATACCCATCATATATTCCAACTTACGCTTTGGATCTTGAGCAATGACAGGATTCTTGAGTTCGATGTATTCACCTCCACCAATCTTGTTGACTGCTTTTACTCGGAAGAAGTATTCACCATTTGGTATGAGATCTTTTACAGTCCAAGACAGTTTGTTCTCACCAGACATGACTGGTATATATGTCCTCCTCCCTGCTTCTCTCCGTTCCAGTACATAATGAAGAATTGGGCTTCCACCATCAAACTCTGGAGGCTCCCATGTTAACTTACAAGAACTCTTGGTTATGTCACTTGCTTTAATATCTTTGCATGGGCCAGGTAGACCTATTACACATAAAATTGATAATTACTGTCTTATGTTTGAAAATTGTCATTTTAATAGTGGACTTGGCTATATACATTTTGAATGGTGTAATCTTTTCTGTGCTACCATCGCTCTGAACAAAAGGTATTTAGCATCCTTGTCCCTCATCCATTAATTAGAAGACTCAGCCTTCAAGTCTTTATGTTAAGCAAAATTGCCCCATTAATTTCTAGCTACTACCAGGGATGGTAGTAAAGGGACAGAAAAAAATTTATTATTCCTGAAGGAGAAGACTATGGAAAACTGAATTTATATAATTCAGAAAGAAATATTGATCATTGAAATATTCTTTTGGCATGCTAGATATTTTATTTAAATTAGTGTTTTATATGCAAATAATTAAAATACATAAATTAGTCTAATTGGACTTTAATTATCAATTTAATCTTTTCAAAATTACTTTTCACATGGAAATAAGTATCCTGAGGCAGTGCTCAGTTTACAAATGCAATTTCTTGAAGCTGTTTGTACAGACCATCACAAAGTTAGGTATTACAATTTCTGGACTATATGAAGAATGTCTGGTGTTTTATTACAGAATTGTTACCTATGACTTTGACGTTGATTGAAGCAGTTGCTGAGCCAAGCTTATTCTCCAGGGTGATGGTGTAAACACCAGCATCTGCATGGACACTCTTGGGAACCTCAAGGTGTGCAGAGATGTGGTCATTCTTCATGGTCAATCTGTCACTGGCTTTAACTTCTTTGCCATCTTTATGCCAGCTCACAGTTGGCACTGGGACAGCCCTGAAGGGCACAGGGATGTTTAGCTTTTCTCCCTCGATAACAACAATGTCGTGAGTCTCTAGATCAATGGTTGGTTTGCCTACAAAACACCAAGAGATGGGAGAAATATGTCAAAATGCAGTGATCAGGAAGAAAGTGCATCCGATTAACTGTTAAAAGACACTGAATTCTTACAGTCTGGGTCTTTGGCGACCACATTTTCAGAGATTTCAGATGGGTCACTGACACCGATGGCGTTGACAGCTCTCACTCTCAGAACATATTCTTTGTCTGGAACAATACCCTCTTCAACTTTGAACTTCAGATCTTTTATTGGGCGAGAATTAACGCGCATCCATTTCTCAGTGCCTACTGGACACATTTCAACATGGTAGCCTATGATAGGACTTCCGCCATTTTTCTCTGGTGGTTTCCAAGCAATGGCAATGTGTTTTCTCCCAGCATCAGTCACATGCAGATCAAGTGGAGGTGAGGGAGGACCTGGGAAGACAGCAAGGCATTATACCACAGCTTCATCATCTTCAGGTCCTTAGATAATTTCCTTTGAATAATCAGTATGACTTACTTGTTGGGTCTTCAATTGACAGAATTTCTGTGGGCTCACTTGGGTGACCAACTCCTGCTTCATTTTCTGCCCGAACTTGAAACTGGACTTCTGTTCCTTCGATGACATCAGTTACTCTGAAGTTACAGTCAGGGCCTGAGGTCTTCCCAGCTTTTACCCAACGGGTACCTAGTTTTTCTTTCTTCTCAATGATGTATCTGTTGCAAGAACAAACATTTAGCATTGAGACAAACAGAAGTGGATAATGTCCATCCATGTTTGACTGCTTTTTTGGTTTTCGTTTTAAATAAAAACTGAAGTTCTACCTCTGTATTGGTCTTCCGCCATCATTTTTTGGTGGCTCCCACTTTAAGTCAACATGTCTCTTTGTCACATCAACCACTGTCAGGGCATAGGGTGGTCCAGGGGTGGCTAAAAGCAAAATATTCAATGATTAGAGGAAGCTGAGAGAAAATTAAGAACATATTGCAAATGCTGTTGCGAAGACTGAGTGTAGTACATACTGAAGGTGTCTTTGGCCAGGACGGAATCTTCGATTTCTGTGTAGTCACTTTGTCCTATGGCATTTTCGGCAGCAACTCGGAACACATACAGAGAACCCTCTGTCAGTGGGGTTACTGTGCACTTGGTGTCCTTGACAGTGGTGTCCACTGTTTGCCAGCCTTTCCGCCTCACATCTCTCTTTTCCACAATGTAGTTGGTGATGGGTGACCCTCCGTCTTTCTCCGGAACTGTCCATTTTAGGTCAGCTGTATTTTTTGTGATATTAATCACTTCGAGCCAGCGAGGTGGTGATGGAGGATCTGAGAAAAAAAAAAAAAAAAAGGAAAAAATTTTCCAATTTTAGTCTTCACCAAATGTTCTTTTCATAGTTACAACAAAACAAAAAGGCAAAGATGGAAATAACAGTAGTGTGGTTTATATTTTCCCTTAGACTTTAGTTCTCAGAATGCAAGAGGGACTTACATAGTTTCTCCCGGCAAAGCACAGGGTCGCTGGGTTCACTGGGCTCGCTCTCTCCAGCCTTGTTTACCGCTCTCACTCGGAATGAGTATTCCTGGCCTTCCATTAGCCCTGTGAGCAAATGCTCGGTGGTCGGAACTCCCTCGGCCACTCTGACCCACTCATCTGTTCCGGTCTTTAGCATCTCAATGACGTAAGACTCGATCTTTGCCCCTCCATCGTGTTCTGGCTTGGTCCAGTTCAATACTAATGAGGTTTTGCCTATATCCTTTACAGTTGGTTTTCCAGGGGGCCATGGAGGATCTGCAAGCCAATGACATCATTACTTGTTTTGTCCAAAGAGAGTTAATATATGCCTCAAAGTAACCACAGAGAATCATATAAATAATATACCTATTGGATCCTTTATTAAGATTGGTTCAGTTGATCTACTTGGTTTTCCTGGTCCTGCCAAATTTTCAGCAAGCACTCGGAATCTGTACTTTTTCTTGTTGGTGAGACCTTTTACCCTGGAGCAGAGACAAGGTAACATCATGGTAAGAAGTAGTAACTATATATACTATGTATAGAAGAGGCTAATTTATTTAAACAGTGGGAATAAATTTGTAAATTTTACTGAGTACTTTAACATAAGTTTAAAATAGTTTTAATAGTCACATTCTTTATATTAGACACAAATATATCGCTTTTAGTATATCTGTAATTGTCTACAACTAGGTAACATTTTATAGATAACAGATATGTGCCATTGGATGAGATTCATGTCATTTAAAAATCACGTGACAACTGGCAGTAAAAGTAAAAGTGATTAAAATTTCTTAATGTGTAATCACACATGATCAAAGGGAGTACTAGAATGCCAACAACTAAATATGTTGCTGTTTTAATACATGATGAGATGTTGGAGATGTGGGGTGAACTTACCTGTATGTCGTGTCCTTCACTGGCATCTTATTGCATCGGACCCATTTATCAGTGTCAGGATCTAATCTTTCAACCCAGTATCCAGTGATAGGGCTGCCACCGTCATCATCTGGCTCACACCATGTGAGTGTCACTGCATCTTTAGTGATATCAGAAGGTTCTAAGCGAGTTGGAGGTCCAGGTGGATCTATAGACAGGATAATGATATAAAAACTCATACGTTCTGTACTTAACACCTAACTGCAAGGTTGGCATAGAATTTTTTATGTTTTTTTTTTTTAGTTAGCAGATTAAGAATCTTACCAAACTGATATTTGGCTATTATTGGAGCAGCTTGAACTGGCTCACCGACCCCATACATGTTTTCTGCAGCGACTCTGAAGATGTACTCTTTGTTGGGTGTTAATTTGGTTGCCTTGAAGTTTGTGTCCTTAACAGTTGATGAGAGCTTATGCCACACGTCACTGTCCGTAGCTTTTCTCTCTACAACATAGTTTGTGATCTTAGACCCACCATCGTCTCTTGGTGGGTTCCAGGTCAGAAGACATGACTCATTGGTTACATCTGTGATGTCAAAGGCAGCTGGTGGTCCGGGTTTATCTGTGGGTGATAGTACATGGAAAAACATGTTTTAACCTGTGTTTTGTTCCAGAAAGTAGCCACAGTGAATTGGATCCTCATAAAAACAAGAGCTTCCCTTACCTAAGACATTCACTTCCACCACAGCAGTGGCCCGGCCGCAGACGTTCACAGCTTCTATGATGTATGTGCCTGTATCACTTCTCTTACTGTCTGTGATTGTCACTGTGGACTTCTTAGGAACATTTTCAATGGTGATTCTTTGGTCTGCCCTTAGAAGGGTATCAGCCTTTGTCCAAGTTATTTTAGGTTCTGGTTTTCCAGTCACAGTGGCAGGAAGTTCGATCTTTGTTCCAGCTTTCACAGTGATACCAGCCAGGAGCTTCACATCAAGGAAGATCTCAGGAGCCTCTGAATTGGAAAAGATTATTTAAGCTGTTAGCAAGTTCAAGTAGACAAGGTTAGAGACCTGATGGACAAGCAAGAAGGAATGGTAAATACCCTGTGTGTCCACTGCCTGGATTTCTTCAGTAGGTTTGCTTGGCTTGCTAGCACCTTGCCTATTCAAGGCCTTCACGCGATAGGCATACCATTTGCCTTCCTCAAGACCTGTCACTTCCATTCTGTCAAAAAAAAAAAAAAAAAAACAAAACCACAGGGTTTTTATTGCCACGTAGATAATCTATTATGCTTATAGTGATACATATGTGTTTAATATATGTGTGAAAATATACATAGTAGGGTTATTTTTCTAAAATTCATACCACTAACATAGTAGTAGCTTTTCAATTAAATATCTGGGCTATGGAAAGTGGAGGAAGCACTGAATGTGTCAGGATGTCAGGAATGGATGAAGTCCTGAAGAATTGTGTTGTTGAAAGAAGCATAACCATGTCCTCAGAGCCATGGAAATGGCCAAGCCTTCCTCTGGCCTAAGTGCCGGTGTTGACAGTTGACCTTCAGGTAAGACTGATGCATACAAACTATCAACCTAGGCATCTGCCTTCTGGGTGTTTATGTCTCTCCTACTAAGACCTCCCACTGAGATGTCTAACCCCTCCTCTTTTTGCTGTACATAATAAACCTGCTGAGTTTGCTGACCTTATAGAAGATGCCTTCTGTACAGAGCGCAAATCTCTCTGGACCACAGATTTTCTATGCCTATCTGTTGTGTCTTCCATTTCTTCATTCCGGGGTTGCCCCAGTCAGGTTTTTAGGATCAAGCTATGCTTGGCTCTTTTCTGGCCTTTTTATTATCATGACTAATGAAAACCTTGAACAAGACTATGCTCAGCTGAACTTTATAGAAGCAGACAGCTATACTAGGGGAATTGTTGGTGAGGAAAATTAACAGTTAACATTGCCCAGGTAAAACCCATTCTACTGGGTAGGAATCAGAATTCTTCGATTTAATTTTTTATTTAAATTTTAATTTAAAAACAACCAAACACCTACTTTGTATCTGGAACAGGTTCTCCACAGGCAACCCATTTATCAGAACCACGCGGACATTTTTCAACTATATATCCTTTGATGCGTGAGCCTCCATCATTTTTAGGAGGATCCCATGTTAGGAAGATGCTGTTGGCAGTTCTGTCTCTCCACTTAACATTCTCTGGTGGGTCAGGTACCGCTGTAATATTTAAAAGAGGGAGTTAATCTTAGACAGGCTGCTCTAAGTTACCTCCATGTTAACAACCTGTGCCCTTTCCCCAAACTTCAACTCTGGGTCTAAAATCAGATCAGGCATAAACCCATAGGACATGCACTTACTTGCAGGAGCAGACATATTTACAGGTTCGTCAGTATATGCAGGTGCTCCAGGGCCACACTTGTTTCGAGCACAGACTTTGAATAGATATTCCTTTCCTTGAACAAGATCAGGAACTGTGAATTCTAGATCAGTAACAAAGTCCATAACCTGGCAACAAAGAAACAGTTCACTGATTATCTTCCTTGAGTATTTTCTCAAGTCAAAAATATTATTTTTTACCATGACTACAGATACAAACTATTTGTTTTTTAAGACTGAGATTTTTTGTGTAGTCCAGGCTGGCCTAGAGTCTATATCTACTGTATAGTCCAGGTTGGCTCTAAATTTACAGTTCTGCCTCAGCCTCTACGAGCATGTGCCACTATATTCTGCTTACTCTAAAGTTGTTTTGCATGAAAACTTAGTGTTATTTTCATATTAATTTTATATTAGAAAAATATAATATATATTATACATATTATATATTATATTATTATATATTATATATAATATATTATATTATCATAGTATATATAATTATTATAATAAAATAATATAATAATTATATTATATTAATAGTACAATATTATATTAATATATTAATACATTATTAATATTATATCAATTATATTAATATTATATTAATTATTATATTATATTATATTAATCATATTAATATTATATTATATTAATATTATATTAATATATTATATTATATTAACTATATTAATATTATATTAATATAATATAATATTAATATTATATAATATCAATATAATTAATATTAATATTATATTATATTAATATAATATTAATATTATATTAAATATTATAATATTAATATTATATTAATATTACATTATATTAATATTATAATATTAATATCATATCATATTAATATTATAATATTAATATAATAATTATATTAATATTAATTATAATAATATATTGATATTGTAATATTAATATATATTATATTATAATTAATATTATAATATTAATATAATAATATGTGGGTTATAATAATATTAAGACTATAATAGTATTCTCAATACAATGAGAAATTGATTCGTAGCTTGCATGCATTAAAAAGATGGTAGTTTGTTTATTAGAAATTTAATTTTAAATGAGACTAATAATGGGCTGGGGGTGAACTCAGTAGTACAGTTGCTATCTAGCATGTATAAGCATCTAAGCTCTATTTCTGGGACTGTAAAATGTATAGATTGAAACCAGCATAAATGGAGAAAACAGTGGCAGATCAATCAACTAAGGTAAATCCCGTGCAGTGAGTGCAAACATGACCACAGGGACAGTGAATGCCTCCTTTGAAATGCTTACAGCTCAACACATGCATTTGGGGAACTCCTTAGATAGCAGGTATGTAGGTAAGCTTTCTTTTATATATTCAATAAGCCAAGCTGAGGACAAAAGGGAGCAAATATGCCAAATGCAGGTTAAATTACCCAAGGAAACAATAGCTCAATGTGTTAAAAAGGTTTTGATACTTTTTTGTGAGACATGGCCCATTTGTATGGCCTCCCAGCCTCCTCCTGGGATTTTAAAGTTGCCGTATTAGTAAGCGACACTCACTTTAGTCCATGTTTTCCGGCTCATATCTCTCTTTTCAACAACATATCCAGTTAATGGACTTCCTCCATCATCATCTGGTGGTTCCCAAGTCAAATGTACAGAATCCTTTGTTACATCACTATATTTCAGTTCCTTGGGTGCACTTGGAGGAGCTAATAAAAAAAAAAAAAGGCAGTGAAAGTCAATATGATTCAAGCCAGTATGGGTTAATTTAACCAAATCACATTAGAGAACAAGAATTTAGTTCCTTACCAATTACATTGACATCAATTTCTCCAGAAATGGACTTCACAGGGTTTTCTAATGTGAGCGTGTAAATGCCCTTGTCTGTTCGCTCACTTGGAGAAATGACAAGTTCAGCATAGGCTGATATTGTCTTCATTTTCACACGATCCCCCTCTTCAAGTACTTGATCTCCAAAAGTCCAGGTTGCTTTTGGTCTTGGATAGCCTGTGCTTGGGACCAGGATCTTGATGGGATTGGGAACTATGACTTCCAGACCATCTTTAAATGCACTCAAGTCCATTGTTGGTTCAACTACCAAAGAGAAAAATCAATGAATCTCTAGTACCATATTTACATCCCTGGTACACCAAAGAAGGTCTGTGCTATTCCCTAATCTAAAAAGCAAAATATCTATTTACCAAAGGCATCATCAGCAGTGAGAGGACCAAGGATCTCAGATGGGTCTGAAACACCAGCTGCATTTTCTGCAGATACTCTGTATAAATATTTGTTCCCTTTCTGCAATCCAGTGACCTAGAATTATAAGTTAGTATTTGTTAATAGCATAACCATTTAAAATTTAAAACCATGAACATAGATATAATATTTTATATATAACATATTACATATGTTATATATTACAATGTATTATATTATAATATAATGTATAAACAAATATATCTATATCTATCATAGATTAGCTATAGATAGAGATATAGAGATATAGAGATACAGATATATAGATATATAGATATATAGATATATAGAGATATAGAGATACAGATATATAGATATATAGATATATAGAGATACAGATATATAGATATATAGATATATAGATATATCTATATATAGATATATAGATATATAGATATATAGATATAGATAGATATATAAAATCACATTTTTTAGATGCAAACTCCTTACCTTGTAAGTCAGTTCAGGGACAGGTTTCATATTACAGCGAATCCAATTCTCCTTTCCTTCCTCACGTCTTTCAATTATATAGCCCAGTATGGGGCTGCCTCCATCTTTCAGAGGAGGCTCCCATGTGAGCTGAACTGATGACTGTGTCTGTTCTGAGGCACTTAGGTTCACAGGAGGACTTGGTCTCTCTAAAATGGCAGGAAGCAATACAATTGTATTGGATGGTAATTTATTAAGACATAGAGTGATTGTAACGAGCTCATCAAGACAAGTTTATGAACTATGTGGGCACAATCTTGACCTTTACAATTTTGTTCTAATATTTTTTTTATGCTCTACCTGTTATTGGATTAGAATTACTTGAATTAATAGATTTAATTCTTGGGTCATATGCAATGTTTATTTTCTTTTTGTTGTTGTTAAATGACCTTACCTATTGGGTCAGCAACTTTGACAAAGGGTGTGGCTGCACTTGGTTTCCCAACTCCGATTCGGTTCTGGGCTCTGACACGGAAACTATACTCCTGTCCTTCAACCACGTCAGTGACAGTTGCTGACAGGTCCTCAGCTCTTACAGTCATGGCAGTGTCCCATCTGATAGAAGTCTTGTCTCTCAGTTCAATCACATAGTTTGTGATTTCAGCACCTCCATCATACTCTGGTGGCTCCCATGTCAACGAGACACCAAATCTATTCACATCAGTGATGGTTACATTCAAAGGAGGGCCTGGAACATCTGAACATCACCAAAGAAAGAACACACATGGATTTGGGTTATGTTGTGGGTAAACACAAAGCTAAGCTAGTTGGTGATCTACTTAAACACTTACCATATTTACTCCTTGCCTCTACAGGATTGTCAGTTTCTACGGGTTCTCCAGTGCCAACTCTGTTCCTTGCACTCACACGGAACAGGTACTCCACTCCTCCTTTCTGTAGTCCAGTGACAGTGAACTCACAGCTGTCCGCTCGGTCAGTGACCATAACCCAGGTCTTTCTCTTGATGTCACGCCTTTCAACAACGTAGCCTATGATTTTGCTCCCACCATCCGTTAATGGTTCTTCCCATGCGAGACTTACTTCGCCATCAAATGTTTCTGTCACTTCTAAGTTACGAACAGGCCCAGGGACATCTGTAATTTACACATCACAGAATTTTTAGTGGTGTTATATTTTTAAGCTTGTGCTGGAACCAATCAATCAAGTTTGAGTGATTTGGTTGGCTTACCAATAACTCGTAAATTGATGAAACCTTCTGCTTTTCCATGCTTGTTCTGCAGCACGATTTTATACCTCCCCTTGTCTTCCTTCTTGGCTTCTAAGATTCTGAAAGAAGTCTGCTCAGCTGTAGTATCAACTGTTTTTGTAGACAGAGGTTCGTTTTCTTTAAACCATTCAGCTTCTGCTTTGGGGTAAGCATCATAGGGCACCACCATTGTCAGAGGCTGGCCAGCATCAACCACGAGGTCTTGATCAGCTGTCTTGATTTTAGGTGCAGCTAGAGAGACAGAGAACATGCAGACATGTTTGAGTTATATACTGTTGTCATGCTATGGCATAGATTTTTTTTTTTACTATAGATTTGATAACAAACATTATCATAACTTTGGAAGTATACCACAATAATTTCATAACAGTGAATTCTGTTGGAGAGTTATTATACTTTTTTCCTACTCCAAATGATCAGTATTTGGAAACAGAGGCTTGGTGAAGATGGCATACAATCATTAATATCCAGTCTTAGTTAAAAATATTCACAGAGGACCTAGAATGTGGTGAAACAGGTTTTGATTTTCTTGTTGAAATTATTTTATAAAATATGTTTTTTATAAAGTACTGCATACTTAGTTCAGGATAAATCAGACAGCTTTGTGTGTATGTGTGTGTGTGTGTGTGTGTGTGTGTGTGTGTGTGTACAGTGGGGTTTTGGCAGGGGGGAAACCCTTGCAAGTTTCTTAGGTCAAGATGAGAACATATTTAAAAGAGCCATAAGAGTTGTATATCAGTAGAGCGAGGGACTCTCGTTAACTCTATGAAGTCATGAGCAGCTGCCATGGGCCACGAATAACCCAGTGATTTGACATGTAAAGATGCTGCTGACCATTTCCACTTTGTAGATAGGTAAAGCAGAAGTTTTGTTTTAGTTGTAAAATCTGAAATCTATGGAGGTTTGTGATATGACAAGGACACAGCAAAGCAAAGCAAAAGAAAGCAGTTTACCTGCTAATTCAAGTTTAGCCCTGGCTTCTTTATCTTTGGCAATAAATCTGTATTCGCCCTGGTCACGTGGCTTAATATCACAAATCTGTAGCCTGTGTATCTTTCCTTCACTCATCATCTGGTGCTTGTCACCCTGGACAACGATCATGTTATTTCTAAGCCATTGGACCTCCACTTTATCTTTGTTGAGTTCAGCCAAGAAGATAACGTCTGCACCGGGCGCCTCAAGAATGTCTTGGGGAGGCCTGATAATCTCAACTGGGATTTCTGGAGAGAAAATGTAAAAATAAAAACAGATATGTGCTTGTATTTCTATCAGCATTGTAAAAACTTGTCCCTTCAGCTAGATTTATTCTTGAAGCAAATACTAACCTTCTACAAAGAGTCTAGCTCGGGACTTCCGGTCTTCTACGCCACAAGCATATTCACACTCATCCTCCAGCCTGCAGTCCTTTATGATGAGCCTGTGTATGCTCCCATCTTTTTCAAATTTGTATCTAAAGAAGAGATTGAGTGATTAGTTAGCTTGTAGCATGAATATTAGGCAAATGTCTGATGTCAAGGTGCACACAAAGCAACAGAGTGAGGGCAGACACTTTCTGCATACTTTTTGCCTTCCTTGATTTCTCTTCCGTTTCTGTACCATTTTACATTTGCTTTCTCTCTGGAGAGCTGGCAGGAGAAGACAGCATCGTCAAACTCTGTGACCGTCTGGTCTTCCAGGTGCTCCACGAATTCTGTCGGGGCTTCTATGATGAGCAGCTCTGCCACAGATTTATCTTGTCCAGCAGTAACGATGTATTCACCTTCATCTGGGAAGCCACAGTCCTTGATGATTAGAGAGTGCTTGTACTTATCAATTCGGTATGATATACGGTTGTCAAAAGCCACTTCTTCTCCATTTTTGGTCCACTTCAGAGTCACATTGAGACGATTCACCTTGCACCAGAATGTGACCGACTTCTTCTCCATTGTTTCAATATCTTTAAGAGGTTCAACAATCCTAAGATCTTCCTCTGTGGTGATAGAGAAAAATAAGGTTGAATCTAGTTGTTTGCATAATATAGATTGCTGTGGGAAAATTCTCTAGTGTCATGTAAATCACATACCTTCCACTATTAGATTAGCTGCACTTTTAACATTTTCACCTCTGTGATTGGTCAAAGACACATTGAAGTTAGCTTGGTCATCTAACCGTGCATCTCTGATTCTGAGGGTGTAGACCAGGTCTTTTTGGAGAATGATGTATTTCGAACTATCAAATATGGCTTCTTCATTTCTGAACCATTTGGCCTTGGCACCTTCAGTATTGACTTCGCAGTTGAAGACAACCTCTTGTTGCTCCTTCACCTTGGTGTCCTTAAGAGGAACTATGATCCTGAGTTTTTCTGTAAACAATCAGTAAGATTTTGTAGTATGATGTGGGATCAAAACTACAGATATACAACTCCAATGAAGCAAGGACCCACTTACCAATGACTGTCAGGTGAGCCGCAGCTCTGGCAGCTCCAACCATGACCACATAAGTACCCATGTCTTGTAATGTGGCATCCTTTACGACTAGGACTCTCTTTTTGCCATCAGCAATGATGTCATATTTATCTCCAGATTCAAGTGTCTGATCGTCCCTCTTCCACTGAACTTCAAAGCTTTCCTTTGAGATAGTACAGACAAACTCAGCCTTTTCTCCTTCAAGAATTTCAAGGTTTTGAGGTTTTGAGATGAATTCAGCAGCAAGTTCTGAAAAGAAAAAGTTGGAAGACAGTGAAAACATTGGCATTTGTATCTTAATACAGCAAGAATAGATGCAAGGAATGACATGTCCTTCGCTGAGATTTTCATACCGTGTACTTTGACTTTGCTGTCTGTTCGAGAACTTGGGAGTCGGCAGTTATAGCTGCCCGCATCCTCAAGCTGTGCATTCTGAATGATCAAGATTCTCTTCCTTCCATCAGTAAGTATTTCAAATCTTCCTGTTTCAATGATCTCCTCATCTCCTTTGTACCAAGTCACTTCTGCTCCAGGCTTGGAGACTTCGCACACCAGTTTGATAGTGTCTCCTTCACTAACTTCAAGGTTGGCAAGATTTTTTGTGAAGACAGCTTCTTCTTCTGCAGAAAAGAACACAGACACAGTCAGTAAAACTGGAAGTTGGTTTTCCTGACTAGTATGCTTAGGCAAAGAAAGCCTACACACTCACCTAGGACTGTCAGCATGCCAGAAGTTCTTGCTGTCCTCACTTCACAGGAATATTCGGCTTCATCATTCAGTAGACATTTGTTGATGACAAGAATTCGTACTGGTCCTTTAGAAATGATGTCATACTTTTTGCCCTTTTTAATTTCAGCACCATCTTTAAACCACTGGACCTATATTTTAAGACAAATAGATTTCTTAAAATAACTTGTTATATTATTCCTTCACATGGTATCCATGACATGAACTAGGACCCCAAGGGTCCTTTTAAAATCAATCATAAGACATTATAGTATATTTAAAAGAGGACCATAAATATTATAATATGTATAAAGGAAGACAGAAAAATATAAATAAAAATAAAAAAATCAAGAACAAAGTTACCAAGTACTGTTGATCTGCTGTAATACTCTTACCAATTATGGAAAAACAAATGATGGGGTTTTGTGTCTAAAGGGCCCTTAGACATCACACAAACCATCTCCACTGATGTGAACCGATAGGCTGATAGTTCATGGTAACTAGAACTACTTAGCTGAGACACGGAATTACTACTATTTGACTTTTTTTTTTTTAATCTAAGAAAACATCAATTCCATGTGGCTTAAAATAATAAATCTCTTGTGAGTCCAGAGTTTTTTATGTGACAGTAATAAGTGGCACTTAAGAGAACAATTAAGTCTGTCTTTAATAGTAGCATAAATTTAATCTAAAATGGAAGCCAGAAAGAAAGGCTTAGCTGGTTTCTTCTTTCCTTCCATTTTGGCCAAAAGTAAACAAAGCAACCTGATAATCAGACTTATTAATATTAATCAACACTTATGTTGTTACAGACCTTCTCATTTTCTTTGGAAATTTCACACTCAAACCGAGCTGTTTCTTTTTCTTTAACTTGGAGGTCTGTGAGTGGTCTTAAGAATTCCACATGAGGAGCTGGAAGAGAATGATATAGGAATTCAAATGAGGCTTCTGCAAACCTTTCCCACTATTTCTCTGGTATACAATAAGAAAAAGTGACTTTCTTTCTTTTTCTCCAAGACAGAGTTTCCTCTCTGTAGCCCTGGCTGTCCTGGAACTCATTCTGTAGACCAGGCTGGTCTTGAACTCAGAGATCTGCCTGCCTCTGCTTCCTGGGTGCTAGGATCAAAGTCATGTGCCACTTGTGGCCATCTTGATAGTCTGCCACTGATTTAGAAACCCCTTGCAGCTTCCACTGGGAATAATGCTTTGCTCTTGATCTCTTTCTAATTCACATCAATTATGTCTTACTGTGCTACCAACTTAGTTCTTTCAAATTGGGACCCATCTCAGTTCTTTTGAAAGATTACTGAAGCAAGTGCCTTCTTTCTTTTGGTACTATATCAGAGTTGAAGGATAATTATTTGTCAAAGGAAACACTAGAAAGGAAAGAAACATCACTGTAAACCCAGTAGAATTCAAAGACAATAGTTTGAAGTACATATAGCTGTGAGGCACAAGTCTAACTGGAACCATCTACATCCAGCTTTTCATTTTTAACTCAGCTTTAAAGACTTCATACACAAGTCAGGCATGTACTAGTGTGACAAACACTGTTCTGCATGGGACACTGATTCAGCTTTTATATCTGTTGGTTCATGCATCTCCAGAAATCTGTCTGCTGCTGTGCAGGATGGAGAAGCCGCCTCCTCACCCTTCCATCTTTCAGAGCTTCTTAAGAAGCCTTCCAAGCCCTTCTTGATCATTGAGTCTCTCAGACCAATGCTAGCTAGAAGGCTAGAAGATAAGCCACCATGGCTGAGCCTTCTCCAACAGGAAGTAGACGACAAGGGGAAGGAACCCCAAGGGACTCCTCTAAAGGATGATACGGTAGAGACACCCAAGCATGGAAGGGATGACATAGTACAAGAAGCTGGAAGCACAGTCAAAGCCACTAGGTTTTAGTTGTCAACAGATAAGAAGCAACAGAGCCAAACAAACACTGCACAAAAATGGACCACGAAAAATATTTCCCTGGACAAAGGAAAAAACAAAGGAAATGAGCTAGCTAGCAGTTGGCATACTGAGAGAAGAGAGGGGATCTCTTTACCAGGAGAAGAAGCAATAGTCAAAAACCAACAGAGTTCTTCATTCAAAGAATCAGGACTTAAAGATCCTGGGCTCACTCAGCTTCTCATCCATTCTTACTCTCAGATTGCATTATGTGATTGGTTGTTATCATAGCACCGTTGTTCTCAAGTATTCAAACAACTTTTCATTCTTATTTTTTAGATATTTCCCAGGCCTGAAACTTATCTTCCAAATGGAATCAGGGTTCTGTACTTCTCTTTGTGACTCTGTTTTCATCTCTAGCAAGATAGTCATACAGTGGGTGTAACCACATACAGACAAAGAGCGCAGCAGTGTCGTGAAAAGTGGTTGGTATCTTTTCCAAGGCCAGACAGAGCACAAGGAAGTTTGTAAAGAAACATGTGAAGTATCAGGTTAGGTCAGCATCCATACTGTGAGTTGCCAAGAATTACGATTAGGCCAAGAAGGGCATGCATTATGTGTGTTGGTTGTTTTGGCTACAAAGAGTTGCAAATGCCAAGTCCTGTGGAGGAATACTTACGGACAACGTTCAGGTTACAGGAGGTCTTAAAATCTTTAGCATCACAAGTGTATGTTTTGATATCCTCTGGGGTACAACCATGAATAATGAGTTTTCTGACCCTGCCATCGGCCACAATTTCATACTTCTTGCTTTTGAGGATTTCTGTCCCATTTTTGAACCACTTCACTTTGGCATTTTCTCTGGACACTTCACACTCCAGTACTGCAGTGGCCTCCTCTTCGACCGTCTGGTCCTCAAGAGGCTTAGTGAACTCAACCGGGGGTTCTGAAAGAATCATACTTATTAGCTGTTTCCCTTCTCCAAGAGTTCCAGAACTTTCTCTGATTCACTCTTGCATCTCCGGGGCTGCGTCTCGGTTTGCTCATTTGTAAAGCTATTTTTCATTTAGATGTTTTCCTTCCACAATGATGTTTTGTCATTGATTTATATATACAGAGGGGGGAAAAAAACTACCTTTCTATGTTTTGTTTTGTTTTTCTTCCCTTTCCTTAGCTCTCCTGGAAACCTACTCTGTAGATCAGGTTGGTTCCAAACTTGTGGCAATCCTCTACTTCTTGCAACTTACAAGAAAAATAATTATGAAACATAAAGGTTATAATGGCTAACACTAATTCATAAAATGGACTGGTAATAATTATTTTAGCAGTTGTATTTAGAACTAGTGAAAAATACAATAATAAAACCAGGACAGAAAGAATATATAAGCGTAAAAAAGGCATGCACTACCACTGCCTCTTGATAAAAAACCACCCTGTATTTTATTATGCCAAAATGTAAAATTAGACTTTTGGTTACTTGATTATAATGATCTGTGGTACTCTCCCACAAAACAATTAAGAGTCGCATTATCTGTGATTGTCTTCATTGCGTGTATTTAGGAATACGCTTTCTAATTACCTTTCACAAAGAGATTGGCCTGAGTCTTGAAATCCTTTGCTGTGAGTTGGACTTCACCAGCATCTTCTAGCTTCACATCTCTCAGGGTGAGGGTGTGAACTCTTCCTTCTGAACGTGTCACCACCTATTTGTATTTTAAAGGAGTGCAGGTAACATAAATGAAATTGCCACCCAGAATGCATCTTAATTCATTTTGGTAAACTATGGAAGAGTGTCATTCACATTGATTTATAACTAGATATATAAATTTTTTAAAGTGACTTCAGCCAACAGTATCAAAACTTTTAGGAACATTTTAGCCTTTCTTAATTATACAAGTATGAGGTGACCTTTTACACTGAGCTTGCACAGACCAACTTCTATCTATCTATATTTCTGATCTTGTGAAAAATACATGTAATTGTAAATATGTATGCACTTTTATTTGGCTTCAGGGTTTATGTGCAGAAAGAAAATATAGAAAAGCTAAAAGTAAAAGAATAAAATGATTGGCCATTATAAGCTTAAAGTAGTTTTTTTTTTTTTTTCTAAAAGTAAATTGTAGGTTCTAAAGGGAAGGCAATTATGTAAATAGAAGCTGAAACTCTTCCTCCCCTTTATTTTAGCAACTGAATTTAATTTGCAAATAAATGTGATCCATCATTAAAGTAATTTGTACAATTTCTGAATTTTTTTGTCATTGATGCTGATTCTTCCTGTTTCCCGTGTTTAATAAATCAGACATCATTGGTGCTGTTAAGGTAGAATCATTCTTGAGGTAATGAGAAGATTGGCATATGTCTAGTTATAGACTCTAAGAACCTCAAAAGCTCTGTCCTGTCATTGAGATTGGGTTTACACTGAGTGTCCATTAAAACACTTTGGAATTATGTCAGGTTTTCTGGTGAAATTATTTTTATTTATTTTGCTAGTGGTAGAAGAAACAATCAGGAATACAGTTTCACTCAAAAGTATTTTCCTCAAACAAGAACATGGCATAGTTATTCATAGTGTCCTTAATATTGAGAACCACTAAAACAACAGTAAAGAACAGTACACAGCTAAGGGACAGTAGTTAAGACTTATCCTAGGTACACACAGCTGCTACTTATCTGAGGACATAGGGTCTGAATGGAACTTTAAAAAAAATGTCTGACTTTGACTTTTGAACTTTGGCTTATAACTATTTAAAATGAACTTCAGTTTCTAACACATGCACAAATATTTAATATCTATCAATGCACTGATTTGTCACCTGAATTATTCTGAGACATAGATAGAATATTCTGCCACTGAATATGTTGCCAAGAATATAGTGGGTTTTCAATAAATGGCATATATAAAATATAGTCAGTTTAATCAAATGAAAAGCAAACAAAAAAGAAAATAATAGACAGATAAAACAAATCAACAAAATGAATGCCAAATATTTTTGGTAGAATATATAATATTATGAAGTTATTCTTTAAAATATTAATTTATAATGGGGCATAATAGAGGAATACAGAAGGCATTACCAAGCTATTACAATTACCAAAAGTCACTGAGAATTAGCAGTTTTTACTTGGCCAAAAGAAAAAAAAAAAACAAAAGTGAAAGAAAATGATAGGTTAGTTCTAAAATGCTGTCCTCCAGTCCCCATGTCTGTATGCTGTATTGTCTCACTGTTGGAGAGGTTAAAGAGTTTACAGAGTATCGTATAGATACAAAACCTGAATTAAACTCACAAGAACAAGTTTGTGCTATCGGATTTAACTTAAACAAAATCTATAACATGTAATAAGTGAACATGTAACTTTACATTTGTACGAGAACAAGTTCCTCAAAGAATTCCTATTTTGGGAGGTACTGGGATGGATTAACATTCCTATGCACAGGGACAGTGAGCAGCCCTCTGGCTCCAGTGGCCCCACCCTTTCTAACTCTAGGAAAGAATTTAATAACAATAGATTTTCCTTTTTGAGTGAAACAAATGCAAGATTTTTAGGAATCTACATTTAACTCTACATTTTAGTAGAGTTTTTATATTAGAATGAAGAGTCACCCTTTTCTTTTTTCTTTTTTCTTTTCTTTTCTTTCCTTAATAAAGAAGTCCTAGTTTGACTCCCAAATAAGAAAGTAACTATACTAGACTGGATAGGAAAAAAAGATGTATGTATAAAAACAAGAAACTTGAGATAAACCCAGTCCTGGTTCAGTATTTAAAGACTTTGTTGTGTGGGAAGTTTTCTGCTTAATTAATTCTTATGCTACAGTTGGAATGTTCAGCTGCCTTTTCTAGTTAACAGTGGAAACTAAAGGTCATGGCCCTCACCTACCATGTGACTGTTACAGAGTTATGACTTCTTTAGTAGAATACTAATTTTTAAAACCTGTTTTCAAACATCTACATGAAGACAATGTCCTCTAGTACTCCAGCTTCTTTGTGAGACTAAGTCCCCTTCAGATGATTTCTGGTTGTATTAAAGTTGGATTTGTATGAAAGCTTTACATATGGTCAGTATTATTTCTAGAGTATAGAGCAATGTGAAAGCCACAGAACAATGAAATGTCCTGTATTTTTGTTTGTTTTAAGAATTCAAAATACATGATGAATTACAATGAAAGCAAATTTGAGTATCACCTCTACTGTACAGGGCTTGCATAAGTTGAATTTCCTGATCTAGACAGAACCCCAGAGGTACATATATAGGTTAACTGTAGGCAAATTTTAGACAAATTGTAGTAAATTTTAGGCAAATTGTATTTGGGTCTATCTGAATAAATGGCTAGTGTTCACGTTGGGGTTGAATACTGAGCCTCAGGAATGTTAGTAAAAGCTGTAGTAGTTTACTGAAACTTCTCAAGAGTTTCATCATTTACACACAGGGTTCGGAGCACCCTTCTTTCTCCCCTGTTCTGCCAGCTGCACTTTAAATAGTCCCCTTGCATTCCAGAATTTGCAGAGCCCAAAGCACTTGAGTGTTAAAAATAGCCCTGGAGAAATGCTAGAAGAGAAAATGTGCTCAGAAGTTATCTCTCCAGCTCTATCAACTGCCTGACATGGAGTTCCAGTCTCCTCTTAGTCTGCGTATATGCAGAACACTAGATAGTACAAAAGCAGTCAGAAAAATTAATGAACAGAGCCATTGCCAAGAGCCCAGTTAGAAAGTCCCTTTGCTCTAGGCTGTGTTTTCAGCACTCTCCTACAAGCTAGCCTTGATGGCTACTGAACATCTGCCTCTCTTATTCCTTCCTCAGAAAAACTACAACCTGATCGTTTTTAAAATTGTTTCTATTTTAGTACAAAAAAAGTTAAACCTAATGTAAATTTGAAAACTCTGCCTTACAGTTTCAGCAGAAATCAAGTTAGAGGAAGAAAAAAACAATCAAAGACCATGGAGAGAACGTTAGAAAGAACAAAGCAGAGGACAGTGAAAGCAATGCGAAGAGAAAGGCAGACGACTAGTGCGCGCTTGTGGTTTACCTTATCATTAGGCTCCAGCTTCTTCCCTTTGAGGTACCACTCCACTGGGATATCCTCATAGGAGAGCTCGCAGTCAAAGGTGGCTGTTTCCCCTGCGGTCACCGTAACATCCTTCAGAGGCCTCAGCAGACCAATTACCCGTGCTTTTCGAGAGGAAAGAAGATGTCTTGTGTTACTCATTTTGTAATTCCCCAAGGATAAATCGATTTAGTTCTTCATTTCCATGGTTGTTTTCTTCAAGAAGGAAAGAGCCACAAGACTGGCTGCTGCTTTAACTTCCATGTATGTGTGGCCCCGTGGTGCTGAGAAGGGGAGAGCTGATAGCCAAAGAGCTGGTATTTGTAGGAGCCCCTTCTTCAGATATACAAGGTCAGCAAGAAATCTGTGCTGCATCTGTCTCTCTGCCAGGCGTCAAGTTCCTCTTGCTACATAAGGTATGTGACCTCCAAAATAACTAAGGCTCTGATTGGGAGAGGCAAGGGGTCCTTGGCCCTGCAGCCTGTTGGTGTCCGTCAACCACTTTGCACCTTCCAAAAATGGGAACCTAATTTTTCTGCCTCCCTTCTTGAGTCAAAAAATGCCCACACAGCAAAGGTCTTCTCCATGGGCTACAGTTGGATAGTCAGAGTGAAATGGCCTAAGAATTTTTAATTCTCAATTTTTAATCGTATGTTTATCTATTTCAAAGGAAAGGATTGCTAGAGTGGGAAAATCTGACTTGCTTAATTTGTTCTTTTATTCAAATGACAAAGTCACCAAAAATTTCAAGTCTTCAGCATCCAAAGGACTTTTATATCAGGAGGTCAAAAAGTACATACAAGAAAGCCAGTTTTTATACAAGAATAGCATTTTCTAACCCCAATTAATTTCATGTGTATTTATTTTTCATGGCAATCTGGAGTTAAAATTTTATCACATACATATACTACTTACGTTTAACTCGAAGGTGGGCACTAGATTTGGCATTGGCAGCTTGGAAATCTACACCTCCAGTCTGGTCCAGGCGGCAGTTGTGTAAGATAAGAACATGGATCTTGCCTTCTTCTTTAATTTCACATTCCTGTGCCAAAGAATAGAAAGATATTTCACAGTGAGTAATGTTGAGACTCTTCCCCAATAGGTATAAAATATAATGTATAAAAGGATGGTACAAATAAATGGTGATACACACAACTTTATGCATGAAATACAGCTACTGGGTACCGTCAGGAAAACTACTATGTTTAGCTATGTACTTCTTAACTAGAAACATTATAGAATCCATATAGTGTGCTGGACATAAATCAATGCAAAGGTGACCTTCCAAGTCCATTCATAGATCCCAACATCTCCCTTTTGCTACAGGTCCCACATAGAACCCGATACCATGTTTTAAATGCCCCACATGCACTCTGACTTTTCGCCTGTCTTTTTCCATCTCACACTATCTGTCTTAAGTGCTGACAGGTTCAGAAATAGCCGTACAGGTGTTTGGAGCAATGCCTCTCCCTTGAGTTTCCAGTTGGCATGAATATCATCTTCGGAGATTTCGGTTTCAAAGCGGGCTGTCTCCGTCTCCATCACCTCCACACTGTACAGGGGTCGCACCAGTTTAATTTCCCGATCTGGAAAAATGAAGGGTGATCATGTGTCATGAGTCTCTGGCAGAAATGACTCCCGTGGCATCTAGGAGGAGACTCATGGAAATTTCACCTTCAATGTCCAGCTTCCCAGAGGTCTGGTCTGTCCCACAGTCACAGGTATACTGGCCAATATCTGATTTCAAGGCTTTCTTGAGGATCAGCATACGTTTCTTGCCGTCAGCCTTAATAACAACATTTTTAGACGGCTTTATTTCCTTCCCGTCCTTAAACCATTTCACAGGTGCATCTGCTTTGCTGATTTCACACTGAAGAATCACTTCATCTTTCTCTACGCCTGTGTAATCTTGGAGCTTTCCTGTGAAGTATGGGTCTCCCTCTGCAAGTAAAGATTAAGTGGAGAGCAATCATACACTGCAAGAGCTGGGAATCACTGAGAAGGTTTATTGGTATCGGAGAGTTCCAATTATGCATAAAAATGATACCAATTGCTCATCATTTGTTATCTTCAGTTTCTAAATGTTGGAAAGGTGTACAGAACTTTAACATGATTCAAACTCATCTGCAGTATGTTTGGACTTTTAAAAAAAAGACCAATAACTTAAAAGATATCACACAGTTGAGCCTTTGTGCGTGCTCCTTTGTTATTTGTTTAATATTCCAAGTTCTTATGCATTCTCATGAAGTCTTTAAGCTTCAGATTTGAATCATTTTCTTCTATCAACAGTTTGCCATGAGAGTGTCTATAGCTTGCCATGAGTATCTATAGTTTGCCATAAAAGTGTCTCTATATATTATATATCATAAACAGATTTTCTTATAGAAAGGATCAAGGAGAATAATAAGACTTACTATATTCTTTCTACTTCTCTCTGTAGGAATCTGAAAGCCTGTTACTACTCTGAGATAATTTTGGTAAAGGAAGGAGAAAGTATTTACGCATGCTTATTTTACATGACAAGCCAGTTTTAATCTGATTTTTACAATTTTTATGAGCCTAAGAGAATGATGAGCACCTCACTTCTCTGTAGATTCAGGTAAATGTATTTCAGAAACACACTTGACAATGCATGTGATGGTTTCTCAGGCACACTTTCATTCAGTATTAGCCTCAGAAGACTATTTCACATCACACATACTCTAGCCTTTTCTGTTGGAGTCATAATGTATTTCAGTCTTAAGAAATGCCTACCCAGCACAGTGAGTTTAGCTTCTGAACTTATCCCCATGGCCTCCACTCTAATTTGGGAGGTGTCGTCAATAGACAGATCTTTGAATGTGATCGAGTGCGTTTTCCCTTCGTCGTGCATGGAGACCCGCTTGCTGGTGTGCAGACGCTGGTCATTCTTGAACCAGCTCACTGGGATGTTGTCATGGGACAGCTCCACAGTAAACACGGCATTTTCCCTTTCTTTGGCTGTCACATCCTTGAGTGGGGTCAGGAACTTGAGACGGATTCCTGTTAAAGAAAGACCAACTCTTTAGTTCCATCATTTAACAAAGGAATGTAAAATTAAATGGAAAAACCATAATTCTATAGGCAGCCTATCCAACAACAGCAACAGCAACAACAACCACCAAACTACCTTCAATGATCAGTTTGCCACTTGTGCGCTTATCTTCAGCCTCAAACATGTATTTGGCTTCGTCTTCAAAAGCTGCAGACTTGATCACCAATGAATGCCTGGTGCCATCCTTGATGAGCTCAAATCTGTCATCACCGGTGATTTCCTGGGTTCCTTTCAGCCAGCGGAATGTTTTGGGCTCCCTGGATACTTCACACTCAAATTTAGCCTCATCTTTCTCAAAGACTTTGACGTCGCTTAGAGGGGTGATGAAAATGAGCGGCAATTCTGAAAGAGAAGCCGGAGTGGACTACATCAGGGCATGCTTGCCTTCACCCCCATCAGCTCCCGGGTCTTAGCACGGAACTTTGTACAGAAAATCCTAAAAGGTGCCTCTGTGTGTGGTGTACCTTTCACTTTCAGGTTGGCTGCTGATTTAGCATTGGCGGCCTGGAAGGAAACCTCTCCAGTCATGTCCAGCTTACAGTTATAAAGAACCAAGACGTGTTTCTTCCCATCCTCGATGATTTCACAGTCCTATGAATAGAGAACATACATAGTAGTTACATATATGGGACTTCCTGCAAGCCACCAAGGAATTGTACTTTTGGGGAAGGGGAACCTAAAAAAACAGTCAACACCCTCCTATCTGATCTGCTCTTCTGTGCTCACTTACAGGAGAAGCAGTCAAAGGCTCTCCCTTTAACTTCCACTGGCCATGCACATCAGGCTCAGACAGTTCAATTTCAAAGCGAGCAGTTTCTCCAACAAACACTTCCACGCCATACAGAGGTTTCTCCACTTTTATGAGTCGAGCTGAAAGTATACAAACTTTTATGAGTGGAACTGAGCCAAGTACATTGCAACCTCTGAGATAGCAAGTTTTACATTTGGGGGTAACTCACCCTCAACAGTGACGTTGGCCTTGGTGGTGTCTGTACCACAGTCGCACACATATTCCCCTTTGTCTTTAAGCTCTGCCTTCTTGATCTTTAAGATGCGGCGCAGGCCATCAGTCTTGACGGAATGTTTGGGCGAAGGCACGATCTCTTCCCCGTCTTTGAACCATTTGACCGGCACATCTTTACTCAGTTCACACTTGAGGATGATCTCATCCTTCTCTACACCAGTCTTGTCGTGTAATTTCACGGTGAAGTAGGGATCGGCCTCTGCCAGAGACACCCATCATATTATCAGAAAAAAATGTAGGAACTGACACCTATCGAGTACTCTAGGGCCGGCCATATAGAATTGCTACCCTTTTGAAAGCTGGTCCCTCTTACCCAAGACCTTCAGATTGGCTGTGGAGCTGAGGTTCTTCACTTGAGCTTTGATCTGTGAGATATCATCCAGTGTTGTCTCCCTTATTTCCAGTTTATAAGTCTTTCCCTCAGAAGACATGAGCACCGTCCTGGTTGTGTGCAGCTTGACATCGTTTTTGAACCAGAACACGTGCATTTTTTCATGAGAGAGCTCACAGACAAAAGTTGCTGTTTCGCCTTCTTTTACTGTTTGGTCTTCCAGAGGCGATATAAACTTCAGTCTTATGCCTACAGGGCAAGCAGTCAACACATTCAGGAATGCAGGTCATTTACACAAAGAGCCTACTTTACTGTGTGGGGGTAAATGTGGCTCTTTCATGAGTCCTTTAGTTGCTTGTCTGAGATGGGGTTATTCTTCATTTTAAAAGTTAAATGTTCTGTTTGGGAGGTGTGGTTTATTTTGTGTGCACGTGTCTTCTATAACACTGGGAAAGTAATAGTGGACAATTGCCACTACTACATGGCATCCTGTCTCAATCAGGAAATAAAAGTAGGATTCCTACACACTGGGCTCTTTCAGAGCTCATCAGTGGGTTGTTACCTGTCACAAACAATTGTGCTGATGTCTTCTTGCCCTCCACCTCTGCAGTATAGACTCCTTCGTCGTCAAACTGAGAGTCGTTGATCACAAGAATGTGTTTCTTTCCATCAGCAATAATATCAAATTTGTCAGATGCCTTGATTATATCAGGCCCTTTAGACCATATGACATTTGCCTCTCTGGTGAGGACACATTCAAACCGAGCCTGTCTCTTCTCTGGGACAGTCACATCCTTCAGGGGTACAGCAAAGTCAAGCTCGATTTCTGAAAACAACAGTAAGAAAAAAGATGTTTTAGATACAGAGGGAGGGGAAAGGGAGCTGAGCCTACTCCAAGAGTTTTAAAGTCCCAGACCTTTGACTGTCAGAATGGCGGTTGTGACTGCATTGCAAGCCTGGTAGAGGACTTCGCCAGCTTGGTCCAGCTTCACTTTGTGTAAAGTTAAGAAGCGCTTTCCTCCTTCAGCTTTGATTTCACAAGTCTGAAAGAAAAATGGCCACTTGCATTACTATTTGCATGACATGAATCCCCTAGAGAGTATTTCTGATTTCTATCAAGTGTCAAACAATACACAACACACCAACAAACATATAAGCAAAGCTTAGACATTAGAATAGTTTACCAAATTCTACCCAAGTTGTCCACCAAGAATGCAGTAAAAGATTTCCCTCCTTTGAGAGTTTAGAAACCCATATGCACTGTTATTAAATAAAGCCTGCATATCAAATTTAACGAGACGAGTGACTTTTACATGACTGGTAACTTCAAATGGGAGACACTCACAGGCGAGGGCCGCAGCAGCTCTCCCTTCAGCTTCCACTCCCCAGGAATGTCTTCCTCTGAGATTTCTGCATCAAAGCTGGCGCTTTCCTTCTCATAAATGGTGACATCTTCTATCGGCTTAAGCAGCTCGACTTCGCGCTCTGTATCAGCCAGAGAGAAAGCAATGCAATGCTTTAGATGATCTGGCCATATGCCACTTTTTTTAATGTAAGAGTTTCATATTGCATGTAATATGTTTTGATCAAATCCACCCCCTCTAATTCTTGACTTACCTACTCCTTTTTCCTTCCAACATCATGTGATCACTACTTTAAAAGACAAATAGAACTACTGAGTCTGCCTAGTGCTACCTCTGTGTGCCTTGGTGTAGGCTCATCTACTATTTCATTTTTGTATTTTTTTTGGCGTGTTATTTTGCTTTTCGCACACATAAAGTTGATCTTGAAGAGTGACAGGTAAGATTCTTATACCTCCAAGCGTCAGCTTTGCTGGGTATCTTTTCCCTTCAATTTCCACCGCGTACTCGTCAATATCTTCTGGCATAGCATTCTTAACTTTGAGAATGAGATGGTTTCCCTCTTTCAATATCTCAGTCTTGTCATTGGGTTCCAAGGGGATCTCATCATAACCTTTGAACCACTTGACATTTGGCGTGTCTTTGGCTATGTCACAGGTGAAGACCGCTGTCCCCTTGGGCTTCACGTGCTGATCTCGGATAGGTTTCACAAGCCATTCTCTAATGATTTCTGTTGGAGACAAAGTGAGAGTGAATGAGTCCTTTAGGAGATTTCAAAAATAGGAAAAAAAATTCATGAGACTGGATGTAATTTATGTACAATATACTGATATTCCTCCTTTTAGATAAGGTATCAATGAGACTTCTGGTCTTCAGACATTGAGAAAGTTATTCTATTTCCTTAGCATAAAAAGAACAATTTCCTAAATACATGTATATATGTGTATATATACATATACATATATATATATATACCTATATGTACATATAGGTATATATGTGTATATATACACATTGTAAGATAGTTCTTATATAATGTATATATACATATTCATAGATATACACATATATACATATACATACTGTAGTATATCTCTTAGATGTAGGTCTCACTTTGTTGCCTACACTGGTCTCAGGTTCATCTGCTCAAGCATCCCTCTCCCGTCTGCATCACATGTACTCACCTACTACTTTTACACAGGAAGAACATTCCAGGTTGTTGGCATTTTCCACAGTCACGGTGTACGTTCCGGCATCAGTGTCATCTGCATCATTGATGGTGAGGGCCCGCATCAGGCCAATGACACCAGGCACAATTCTGCCAGGTTTCTCCACCACGATCTTACCATCCTTCCTCCAGACCACATCACGTTCTTTGTTCAACTCACAGCTCAAGTACAATGGCTGCCCCTTGACCACCGTGACTTCTTCCTCCAGCGTCTTCACAAAGCGCACAGGAAGTTCTGTGGAGAATTTCAATGAGATTTAAAGTTTTCAATGAATGTTGCTACTGAGGTCTCTCTTGTAAAGCTTAATATAGATCATGTGCAGAACTGAAAGTTACCTTCTACGATGAGCTTAGCAGTGGAAGTCTTTTCTTTATTTCCCAAACGTAGCACGCAGGTGTATTCACCAGCATCAGAAAGCTGAACGTCAATGATATGCAGCTTCCTGTCTTTGCCATCTGCAATGAATCTGTGCTTTGGGCTTTCACGGATGTTGCTGCCATCCTTCATCCAGGTTGTAATGGCCGTGGATGGGGAGACCAAACATTCAAAGATGGCAGAAGAGCCCACAGACTCTGCCTCTGTCAAAACGATGTCTTTGATTTCTTTCACGAATTTCAGTGGCACAGCTTTCAGTTGGTAGGTGAACGGGGCTTCGTCTGGAGGTTTCTCTCCTCCACTTCCTGGTCTGAGCTTTTTCCTTTCAGCTTCTATTGGTGAAGGAGTCTTTTTGGCTACACCTAATTCAAAGCAAAGTGGAGAGTTAACTGGGCATCTCCATAGGCATCACAAAGTCTATGTAAAGTGATGAGGAGACAGGAATAGAGAAATAAAATCAGGCTAGAAGAGATGACTCAGCAGTTAAGAGCACTGACTGATCTTCCAGAGGTCCTGAGTTCAATTCCCAGCAAACACATGGTGGCTCATAACCATCTGTAATGAGATCCAATGCCCTCTGGTATGTCTGAAGAGAGCAAAGTCTACTGTACTCACATAAATAAATTAAGAAAAAAAAACTTGTCAATTGGAAACTCAGACATGAAGATGAAAAGACCCTAGAAATAATAAGCATATTTCATTTTCTCAGCTTTCATTTCTGTGTGTAAAATATCCAGTTTAATGTAGAATTAACATACATACATATGAATAAAAAATCAAGAAACAAATTCATTACGGTAAAGTTTGTTATTTTTATAATACCTACTTGAATAAAATTAGTAGCAATGTCAGAAATAAAGATTATTATAGAATTTGGAAACATTTCCCCTTGAGTGTAAAGTCTTGGAATTCACAAGGTAAAATGCTAGCACAGGTCTGAGGGACATGAAACTCACCTTTGATGGGACCTTTTGGCTTGGCGGCCTCATCCTTAGGTTTGGCTTCTGAAATTAAAAAGATTGGCATTTGTGAAATTTTCATACTTATCAGTAAGCCATCTGGGATGAGTCATGTTCTTGATTATAAATATTAATATATAAAGAGAAACCAGTTTCTTTTACAGAAAATTTAAATTATATTAAAGAGTTCAAACATCAGTAGTGAGTATGTTAAGTTTGGGCCTATATTAAATCAAATATATTCACAAAATTGTGAAACCATCAATATTTATTTATGAAACTTGTATCATCTCAATAGTCAGTAGTTTTTGAAATGTCACTATAGGACGCAAGGGTATGATTTGTCCCATGAGAATCCCTATTTATGTTTTTCGAGAGTTTGCCTCCTAGAGTTTTATCACCACCAAACACCCATTAGTTAATCTCAAAAGAATATGTAAGAAATGCCTTGCAGGACTGCAGAGCACAGTGAAGACACAGTATGTATCCACTGGGTGATATGTTAGGTGGAGTATATCAGATGAAAAAAATGTAAAAGTTTAACCATACAGCCCAGGACTTGACAGGATGCTCTAACTTTAATCCAGTGTGAAGCCATACATACATGTTAACAGGATCCATACCTGCTTTCTTTCCGACCACAGGCGCTGTAACGGGGGCAGCGATGGGAGTGGGTGTGGGCTCGATGGGCGGAGCTTTCATGGTTTTCACCTCTGTGGAGAGAAGATGCTCACTGTATTAAGGCATCCGCTTGTCACCTCCTAGGATAACTACGTTTGGTAGCCTATTGGCCTTTCATGATGTAATAATGCTGAGATCTCCAAAAACCTAGTTTTTCTAAGAGTGCTATCTAAGTATATTGAAATATCAGAAATCATTTGAAGCACAGTGATTTTCATGTTGTTTAATGTACATCACTTTAATCTAAAAGAGTATCTTTTACTTTTTTTCATTTGTTACATGTCATTTATGTGGAGCTCAAAAAGCATTCACCTTGAGAGTAAGCTTGTTTACCTGGCTCAGGCTTTGGCTTCGGTTCAGGTCCAGGAAGAGGTATTGCTGGCTTAATTTCAGGAACTAAAGTAATTCACAGAAATAATCAGGTTATCACAATACTTCATAAGTTTTTCACAAAGTCATAACTATAACTAAGCAAACTTAATATACACAAGGATATTATTATTTATATATATGGTTATCAATATATATATATGGTTATTAATAAAATATTACAAAAATATAGCAAGAATTGGATTGGATTGAAGTTGTTATTCATCTCATTACTCATGCCTAGTAACTTATTTAACAAGAATGTGATTATTAGCAAATTGCACAGGAAGGTGAGGAAGAAGGATGCCTGGAGTGCCTGGTCAGGACGTCAGGATGATGATACTGGGATGCTATGTGAATGCACTCTTAGAGACAACCAAGAACATGTCAGGAGAATCATACCTTTGGTTGGTTCTGGAACTTTCCTCTCCTTTGGTGTAGGCGCTGGAGGAGCTTCAACTTCAACAGCTTTTGGAGGTGGTTGTGGCTCTTTAAGGAGAGAAGGTCATTGTCTAGTGTTAATTCAGAAAGCAGGCTACCAGAAAACCCTCACTGAAACTCTCATAGCATTCTCAAAAAGTCTAGTGATGGTTTTTATGCAAATTGTATTTTATAGACTGGTTACTATTTTTTCTCATGACTGCACTTCCATTTTTTTTCATTCTTTCATCTACTTGTTTCCAACTTCTGATATCTCTCCCCTTGTAAACCAGACCTATAACAGTCTTAGTAATAACTCCTTTTGACAATAGGCAAATGAGAGATGTTAATTCCCAGATTTAGGAAGCATTGCTAAAACTCTCTCATGAATTTATTCCATGGCAGTAGATGATTCCAGCCATTCTCATGGAGAGAACTTATAAAGCAAAGCAATATAATAATGATAATAATAATAATAATACTGATATGGAGAAATTCATGAATGGTTTTGGAAATTATTAATACTGATAACAGATGCCCTACTTGTCCCTAGCCAAAAGACCAAGAAGTGTTTGTATTTGGGAGGTACTGTAAAATATTGATACATAAAGCAGACAATGGAACATATATAAAACAGACAGATGAAATATGAAGCTATGTTGATGTTGAACTTCAATTATGTTTACAAAATAAACCTTTTGTAAATTGTCCACTTTGATGAAAGAGAATTTCATAAATTATCATTTATGAAAAATGATTCCTACCTTCTGGTTTTTTAACTTTTTCTACTTTTTTAGGTTCTACTTTAGGTTCTTCTTCTTCAGGTCTCTTTCTTAGAACTTAAAAGACAAAAAGGTTTATATGTAAACCAAGATGAGCAAATGAAGATGTTGAATAAACTTAACGAACACAGATGATGTGCAAGCAAGGGCAATGAAAGGCATGCAGCTAGCACAGTGGGAGACTCGCATGTACATGAGAAATGCCTTCATTTCCCACAATCCCCCAAACAACATCTGTTATGTTAATTCATATCAGACTTAGAAACTCTGCATCTCTCTCTAGATTCTATGCCCAGAGACAACTGTGGGGCAAAACTGGTTCAAATAAAAAAATTATTTGAATAGCAACAAATTCTAATAATTAAACAATTTATTGACAACTACTTGAATTAAGAGTAGTTTAAGTGCAGAAATTGGAATGAAGCTTAGAGATCAATAACTGTATATGAAAGAAGGTTAGAATTTTATTTTTGTACTTTGATTCTAATTTTTTTCATGTTTAGTAGGAAAGATGTTTAGTTTTATAAAAAGTATTATTGGTTGTGGTGGTCTTGTGTTATACTGAAATTGAATATATTTAGGCTTAAGTAGTTGTGTATACAGTATTTTAAAAGTTGAGTATATTTTATTTCACAATTTAGTGATGAAAAATGACACCCAAGGTCATTGTTGTTAGAATATTAACAGTTTAGTTATATCTGTTAACATTATCCATTTCAAAATACTGTGAATGCTCACAAAATATCTGCCTTCTCTCTAAAAAGATTCAGAAATGATAACCTTTAATTTTTAGTAGCACTACATTCAAATTTTGATGGAGAATGTAATAAAATAAAATCAAGGGCAGAAGTATTTTGTGAGCTTTCAGGGTGAGTCCATTTTCCGAGCTGTTGAAAATTGATATCTGGTAGAGAAGTACTGTACCGCTTTTCAGCACCACCTCCTCCTTTGGCTGAGGCTTAGGTTCAGGAAGTAATTTGCGAACTTTCTTTTCAGCTGTAGGCACTTAAAAGGATATGAGTTCAAATTTGGTGTGAATTCATATAAAAATGGAATTTCAACAAAAAGTGACTCTACTCAAACCAGTTTAACTAGAGCACGTCAAGGAGCCATTTCTGTTTCACAAAAATTTACAGAATTCAAAAGCAGATGATAGACTTAAAGTTCTTTGCTCAAACGTCTGTACCATCTCTCGAGAGTTCACTCACACTGACTGCAAATCTATTTTAGTGAGTTTCGAATCTGTTGGTCTATAACGGTTTTAGGAATCTTTCATCAAAATGCAAGGGTTCTCAATGGCACCTCTGCTTCAGTCCATAGCTGTTTTACTTGTGTACATTGGCATTGTTGTCCCCTGAATGACACACACTGCAGGATGCAGGCAGAGGTTCCTGCCACTGTGTCATCTACTCTATTGATAGAAACAGAAAACCAGAGCATGTGCTGTGAGCCTTGATATTGAAGAAAGATCAATATCTTTCTGAACATTCTCCTTTTAAAAAATAAAACAAAAATTATTGGAGTCTGATTTCAAAGCCAGGGTCAGAAGCTAAATTATTCAGAAATTCTGATAATCTTTTTGAACTTAAATGAGCAAGGAATTATAGATGTCTTGTTTCTACAGTGAACGCCAAGCATAGCAATGATGCCATGTTATAGAACAAACTTCATTATCATAATCATATAATATATGGACTTAAATATGAAGATAATTTCAAACCAGAACTCAGAAACCACTGAACCACTTTGAAGCTATTCCTTTTGATGCACAGTTTTGTTCAATTACAATTAATTTGCGTTTCTTAGATATTTTTATGAAATTTCCTGTTTGGTGCTCTTCAGCCATTCATTGACTTTCTTTTAATGTGATAAAGATCATCCTGCTTAAATTTTACTTCAAAAAATATAAGCATAAAAGAGTCAAATACATATTCAATTTAAAGTAATCATGTTTGATAATGCTAAATGTTTGAAGTAAAATTTTGGCTGAACATTCATAAATTGTAACTATGATAAATTACACTGATCTTCATTACTATTTATGAATTATCGGTGGTTTTAATGGAAAATTATTTTCATTGATTGAACCTATATAATAATGTAAGTTGAAAATGGCAAAACATACATTTCTTTACTTCTACAATACATATAATGAAAGTATATTAATGTCATAACGTTTTTAGTTTATTTTTAAGATGTTGATGTTCAAAACTCATACGTTATTGTAGCTATTGTTTTTAAAGAAACCATAGATTAATACATGCTAATTTAATCCTTAATAATTTACAAATTTAATCCTTTTATAGTTTAATTGACCAAAATTATTTAGAAACTCCATTTTACGAATTGGGAAATAAAAGATCATATGGATGATTACTCTAAAATTCTGGGATGGGATATGCAATTACTGTGACAGAGCTCTGACACCCAGTGAACTTATTAGAGACTTTATTTATTCTTAACTGATATTTTCCAGATTTATATGATCTCATTTGTCTTTATGGGTTAATTTGATACAGAAATGACTATCCAAAGGAAAATTGCTTTGACAAATAACCTACACTGATGGTATTTCCCTAAAACTCTGGGCACCTGCAAGGCTGCCTCAAGTTAGTGAGAAGAAAGTAGGCAGGAAGTCAGAGGCAATGGACATCCCCAGAGATTGTCCAACAGTATGGCAGGAGAACACTATTTGCAATGTTTTTCACACAGATGAAAATGCTGATGTCCAAACAAACCACCCAAAGCTTGCTTGTTCAGCATTTTGACCTGAGTTGTCTCCTGATATCAATTTCATCTAACTAGTAGAGTTTGCTATTATTTAGTTAAAAAATGCAAGTGGACATATGGAAATGTAAGACACAGATCAACAGTATGCATCCATATGATATATGAAATTGATGGGAGACATAGGAAGCACCAACACTCGTGAGCTAGGACCATCAAAGCCACAAAAGTACATGAAATGAATGAAACTATTCTACTTCCCTGTCATTAAGAGAAAGAGGGGGAGATGGAAGAGCATGCTAAGATGGCACAAAGAGAGCATGGAGTCGGATGGCATGGAGTCAGATGGAGAGACAACCTGAGACCTTGCATGTGGCTCAGCCAGCCTGTGAGATACCTTTTAGTGGTGCAGGCTCCACTTTTTCCACAACCTCAGGTTTTTCAGGAACTTTCTTCTTTGAAACAGCTTTAAAGAATTTTAAAGCATATAGTTTCATTATTTGTATACTTAATCTGAAGCAAACAATTTTTTTTTTAACCACAAGAATCAAAGCCAAGCTTCTCTTATAACCAGAAAGCATTAATAACAGCCAAGGACAGCCACAAAAGAACATTCAGAAAGAAGCCACAAGGCAGGAGAGTAAAGTGTAGTTTTGTTCCATGGTTGGATTGTATATAACGACCAGTCAAGAAAGAAGAGGATTTCTAATCTTCACAGAGGGCATTTTACACCAAGGGACCTGTATTTCAAATATGTGTCCCCATAACACATCAATCAACAGATGGATTACATTCAGAGGAGCCTGCTTCCTTTGTCACCTAAAACCCAAGAAGGTTTGAACAGGCCAAGAATCACTCAAAGTATCTCTAGAAGATTCTGACTCTGTGCATGTTTAAACACTTACGAGAATTTCTTATGTAAGATTGTACCTGAACATTTTAGACTGGGAAACATAACACTGCAAACAAGATAGCTTTGAAAATAAAAATATTTAAAAAATAAAACTATTGCATGTATATCATATAAAACATATGATCAGAAAATATGCTTTTGAGATTCAAGATATTAAATAATACTGCATCAATTCAAAGGAAAAAATGAAAGTATGAAGAAGCTTCTATAAAGAGGTGATAGATATCAAATGAATTAAGAACACACTTTCCAGCTAGCCTGAGGACCATATAGACCACGGCTGGCGTTCTATTAGGCTTAAAATAAAGAAAGGCAGGAGAGCAGCAGTGATGAGGTGCTCACACAGTCTTTTCATAGTATATGCACACACCAGCTATTGGATCCTACAGGATGCTACTTATATTTCAAAGAGCATGCAGTTATTTAAGAACCAAGTTCTGACTTCTACGTAAACTTATTTACTGCAATGTTAAAACCATCTCTCAGAGACTCTTTAGACATTCCACATGCTTATGACCAAGATAAGCATAGCAATCATGCTTTGAAATAAAAGTCTTCCTCCCCATCCCACAAGGAAAGTTAGTTGGGTACCCTCTGCATTTAGATGTCAAGGACGCTGCTCAGTGAACAGTCTGACATTGGGGCAGCAGGCATGGCTTCAGAACATGACCCAGGACCCCTGGGCAGTGTAAACACATTTCTACAGTTACCACAGCATGGCCATGACTGAACACAGGCACTCCCAGCCGCGATGCATTCCTTGAAAGCAGCATGTCCACAGACCTTTGAAGCAGGTTAACAAGGCAATGGAGGTAGCACTTTGTACCTTTAAGTTGGAACATTTTCTCCTTCACATCTTCCTTAGGCGGAGAAGGAGCAGGCGCTGGGGGTCTTGGTTTGAGTTTTGGTTTCTCGATAACCTTCTTTTCAGGCTCAGGTTCTTGAAAGAGTATTGCAGAAGTGTTCATTGGAATGTGTATATACAGTATATGTGGTAGAAACATGTATATATGAAGTAAAAAGTCTATTTTGACATAAAACACAAAATAACATTGAATACACAAATGATGACTTATATAACAAGAAATTAACAAAAGCATACAGATGAACCACATTTACATTAGATAGAGCACATATAACGGACAACATAAGAACAGATGCACATATAAAGAATGTCCTACATATAGATGGGAAGACTTACTATACATATAGGAAAACACAAATCATATATAGGTCAAGATGAAGATAAAGAAGAAACAAGTATGATGATTTATGTTCAGCTAACTGGATACCTTGTACTGGGATTTCTTCTGGCTGTGGTTCCAGTTCCGGTTCTTCAGGTTGAATAAACTTTTCAATTTCACGTTCTTTAAAGAATGTCAACACAGGATGTAAGATTGTAACATAAAGGTGTTCACACAGACACAACAAAAATTTAACATAGATGCAAAGAGTCACATAACAAAACCATACAATACATGCAAGGTAGTTGCTGCAAAGGAGGGGAAATTTCCATTTTCTTTTTTTTTACTTGCATTGGGTATTGGGCCAGAGTCTCCTCTCCTCCTCTCCTCCTCTTCTCCTCTCCTCCTCTCCTCCTCTCCTCCTCTCCTCCTCCTCTCCTCCTCTCCTCCTCTCCTCCTCTCCTCCTCTCCTCCTCTCCTCCCCTCCCCTCCTCCCCTCCCCCCCCCTCCTCCTCCTCCTCCTCCTCCTCCTCCTCCTCCTCCTCTCCTCCTCCTCCTCCTCCTCTCCCTTTCCTCTGCTTTTCTTGTTTTCTTTAAGACCAGCTCTTACTATGTAGACCACACCATGCTGATCTCCAACTAACAGAGACTCACCTGCCTCTCTCTTTTGAAAGCTGGGATTAAAGGCAGGCATCACAAGCCTAGGGTTTTACTTATGGTAGGGAATCATTCTTACCACTGAGCTACATCCCAGCCTCTAGATGTTAATTTTCTTACACTTGAACTTTCTGTTAATGACCAGTCTTTTATGTTGATGGTAGATGACCTGACTTGAAACTCCCTACTGGCAATCATTTGGGGATCCAATGTCATTAATCAGACTCTGCATCAGTAAGCTGAACTTTTCAGAATTGTTAGTTTTCATTGAGACTAAGCACATTCTAACTCAAGATTCTAAGTTTCTAATTCAAAAAGAAGCATAATTGCTTGCCAAAAAGGTAGTCAGGGCTGCTCCTGTATATGATTTAGGTATCTTTGCATCACTAAGAAGTTCCCAGGATGTGAAAGACAGACGTTTATGTATGTGTATACCTTCAACAGGGGATGTCTCTTTTCTACCAATGGTAATGGTTGCTTTCTCTTCATAGATTGTCTCCTCAGGAGTCTCTTCCACTTAAAAACAGTTACAGTGTTTTAGGCTGTATTCAGACTAGAACCCCATAACTGCTAAGTTATACCCTTCAATGCATTATTTAGCTATCTTAAAACACCAAGAGTATCAACACACACAACAGACAACAGATAACTATATAAGATCCACCAATAACTAAGGCAAAGAGATGAAGCTGGTATCATCTTTCCAAGATGTAAAGAGCACCATGTACCTGGGGCAGGAGGTGCCTCTGGCTCTTCAGGCACAGGAACAGACTCTTTCTTTTCTGGGGCAATTTTCTTGGGTGCTTCTGGCACTTTAAAGACATTAATTTTGTTTATCATTAAGAACTTAGAAGATGAACAAGATTCTTCAAAAGGCTGACAAAGAACACAGTGCAGAGAGCTAGGATCTTGATCTCAGAAGATGTCATAGGGAAAATGGTTTCTGAATCGTGGAAATATAGATATTCCTTACTAGACAGATGTTGACACATGAGAAAACACTTGCTTTATCCTGTCTGGGTAAACAGTCCTGCAAATGGTAGCTCTTTTTTTTTAATGCAAATGACCTCAGGATTGACATATGTAACCTTGACCCTACACTCCTCATACTTATTCCTAACTTCCATACCTGAAAAATAAGGAATCCATCCACCATTTCTTTCTAACAAACAGCCCAGAATCCAGTGAATTATTCTCTTGGTCACTTAACCTCAGCTCCTACACTGATCTTGTTTTCTTAGCACTGTGGGCAGTTATTTTCTACAGTCCAAGTCTACTCATTTATATTCTGCAAAATCTTTAAAGCCTCCCGCTGCAGATGTGTACAAAATGAGAAACTCTTATTCCTGCAAAAACACCTTTCTATCTGGTGTTATCTTTCAAGATGATCTGCAAATCTACACCCAAATTACACTTTACCTGAGAGCCCCTGAAATTTTAGATACTTCTGTGTTTGGATCTTTCATTATATCCTCCCCTCCTTTTCTAATTTTTGTATGTAAAAAAAAAATATCAAAATAAAAACCATTTATTCTATAGACCATAGAAAGCTATAGCCTTTTTATAGTCTCTCTACCTAAATCTTTGCTTGGTCTGTTTCTGTCACTCACTGTACTGTTTGGAATGTTATCACTTCCTATCTACAGAGTTGTCCAATCTTCCTATTCTCCCACCATATATTAGTTGCCTGAAGATGGAAGCATGCTTTACATGTTTGAAACTATCATCTTCTTGATAGCAATATTCAATCCAATATGGTGAATTGAACTGCTGATGCCCTTTCTAGCCCTGTAACCATGGACTATATCAACCCAAGGATCAGTTTCTCCATCTTTTTGTCTCTCTTCACTGTCATATTTCTATGAGATGTGCTTTTACATGAGCTCCGCCTTTTTTGTTCTAAGTTGTTATCAAATGCTTAGTGACTGGAGATGTATGTTTCTTCTTGACAGATACCTTTTTCTGGAAGGACTTCTGGTTTTTTGGTAACAGGCACAGGTTCTTTCTTGACTGGAACGAGTTTCTTCGGCACCTCAGGGACTTTGAAGATATTAGTTTTGTTTTAGAAAGACAATTTGAGAACATTTTAAGAGTAAAAATATCTATAATTAATAGAGTAGTATTAGATTTAATGGAAACAAGTGAGGGCAGTTTTGTCCTTGGTTTGTCATAAGTAAAAGGACTCTTACTGGATCCTACTTCTTCTAGACTAAGCGCTTAAAAAGGATGTGTCAGATGATGGTGTGAATACCTTCAGCTTCTGGTGGTTCTGGCTTTTTAAGGACCGGAACTTTCTTCGCTGGCACAGCTTTCTTTGGTACCTCAGGCACTTTAAAGATATTAGTAGTGTTTAATATAAAAGTATAAGATATTCACATTAGCTCTGCAAGTCTGGACAACACTGTAACATATAGATGACAGTTAACAGACACAGCACAGCATGATACACAACAAACTGCATTTTAAATAACATAGAAATTATGTAAACATGTATTTTAACATGAATACCTTTAGGAGGTGGAGCTTCTGGTTTTTTAATGACAGGAAACTTCTTCTCTGGGACAACCTTCTTAGGCTCTTCAGGCACTTGAAGAATAGGAATTTCTTTTAGAATCAGGTATTTGCAAGCGCAAAGCAAGTGACAAACTCATTTTAAAAACCATGCATTTTTATATGTAGGTAGATTGTAGATTTTGGTAGGTAGGTAGCTTTTAAAATTCTGTAGGTTTTATAAGTGAAAATAATGTTCTCTTTTGTTTTCTTTTGCCAGCAGTGGCAAATTTCATAAAGAAGTTGGAAGATAGATACTGCCATCTGGTGTGGAATCCACACAGAACTCAAGCAACCACACTTTCCTGACTGATACCTGGTGCAGGTGGAGGTGGGGCTTCATACTCTTCCTCCTCTACAACAGGAACTGGCTCCTCCTCCTCAGCAGTGACTGCTTCCGGTTCTTCATATACTTTAAAGATATTAGTCGATTGTATTTCAGTGTGTGGGACAAAATTATAAAGCACAGAAAACACCCAAAGAAGTCACCTTGGATTCTTCCCTCGATGTGGTTTTTATTAAGATGATATTTATCCCAGTTGCCTGATTTCTGTGTGTACTGATCTGAATGCTTAGAAAAGCCCTTGCGTTTTAATGTCATTCACACCCATCAATGTCCCCACCTCATTCCTTATGTACATCATCAGTACATGTACTGTGCTCAGTACAAACCATAGTGACTGCGACCTGTGACTTGTGTAGCCATTGCTGACTGGCAATTTGAGGTCAGAGCTAATTTAGATAATAAAAATGAAGAACATGACCAAGGAAGAGAGAGTGATAGGAGAGCCAAGAAGATAAAGTCGGAGTTACAAATAGTCATACATGGCAAGCTAACAATGGCCCTGTGTGTACCTTCTGCGGGAGGAGACTCCACTTTCTTGGCAACAGGAATGGCTGGTTTCTCTTCAATGACAGGTTTCTTTGGCACCTCTGGCACTTTAAAGATAGTATTTAGTTTTACTTTTGGGTAGTCAAGAAGCACAAGACATTTATTTTATTCTGACATCACATTTTGCCCAAATAACCCGGGGACAGATAGATCCAAGGAGGAAACTGGCAAAGTCAGTGCCCGAACTTGGATCTCCATCTAATGTGCGGACTATAAAGTATCACAAAATGATGATTGCAAAACTCTTCAGTGTTGCTAAACAACACTTTTATTTTTTTTGAAGGTGGTGATGTTTTAAAAACATCCTGTAAGCTCTGAACTCCCAGAAACACTTTTAAAGGTGTGCTTATGAGAAGACTGACAAAGAGTTTGACATTGAAAACACTGGGGACTGAGATGGAGTACCTTTCTGAAGAGTCTGATTACTGACATGTACCTTTGGCTGGTGGGACTTCTGGCTTTTTGGGAACAGCCACTTTCTTTTCTGGGACAACTTCTTTCGGAACTTCGGGCACTTTAAAGATATTAGTATTTTAACATTGTGAACAAGCGGCACTGGTTATCTGTCACATCCACACAACAGAACACTATTTAAGAACTGGGTGGGGACTATTCTCGCCTCTATCCAGTAATCCACCTCCACAAGTACCTTTAGCAGGTGGGGCTTCTGCCTTTTTGGGAACCACAGAAGGCACTTTCTTTTCAGGGGGCGCTTCCTTAGGCACTTCAGGCGCTTTAAAAGATATTAGTAGGTTTTAACTTGTAGTTTCAATGATGTGGAAATCGTTAAGAACAGTTTTGGAATATGACATTTCAGACACTGATCTGCAAGAAGCTAACAGCAGCGAAAATACCTTTCGCTGGTGGGGGTTCAGGTTTCTTGACAACAGCAGGGGGCGCTTTCTTCTCAGGGACAGGCTTCTTAGGTGGCACTGTCACTAAAGGTAGGAGAATTTATGCTTTAGAAACAGCAAAGACAAGCAGAAGAAAGACAGCCCAACCAGCCCAGCACTGGGAGGACCAGAAGGGTAAAGACAAGTCTAAACACTCCAGGAGGTTGGCCAAGTACCTTTTGGAGGGGGAGCTGGTACTGGTTCTTCCACAGCCTCCTCTGGAGGCTCTTCTGGGACAATCTCCTCTTCAGGTTCCTCATACACTTTAAAGACAGAGCCCCTGTTAGTGGTAGGCTCGACTGACATGTATGACACATTTAGAAAAAAAAAAACTTTTACAATACAAAGACATTTCATCTTTTCAAAGATAACAGTTTGAAGAGTTTCATTATTACCTTCGGGGGGAGGGCTTTCCGGTTTGGGAGGAATGGCCTCAGGGATCTTCCTTTGGGGAACAGCTGCTTTCGGCACCTCAGGCACTTTAAAGATATTAGTAGTTTCATGATTAGACAGAGTAAACAAATGGACACCACCAAGCTCAGTGACATGGGGGTGGCTACCTTCAGCAGCTGGGACTTCAGGCTTTTTAGGAGCTGCTTCTGGCATTTTCTTCTCAGGGACAACTTTCTTGGGTGCCTCTGGCACTTGAAAGAGATAGTGAAATTATCCTTAGGACCAGTGATGGCCCCTGGGACAGATTTTTCAAGAGAGAAAGACTTAGATGCTATGATGCCTAAGGTCAAGAGCAAATACCTTTCACAGGTGGGGCTTCTGGCTTTTTCTTAGGTGCTACTGGCACTTTCTTCTCAGGGACAACTTCCTTGGGTGCCTCTGGCACTTGAAAGAGATTAGTGAGCACATTTAAGACACATGACACACCAGGACAACATATTTTCTAGAGTAGAAGAGCTTTGTCTTAAGAAGCCTCAGGTCAGTGACAAGTACCTTTGGCAGGTGGGGCTTCTGGCTTTTTGGGAGGCACCATGGACACCTTCTTTTCAGGAACAACTTCTTTGGGAGCCTCTGGCACTTCAAAGAGATCAGTGAAAGTCCACTTAGGCTTAGAAGAGTAGTAGGCCAAAATATTTTCAAGAGTACAAGAGTAAGATCTCATGAACCCTAAAGTCTGTGAGAAATACCTTTGGCAGGGGGGGCTTCTGGCTCTTGAGGGGGCACCAGGGGCACTTCCTCTTCAGGGAAGACCTCTTCAGGTGCCTCAGGCACTTAAAAGAGATTAGTAAAACTACATTAGGATGTCTGACTAGTAGGATGAAGAGTAAGAGAATATTGTGAAACTTCAGGCCAGGGACAAGTACCTGTGGCAGGTGGGGCTGCTGGCTTTTTAGGAGGCACAAGGGACACTTTCTTTTCAGGGATGACCTCTTTGGGCTCCTCAGGCACTTCAAAGAGATCAGTGGTATTATACTTAGATCTTACGGAGAACACAGAACACACTGTTTTTTCAGCAGTTGTAGAATTATTGTTTCTGAAAATGTCACTGTCAAGTACCTGTGACAGGTAGGGTTGCTGGCTTCCTAGGAGGCATAACTATTTTCTTTTCAGGGACAATTTCTGGCAGTTAAAAAGACTAGTAGTCTGTTTTGTTTGTTTGTTTGTTTGTTTTGTTTTTTCATTTTGGGCAATAAAGTACGTGAACTAGAAATGTTTTCAGGAACAGAAGTTGTTCATTCTGAAGAACAAGAAGACAACTTAAAAATACCTGTGATAGGTGGGGCTTCAACTTTTTTGGGTGGGGCCATGGGAGCTTTCTTTTCTGGGGCAACTGCTTGAGGAGCCTCAGGCACTTGAAAGATAGTAGGAGTTATGGATTCAAGTTAGAGACAGGCCATGAACTAAAGCTTCTCAAGAGCAAATACAGTATTTCTTCTGAAGAAGGTCTGTGTGACATGTACCTGGAACAGTTGTGACTTCTGGCTTTTTAGGAGGGGGCGCTGGCCTTGTCTTTTCAGGAGCAATTCCTTGGACTTTGGGCACTTAAAAGATATTAGTAGTTTTATATTTAGTTAACAGCAATGCACACATTCAAGAACAGGAGAGACATTTCTTCTGAAGATTAATGCAGCTGACATGTACCTGGGACAGTTGTGGCTTCTGGCTTCTTAGGAGGTCCCACTGGCCTTGTCTTTTCTGGGACAGTTTCTTGGACTTCAGGCACTTAAAAGATATTAGTAGCTTATTACTTAGGTTAGTGGAGACAATGGTCTACATTGTCTTTTATGCAAAGAAGAGAGATTTCTTCTGAAGGTCTGTGTGACAAGTACCTGAGACAGTTGTGGCTTCTGGCTTCTTAGGAGGTCCCACTGGCCTTGTCTTTTCTGGGACAGTTTCTTGGGCTTCAGGCACTTAAAAGATATTAGTAGCTTATTACTTAGGTTAATAAAGAGCAATGGTCTATGTTTGTCTTCAAGAATGGAAGAGACATTTCTTCTGAAGTCTCATTTAGCTGACATATACCTGGCACAGGTGTGGCTTCTGCCTTTTTAGAAGGTCTTGTCTTTTCTGGGACAGTTTCTTGGACTTCAGGCACTTAAAAGATATTAGTAGTATTATATTTAAGTTAATAAAGAACAATGGTCTATGTTTGTTTTCAAGAATGGAAGAGACATTTCTTCTGAAGATTAGTTCAACTGACATGTACCTGGGACAGTTGTGGCTTCTGGCTTTTTAGGAGGTCCCACTGGTCTTGTCTTTTCAGGGACAGTTTCTTGGACTTCAGGCACTTAAAAGATATTAGCAGTTTTACAGTTAGGTTAATAAAGAACAATGGTCTATATTTGTATTCAAGAACAGTAAAGAGATTTCTTCTGAAGAAGGTCTGTGTGACATGTACCTGGAACAGTTGTGGCTTCAGGCTTTTTAGGAGGGGCTGCTGGTCTTGTCTTTTCAGGGACAGTTTCTTGGACTTTGGGCACTTAAAAAATATTAGTAGTTTTATATTTAGTTAATTAACAGCAAAACACACATTTGCTTTCAAGAATGGGAGAGACATTTCTTCTGAAGGTTAGTTCAGCTGACATGTACCTGGGACAGTTGTGGCTTCTGGCTTTTTAGGAGGTGCTGCTGGTCTTGTTTTTTCAGGGACAGTTTCTTGGACTTCGGGCACTTAAAAGATATTAGTAGTTTATTACTTAGGTTAGTGGAGACAATGGTCTACATTGACTTTCAAGAATGGGAGGAAGATCTTTCTGAAGGCTAGTTCAGCTGACAAGTACCTGGGACAGGGGTGGCTTCTGCCTTTTTGGGCAGTGCCTTGGGGGTTTTCTCTTCAGGGACAGCTTCTGGAGGGGCTTCAGATACTTGAAAGACATTAGTAGTTTCAGAAATTATGAATTATGAAAGCATATTTTGCAAGAATATGAGGCATACAAGGTATTTTTTTTCTTTAGGATAGGAGGAGAAAGTTAAGCAGGTGAAACCTGAGGGTTTTGAGCACAGATGCCTTCCTTTCAGGCACAACTTCATTAGAAGCCTCAGGAACTTTGAAGATATTAGTGGCTTTAGTTAGAACTATAAAGGGAACTCTAGTGATATATTTATTCAAGTTAATATACTTAATGAAACTGGTGGACAGACAGGTGAACACAATTCCCCACAGCCCCTGATACAGGTGGCCAACAACATGTAAGGACACATACCTTTGGGAGGCGGAACTTCAGGCTTCTTGGGAGGAGCTACTGGAACTTTCTTTTCAGGAGTGACTTCCTTGGGTGGTACTTCAGGCACTTCAAAGATAATTTGTAATTTGTGTTTAGAAAAGGAAAAATCAATTGATATCTATACCATATGATCATAGAAGACATTTTTGGATAGTCACTGACATTTTTTACTTATATTACCTTTATGCACTAATACATTTACATAGTACATATACACATTTACATATAAACATAGACGTAACATTTTGGATAAAATGGATATTTTTTTCCTCTTAGTGTAGTTTGACCATACCTTCGGGGGGAGGGCTTTCCGGTTTGGGAGGAATGGCCTCAGGGATCTTCCTTTGGGGAACAGCTGCCTTCGGCACCTCAGGCACTTTAAAGATATTAGTAGTTTCATGATTAGACAGAGTAAACAAATGGACACCACCAAGCTCAGTGACATGGGGGTGGCTACCTTCAGCAGCTGGGGCTTCAGGCTTTTTAGGAGCTGCTACTGGCATTTTCTTCTCAGGGACAACTTTCTTGGGTGCCTCTGGCACTTGAAAGAGATAGTGAAATTATCCTTAGGACCAGTGATGGCCCCTGGGACAGATTTTTCAAGAGAGAAAGACTTAGATGCTATGATGCCTAAGGTCAAGAGCAAATACCTTTCACAGGTGGGGCTTCTGGCTTTTTCTTAGGTGCTACTGGCACTTTCTTCTCAGGGACAACTTCCTTGGGTGCCTCTGGCACTTGAAAGAGATTAGTGAGCACATTTAAGACACATGACACACCAGGACAACATATTTTCTAGAGTAGAAGAGCTTTGTCTTAAGAAGCCTCAGGTCAGTGACAAGTACCTTTGGCAGGTGGGGCTTCTGGCTTTTTGGGAGGCACCATGGACACCTTCTTTTCAGGAACAACTTCTTTGGGAGCCTCTGGCACTTCAAAGAGATCAGTGAAAGTCCACTTAGGCTTAGAAGAGTAGTAGGCCAAAATATTTTCAAGAGTACAAGAGTAAGATCTCATGAACCCTAAAGTCTGTGAGAAATACCTTTGGCAGGGGGGGCTTCTGGCTCTTGAGGGGGCACCAGGGGCACTTCCTCTTCAGGGAAGACCTCTTCAGGTGCCTCAGGCACTTAAAAGAGATTAGTAAAACTACATTAGGATGTCTGACTAGTAGGATGAAGAGTAAGAGAATATTGTGAAACTTCAGGCCAGGGACAAGTACCTGTGGCAGGTGGGGCTGCTGGCTTTTTAGGAGGCACAAGGGACACTTTCTTTTCAGGGATGACCTCTTTGGGCTCCTCGGGCACTTCAAAGAGATTAGTGAGATTCTGTCTAAGATTTATGAAGACCAGCAGAATGAAATCTTTTCAAGAGCAGACTTAGGTCCTACAAAGCCTCAGGTCATTATGGAGTACCTGTGACTGGCCGGACTGCTGTCTTTCTAGGTGGTTCCTCAAGCAATTTCCTTTCAGAGACAACCTCTTTAGGAGTCCCAGGCACTTCAAAGAGATTAGTATGTTTTACAGGTAGAAAGTACAAATATCAGTAGACACACAGCAACAGTATTAAGGACAAAGGAAATTTCATTTTTATCCCCTGAACCCTTTCAGTGTTAACAAGCACTGGCAATGGCTGGCACCTTGGGCTTTGCACTAGTGATTTTCTTTTGGTGGGACACTTCCTTAGGAGATTCAGGTTCTTTGAAGACATTATTAGTACATTTACACCGAGTCAAAGTAGCCCACACATACAGAAGTTACATTTACACATCACAGGCACCTCAAGGCTTCCTGTATTTCCCCTTACCCTCCCACGGAAAGAGACAGTCAAGCATGTACCTTTCACAGGTACAACTTCAGGCACTTGGGGAGGGGCCACTTTCTTTTTGGCCATAACTTCTCTGGGAGCCTCGGGCACTTTAAAGATATTAATATTTTGACATTTAGGAGCTGGACAAAATGATTACAAACAGAGAATACATGTAGACAGCAGAAGACATTTCTGCCCCTCATACTTCCAGAAAGATATACCTTCATCTGAAGGAAGCTCAGGTTTTTTTCGAGAAATCTGAAGTGTTTTCTTCTCAACTGTGGCTTCTTGGTAAGTGTCCAGCACTTCAAGAAATTGTTGTTTTTACATTTAGTGTTATGAAAGTCTCCAGGAAGAAGAAAGTATGTTCAAAAACTACTATTGCTAGCTCCTGAAGCTTGCAAGAGCTTGTACCTGTAACTGAGGGAGCGCCTCTGGGTTTTGAAGGGACTCTCTTTGCAACATCAGCTTCAGTGGGGGCTTCAGGTTCTTAAAAGATATTAGTATTTCACATTTCAGAGTTAAAATGATTAATGGACACAGTAGCCATAGTTAAATAGTTTGTAACTTTCCAGAAATTGCTTCTCTTTCCTTCCCTATGCCCCCTCATCCACCAATAAACCAATATGCAATAAACTATAATAATTTGTGTGATTCTCAAGAAGAGGGGCTTACATTTTTTCTACATAGTCAGTGTACATAAAGCCAGCGTTCTGCCTCCAGCATTTAGCCATGGATGGAAAAGCTATCTGCACCAAACCCATACATATATTATCTCTTTGTTATTAGTTCCCAACCAACACAGCTTGAGACTACTGATGTTTGTTTACATTCTATGAGATCATAAGCGACCTCAGGATGCTTGAAAGTCAGTGCTAAACATTACTTTGGTTATATGCAAATCTGATCTTGTTTTATGTTAGGAACTTGAGAACCCACAGATTTTGGTATCTGGGTAGGGCAGGGATATCCTGGAATTCCTTATAGAGACTGAGACAGGACACTACTTATATTGGGTGAATGCTCCTAATAGAATTTTTGTTTTGGCATAATTGTCACAAATTACTTTCTAGATGGAACATACTGGAACTTTGGCTGACTTAAAGATTAGTATATTTACACATAGGAGTTAGGAAAATTATTAGAAAAATATTTTTAAGTGTTGAAGGCAAGTAATTTCTTCTTTCATATGTGTTCGGTGGTAACGTGTACCTTGGCTGGGCGGCGTTTCTGCCTCTACAGAAATATCTTCAAAGGTGTTCAGTTCAGGAGGAGTCTCTCTCACAGCTTCTGATGCTTTGAAGATATTAGTATGAGAGTCAGAGTTTAAAACGGTCAGTAGAGATATTAGTCCCACAAAGTGAACCAAGGTGGTTTCTGTTGCTACTGGGGTCCTTCAAGGATATGAGAAGGTGTGGGCTCCTGGGGAAAGGAACCCAGTCTTGTTCCTTCTACTTTTAACTTCCTCACATCTACCCTAAAGGGGCTCTGACAGGATGAGCAAAAGATTCTAATAGAGAAAAAAATTAGTCAAATTACTTGGATATTTTCTAATTATAGAATGTCATGTGTAACACTTAAGAGGTGGTAATCATGAAAGCTTTTGAAACTTCCTGAGTTTTAATTTATCTAAAAGTAACTGAAGTAAAAAAAAAAAAAAGTATGATGCTTGAAAAACATAGACCATGGGATTGGAATGATTTGTCCTTGGCTCTAAGATGGTATACAGGTAAATCAACTTCACATCAAGTCCTGAGTTTTCAGTAAAGCTATTTCTATGACTTTCAAGTCAAACTTGAAGTCAATCGTATAGTCATGGTTGTCTGGGCATTGAGTTTAGTAGGGCAGCAATCCTGACCACTAACAGTACGCATGGTAATATAAACTGGACTTTTACTCTATGGAAGGTTAAGGCACTATCATGAGGCACATGACAGAACCTTTGTCAGCTGATGTTACTGATTCCTGCTTTAGAGGCACATGAGTTAAGCTAGCTCAATCGCATTGTAGAGTTATACATGTCATAATGCTTTCCTGTTCATTCTAGCTAGTCTGGCTTTTATTTTATAAGTAATAGTCATTTTTTCCCATTAAATAACATATATGAGCTGTATCTGAACATCAAACATTTCATGTTTTCTCTGCAGTTCTTACAGATAAACTAAGTTGTTTTATGTGTGAATTTTCTTCCTTCTAAGTGGTTCACTTTACATATTCAGTTGGTTGAGTACAATCCTTGGGGATCCATTTCTCTGGCAACCATAGGGTTTTAAAGGGATTAGTATGCTCACACATGTTAGCCAGAACTACAAATGGGATAAGAAACTTGATGTTCTCTTTGCTTGTACCTGCCGGAAGAAGAGTTTTTCTTCTTTTGGTTGCAGGAGGTCGTTTCTCTGGAAGCACATCTTCGATGATTTCAAGGTCTTTAAAGATATTAGTATTTTTTTAAAAAAATATATATATATAATTGATAAGAGGCGAAAGCAATGACATGATGCACAAAGAAAGGTAGGCAAGTAGACTTTAAGTTAGAATGTTTGTTTTCTTCTAATAGCCTGTCTTTGCACACAGTCTGGATGGGTCTTGACTTGTTTGGGGGCAAGTCCTAGATAGTTCCTTGTCTTGGGCATTTCTGAGAGATGCTTTAAAGATATTAGTATTTTAGAGGTTGGGACAATACACATAAAACAGGGAACATTTGACAAACACAAGATGAAAGGTTTTCTTGTTTAGAATCTCATGACAAGGGTTTGTACCTTCAGGTGAGGGAGGTTCAGGAATTTCAGGAACAGCCTTATATGACTTCAGCTCTGGAAACACTTCCCGGGTTGTTTCAGACTCTTTAAAGATATTAGTAGGTTTATACTTAGATATTGTAAAAGAAAAGGCAGTGAATTATATAGCATGTAGTTTGGGGATCTTAAAGCCAAAGATAATCATCTACGTTTTGAAGCAGTTGAAATATACCTTTGAGTGCCAGGGTTTCTCTTGTTTTACGAATGGTCACATATGTTTTCTCTTCTGTAACAACTGTTTGAGGTGGTGCAGGCACTTAAAAGACACGGGTGCAATTATATTATGAACGGTAAAGAAAAATACTATGTTTCTAAAGAGAGCTCCCAAGTAAATTTCATTCCGATCGAGTCAGTGGTGCTAGATACCTTTTGCCACTTTGAGTCTTGCCTTCTGAGGATGAGTCACATGCTCTTCTTCTATGACTGTTTCTTCAGATGCTTCATAAACTTTAAAGATATTAGTGCATGTGTAACTACAAGTGTTTCAAGATGGATGGTGAACGATACTAAGACATAGATGATACATTGTACACGATCATCACCCAAGTTCACAGTAGTGAATACACACAGATTAGTGACAAGCATGAACTAAGCAGCAACGAGTTTCATTCTCAGTTTTAGGATGAAGGATGCTCAGAATTTCTTCACAATTATGAAAACAAAATTGAGATATTTACCAGACAGAAAACATATAATTTTTTTCATTTTACCTTAGGGAAGCTATTGGTATTAATAGGTAATTGGAAGCTATTAAAAATATGGGTGTCATTTTTAATTCATGTGTGCATTAAGAATAGGGATGATGTTGAGTTGAATATGGGAAATCCATTTTCTGTATTTGACCTATCAGAATCATGTGATTCTCTGCACTTCTAGGCAAATATTTATGTACATTTTAAAAATCAACTTTGATTTATGGCTTCATAGTGTGATATACATGTGGAAACAATTTAGGGATCAGAAGCCAAAAAGAAAAGAGAGGAGGCTACAGCTCTGAGGTAGAACACTTGAAGAGAAATTAAAGTGAGAAAATAAATGGGAGGAAAGCATATGAGAAGAATAAATGATTCCTCCAGCGTTTACAAAGAAACCTTATCTGGTAACAACAGCCAGATTTTAGGATAGGACAGGCAGGAGGAGGTGATCATGTACTTTAATCTCAAACTACTATAAGACCAGTTTTAATCACAAGCTTTCTAGATTGAAAAAAAAGTGCAAGATTATATTAACTGTTAGTATGTTTACCATTTAGAATAGCGAGTCTACTCAGAACATTTCACTACTTAGGTTATCTTACTATTTAAATTATTTTATAATTTTTGAAAAAAATAGCATTGCTAATTCTCTTAGGGCTCTAGTGGTATAAAATACTAATATTAAAAAAACTTCTATAAATTTATGATCATTTGAGCAGCACTGTTCAAATCTTAATTATTACTGTGAGGAGTAAAAATATACTTATGTTTACTTTTGGTAACATTGGGTCATCTTGATTTTGAAAACTCTAACTACAATATTAGCATGGAGTTAAGATGAGTTACTTCATGGTCTGGGAGATGTAATTGCTTCTAAGTGATGAGACATTTGTGTACAGAACATATAACTTAGTAGGACATATGACTTTTCTAAAATTTGATAATGTTATAAGCGTAGGACAACTTAGTTTGTAAATTGAAGAAAAGTAACTTCTCTAAGGCTAATGGACATTCAGATGTCTTAATTTTAGCCAACATTTTTAGCATGCTTGGCTTTTATAAAGATATGAGTATATCTGAATTTTAATATTATGTTGACAGACACAGTAGATTCAGAACACAGACAACACAGAGGAGAACCATCAGCTTCTTTGAACTCACTGTATATCTCTGTGTCTTCAGGAAGAACAACAGGTAATTTTTCTTCTTGAATAATTTTCTTAGACACCTCAGGAACTTTAAAGATATTAGTATACCTAATTACTATTAATAACATATAAAGGATATTAAGAATATAATATTCTTTAAAAAGATTCACAAAGATTTGATGGGACACTCATTCACACTATACAATAAACACAGCCAGAGTCATTTCACACTGAGGTTAGCATCAGTACCTTTAGGTGGTGGAATCTCAGGCTTTTTAGGAACAGCTTCACGGACTTTTTCTTCCTGAGTGATTTTCTTAGGTACTTCAGGTGCTTAAAAGATATTTATTTGTCTTATTTTCAAGAATGTCATAATTAGGTATAAAATATCAAGAGTAAAGCCAGGCAGGGGTAGGGGGAGATCTATTAAATAGAACGTCCAAAATGCTAAGTCAATGCACTCTATGTCTCTCAACTGCCTTGTTGATGATTCCTATTGGAGACAACTCGTTCTTGGGAGACAGTAGCACTTTCTGTTGTTATTTAGAACTTATTTCTAGTGCTATAAGGCAGAGATTCCAATGTCAACTCCATAGGGAAGAAAAGCTGAGGGACCAATATTTATAACTACCTAATAAGATGGCCAAAATGAGAAAGACCTTTGGACTTATGACATTTTCCCCCAGAGGATAGCAAAGATCAGGAAGATTGTAGGATAGAGTATAAACTGCAATTTCTGCCATTTGCAGCTGTCTCCTGTTCCTGAGGAAAGAGTGCCTGCTCTTTCTCTCCTTTGTGAAAAGTGATTCACAGGGATTTACTGCTGCTGGCGAATCAGCAGAGATGGGTACCTTTGGGTGCTGGCACCTTCAGTTCTTCAGTCACACGTACTTGTTCTTCAACCACCGTTTTCTTGGTCACCTCAGGTACTTTAAAGACAGTAGTGATAATTTCCTTTACTTTGAAACACTCAGAAAGATCTTAGCAGGCAAAATGTAAAAGATGTACAATGAAAGCAGAACAAAGTCACATTATAAAACAGAGACATTGCTTTACACACGTGAGATGGCACTTTACAGAGTTGACTTTTGACAACAAACATGACCATGAAAGTTCATGGAACACCCAAGTCACACCAACAAAACTTGACGAGGACAACTGACAACGCGCTGGCACATGGTGCTCTTTCTGCTCACCCTGGCAGGATAACTGCACCATTTTCTTCAGTGATAGCTTTTCTATATATTCATTCATAGTCTCAAATTATGTATTAATGAGGATGATGTAAATGAATAAAGGAGGGGCACTACAACATATTCATGATGTATTTACAGCCAACATGATGTATTGATGTATTACAGCTTAATACATCAATAATAAATAGGAATACAGAGGTCTGTCAATAATGAATAGGGAAATAGAAGTCTATCAATAAGGATATCAGTGAACAGATAAACAAATAACATCAAAGGATGCCCACAGTCACACTTTGGTGAGTAGGTGTTTGGGTTTGGCTGTTTTAGGATAACAACAGTGATACCTGTGTTTGTAGACCTGCTTTTGGGCTTTTGATCATTTAAAGATGTTAATTATGTTGACATTCTTCTAACTTAAATCAGAGAACAAAAACACCAAGTCAAACACAAAGTTGCCAAGCAACAAAGGAGCAACTGAAGACAGTTCCATAAGAACAGTTTTGGCACAAAATACCTTTAGCTGGTGGCTCTTTTCGAGGAATAACTTTAGTGGGTGGCTTTTTTGGAGGGATGACTTTCTCAGATACCTCAGGTCCTTTAAAGATATTAGTGTTTGGCTTAGAATAGACTCGTAAAATACTATGAAGCACTAGTTAAATTTAAACTATACATACAATGGGGTCTCATAAAACAGTTTATATGTTTTTACATTTTTATTATGCCTGCTTCAAGAAAGCTGTGATTTTGTTATTTATACAATACATTGCTATGTAAAACGTACATATTCCATTATATCAGGCATTCATTTGGGCATGATCTGGAGTAGTCCTATAGACTATGTATGTGCACTATGTCTTGTCCTTAGAATTTACTAAAATTTGGGTACCATAGCCAGTGCTTCATTTAATTCGTTCTTTCTCTGATGAAGAAAACCACAAAATGGCAACTGCTTTCAATAGGTAAATATTAGTTAGTGCACAGGTGACTCAAATGGGAATGGTTGCTTTGCTGATACTGTAAATTCCTCAGTAAATTGAGAAGTGTGTGAGTGAATGAATGACACCTGTTATGCTGGTACCTGTGACAATCACGTAACTCTTGCTAGACTATAAAAAGAATCCACATAATCATACACGGAGCTAAGTCAGTATCATGCTTAATTTGTGTGCCTGTAAAAATGAATGACTCTGTGTGGTTACCCTCTACACCTTATCACTTTCTGACTCAAACAACTTAAACTCATGCTTATAGTAGTTTATGGGGCTAATGTCCTGAATGGAACCTGCAAGGGACTTTGGAAACAACGCCGGTTAAGTGCAAGATACAACAAACTATAGCACCTGCAAGATCCCCTATACCTTTTTTAGGTGGAATTTTGGGTTTTTCGTATACTTCCACTTCTTCAGCTTCTAGAAACTCAATGACCCTGTGGACTTCTTCCACTTTGTGTTCCTCTTGGAACCTGCGCTCCTCCACCCTGATGAATTCCTCCACCTCGTGAAACTCCTCTTCCTCAAAGTATTCCTGCACCTCATGGAATTCCTCTTCTTCGAAAGCCTCTTCCACCTTTGCTTCCACAAGTTCTAGCTCCACTCTTTCTTGGACTACTTCTTCTTGCTGGTAGGCAACTGAGATTTTTTCTTCAAAAACAGCTTTCCCTGAAAGAGCATCTACTTTAAGAGATTTGCTTTTTTAAACAAACAAACAAACAAACAAACAATAAGATGAAGCAGTTGTCAATTCAAAATGTAAGAAAAACGAGTAAAAGAAGTCGCCCGTGAAAGGACATGTAGATCAAAGAACATTCCAGAAAATACCTTTAGCAGGGGGAACCACTTCCTTTTTGGGCACAGGGACTTTCTTTTCGGGGATTTTCTTCTTTTCTGGGACTTTCTTTGGTACTTCAGGCACTTTAAAGACACATTTTAAATATTTACAACCACCAAGAGTAAGTTTGGACATTGCACACAAAAATAAGACACAAGGACATAAAACATAGCTTAATAAAGAACAGTTAAAGGACTTTGGATTTAAAGGAGAAAGTGTACCTTTGGCTGGTGGGGCCTCTTTTTTCTGGACAGGAACAGGAACTTTTTCCTCAGGAATTTTCTTTGGCACTTTAAAGACATTAGGTGCCTCAGTCAGACAACAATGCTCAATAATACACACACACACACACACACACACACACACACACACACACACACACACCTCAATGCATCTAGGAAGTTAACCTGTGCTTTGGACAAATCTTTTACAGGTTATAGGGATACTTTTCCAAGCACTCACTTGTACTATCTATATCCATAGAAGCCAATATGTGCCCACAAAGAAGCTTTGCTATTTTTAAAACAGCAGATGTTACCAATACTGAGTCTAATTTTGCTATTTTTAATTTGATGAATTTTTTTGACCTGATTATCACCCTAGAGTATTTGCACTTTGACCTAGGCCTCAGGAATTGTTGGACATGATGTTATATGCTGAGTCTGCTGTGATAGGGGCAATGGAGAATAGTTGCTGAAGATGCAAGCTGGGGGCATTAATTGAACTAAGAAGCAATAAGAAAGGGAAATTTTATAACCTTGAATTTCCAGGTTAACTATGGTATGGACATGAGGATCTTTTAAGTTATTATCAGATTTTTTTTTTTGGTATAAAATAGTACATATAGTGAAAACTGCTATAACACATAATGAAAATTTAGTTATATAATAGAAAGAAGTCTAGAAATGTATGAGGGTAGGAAGGATTACTTGTTATGTTCTTAAATACAGAGAGATTATGATGGGGCATCAAAATTTCCAGCTATTTAAGTTAAGAGACTTCTAAAATAATCCACACTGGGTACACGTGTGGATCCATTATTTACCCATTGAAACTGTAAGACATCTAAAAAAAAATAGAGGACATGACATCTTTAACTGTAATTAGTCAGTTTGCTGTGACAATTACTTTAAGGAAGAGGTAAAAGAAGACACAGGACATTTTAGAAAAAACATCACGGTGGGGCTAAAAAAAATGGTAGGGGATGCTATACCTTTTGCGGGGGGCGCCTCCGCTTTCTTAGGGACAGGAGTGGGGGCTGCAGGTACTGCTTTCTTCACCACTTCAGGTGCTTAAAAGATATTTTATGGACATGTTGAAAAAAGTCACACACAATGAACAGAACAACATCCCATTATCAAAAGATTAATAGAGCGACATAAAACATTGATTTATTTTAGGAAGATGTTAGTAACCCAAGTGATAATAATACCACCCCAAGAATGAGTGTGATAGCAACTCTGCCAAGATTTCAGTCTCCAGGGATGAATGGTTTAAGAATTATTCTTAAAAGCGAATGCTTTCACCACACAAATAGATTGTTCTCCAGTAACTGAACTGAAAGCAAAATTGAGGATTGCAAACTAGGGGGAAGGATTTAGTAACAGGAAAAAGAAAAAGTCCCCTCATTTATAGTCAGATTGTAGGGAATGAGGAAAAGTTAGGGAGAAGGAAAGGACCACAAAGCTTCAGCTACCAGGAGTGTACCCTCTCCAGGCCTCATGGATGTGATACCAGAAAAGTATATGGCTGAAGATTAGGGTTAGACAGTTCTGAGCACCAAGGTTTCATGTCCAACGCATCAAAGTGGCTGTACCTCTAGGTGGCAGCACCTCCTCCTCCTCTTCCTCCACTATCTCTTCCTCTATGCTAGGTGGCTCTTCTGGAACCTCTTCTGGAGTGGGTTCTTCGGCTTCCTCATATACTTGAAACAGATCATTTTGTAAATTATTTTCTAAGTCCTTTGAATGTTAGATATGTTAGATTAAAATTACACCATCTTGAAAACCACTTGGCCTCTTAAGTGCTCATGAACACTCACTAATCTGGGGGAAAAAATATGCCCAGTCTTTAAAATGTTAGGTTCTTTCCAATGTTGAAACTGAAAGGGGCCCCAGAGGATTTAGTTGAAATTATTATTTTTTAGTGAAGGTGGAAAGATTTTTTAAAAGCAATTATTCTAATTAAATTATTCAAATTATTGTGATAAGCAATCATCCTGTTCCTAAATAATTAAGAAGTCATATTTTCTGTAGCAGTTGCTCAAGTTTATCTGAGCATATTCTGGGAAAGCCTTTTTCCATCACAATTCTTGAAGGCATTGGGTGAGGAAATTCTCCTCAGTATTCACATACAGAAGACAAAACATTGCTTTCACAGAGTTAATGAGGGAGAGAAGAATGAAGAGGTTAGTGGGTCCATTTAAGTTTTCCATTGAAACAAGCCACAAACAGGCTAAATGTGCAAGAACGAGAAGGAATTGACCTGCCCACATCCTTCTAGGCAAGTACTACTTTCTATCAGAGCTAGAAGGTCTATTTATTTCTAGAGTGAAGTGTATGTTATCTCCTTTATGTATGAGATAATAAGACAAGAATGCTTAGAAACGCTGTTTTCTTAGGAAGTCATCTACCTTCGGCTGGTGGAACTTCTTCTTCTTTAGTGGGAATGATTCGTTTTTCTTCCACCTTCTTAGGTACCTCAGGAACTTAAAAGACATTGATTGTTTTAGGCACTTAAAACTCATATGCTGAAGAAGAATACTTAAAAGATCAAACTTCACATTTTCAACCCAAGAGAGTAAACAGCACAGCACAGAGAAGGGGATGACACACTGACACGGTCACAGTTAGTTAAGGAACAAATGAAGAGGCTTGCGGGTACATCGTGAGACTATCTTTTGTAGCTGGACTCTGTTCTTTTTTAGGAAGAGTGGCAAGTACTTGGTCACTTCTGGCTCTTTAAAGATGTATAATATATGTCATTTTAATTTTCAAGGATAACATTCAGAAAAAAAAAAAAAGACAAAATCCCAACACTCACACAAAGTGGTAAATGAACAGAACAGCAGCACAGGTACAACAGAGGCACAGTGACAAAGGTCAGTGACAGACCAGAGAATGCCAGCATGTGTGCAGAACATCCTATGTGGATGACCCTTCAGGTCAACAATGGAGCATCCAATAAGCATGTACCTTTGGCAGGAGGAACCACTGCTTTCTTAAGGGCAGGGGCAGGCACCTTCTTTTCTGGTTCAGGTTTCTTAGGAACCACAGGAACTTTAAAGATATTTTGAAATTTCAGTCTCACAAACACAAGGACACCGTGCACAACAATAACAGAAATTATGCTCACAAATACTGAATAGGGTGTCCCATGTGCTTGGGAATGCAAGAACATTGGAGGTATTATACCTTTGGTGGGAGGCGCCTCCTCTTTCTTGGGAACAACTACTTTCTTCTCTGGCACTTTCTTCTTGATCTCAGGCACTTTAAAGACATTGTTTCATGATAAGAATGTATTTTGAAGAGCAAGAAAGAAAGCAAGAAATCTATACACACAGGAAAACCATCATGCAACATTCACTCAGAACAGGGAGGGAATGTGAGCCACATCCCAACAAGATATGACTGGAATTTGCAGGGCAAGGCATCAGCAAAAAGCTGGTCACGTGAAGCCAGATGCTATCATTTCATTGACTTAAATTTTGCTAATAACCTAGCTAATACATATCTGAAACTATCATGTGACTATACAGCCTAGTAGAAAGCATTATACTTATTTAAAATGTTGCCATCATGGCCTTTGGGGAAACATTATTGTAGTTTAAATTATGAATACACTTCCTAGGTACTGTTCCATGACCTGATCTATGATATTACATACTAATTTTTTTCATTCAGTGATGCAATAATATAACTTGTCTTATTTTAATATGTCTTGTCTTATAGTAATATTAGATATTCAATAATATCCCTATTATATGAAGGGGCTAACTAAGGCTCAGATTGGCTAAAGGACTCAGAGTAGAACAGCAAAGTTCAAAGTCAAGGTTAATTCAAAACGTGTTGTGTTTCCATTTATTTTTATGTTTTGAAAGATATAAACTATTACTCAGGGAAGCAGGCTCAGATACTTTGGTCATCCGGACAAACCTTTAGAAACAGTGATCATGGGAGTGTTCATGTAACTGGGTTTAATGCCTTGCTTGTTCCTCGACTATTTTCATCTATTGTTAGACCCTCAACCTAGAACTGACCTTAATACATGTGTGTAATCAAAACGGTATAAAAGTATAAAGGAAGAGGGGGGTATGGGATAGGGGGTTCTAGGGAGGGGAAATGGGGAAAGGGGATGACATCTGTATTGTAAATAAATAAAATAGCCAATAAAAAAAGAAAAAACTATTACTCAATGTTTTAATATAGTCAATGCTTTGACATAGACTATTAATTGGTGTTTTGATAAATAAATCATTTTTTCTTTTCAGGCTAGTGTCACAAAGGCACTTATTACAAGCAAGTATAAAGGATGAAATTTAAAACATGAATTTATGGAGTGGGCAATAGTTGGAATGTAAATATATAAAAGTGTTAATTAAAAACCATAAGCTATATATTTTTAGGCAAAATTTTTCTTATAGATAATTTAGATGTCCAGAGAATCTATATGAGACATTACATGGTTTTAATAAAATTACAAGTTGAGTAGACATTTTGTAGTAGCTTTATGATACTGCCTTTCATGCAAAACAATACTGTGTGAGCAGCATCTAATAGAAAATAATGGTTATCACTGTCCTCATCAGTTTTAGAAGTAAAATTTGGCTGTTTCTTTTATAAGAGACCCATCTGATAAAGCTATCAGACGGAGAGGGTATGTGCTCACTCTGTGGGGTATACCTTTGGGAGGTGGTGGAGGCTCCACTTTTTTAGGAACAGGAACAGGGACTTTCTTCTCGGGTACAGTTTTCTTTGGCACTTAAAAACATTTCATTTAAAGACATTAAGAACCACATACAATATCACATCTATAACAAAATACATCCAAGGATAGGACAACAAACAGACAAACGTCAAATAGAATTTGAAGACATGCAGATAGTTTACAATGGACAGACATATAAAGCAGGTGCAGAAGGTAAGATGAAGATATGCCTCTGATAATACAAGGCTTTGATGACATCATAAACTATTATACAAAGTAAGAGACAAATAAAGATGGGAAGGCAGACCAACATAAAAAAGTCTTGATTCCAAGAACTGCTGTACCTGGTGCAGGTTTTGGCACCTTAGGTTTAATTTCTGGAAGAGCTTCTTCTTCCTCAGGTGGAACTTCCTCTTCCTCAGGAAGAACTTCTTCTTCCTCAGGAAGAACTTCCTCTTCCTCTGGTGCAACTTCCTCTTCTTCAGGTGGAGCTTCCTCTTCCTCAGGTGGAACTTCTTCTTCAGATAGAATTTCCTCTTCAGAAACAGTGACTTCCTCAAATGGAGCTTCTTCTTCTTCCCGAGGTAGAGCAACAGGAACTGGGACTACTTCCCGTTTCTTTGGCACTTTAAAGATATTTATTAAATGTATACAAATTCTATGTTTGTGTAAAATATGTAAAACGATATCAGGGTAACATGAAAAGCAAATATTCTTTGATTATGATCATCAGCGTACACATTATCAATCGAGATGGCTGGTGTGGCTGAACATCACTCGTCATATTCCCTTTGCCTCTCTTATGCCCTGGTTCTGCCCGAGATTAATGTACCTTTTGCGGGTGGAGCTTCCATTTTTTTCAGAAGAGGTGTTGGTTTCTTTTCTTCTGGAATGGGTTTCTTGGGTACCTCTGGCACTTTAAAGATATCATTTGTCTTTAAGAATGTGTCCTTCCACAGTGTTTTATAGACATAGATGTGATAAAGGATCACACAATATGGAAGACATTTTTAGCAAGACACTTTTACAAGCTTGTAGTTAGTACAAGGACATTTTCTTATGAGTAAAAAGTAATGTGAGATTCCCCCTCCCCTTGTGTGTAAATGATGAAATAACGTACCTTTTGCAGGTGGAGCCTCTACTTTCTTAGGAGTAGGCACTGGCACCTTCTTCTCGGGCACAGGTTTCTTGGGCACTTCTGGCACTTTAAAGAAATGATGTAGGAAAATGTTTATACAACACAAAAATCACTGAGTTCAAACATATTCTGGAAACTTATGATAAGGCAATAAAATCATAGTGAAGAAACCCCAAAGCAGTATTTCATGTTAAAAATAGAAATCTGTTTTTGTAAAGAGATGATACTAAAGTGATGTACTTAAAGAATATATTATTGAACCAATTAAATATTTTATTCTCGTATAAATCTGAAATTAAATCATGTGTCCCAGCACGTTTGTATACCTTTGGCTGGTGGTGGTTCCACCTTTTTGGGAATAGGTACTGGTGCCTTCTCCTCTGGTACAGGCTTCTTGGGTACTTCCGGGACTTAAAAGATGATAAATAAGGTCACTGTCACATTTTCTTAATCACAGAGGAGTCTAGTGACTTAGGGACAATTGAATGATCACAGATATGTCAATAATTTCACTGTAAGACAGAAGCTAATAATAGCTACAAAACAAGATGCTAGACATGCAGGAGAGTTACAATAAAAACCACCAAATAAACATGGAACAGAGACATGGACAGCACAAAAGGCTTGGTAACGATTTTGGCCATCTTGATGATGTGAATTTATTTTTCACTAAGAATTCTCTACGGAAGAAGGCACAAGTGTTAAACAGAAGCATGCTTCAGTGGCCACATTTGGAGATGAATATATGGTAATTGGCTTCTGTGACCAGATGAGTGTTTCTTGTTCTGGTGTTAATGTTATTACCATCACCACAGGGCAGGGATGACTAAGACTCACCAAGTTACACTACATGGGTAAATGGCTGCATTAAGAGCTGTACCTTTGGCAGGTGGAGCCTTCTCCTTTTTAGGAATAGGCACAGGAACTTTTTCCTCTGGCTTCTTGGGAATCTCAGGCACTTTAAAGACATTGTTTATAGTTAAGTTCTGACTGTGAGGAACAACACCCACATAAAGCACACCTAATGTTCGAGCAGCACATGGCAACACACACAGGTTGTGGTAGGCAGAAGAGAGGTAAGCATCTGAAGACAGATGACGTCGTTTATGTGCATGTCGTGTGAGTGGTGTATACCTTTGGCTGGTGGTGCTTCTTTCTTTTTGGGAACAGGAACAGGTTTTTTCTCTTCTGGAACAGGTTTCTTGGGTACCACAGGCACTTTAAAGATAGCAATAAGATTTGAAAACATTGTAGAAGATATACATGTGAAAAGCACACAGGTATCATATACTTCAGCATCTAAAAAGGACTTAGGGATCAGTGCCAATAGCCCCCAGTCAGATACCCCAACTCTGAGCTGCCACTTCCTTTCCATTGGCAGGATCTTACATCTACCTTTGACTGGGGCCACTGGCACCACCTCTTCCTCAGCTATAATCTCCTCCTCTTCATGAAGGTATTCTTCCTCTTCATGGATATATTCCTCTTCCTGGACGTACTCTTCTTCATGAATGTATTCTTCTTCATGGACATACTCCTCTTCATGGACATATTCCTCTTCTTCCTCTACGATGTATTCTTCTTCGTGGGCTTCTACCTCCTCTTTGAAGACAACAACCTCTTCTGGTTCTCGTTTTTTGGGTACCCCTAGCACTTTAAAGATATGATCTTTAAGTTGACTACTTTTCCAATTCCTCAATAAAGTTGAGACAGTTTTAAGAGCACAGACCCATGTATAACAAAAGATAGGCTTTCCGTTTCCCACAGAATAACGCTAGACACAGAACTGAGCTTAAATTCAACAGCAAAGAGGAGGGGCCACACAAACAATGGGGGGTACCTCTAACGGGCGCTGCTACTTCCTTTGTAGGGGCAGGTATTTTTGCCTCTGGGACAACTTTCTTGGGCTTCATGGGCACTTGAAATATTAAATATAAAGGAATTTTAGAGTCAGAAACAGGCCATCTAACAATTTCTAGCCTTCTTATACTTTAAATAGAATTATTTTGTAGCTGTCTCTAATAGAACATAAGACGTTCTCTGTAAAATCCTTCTTGTTTTTCCTGGGAAGGACTCTGAATCTCATAGGAAAGATAACCCATGGAGGTTCTCAAACAAGTTTGATGACACAAGCAAGTTTCCAATAGCAGAGACAAATTGGAAATGGTATTTTTTAAAAAAAATATGGTTCTGCTTACAGAGATACCCTAAGAAGTTTAAATTTACAAAAACCAAAGATTGTAAGAAGCTGCCTAAGATAAAATAAGAAAACCTGAGTGCTCAATTAGCTTTTAAAAGAGTTCTTCAAAATGACTTTGGAATAGTTACCAATTTTCAGTGATTTTCCATATATTAACTTAACTATATTAGGAATATGAGAAATGATCACTGCATTCAAACAAAAGTATTTTATTTGACAATATCATAGTCCCGGGGCAATGCACAGCCACTGTATACAAGGCTGCAGAAATATTTTGAAGTAACGTTAGGGCTAATGCTGGGGACAAGTAACGTAAGAGACAGGTAAAAGGCTCCATTCTGGGAAGAGGTGGTTATACCTTTGGCAACTGGTTCAGTCACCTGCTGCTTTTCACGTTTGGTAATTGAAATTTGTATTTTTTCTTCAACAACCTTCTTTGGTTCTTCAGGAGCTTTAAAGATATTAATTATGGAAGAATATCACAATGAATCTCACGAATATCATAGAATAAATAGTCACAAAGCACAAAGACCTGGCATGTAAGAAATGGAACCAGACAATATACTCAGCGACAACAGAGAACAGCAGACATGGCGTCGACTCAAGGTCGACACAGTTACAGAACAGAGGTGATGACATTGAACGACAGAGAGCAGTAGACATGGTGGTGAGTCAAGGTCAACACAGTTACAAAACAGAGGTGATGACATTGTTTGGAACAGTTACTGCTCTATCATGTACCTTTGGGCGGTAGAGGTTTGAGTTTCTTTTGAATGGGCAGAGGTACTTTTTCTTCAGGGACAGCTTTCTTTAGCACTTTAAAAGACCAATAGTAAGAGATTTACAAACCTGAACTAGATTCTTAAGGGTGAGAACAAAATGTTAAGAAATATACAACACAACATAACAGTCTCAAATACACAACGTATACACATCTACTTCAACACATATCCACAGTGGGCAGATGGAGAAAACAAAAGACTATAACTGGTAATGTTCTCACTCTACCTTTTGGTGGGGGAGCCTTGGGTTTAGCAGGCACTGGTTCTTGGGCGGGTTTCGCTGGAATAGGCTTCTTGGGTTCTTTAAAAGCATATGCAAAGTGTTTAATGTTAGACTGGCAGGCACAAGTCAAAAAATACTTATTAAGATAATTAATCTTCTATGTTCACAGTGCAACTGCCATCCCTAGAATAAGAATTAGAGGTGAATAGAATAGGTCCTGAGATCCCTAAGCCAGTTATATCCGCTCTCCTTGTGGCCATTCACTTCTATTAGGCCACAGGAATGCTCACAAATTCTCAGTTCATTTCACATAGGTGACATGTGATGCAAAATTTTCTATCTTGAACATTGGTGATTAAGGGCCTCAATGAAACCATGCAAGATCCTCTCAAAGAAACAAACAAAAACCCTTAAGTAGTGAGAGGATAGGCTTCATTTCAAATTTCTAGTAGGAGTTGATGTGCATGAATTTATTATCTATTTTACAGTAAAGACAATGCCCAGGGTCAGAGCTCTAGAAGCACACACATTATCTTCCTTAGGTTAAAACCTAACTTTGTCTTTCCTAGAAAAGCAGTCAGTGTCAAATATTCAATGCTGGGTGCCCTGTGGGTAGGGAAACCTAACAATAGCCTTAAGATTTATAGAGCTATTTTTCTCCTTCCAGAAGTGATTTACAACACTGAATTTACTAAATGACAAAGTTCTTTTGACCTCAATTGCCATCCTATCATAGTGGATTCTAAGTGTACTTAATGTGGTCTGCAGGGCTATCATACCTGTGATGTATTCCTCATGTTCTTCCTCATAGTGTTCCAGCTCACGCTCTGCATATTCTTCGTACTGGTCGTATTCTTCAGTAGGTTCATAGTCCTCAAACTCCTTATACTCCTCGTAGTCTTCATAATCCTCATACTCCTCCTCCCGGTGTTCTGAAACAGTTTCTTCTTCTCGGGTGTAAGACCATTTCTTCTCTTCTGTCACAGTTACTTCTAGAATAATATTGACACCAGGCAGCATTTTATTTGAGGCCCATTTAGTGACAATGTGCTTTGATTTCATTCCTTTATGACAGTCTCCCACACTGGCTATGGGTGACCTTGGTTATCTTTTGATGGTAAACATATCATAAAATGCACATTGACTAGTTGTGATGTCAAATGTTCAAGTGCTTGACTCCAGTTAGCGGTAAGCAAGGAGAGTAGAGTTAAATTGGCAACTAGCAGTCAAGGAGACGTACACAGCTTTCTGCTTTATATGATCGAATCAAAGGCCAATGTACCTTTAGTGGGTCGGGGTTCTCGCTTTGGAACTTCAATGGACACCTTTTCTTCTTTAACTGCTCTTTTTCTAACTTCGGTCACTTTAAAAGAGCAATGATTAGAAGTAAATTGCAAGAGTCTGGAGATTACTGTGTTAAGAGAACTTTGGCAAGAACACCCCAAGAACAAATCCAAGCATGATGCTCCTTTAAACTTTCACTAAAATCATGAGAAAAATCAATGGGCCTGAAAGTCCACATCGTTCTGTACACCTGAGGCTACTTCCCCCGCACCCCCCAGGCTGTTTAATGTTGCAGAGATGGTGCATAGTCAGGTGGGATTTGTGAGAGAGTTAAGAGAGACAAGCCACAACAATGAATGTAAAACTAATACAACCTCAGAAAGGAAGTTGAACTTCACCAACAATATCGGCACCCCATTTCCAATCCTCCCACCCCAATCCACTGGAACAATGCTGCATATTGAGGACTTAAAGAAATCAAAACTGTTACCAAGGTTTACCACATAAAACAAACATCAAGACAGATATGTTTCAGATGGGACCAACAGACATATCAGATGACAAATACATTTTAACATAAACTCTGAATGTTTGCGGGTGGGGTAGAGAAAGGTACTTTCTGCAGTTGGAATTGTTTAGTTTTGTACTGATGTGGAACAGCATACTCATTCCACGCTCGATATGCACTTCCGTCACTTACCCTATCCATGTCAGTTCTACTCTACTCATCTCAAACCTAAAAGCTTATTTCTAGCCCTTTAAAGAGTCATTATACCTTTAGCCGGTGGCTCCGCCTCTCTTCGAGGTTTGAGCTTGGGAAATTTTTCTTCAGGGACAACTTTCTTAGGTTCCTCTGGCACTTTAAAGACAGATTTCACTTTAAAGAATTGTTTTTCTTCATTCAGACCACAAAACATACAAACCAGAGAGGAGTGACAAAAACATAAAAGATTCAACGCTTCCCAAACTTCAGACATTCTACAATATCTTAAAAGGAGACAATGACCACTCTTCCCTCCATGCCCCTTAGTCAGTGTACTTATAAAGAGAGCAAGACAAGGCAATGCTGACGTATGGAAAGGCTGCTGTACCTCTCGCTCTCGGAGGCTCCTCCTTTTTAGTTACAGCCACAAGAACTTTTTCTTCTTGGGTAATTTTCATGTGCCTTTCGGTCACTTGGAAGATAATTTAAAATTAGAATTCTATAACATTTAGAGTAAAATACACACAAACATACATACATACATACATACATACATACATATACATATATATACATATACACACACAAACATATTCATGCACACACATATATACAAGCCAGAAAGTACTGTGGTTTTAGAATAGAAGAATTTATAAGGCACATACAACTAAACAGCACAATAAGTAAGTAATACTTTATAACACCATAATACACCACCATCACAAAACAGACACTAACAATCTACATAGAAAAATTATGACCTAATAGATGGTGGCTGGAAGAAGAATGATAAGACTCTAAGTTTTTATTTTTTCTATAGGGGAATGTCATTTACCTTTGGTTGAGGGAGGTTCTTCTATCTCAACTACTTCTGCAGGAACTCTCTTTTCTGGAACTGGTTTCTTTGGTTCTTCAGGTGCTTTGAAAACATCAGGCAGTGTGGTCAAACATGGTGCAAAGAGTGCCAAACCTATGCATAGTTACTTTCTTCCCAATGTGATAAAGATCTGAAGAGTGCATTAATTTACTATCAAGACAGGGAATGAGGTGTCACCTAAGGGTAAAGTGGACCCCAATATACCTTTGGCTGGTGGCACTTTTTTAGGAGCTGGTGCAGGAACTTTCTTCTCTGGTACGATTTTCTTTGGTGGTTCAGGAACTTTGAAAATATTAAGAATATTGGTTTGTATTCTTTTAGAAAGTGTCATTATTTGGGGGCCACAATACCCTCTTTGTAAAGATCTCACGCACACACCAACATGAATGACTATACTAACAAAGTGTTTGTACAAATTCTGACAAAACCTTAATGATGCATACAGATGTCACCAGACATGTCAAGACAGACAGAATTGCGCATCTGTAAGAGAGACTATACCTTTAGTGGGTGGAGGCTCCTCAATTTTAGCAGGGACTTTTGGTTTTGGTATAATTTTCTTCTCATGCTTCTCAGGCACTTGAAAAGATTATAAATATATACTTGTAGAAAATGTACAGTTTTTTCCAATAAATATGTAAGAGACCTTTTTTATTACTCATGTTATTTATTATTTGTAATATGGATGGTAAATTATATATAGGAGAGCATAACAAATGTATGGATAAAATATTTAAGAGCTGGTATACCTTTGGCTGGTTCAACTTCCACTTTCTTAGAGATAAAGTGCATCTTTTCTTCCACAACATATTCCTCCGGCTCTTCCAATACTTTAAGGACATCGAATTCAAAGAAGAAAAAATGTGGACATTTTTCACATTTAGTTTTAACCATAATTTTATCACTTAAAAACAATAATCAACATTGCCAAACTTTATCATTTGCTAAATCCCTGATTGTTTCTATTTAGAATACCTGAAGAATATCTGAATCCGAGCTAATACCATAATAAAGAGTACTAGCTTCACTAATTTATTGTATATCACAGAGACAGTAAGGCGACAGTTCACGGGAATAACAGGGCATGGACATGACAAAAAACAAGTTCAAGTGACTAAACAAACAGCACAGGATTTGAAGCTAGGAGTTTGTTTGTCTGTCTGTTTTCTTTTAAACCTAACACTCTAGGTTTGAAGGCAGAAAGGCAGAAACATAAACTTAAAAGTAAAAAGCAAGATAGTTCATGCCCTTGCTCTCCAGTTTTGTGGGGTAGCTGTGATAGAAAAGACGGGAGACTTTATATGACGTTTTTTGAGCCTGTGTGTATAAAGTTTACTGCAGAATGATTATAGAAAATGCCAATTCAAAACAACAGTGCTGCCTAAAATGCAAAGAAGCTTCAGGTCCTGCCATCTTTTCAGCTTAATGCAGACACAAGAATCCCTGAGCATCTTGCTCTTCCTTGCTTGAGTTTGAAGCACCAAGAGTCTATATAGCATCTTGTATCAAAAACTGAAATGGTTCCAGACCTATGAGAGGAGACATGATTCCCCAAACATTTCTAGGAAGAATAGACTTCAAATCTACCAGCTTCCTAACTAGGCCCACTTTTGTGGTCTATTCTAGGAAATGCAGCTGAACCATTAGGTTTGTTTGGGAATCATGGCCTATCCTTTGCATTCTAGATTATTTTACTAAGTTTGTAAATATTGGATTTTATGTGGTGTTTTCTTCCAAGTGAAAAAAGGGAATATGAAGAGTCCCCATTTATTAGACAGAGTTAGATGTACTTGAGAACAACTGGGGTATTCAAAATCTACTCAACATCAGGGAGGGAGTTATGTTGGTAAAGACCATACCCATTTTCCTTTAAAACAGAGCTACCCTTGTCCCTTATCAGGAGTGTTCCTTTGGATATACAGCATTAGCTAGACTGTGGGATTTTCATAGGGAACCTAGTAGTATTTTATTTGATCAAAAGTGAATCACAACAAGATGAAATTTACTGTTTCAATTGTTAAACGCATCAGAGAATTGTCTTTATAGCTGATGGAACATCCGGACATGTCTGCCCAATTGCAGATGCTACGTGATTATTTTTGTTATATATGGACTAGAGGAAAGATCCTTCGGTTTTTGACAAATATGCCTTTGACTTTTGGAAGTTACTATATTATCTATTTTCTTGTTTCTTTTTAAAAAGTGAATAAGTGAATTAGGAACTGGATGGTCCACTCCTGTTTGTGTGTTGCGGAAAACATGGTTTGAGAAATAGCATGTATATACCAGATAACCAAGGTGAAGTGTCTAGCAGCCTACCACACTGGAGCCAAGTCCTTATAAAAGGAGATAACCCCATGAGGATGCCCACTCCCTTCGGTTAAAGCCATTACCTCTGAATAGCTAAAGAAGAGAAGGAAAAGAACTTCATAGGGTGTTTACTCTTATGTAATGAATGCTCTTGCATCTTTTATTTTGATTTAAAAGATACCTGTACTAAGGCCCGTGTCATGCCTCTTGGATGACTTTCATTATTATCCCCACAGCAATCATCCCTCACTTATTTCTGCCATTACCTTCATATTCTGTGATCTCTGCTTCCTCCTCCTCTCTTTCTTCTTCCCTATACACCGAAACAGACACTCTTTCCTCTTCCTCAGAGTAAGTCCATTCCTCCTCTGTAGATGGGTTAAAAGATAAGATGTGGTTTAAGCTCAGTGGGCAAGAATACATCCCCGTGGCCATGTGTTCACTACGGATAGATGAAGATTCTTCTATCTGCTTAGGACATGTGACTTATCTAACTACAAGAGGGAAAGAGACAAGAGGAGACCAAAGCTCAAGACCAAGAGAAATACTTGAATTATGCCCCAGAGCGTCCAAATTAAAACGATTCCTTTTCAACAGTGCATCCACTTTATAAGAATGACTCAAGATCAAAGTAGACACAAAAGATAGTTCCAGAAGGCTACAGCAGGCAGATGTATTCCAAAACCAAGAGGATGAAAACAAGTTCTCACGAAAACATTTACATCCTAGAGGAGAGAGTCCTCCAAGGGATGTGCTCACAGATGCCGCCTGCCTCCCTTCCGGTTATATACCTTCATGCCGCATGAGTTCCACTCTCTGAGGAACTGCCACCGATAGTTTTTCTTCAGCAGCAAATCTCTCCTCTTCTACAACAGTTTTCTTAGAAACTTCAGCTTTAAGAAAGCATCAAAGTTGAAGCTTAAAAATCAATAATGACACCAATCCCCCTTCTCCCTAGAGTTTGGGAAAGCGTTGCACTCTGCCACTTTCATTAGCAAAGTGGATGAAGACATTACACATCCCAAGGACACACACAAGAAAGTCTCTCAGGAGTGAGACAAAGAGGGAACACACTAAACCAATGTAGCAAGAACTCACGCACTAAAAGATTTCTTTAGAAGATTGAGACCAATCCTACCTCGGGGAGGAGCTTTCTTAGGGATGGGAACTGGTACAACCTCCTCAGGAACAGGTTTCTTAGGTGGCACTGGCATTTAAGAAACGTTATGCACCGTTAGAGCTCTGATGCTCTCCCACCGAAGCCCAGCACAGAGCTTGCCCCCCACGCTCTTCACGCACCACAAAGCTCACAAATCATCTTTGCCTTGAAGCATAACATTGTAAAAGATAGCTTTTGTAAGACAGTTGGCAATACCTTTTGGTGGGGGGACTTCCTCTTTCCTAGGAACAGGTCTTTTTTCTTCGGGAACTTTCTTCTTTGGTATTTCTGGTACTTGAAGAATAACATTTATATATATTTTAAAAATCTTATAGGCAAATGAACATAGAACAGGCAGGCCCACAAAGAAAGACATGCCATTAAAGAAGCTTGGAGGAAAGACACAGTTATGGAGATGCAATGGGGTACCTGCTGGTGGTGGGGACTCCTCTCTTTGAGTAATGATGGTTATTTTTTCTTCTGTGACAACTTTCTTCTGTACTTCAGGAACTTGAAAAGACATTTGTAGAATTGGGTTTATATTTTTCAAAGTAGCTAATCTATAATTATTTTGAAAGAGCCTAGACAGGTAAACACTTTGGTTGTGTTGTCACTGATCATAACACACCCACTTTGAATTAAACAGACTAGTTAACAGATAAACAAACAATGTTTTGCACTGGAGACATTAAAACTGGGGTCCTTTATTAAGCAACTAACCATACCTTTAGCTGGAGGGGCTTCCTTCTTTTTCACAGGAACAGGAATCTTTTCTTCAGGAGCAGGTTTCTTTGGAGCTTCTGGGACTTAAAGTTTTAAAATAGCAGGTCAGTGTGGGCATGTTTCATTCCTGTGAATGAACAGAGGCACATCTCCAAAGCAAAACACAGTGCATTAATGTTATAGACTGTTCATTGGTATAAGTAGAAAGATTCCACATTAAAGTCAGAGAATAGTAACTGTCACATACAATGTTTTAGAAGCATTTAAAAGATTGAAATGTGTTATGTGACAGAAGTGTATATAGAATTAATTCCTGTAGTTTATAAAATTTATTCCTATATGTTAGTATGATTTTTTTGTGTATATGTGTACATGTGTATATTGGTGCATGTTATGTATATGTATGTTTTGGGAGGGTAAAAATAACCTTGGATGTTATTTCTCATGTGCTGTGCACTCGCTGTTTTCCTTCAACACACCATCCTTCACTGGCCTGGACCTTGCCATGTAGGCTATATTCACTGACTAGTGAGCTCCAAAGAAGGTCAGTTGTCTCTACTCTCCTACCCTCAAGTGTTCTGGGGTACAAGTATTCCACTATAGTCTTTTATTTATTCTATTTAAGACAGGTACATGATTTCCAAGTATCGAACATAAATGGTCAAGGCCAGCGTTTTACTAAGTTTGCTCTTCACCCTCTTCAGAATGATTTGATGCAAACAAATCAGCTGAAGATTATACCAATAATGGAGAGTATGTGTAGAGCATGTAGGGAAAAGGTTTCTTCATACATTGTTTTGAAAGAGGGATAAATCATGACGCCTTATGACCTTTCTAAATAACGCTGTAGAATAGTCATACCCATGTAGCTGTCCCCTGCTATGGCATTCTGAGGTTCTGTTTCTGGTTGCCTAAAGTATAACCAAAATGTATGATACCCTCTAGAACAGGTCCCTCAGTAGGACAGTATGCCAATGGCTGTAGGGACCTTTATATCATAAAATGTTACGTATGTGTATACACAGGTGTTTTTCTGTAAGAAATTCTGTCATTTAGAATACACTCCCAAGTATTTATAGTAGCTTTAAAGAATTCCAAGACACACAGGAAAATAAATGTCAAAACTCTGTTCTACCCTACTGAAGACTTGCTACATTCACTCTCCCATTAACACAGCCTCCCCTCGATCTCCTCATCATGGACACATGACAATGTCTTATTGAAAAAGACACATGAGTATGAAAGAGATGTTTGGTTGTATAAACATGTCTGTAAAAGATGTTCCACAAATTCTTCTCAAGGATGGTATTAAACATTTAAGGTTTGACATAATTACTTTTTAGTACACTTTTTTGGCACTGCCTAAGGAATGTTCAGAACAAGAAATAATATTTAACAAGGGTTATATCCCCAAAGTTGACACACGTTTTAAACATGAGGAACATGCTGAAGAGATGAGAGACAAGGACAACACAGTACAAATGAAGACTATGCAAAGCAGAGCTGGCCCCTGGGGTGACAGCTGTCTCTACCAGGAGTTTTGGATACCTTTTGGAGGAGCAGCTGGCTCTTTCTTCTTGGGAATAGGAACTGGCTTTTTCTCCTCTGGCACAGGTTTCTTGGGAACCTCAGGAACTTTAAAGATAACATTGTTGAAACAGTGTTGAATGTTACAGTCTTCTGAGACACTTAAGATTATAGGAAAGCACAACTCCTCATTAAGAGCTTAAGAATTAAAAAGTAGTTTAGTGTGCTAAACGGAATGCTTAGTACATCAATAGCAGGCAGACATCACACACATGACACGAGGTAGACAAATACGCAGTTTGGATGGTCTGGCATGTAAAGCTGTTATTAACATGTGTTACCACAAGTTCATTAAATGGATAGATGGGGAGTTAAACATATGAGAGATTGTTTACTGATGACATGTTGCCATTACATAGGTCTCACATACAAAAGATCCAAAAAACGACAGAACCCAAGAAATTCTACCTTTGGCTGCTGGGGGTTCCACCTTCTTAGGAATGGGAACAGGGACCACTTCTTCTGCAACTGGTTTTTTAGGTGGTTCAGGGACTTTAAAAGAAATGAACTATTTGAGAAACTGCTCATCTTGATAACACATGTATTCTTATAAGATAGGAACAAAGAGTAGATGTTCCTCCTTTTTGCCAGCTGGATACAAGAAAATTGTATTTCAGAAACCAAGATTTGTGGAGATGGCTGAATGGCCAAGTAGAAAAGGGACAACTGTGATTGTCATTTTAATGGAATGGGTTTCTATAATGGAAATAGTGGAAGAACTCCACTTTAATGCTTTGTTTAAAATCATTTGTATGAGAACAATTAGGTGATATTAAGTGTTTTTTAAATTTGCCTGGGGAAAGAGGATATGACTTTGGTGTAGAGTCTACAGCTTTCCCTCCTTCCCTCCCTCCCTTCCTTCCTCCTTTCTTCCTTCCTTCCATACAGGGTCTTACTAGGAGGTCCAACTGGTCTGGAATTTGCTTATGCACACCAGGTTAGCCTCAAACTCACAGAGATCTGCCTGCCCCTGCTCCTTACCATTGGGATTAAAGATGTGCATGACCTTGCCCAGTGGTTACTGTATCTTTCCATTTCAGTGATGGGGTAAATACTAACACACCTGCTGACAGTCTGACTAGTACTCTACAGTTCTGAGTTAGAAAGATTTGGCCAGTAGGCAATCATCCTACTGCATCCTTGCTGCACAAAAGCAGCTGCAGACAACCCCAGAAACAGAGGGAGTAATAAAATGCAGAAAAGCCAGAAGTTTTGAGTATTAATGAATTTCTAATATAATTTACTTAAATGATAAATTTACAAGGCTGAGTTTTTAATACTTCTGGTGTACTTAACTCCTAACTGAGAAGATTCTTCACATTTTAAATGAGCCTTTGGTAAGCTGGTGTGAGGGGCTTCTTCACATCTTATCTCCAAATACATATGTCACCAGATTGAAGTGCAGAGAGAGGGAGTGAAGCCTTGTGTGCTTTACCCCTGTGCTTTTATGGTCATTCTAATTTCTCTCCAGTGAGTTCTTTGTCCATCCAGTCAACTGTGTGACTAGTTCTGATACTTAGCGTCAGTGTAGTTAAATACTGAATTTTGCCTGAAAACATTTTAAACATAGAATGAGTTTACTGATACCTTTGGGTGTTGGTTCAATCTTTTTGGAAACCGCAACGTGAATTTTCTCTTCAGTGACAGTTTTCTTTTGCACCTCGGGGACTTTTAAGAAAATACACATCTTAATTACTGATAGATCATGTTGTGTATGGCAACTATAATTTACTAAGAATACCAAACAAAAAAATAATTAAAGGCAACAGACATGAAAGGGAAACGATAACAGAGGAATACAAAGAGACAGAAAAACCTACGTCATCACACAATAAGCAAGAAGGGAACTGAGAAACTCTGGTTTTTGCTCTGAAACTGTGTCTTCAGCTCTCAAATTCAAAACTTCCATATACCTGTGACAGACACCTCCTCCTCTGTGTGAGAAGCAAAGAACATCTTTTCTTCAGAGATAACCATCTTCTTTGTGTGCACAGCTGGTACTTTAAAAAGAGCATTGCCATGTTAGTATTTCCTTTTCTAGGACAGGACATCAGATGCGACACAGACAGTATACCACATGATGATATACAATATGCAAATCTTTAGACACAGATTGAGTGGGTTAGTATGATAGATTAAGAACAAATCTAGTTTCAAGTAGAAAACAAATCGTGTTTTGCTCTCTCTGGACACATGACCATGCAGTCTCCTATCAAGTACAATTAAATGAGAATCAAATAGCCACAACTTCTTCACATACAATGCACCACTTCCCCAAATATATTAGGATTAATTTATACAAATTAAAGAGTGGAAAATATTACATGCAATGTAATACACTGCATGGTAAAGTTAGAAGATTACTCGTTAAACACAAAACCTTCCTTAAATTAAAAAGAAAGTCATTTCTAAGCAAGACCAAAAGCAAAAATAAAGTTATTGAATTATACATAGGTATAATCCAAAATAAAATGTGTACTACACAAACTGAAAAGTATTCATGGTGCTTTTGGATAATTTAGCAATGTATGTTCAGGTATCCAGATGCATAGACTACAATAATTGGAGCTTGTAGCTTTAAATAAAGATGTATACCTTTCACTTCAATTATTTCCTCCTGCACCGGAGTCCGGGAAGGTTTTTGTGGAACAATCTTCTTGGAAACTTCGGGTACTTTAAAAATATGTACAAATATATTTGTATTTGTGAAAGATATTTCATAGCACAAAATATCAAAAGTATGTCAGCTTGGATAATTATATAAATAACATGGTGAGCATATATCAGAGAGCAGATGACTTATGTACATGTTACTAGAAGATTCTTTAAATGGTATCGATACCTTTGGTGACTTGAACTTTTTCTTCCTCCATTCTCCGAGTAGTCTTTTCAACTTTTTCAACTACTGGCTTCTTTACAACTGCAAATATTTTAAAGAAATTGCAGTACTTTTAGAATTTCTATTAAAATCCTCTCTCTTGCTCTGTACACATATGTATGTAAATATGTATACAGATATACATAACACTTTTAGAGACAGGCAGGTTTGGTGTTTTTGACCTTAAGCACAAGTTCCTGGAACTGTTTATGTTTACTTTAATTTTACTGTAACATTCTTTTATCTTAATTTTTTTTTGCTATTTCGAGTAGATATAAATTCTCAAGAGAAAATTCATAGATACAATAACCTCAGAGAAGAAGTTGTGCCTATTGGATTTAACTGTTGATTCAGTCATCCTTGCCAAACAAGCCATGATAAGGACAGGAATACTCTGACTTATTTAAATGATTCTAAAAACATACCTTTGGGAGGTGGTACTTTCTTTTCAGGCACTTTGGCTGGGATTTTCTTCTCATGTAATTCTTTAATAAAAAAAACAAGATAAACAAAGATGCTTACATCAGTCGATTCTAATAGGATAGGCTGTGTTTGTTGAAGATGATAAAAAGCTAAGAGTAATTTAGTATTGTGTAAGGAATTCTTCATGTTGGGGAGGGTGTGACCAACATAACTCTAATGCAAAATTTCATGACAAAATTAAGTATCATGGCACCTGGGATGTAGCCTTAGTACTGGGGTTAAGTGGTTCAACCTGCAATGAGATAGCATCATCTCACTTAGAGATGATGTCTACTCTAGAGATCAATGGATTTAAGATCCATAGCCTTGGAGAAACCAAAATGATCATCTTCTCTTTCAGGCCCATCGTACATAAAGTAATAACATCAAAAGGAGCAAAACTGAGGTGTAGAGGAAGAATGACCACCCAGTGGATGCATACCTTCATGAACCTCCTTCTGAACCTGAATTATTTCTCTTTCATGGTAAATCTCTTCCCATTCTTCTTCCCCTTCATCGTAACCCTCTTCCCTCTCATAGTATTCCTGTCCTTCTTCAAAGTCTTCCTCCCATTCCTCGTGGACTTGCTTTCTAGGTTCCACCTTGATCTCTTCATAGTCTTCATCTGGTTCTTCATAATACGGTTCTTCATATGGCTCTGTGTATGGTTCCATTTCCAGCTCCTCATAGGGCTCTTCCCAAGGCTCTATGTGAACTTTCTTTTCGTAGACTGCTTCCTCTCGTTCATACACGGCCTCTTTTTCTTTATGGATCTCTTTCTTTCTGGTAATGGTTGTTATTTTTACCTCTTCAGCCTTAGAGGACACATCAATAATTTCAGATGCTGAAAGACAAGAGTAGTGGGGGGAGGAAGAGAAGGAGAAATCATATTAATTGCACCCATTGGAGAAAGCTTTATCCAAGGGAAAACCCACAGTCGTTCAGTACTAAGCACCACAGATGCTGTAGTATTAGGCTGATAATCACTTATGGTTTGCTTTGTATGGGTTCTATTTTATTAACTAGGCAACATGACAGTATCAAAATGCTCTTTGCTCTTGATTTGAGGGTTTTCTTCTAGTGTCAAAAGTATAGATTGAATAGATAGCTTCACATTGTTATACCTTCCATCATGTTATGTGAACTCCAGTTTGGAGAGCTCCTAGCAACTCCCCAGAAGGTATGAGATCAATATTACTTATAAATCTTTAATACTTTATGGATTATAATGTTAAGTTTAGAAGGGGTTCTTCCCTTTCCATCTGGGGCTCCCTTTCCCCGGGAGGAACACTAGAAATAGCCATTGTTTCCAGCCTCTCTCACAATGGCCGAGGGAACTTGAAATTTTTACAATAACCTGGAAACCCAATATTTAAAAACAATAAAGAGAATACATGCAAACTTCAGGAGTACATTATAAAATGCTAATAATTCCTTTTTTACTTACCTTTTGCTGGAATCATGGGAGTAGGAGGTGGAGGCTTCTTGGCAACTTCTGGAACTTCAAAAAACACAAAGTGCATGTTTACATTTAGACTGTGTTGTTTAATGTCTACCAATCTAGAGCACCATCGTGGTCCTTTGCATAATGGTTTGTTACTCATGTAGCATCCCTTACAGGAGTAGCATAGAGCCCCCATCATTTCCAAACCAAGCTAATATGAGTTGCTATGACAAGTCTGGGTAACAAACTACCTGGAGGCTGGGGTTTCATTTCAGTTTAGGCTGACTTGAAAGAATTCAGATGTAGAAAAAATAGCAAAGAAATGTGTAAAGGGTCTACTGCTCAATGCTCACACTTTGCTCTTTTCAGTTATTAACTTTAAAGTTCACCAAACACCTGTGCTTTCAAAACGACCACTCAGGAAAGCCCATGTGATGGTCAGTGTCTGCGCCTGTGTTGGCCTCTGGGTGGGAGGTTGCTAGTGCTTTCCTTCTGTGTCAAGAGGGTTAGAGCTGGTTTTTACATTAGTCATTTAAATGTCTTCCATAACCCCTCCAAGATATATTACATTTCTTCTAACAGTGCCATTTTCTGTCTTCAAATGGTAAGACAAGAAACCCAAGAAGGATCCTGAGTTGGCCTACAGCAGTAGCATGTAGCACTAACCACTGAACTCCTTCTGGGAGGACTTGGTCAGGAAGAGCAGTGGGGCCTTGATTTGAAGGCCTCCTTCAAGTCATCAGCTGTAGACAGCAAACATTTTCTGTTTGTGCCATCAGATGCCAGAGCAGGCATGGACTCGGGAAGATGGAAATCCACGAGGATGAGGGCAATGAGGGGATTCCCCACCTCGTGACTCCAACTCTTGCCCTCCCTGTCTCTTAAATTCCTAGGTTTCCATAGTGAAAACCTTAAAGCCTTATCTTAACTAAACTTTTATTTGACTTTTAAAGTTTATTATAGTACCTGGTGGTGGTGGTGCCTCTTCTTTGGGCTTTGCGACAACTTTTTTGGTGTCTTTCTTTACACCCTTTTTGGTCACTAAAAAGAAAAAAAGTCAGATATAAGTAAATGTCTTCATGATGAGAACAAAATAAACTTTATAGTGAGATACTTGCTTCAGAAAAATCTTGTGCTAAAACATGAGAGAGAGAGAGAGAGAGAGAGAGAGAGAGAGAGAGAGAGAGAGAGAGAGAGAGATATTTTAGATCTATTTGGTAGAATATATACTGTGGTTTTATATGTCCACTGATTGTATGATGGACAAGAGTTAGCATTATCAGAAGATCAGGAGGAGAGCAGGTATGCCCTCTCCTCTGTGTTTCATTTGGGTGTGGAGATCAAAATTGTCAGGGAACAGCAAATGGAATTGGAGAATTAAAGTCCAACCCATGTCATACGTGTGGGGTACGGCTGCTGCTGCAAGGGGGTATTTATTGATCATGGCTCTGAACCGTGTTGCCTATGGCTGTTAGCATTTATGAACAGGGAACACCCTGCAATTTTAAAAATCTGATTTAAACCCTCACGTTTTGCAATGAATACCAGCAGTCATGCTGACATTTCCATTTAAAGGACAATGCCTTTTTTTTTTTTTTTTTTTTTTTTTTTTTTTTATAAAGAGAAATGACTGCTTCTGACCACAGAAACATTATGGAATCTAATTTATAATTTTTGATTATTCCTCTCTGTGTCACAAGTAGATGAAATATATTCAAGTATGCTCACATAAATTACCAACATGTTTCTTTCTTTTATTGAAGGTGTATTAGCCACAAAATTGGATGAAAAATACTGAATCTCTTTGGAACTGGCTGAAAAATAGACCAAACATTTTAATATCAATTGCTGCAGGCATTAAGGGACACAGATGTCATTCCCATGATGTTATTATAGTGGTAGTGACCAGGTTATAGGAAAACATGGCTTTCACCAGTAGATGTTTTCTGACTATGCCAGAGAATTTTCCTAGCAACTTTGAATTTGTAGCCCCAGGGAGTCTCAGGCAACCTGCTGTCTGGATTTTACAGCTTCAGGGTGCAAATAGTACCTTACAGCTACGTAAATGTTTAGCATTTGAGATGGTCAATTCCTTGTATGTTTAAGGGCTTGTCTGTTTCGTTTTGCTTCTGAGACAGGGTCTTACTATATGGTTCCATCTGGCTTGTCTTACGGGCCTTGTGTCTGTGGTGAATGTCCTGTCTCTGCCTTCTGAGCTGGGAACTTTGCTGCCTAGTTTAAATCTCTTTATTAGTTACCTCATTCCTTACTTAACATAATAAAACACAAACAAATCCCCTCAGAAGACCCAGTCAAACATGCCAAAGGTATTCTCAGCTATATTTTTGCATAAATATTATCTTGCAAAGAGTAGTTAGATGTATAATTGAAGAGAAAACAAACCACAATTTTCAGTTTGCTTCTCAACTAATATGGTATAATTCCATAAGCTGCCCCCACAAACTGGTTTTATTATTATCGTATTAACTGTTAGGCATAATAGTTAGGGGCATTAAAATAAATTTATTTTTACCTTATATCTAACTGATTCTTTGGCAGTATTTTAAAAGTAAACATAACATTTGGGTTAATCTGATAATTTTCAGAATTTCAAACCTTGTAGCAGGAATAACATTTTTTAAGTCAGTTCAACTTCTTGACCACAAGAGGGAGCACGAGCGATACGAAGTCACATTTTCAAGGCCAGACAGTGGAATTCTAAGGTTTACCACTTCAGTTAAGTGTAATACCTTCAATTCGTTTTGCTGGTGGCTTCTTCTCTTCAGGTAATGGCAGCAAAAGAGGGATGGAAGGAGCAACCGCAGGAGGGATTTCTGGGAAGAAAAAGAAATACGTATCAGCATCATGTTTTAATTTCCTGTTTTATGAGACATCCCATGCATTTTGTTTATTAATTCAAGGGCTTAATCGGAACAACTGATACCAGTATCTATTTACAGCATTAACTGCATGCTTCTTCTGGTTTCACAGTGGAGACAATGAAGTAGAATCTTACTTCTCTATACCCAGATGCTAGGGCTAGGGTCTTACCTTCCGGTGGGACTGCTCTGATCGGCATGGTTGGGATGGGAACTCTGGAATCGGGAATATCTGGAAGAAACATATAGTGATAAGACTGGGGAGCTGATAACACATGTGCATTGTTTGGTCTACTCCCAACAGCCCCATCAGGCATGCAGACAGGATGATATTCATGACATAACATACGTGGCACACAGTTCACTGCTTAGGAGACCTTGCTTAATTCTGTATTCACATTTTTTGTGTGCTCCTAATAACAACCTCACCATGTCCATTTCCCCAAATTCATTAAGCATAATATTATTTGGCTTGAAATTATTTTGCCCAATAGCATTTTAGCGAAAAGAGAAATGGTAACCTCGTGCATTTTAATTAGGTTTCTGTATTTATAAAACTACACTCAACTTGCTGTAAGCAAAAAATTAAATAATAATAGTTATATTATTATAAGTAATAATGACATACCAGGAGGCTTCATCTCAAGTTTTATTTCTGTAAAAGAAAAAGAGAGTGTTTTTATATGTATAACTGTCTGGGCAAGATGCTTGCCTTTACGATTATAGCGTGTCCTCCACGCGACCCGCCCTCACCTTTGGTTGTTAAGTACAGTTCTGCTGTGCTTCTCGCTTCACCTCTGGGCTCCAGCCGAGCAATAACTGAGTAGACACCTGGAGAGAATAATCATCCTATGTTAGCTTCCTAATGCACTTCTTCAGTTAAACATAAAGTGCTTACTTCTACCTGTCTTTTCTTCTTGTTATAAAGTACGTCACAAAGGATTGTAGAATGTAAGCATAAAGATAGAAATATCAAAAGACAGTTGCAGGTAAGGATTATATTACATATTCACTGGCAAACTGTCCATGCAATTACCTTCATCATCTGGGGTCACATTGTGGATTGTCATGTAATGGCAGCGGCCATCATTTCTAAAGTTGTATTTCTGGCTCTCCGTCAGCTCTGTTGGTCCTTTGTACCAGGTAACTATGGCATCATCAAAGGACACTTCACACTCGAAAGTAGCAGATTGATGCTCGCTCACCACAATGTTCTGTATGCGCTTTGTAAACTGAATTGGTTCAGCTGTTTGAATACAAAGGATGCAAAGTTAGACTGCATAGACAGAGATCTCTACTGATGTGATTTCTCTCAGATATTTAAAGCTCTTGGTGGTTGAGCTGGGGTTTCATTATGTGTCCCCACTACCTTGGTCTTTCAAGTGCTGGAATTATAGGGTGAACATGTGCACCACCAAACCCGTGCAGTTAGCATTTTGGGAGGGCATTACTGTTGAACTTGGGCCTCACAAAGAAGTGCTATGCCACCCCTGTACTTTAATTTTTTTTTTTTTTGAGATGAAGTATAGCTAAGATTTGCAGGCTGATCTCAAACTTTATCTTTTTTGCCCCAGCCTTCCAGATGCCCGGGATTGCAAGTATGTGTTACCATGCTTGGCTTCTATTTTTATTCACTTACAAAATAACAGAAAAGAATTGGAAACCCGAATGCAAGTGCAAAACAATAGTGACACATCCTTGTATTAGTAACCAAACTAGTCCCATTCTTCGGGCCATTCCTACAGACTGGATAGTGGACAGTGTAAGAAATGCCCAGGAGTCCTTAAAATATTCATATGAAGGAAATACCACAGGGAGATTTGAACCCAAAGTCAGATTAAATTTCAAAATCTGTTCATGAAATAGAAGGTTTGTAATGAGGTACACATAAACAACCCTACACTCAATTCTTTAGCAAACCCTTTCTTATCTCAAGAAAATTATTATTTTTTGGTTATTTAGAATCTAGAATTTTCTTTTCTATAAAGATTTCCCTGAGGAATGATTTCAAATTCAACAGGAAATTTGCAATTCTAAATTTCAGAGGACTCTCCAGAGTTTCAGAAACCCATTTTCTAAGCACAGACAGGTAAACATAAAAGCACCATCCCCCTGGGGACAGCAGGTGCTTTTAGGAGCTGAACCAGGAGTGAGCAGACCTCCTGTCAGACTTCCACTTGTGTGGAAGTCTGAGACTACACGTGTAACAGTGTGCATCTGGCAGGCAATGCTGTTCCGGTGAGCTTTGTCATTGATGAATATATTTAAAACATTTACTTATTTTAAAATGATTAGCATTTAAAACTTTACCCCAATATGAAGTTATTTAAATTTTTTAACTTTAAAAATGAGGCACTAATATTCAGTGCAAAATAATTCAGAAACATGAAATACCCTGAACATAAGACTAATATAATTCTAACAATTATAATGGTATTAAATAATGAGACACAGTAAAAAAAAAAAAAAAAAATTCCCTGGATAGTTTAAGGTTAGTTCCCCAAAGTGCAACAATTAAAGAATTCTATATTATTGCTCATTGAGTCAGAAATTTTACTTCAGGGATTCAGACAGTAGGAATAGAATTTTTAAAGAAAATCAGTATTTTTTTTTTTAAAGCCATTACCTATCATGTACGTTGTTAATTTTATCTATAAAATTTCATCCCCCAAATGTCAAAGTCCCACAGAAAGTAGCAATTCCTAATCACAGTTCCTTAGATTTATATTTACAACTTCTTTTCTTTCCCAAGATTTTATTCTAGCAACCACAGACATAAATATAAAAATTATAAACTTTAGCTTTTAAGAAGAAACAACCATTAAAAAAAAATCATGTGTTAGTCTGGATTAAAATCCTATTTTTGTCTAAAAGAAATGCATGTCTGGTTGGATATTTTCCTTTTGCATCTATGAGTTTTGGCACAAGGACAAGTGTGTCGTATGTGTGGGAGAGGGAGGACACATGAGCTCTTTGGGTTGATTTGAGGGTGACACTGCAGGGACCTGCATTATACTTGCTGATGCTCTCTGCTCCGCCAGTAACTCTGCCCAGCTTTTCACCCACCTTCGATTCTGAGCTCTGCTGAAGTTTCGAGGTCTTCGTGCTTGCAGGTATACTGACCCTGGTCCTCTGCACGGACATCGGCAATGGTCAGCTTGTGGACTTTGTGTTCCACTTCTGTTTTTACTCTGCCTTGAGGTTTGAGGATTCTGCCATTTCTGAACCACTCGGATTTCACATTTGGTACAGAAAATTGACACGTCATGGTACAAGTCTGGCCTTCTTTCAAAGTAACGTCCTGGAGATGCCGCTCCCACGCTGGCTCTGTGACAACACAGGAACACACAGTGCTCAGCATCCTATGCAGATGTGCTCAGCATCAGCATCCCATGCAGATGTGCTCAACAATACTCTCATAAGGCTTTAAAATGGTTTCAAACTCACCAATCACAGTTAGCTTCGCACTAGCGATGTGAGGCCCACAGACCAGTCTATAATTGCCCTGATCTTTAAGCTGGCAGTTTTTGACTCTGAGCGTGTGCCGGTCACCATCAATGCTTATTTCATATTTGTTACTGGGCTCCAGCTTTTCAGTCCCTTTGTACCAGGAGAGCTTGATTTCTGGATAATTAATCTTAATGTCAATTTCAAAGATGGCATCATTGTCTTTCAGAACTGTCTGATTTTCAATATCCTTGATCAAGGTGACAGGCTAGGAGAAGAAAGAATTAACACGTGTTAGTGTTAGTCATTCCTTCCCTATAATCCCCAGTGATAAGTTTGTACATTTTATTATTAACATAGTTCATTTTACCTCTGTCTGTGTCAGCCTTTGCTGAATAAATGAAACAAGTTCCTCGAATTCCTTTTCATCTCTCTCTGACTTCTCTAGTTCCTCAATTTCCTGAGAGGGAGAAAAAGAATACATTAAGAACAAAAGTTTGAATTAGCAGGTACATGACTATGCTTGGCTTCCGTTCCTTAAATTTCTACATGTATTGGTGTTTTTTAAAGATTTATTTTTATTTATGTTTATTGGTGCTTTTTGAAGATTTATTTTTATTTATGTGTATTGGCATTTTTTAAAGATTTATTTTTCTTTTCTCTCTCTCTCTCTCTCTCTCTCTCTCTCTCTCTCTCTCTCTCTCTCTCTGTGTGTTTGTGTTTTGCTTGGCTGCGTGATGCACATCATATAAGTATGGTATTGGCAGGAACCAGAAGAGGGCATCAGACTCCCTGGATCCAGATTAGGAGAGAATTGTGAGCTACCATGTGGGTGCTGGGAATTGAATCCTGGTTTCCTGGAAGAGCAGCACATGCTCTTATCCACTGAAATGTCTCTCCAGCCCTCTGGCTTCCATTCTTGATGTGTGTTAGGTTACAGTAAGGTTTATAGCTAGGTTATAGTAAATTATCTCTAGAAATTTAATGTCTGGAGAATTCAAGGCATTTGGCTAATATGAAAGACATTTGGTGTCTCAAATATGGATTTTCCCTTAGGATACAGCTGTGACAGAGGGCCATACCAGTCTGTGAGTCTCTTCTTCCTGACTCTGTTTCAGCAGCTCAAATGCTTGAAGGAGGCCCCGGAAGTCGGTGATTCCGTACATGCGCGCATATTTCTCATATTCTTTAGGATCCACATTTTTGAGAAGCTCCATGATATCAATTTCCTCTTCTTCACCAGATCCTTTCTTTAGGGCTGGAGTCCAAAAAAAAAAAAAAAAAGAAAAGAAAAGAAAAGAAAAGAAAAAAAAAAAAAAAGTTAAGTTCAATCATTTGTCTTCTGCTTAGGAGTTTGAGCTGTCTGTCAGGACCCAAGATGGTCTTTCTCAGTATCTTTCCCTCACTATGCAACAGTTTAATGCTCCTTATTAAGAAATAAATTTTCATTAAGAAATAAGTAAATTTTATAAATTTATATCATAAAGTTATAAATAAATTAAGAAAAATAAATTCTTTATTAAGAACTGAATTTAACATGCTAATTTTACCACTTTGACCAAACAATAAGTCAGTTTGGTGATAGAATGGGTTAAAATTGGATTATTGTTTTACAGTGTTGAAATCTGATCAGTGAGTTGAAGAGAGGAGAAAATATAGGAACATGTTCATTAACCTTATAAACAGGAGCTCAATTAATTATAGCTATATGAAATATCAACTAAAAACTTTATTTAAATATCACATTATCTAAAAGAACTGTGAAAAGCTGAGCGATTCAATACTTCAATAATTATGGTGAAACACAAGTTATTTTGAAATTATTGATTATAGAAATGCCTAAACTGATGTATGAAACTGTAGCATTAAAAAAAAAAAAAAAAAAAAAAAAAAAAAAAAAAAAAAAAAAAAAAAAAAAAAAAAAAAAAAAAAAAACCTTCCTAAAAGCAAGTCTTTCAGATTGGACACACAGTATTTAGGCACTTCCTTTTGCTTAAAAGCTTCTAGATGTATCTCATTCTCTGTTTCTTATCATCATTCTGAAACAAATCCCATCACTAAATCCCACCTGAACATGATCGACTACCTCATCGTCCACTGATGAGCCATATAGGTTCTCTAGCACCGTGAGTCTTGCAGTAGCAGGTCCACGGCTCCTGAAGGACCCTCTGTGAATAAGAAGTCCTCTTCACAGGTCTGACAAGACTTACTTTTTCAGCATCGCGCGAAGATCACCTTCAATCTTCTCCTGCTTCTTTCTCTCGTCCACTTGTAGGTTGACATTGCTTTCAATCTCCCCGTGCTTGTTAAAGGCAACGCAGCGGTATAAGCCCGAGTCAGTTTTTGTGGTGTCACGAATCTCCAGCTTCGACTCGTCACCCTTCTGATGGATAAGAATTCGACCCCCTTGGTTCAGTTGTCTCCACTTCCCTTTTGTCCATTTCACGTTCGGGATCGGGTCACCTCCAACTTTTGCAATAAACGTGGCCGTGGTTTCTAAGGAGTGGTGAAAATAAATGTGTTAAAAAATCAATCTTGCTGAATTGGTGATCAGGAAATTGAACCCACAGCACGTGATAGGCTATTGTACACTTACTTTCCACCACTCGGATGCTCTGAGGCTCTGACACAAAGAAGAGTTTTCCATCCACAGCGGCTTTCTTGGCTGCTGGGGCCGCAGCTGGTTTTTCTGAAACACAGTTTCCATGGTTTGTTAGTTTAAAAAACTTGAAAATTGTAATACATATTCTGGTGTGTAAAACAAACTTTAAGAGCTTTAGGGCATGCTCCCCAAACTCACTAGCTGTGAGTTATTACTGACAAATTGGTTTCAGAGGCAGTCATTCCAGTGACGGCTAAAGGAGGTTGAAGTCTAATGGATCACTAGCATTCAGTCTGGAATTTATAGACCTGACCTTATTGTATAGAATTCTTCTAGGCTTCACATCACATCATCATAGCATCATTTTGGGAACTACACTGAATATATCCTTGTGGACATGCTGTGAGGGTTTCAAGAAATAGGCTGTTGACTCTAGGTAACTTTAAATACTTTGTATTGAGAGTCTTTCTATTAAATCACTGGCTACTTTCACTATGAGGGCTACATATTACAAAAGGCAAATAACCCATGTCTAACACCTCTAACTCCATTCTTATTTAAGTTATAATTAGCTAACCACCATGGGCAGTTTCTGTTGTCATGTGCATCACACTTTCTTGGTATCTGTACCTTTAATGGTCACTTTGCACTTTGAAGTGTCACTTCCAGCCACGTTGGAAGCTTTACACACGTAATCTCCTGAATCTGGTTTAGCCGTCTCCTTGAGTTCCAGCACGGCTGTCCCGCTAGCGAAGCTGAAGCTGCATCTGTCCGAAGGCTTTATCTCCCTACCAGCTTTCAACCACTGGATCCGAATGGGCTCAGATCCCTGCACATGGCAGCTGAGCTGCACAAAGTCACCTTCGATGGCTGTGACTGGGGTAAGGTGCTGGTCAAACACAGGTGGCTTCTTAGGCTCTGGAATTGAAAAGGCATTTTCATGAGGAAGATAGAGAACATAGAGACAGGGATATATTATGTTTCACAAAAGAAATGTACAAAGGGCACAATTGCTTCCCCCAACAGGTGATAGTGGACACTGTGGTGGATGGAATTATAAGTCAGAATCTGTTCCTCTTTGAGCAGTTGTTAACATTTGTTGGGTTAAAAAAAAAAAGAAAGACAGATTTAAAAACAAGCAAAGAACAGCTGCCAAACTGTCCACAAACCAACACAGCATCTGTGTCCTGATTACGCTGGTGCTGCTATGGAGCTATCGACGTCTGTGCAGTGCAGCATGATGTTGATTATTTTAAAACTACAGGCAGCAGCGTTTTTAGCAAACTTTAAAAGCTAAAAGTTTATGAGGGCATTCTGCTCACGTAGAGCAGTAATGATTATTAATGCCTGTGGAAGAAAGCCACCATCAGAGTTATGGAGACGCCCAAATCTTAGTGGATATTTTTGATGTACAGTTTTAGATTTTTAAATGCATCTACAGTTACTCTATAAAAAAATCCAGATCTAGACCAAAGAAATTAAGAGTCAAAACTCAGTGTTGAAGTGAAAATAAACACAGGATTTGGGCGACTTGACCAAATGGACATGCATGATGTCATGTTCTGTCACAGCAATTGAGACTATAGCTAAAATAAGTCAACATCCCTGATTACAACCTCTGCTGTCGACTGCTTTAATCAACCGCTACATAAATGTAGACTCCGAGTTCCATAGAAAGTGTCTACCCGACAGCAAAGCCATTGTGAGGATAAGCTGCCACTCAAAACAGACTTTTTCATGTATGCATTGAAACTAGATGCTTTTGGTTTTATCATATAGATGATAATCTTCAAATTTGTAGGCAAGACAACTCAGCAATACTGAGCTGTTTACAGTAGTAACCTACTAATGATATTAGCTCACCCAGTACACTCTGAGGCGGCCAGCAGCTCCCCTGTGCTGACCATTGCATGCTTTCCCAGAAAGTGGGCTCGTGCAATAATCATGGCCATCTGTAAACTTTTATCTGCCTAAAGTAATTACAGTTAGAAAACCGTGTACGGGAGATTTGAAATGATGGAGACTGCTTCCCTAAAATAAGAGCTTTGTGTTCAAGTATATCTTTTTATAATATATAATATTGTTCTATACAAATCCTGGTTTTAGATCAAATTTTACCATTTTGAATGGTATTACTATTCAATTTTAGGCCAAAGGATAACAGTAATATATATTAAAAATTATTCTTTATAAACAAAAGGAAATGTTTCTTATTGCACCTGGGAATAAGCAAATTAAAGTGTAATATGCTGTGATCATTTTTTTTAAAAAAATGCCCAAAATAAACGAATTTCATTGAAATACCTGTCACTTGCGCACACTTGTCAAAAAGGCTTTGGATTCTAGTTATGTGAGAGAATTTGCGGACATGACTTGGAACTCTGACATCTGAGTCCATTTATTAAGTCAAATCTACCTTGTGGGGATCACATAACAAAATTATGAATAATATGTTTTTTTAGCAAACATGTGGAATTATGGAAATCCATTAAATAATATACATTTTTGTTTGGAGCTCTATACTTAGCACCAAACTTAGCCTAGATTTCAGAAGCACATGGTAGTATGTGAAGGAAAATATACCAGGCCAGAGCTCTGAAGACAACTAACCTTTGATGACTATGGATGATGTACACAGGGCAGAGCCTGCGTCATTTGTCGCCTTGCAGGTATATAAGCCTGCATCGGCCATGCTGGCTCTCTTAACTTGCAGCAGCAGTGCGTTGTTCTTGAACATGATCTCACAGTTGGAGGTCGGGTGGATCTCTACATTATTTTTGTACCAAGCGATGGTGATGGGTTGGGACCCTGCCACACGCCCTTCGAGCTTGAATGAATTCCCTTCTGTCTCTTCTACTGTCTCAGATAGTTTTTTAGTGAAACTTGGTGGGATGAGGCGCTCTGTAAAAAATTAAAAAGATAAATGAAAAGGATATAGAGGTACATTATTACTATGAGGCTTTCAAGAGTAGTCCTGTTTTAATTAAATATCACGAATAACTAGTCAAATCCAGCATGGCAAGTCATGCTCCTGAGTGACTCCTCTTCCCACGGCTAATTCTTGGCTGTTTTCTGCCACATGGCTGATAGAAATGATTCATGGGCATTTACAGAACCAGGGATTTGTAAGAAGAAAGACTTGGTCTCATGGTTGAGGATGATATGTCAGCTTCTAGGAAATACAGACTGAATGACATAGTTTTTCCTTATGCAAGCTTATTGCCTGGTAAACATTTTCATGTTACTTATTTTTAGATGCGTCCTAGAAATCTACCCATCACAAGAGATCTGGTGTTATTAAGGCTGTTAGGTTACACTCTCAAATGACTGCCCTCCATTGGACCCCATGCAGAATAAACTCTACCTTTTATATTAAGTTGGGCTGTGCAGGAGTCTTTCCCCACTTCATTGACAGCATAGCAGGTGTACTGTCCAGAGTCACCTTTGTCCACTTTGACAATGGTCAGGTGAGCACTGTTTTCCAGATAGCTGATCTGGTAGTTTCCACCACTTCGTATCTCTCTCTTGTCCTTGGCCCAGCTGACCTTGATGGGCTGTGTTCCCGTCACGTGACATTCCAAGTCAGCACTTTCTCCCACCACGGCATCCACAGGAGCCAGAGGGATGTCAAAGAAGGGTGGATTCTTCCCCTCTACAGAAAGATCACAAGGACAAGGTTTCAGGTTCCAGACTTGGGCTATCCCATGGAAGAAACAGCAATGTTTTCTTTTAAACTTTGTATGTGATTACAAAAATTCCCATCATAGCAACAGACGTCTAAGGATCCACGAACCTGTGAGGATGAGTTTGGCGCTTGAAGAAGCAGAGCCGATGGGGTTTGTAGCAGTGCAAGAGTACTGGCCTGAGAGACTCCTGTCTGTCTTAAAGATGTTCAGAGTGGCGGTGTTGTCTAAAAATGACGTTTGTACATTTGGGCTGTCTTTCAACGGTTTGCCATCTTTGTACCAAGACACTGAGATGGGCTCGGACCCACTTACGGCACATTCAAAGACCACTGGCAACCCCACAGTCTCCTGCACATCTCTTAGTTGTCGAGAAAAGGATGGCGGAAGTTTTTGCTCTGTAGGGACAGGATTAAAGCAATGAACGCAGCTGGATATCTTAAGTTGAGTCATAGCCATTCTGCCGATCTACAGGAAATGTCTTTAAAAATATGAGGGAGGTATTAAGAGGTCTCAAACTTGGAGATGGAAAGTAGCATGTTAGTTTTTGGAGAAAATGTTTAGTAGAAAGTACAAAGCAAAACAAAACAGAAGACTCATAAGCCAACAAAATGTTGATCAGCTAAAGGCCTGTCTCTGGCACCCAGCAGAAACTCCTGCTTGTTAGATCACCTTCTAGCAACCTGAATTAGACAGGGTATGGGGTGAATTTAAAAATATAAGTCACTTGTATTTCTCTAAGTTTTATACAAGTAAATGGTAGCATGATCTTTCCAAGTGAACATTTGGTCATTTCCCTGTATACAAAGAGTATAAAAAGAGAGGGGCCAGATGTGGCAGCCCAAACCACCTATAATCTCAGAGGCAGAAATAGAAGGCTGGTTCATGAGTTTGAGATCAACCTGTTCAACCTGGTCTACCTAGTGAGTTTCACCCAATGAAAGATAAATAGTAAGAACCCCAGAATAAAACAAGCTAAACCAATCACTCAAAGGAAAAAAAAAAGGTAAATTGCTAACTCTAACTGGAATTACTTAAGCTAAAAAAAAAAAAAAAAAAAAAAAAAAAGCATTTTGATTTTCCCCTCAAGAAGGCCCTCATTGGGTATTTTAAAGGTTTCAAAAGAAGCATTGATTCACTTGCTTTTAAAATATTGTGCTCACCTTGAACAGTTAGGAAAGTTGACGAAGAAACTTCTCCCACGCTGTTTTCAGCCTTGCAGATATATTCTCCGCTGTCGTTGCTGTCAACCTGGGTGAAAACCAGTGTAGCAACGTTGTTCTTAAAGTGCATTTTGCAGGTGGCAGTGGGCCTCAGCTTTGTATCCCCTTTATACCAGGAGACCCCAATTTCGGGAGTTCCAGCAAGCTGGCATTGTAGAGAGGCAGAGTCACCAACCGTGACCTTCACAGGCTCCAACTGCTTGACAAAATATGGTGGTTCTGCAGCAAAAGAGATAAGCAGCCATGAAGGACCAGTCGGGACCACTGCCTGGGTATGAGGCTGTGAATGTGCAATCAGAACAAACCTAGTATCAGGATCTGGGCCGAGCAGGAATCCTTGCCAGAAGCGTTTTCAATGTAGCAGTTGTATTGCCCTGAATCCTCCACCGTGCTGCTCGGGATTTCTAGGATCGCTGAGTTTTCAGTCGTGGTAATATTACACCGTTGGGAAGCAGTGGCATTTATGCCATTTTTCTTCCATGTAACAGAGATCGGAGGAGTTCCAGAGAAGGTCCCTTCTAGGATCAGGGGTTTGCCTTTCTCTATGCTGTAATCATTGAGTCTCTTCACAAAGATGGCTGGGGCTGGTGTGAACAAATTGATAAAACAAAATCAAACACACACACACATACACACAGACCCAGGCACAGCACATCTGACAGCTACGTGAGATTCAGTTGTATAAACTGAATGGCAAGCCAACCTTTTACAAAGAGATGTGTAGTACAGGAAGCCCTGCCAGCCTCGTTACTGACTATGCAGGTGTATTCTCCGCTCTGGGATGTGTCCACATCAAACAGCTCCAGTTCAGCCACTGAGTCCTGCAGAGACACGTTGCACCTGGCCCCAGGCACAAGCTCACTGCTACCTTTGAACCAGCTGACCGTGAAAGGAGGTGTTCCTTTGACAATGCTTGTGAAAGTGACATTACTGCCAGTTAAGACATCCATCGGGTCAGGTTTCTGAACGAAAGATGGTGGCTCTAAATAAAGAAAGCACAAGTTGGGGAGATTTTAAAGACTTTGACGGCTCAGTCCCGTGTGTGGTATGGTTGTATGTTACTGCGTTTTGAACTGACCTCGCACAGTCAGAGGGGCACTACACTCGTCAGAGCCCGCCACATTGTTAGCTATGCATGTGTAGTCGCCAGCATCAGCTTCCTCCAGCATGTTCACCGTCAGGGCACAGGTGTTGTCTGTCAGTGTGGTCTGGTACTTCCGGCCACTGCTGATCTCATTCCCGTCATGGAACCAGAGGACAGAGATTGGGGGTGACCCGTACACTTTGCACTCCATCACCACGGAGGAGCCAGACAGACCATTTGTCTCTTTCAGTTTTCTTGTGAATGAGGGAGGGATAATTCGATCTGAGAAGGACAAGAACAAACAAAGCAAGGGGCGTCAGTTATAAAGTGACTCAGAGGGAATTGACCCTTTCATGGGACATCTTTAGATCTGTCTGGCTCTTTTGAAAATTCCCCATGTGTTGCCTATGGGATGATGCAAGGTAAAGCCCGAGTAAGTATGTATAAGCTGGCTTTGTAGAGGGTCTGCTCTTTTTTGTTGTAATGAGTCCTTTGTGGTGACTTTTCTAGAAAAGCACTTTTTCCCCTGCCCACCACCCAAGCACAGGTTTTACTTCTATAATGCTCTTAGAGATTCTTCCCAAAGAAAGGGATGCAACTTTGGTGGTTTCCTTCTATTTGTCCAAGTTCTCTGCCTCTGACCCCACTGCATCCAATGATGTAAGATGCATGATGCACTGTGAAGATGTAGATTCTCTCCTATTTAGGGCAATTACGGCCTTCATTGTCATAAAGATGAATACACAGGCCACCAACCTGAGACTTGAATGGAGACTGTGCAGCTGTCTTTGCCGACAGGATTTTTCACTTCAAAACTGTACACCCCACTGTCACCAGGTGCCACATTGATGATTTTGAGGCCTGACACTTTGTTGAAGAAGCTTATTTTATATTTGCTGTCACCCGTGAGCTCCTTTCCATCCTTAAACCACTTGGTACTGAGCTCAGGTGTTCCAGATACTGTACACTCCAAGGTACAGGTGTCCCCTGTGGTCACCTTAATAGATTCTGGCTTTTCCACAATTGCAGCAGGCTCTGAAAGAGGTGGAAACCACGTCATCATTTTAAGTAAAACTGAAGAAAGAAACTAAAGGAAACACAGACTTGCGTGCATCTCCTGTATTCATGAGAACACCCTCCTTACTAACCAAGCACTGAGAGCGTGGCGTTGCACTCCTGCATCCCGGCATCATTTTTGATTTGGCAGGTGTATTTCCCAGCGTTGGCTGGTTCTGCTCTGGAAAACTGGAGGGTCGCGACGTTTTCAGAATAAGAAATCCATATGTTGTCACTTTCTCTAACAATTTCCCCTTTATCTTTAAACCACGCCACTGAAATTGGCTCAGCGCCTTCAATTGTTGTCTGCAGCTGGACTTCTTTGCCAATGATGGTAGAAATGTCGCTGAGTTTCTTCACAAATTGTGGTGGTGCTGAGGAGAGGAAACAAGGAGACAGGGCATGTACAGAACTGATAGTATTTCACATTATGAATATGAGAGATCATCTTCATGGTAATGTATCATTATCAATAATATATAATTGTTATGTATATATTTATCTATATATAGAAATGTAGTTAGAAATACATATATGATATATGATAATATATAATATATTTATTTTATATATATTATATATACATTTAGTTAGTTAAAAAGGAAGTAGACAGAGCATGGAAGGTTTAGATAGAATAGATTGTTAGGATAAAATTAAACCCCACATAATAACCAAGGTGGGGGTACAGTTTTAAAATTAGAAGGAGACCAGTAAGCAGATGAGAATGACATGGCTCTTACCTTTCAGAGTGACAGAGCCCACGCAGGTGTCACTCCCGACATCATTTGTGGCTTTGCACTGATATTCCCCGATGTCTGCTGTGTCTACGTTCAGAATGTGGATGCTTGTGAGCAAATTCTCAGACATAATCTTGTACTTCTTCCCACTCCTGAGTTCTCTCTTGTCTTTGTGCCAAGAAACTTGAAAAGGAGGTGTCCCCTGAAGCTCGCATTCAAGGTGAACATCGGCTCCTTTAAGTGTCTCAATGGGAAAAGGCTTTTTGCGGAACACGGGTGGTTCTAGGATTGGGGGCAGGACAAGGGAGAGAGAAAATGAGGACGAGCTTCATACTTAGACAAGGGTAGGAATTAGCTTTCTACTCCATCGGGATTCCCTCCCCCTTTTTATCATATTCTTGAACAATTTTAAATCATCATCAGGAGGAGAATAGAACTGAGTGCAGTGAACTGTCGAGGGGCTGATGTGCACAGTGGGGATGGAGCGAGGTCTGACCTTTAACCTTCAGGGAGGTGCTGCTGCTGGCGCTTCCTGCTGCGTTGCGAGCCTCACAAGTATAGTCCCCGCTGTCTTCCACACTGAGACTATGCATCTCCAGGATGGCTACTGAATCCTCGAATGACATCCTGAATTTACTGCTTTCTTGAATTTCCACCTCATCCTTATACCACAAAACCTTGATTTCTGGAGACCCGCCTATTTTGCATTCATATCTTGTTGACTCATCCTGCTTCACGATCCGTGATTGTTCTAGCTTCTTAATGAACCTGGGGGGTTCTAAGGAACCACAAGGAAAAGCACAAGGCAAGGGACAGAAAAGACAGGCGTGTTACAAGAGGGGGTGAAAGAAGAAACCTGTCAGAGTGGCCTTCACCTACAGGAGACAAGTTCATTTGATGTAGTTTACCGAAGGCTAGTTAAATGTTATCTAAGTAGAAAATCCCTAAGTAAAATAAGTTTACATTTGTGAACACCTATAATCTAACTGTGGCTACAGGATGAAGAAGAAGGCCATGCTCTCTACTGTGCAGCCTGTTCCCAGAAGCAAAATTATCTTTGTAGGCTTGAGCCCACAGGCAACATCACAGAAACCCTCTGAGGTTCACAGGAGGGAGAGACTGATTGCCCTGTGTATGAGTCTGTGGGAAGTTATAGCTTCAAAGGTATTCATTATGTACCGTACACGGCCAGAGCAAAAGGGATCATATATCTCACGATTTTAAAGTACAGTTATCTCACATATACCTTCAATAGATATATCCCTTCAACTTCCATCATTTCCCTGAAGTGAGTAAGAACAATGTTCTTAAATGTTCTTGCTCACAGGTAAAATAGTTGTCTCACAGTGCAAATGGGTCTTAAACACTAATCTAAATTTTAAGATATTTATGAACTACTACTCTAAGAAGCTTAAAAATACTAAAATTGATTAGAGAGCAGGCAAATCTATAAATCTTGATATTCAGCTGTGAAACATAACATATTCTTGCATAACATTGGGTGTTGAAGTATTTACTTCCTATGAGGCAGGCATCTGGAGCCCTGCTTAGCTTCAGGTACATACATACCGCTTCTCCAACAATGCACTTAGCAACCCGAGAGTCCACCTATATCAAGCTGCATGTTCACTGATCTTCAAACAAAGTCATGGTGACTTTGGTCTAAGACTCCCTGTCAACTCTTAATAAACCTCCCTTTTTGTGGTCAAATGCATTGGGATACATATCCTGGAACTAGAGGCAGTGATTCAATTTCAGCCTTCACGGATTTGGGGTGCATGTTCGCTAAGGCAAATTGTGCCCTGGAGAAATCCTTTATTTGTTCATATACATGATTGGGCATGCATATGATTAAAATTAAATGCATCTTAGGAATGCACACTACATTAGGGCTTACATAACCTATGCCTATCAACCATAACAAAACTATCCATACCCCAAGCTTAGAAACTAGATTTTCTTCTTCCTGGCCCCATAGACAGAAGCTCTAAGCAGTGACCAGGAGGCTCCTGAGTAAATAGCACTCATTGTCACTGTCATCTTGCAGGGTATCAAACATGGACTTTTGCATGTCCATGAAAAACTCCCCTTTGATACTTTGCTATTTGTGTGTGCTTCTTCAATTCTTTGAACAAGATGCCAAGAACTTGGAAACTCCTGGTCCAGATGGCAAGCCTGGGTAATACCCAGTCCCCTGACTTCTGCTATTAATGAAGCATAGCTGGTAGTGAAAAAGAAGTTAGCCTTACAGTTAGTTGACCTGATTCTTCTTGAAGTACTTGGTAGCTTGGGATGGTGCTATGTTTAAGAGAGTGATGGATTCATTAACTTACTAAGTACTGCAGAAAATAGGTCCTTTGAAGTAATTAAATATTTTTCCCTCTGATAACTTTTCAGACTAGGCTATTCATATAATTCTAGGGAAAATTTTTTGTTCATTTTCTCCTTAGTCTTTGAAAATATATTTTCCAGTTAATGTTTTTCTAATTTTCTACTTTGAAAACAAATTCAAAATATTTTCCCATTTAGAAAATGCTGGATTTGTTTGTGACCCCCCCTGTTCCTTCTTCCTTCCCCTTTTTTTCCTTCTTTCCTTCATTTTCTCCATCTCATTCTGTATTAGGATATTAGGGCTCCAACCTGGCATGTCCTTGTACATGTTAAGCAGGCACTATACCTTCTAGCTGTACCCCATCCCTCATTTGATCGTTTCTAATTACTACACACACACACACACACACACACACACACACACACACACACACACTCTTCAGGCATATCCCCCATTCACATTTCAAGACATAGATAAAGTGAAAGAGATCTTGGCACTTCACTCTGAGGAGTACCTTGTACACCAAGTTGAGCAGAACAAGAGTCCTTTCCAGCAACATTGCTCGCGTAGCAGGTATATTGTCCAGCATCACCTTTGGCTACTTTGAGCACAGTCAGAGTGGCAGTATTTTCAACCAGAGTCATCTTGTAGTTGCCTCCAGGGCGAATTTCACGGTTATCTTTAGCCCAGGTAATTTTGATTGGCGCTGTTCCAGTGACGTGACATTTAAAAGACCCACTTTCACCCAGAGCAAGGTCTACTGACACAGGCTTTAAGTCAAAGAAGGGAGGCACTTCATGTTCTGGAAAGAATGAAGACCAACATGGCGAGGTCAGTATCCATGCTCCAAGATTAGGAATTGAAACCTAATACCTTTGGTAACCCAAGGAAGTGAAGCTGCATTATGATGAAGAAGACAATATTATGAGTTACCCAGCTCACCTGAGAGAATGAGCCTAGCACTGGACGAAGCAGTCCCAAGAGGATTGGAAGCTGAACAATTATACTGACCAACGTGGCTCTGGTCAGTTTGCAAAATCTGAAGAGTGGCAACATGATGAACAAAAGACATCTGCAAATTAGAATCGTCTTTTAAAAGTTCACCATCCTTGTACCAAGACACCTGAAGAGGTTCTGAGCCATTGATTCGACATTCAAAAGCAACTGGGAAGCCAAGAGTCTCGTGAACATCTTTCAGCTTTCTCGCAAAGGAAGGTGGAAGTTTACGCTCTGGAAAGAAGTTATAGACAATCCTTATTTGTAACAGCATGCGTCTATCCATGAAAAGCTCTTAGTAAAATGAGTCTGTCAGCACACAACAAGACTTATCAAGCAAAGCCATCGTCACCTTTGATAACCAGCACGGCGGAAGAAGCAACAGCCCCCACACTGTTTTCCGCCTTGCAGGTGTACTCTCCCACATCACTGTGGTCCACCTTGTTGATGACTAAGGAGGCCACATTGTTTTTGAATTGCATCTTATATGCAGGAGCTGACCGTAGCTTTGTATGTTCCTTATACCAAGAAATCCTGATTTCTGGGGTTCCATCCACTTTACACTGTAAAGTTGTGGGCTCTCCAATAGCTGCTTCCACATGTTCCAGGGGTTCGATAAAGTAAGGTGGTTCTAAGGTACAAAGGATGACAAGCAATCCGTTAACACCAACTAAAAGACAGTGTTTCATGAGAAGAGACAATAGGAAGAACTAGCTGTCAACACACCTAAGACAGACACAAGAGCTTCACAGATGTCCTGTCCGGCTTCGTTTTCTATCAGGCAGGCGTACTGTGCATAGTCCTCTATTGTGCTTTCAAGAATTTCCAGGATGCTTGATTTTTCTGTTGTGGTGATGCCACAGTTGGGAGACTGTGTAAGAGGATATTCGTTCTTCATCCAGCTCACAGAGATAGGTGGTGTGCCAGAGTAAGTTGCCTCCAGAACGATGGGGCTACCTGTCTCCACACTGGTATCAGCCAACCTTTTCACAAAAGTGGCTGGTTCTGTAAGGAGAAAATAATGAGGGTTGAGTTGTACCTTTGAAAGGAGTATCAGAAGAAGTTTAAGAAGTAATGGTTACTGGAGAAATGAGTGAACCTTTCACGAAGAGATGCATGGTACAGGAAGCGCTGCCAGCATCGTTGGTCACAAGGCAAGAATAATCTCCACTCTGTACCGGCTCCACCTCCAGGAGCTCCAGCTCAGTGACAAAGTCTTCTAAAGAAATGGTGCAAGCCTCCCCTGACACCAGCTCCCTGCTGCCCTTAAACCACTTGACTTTGAAGGGAGGGGTGCCTCTAATGACACTGGTGAATGTCAGGCTCATCCCAGGCAAAACTTCCGCAGAGTCAGGGGTTTGTTCAAAAGACGGTGGTTCTAAAAAGCCCCGATAGGAGGGAGATAGAAAGGAAAGAAGTGTTTGTTACTTAAAGGAAAGGAAACTAAGATGGAAAAATGAAGACAATGGCAGTGTGAGCTGAACAGTGGAGACAGAAGCAGAAGAGCATCCTTGTACACTGACCTTGGACAGTCAGAACTGCAGAGCTTTCATCCTGGCCAGCTACATTGGCAGCCACACACGTGTATGTGCCAGTGTCGGAGGGCTCCAGGGAGCTCAGAGTCAGAGTACAGACATTATCTGCAAAGCTGGATTGACATTTGGGACTGCTAATGATCTCATTTCCATCCAGAAACCAGCCGACTGATATTGGGGCTGAGCCTGACACTCGACACTCCAAAACCACAGAAGCCCCAAGCGAGGCATTTGTGTCCTTCAGCCTTCGGATGAAGGATGGTGGAACAACTCGGTCTAGAGAAGAAGAGTTTCCATTTAGAACGGAGCTTTCTTCTACTCCCCTCCCCCACAGGTGGGGCTATCTTTATCAAAGCCTCTTTGTACTCACCTGAGACATGGACAGACACAGTGCAGCTGCTTTTGCCCACACTGTTTTTCACCTCAAAGCTATATAAGCCCTTGTCATTCATCTCTGCAGAGGGGATCTTAAGGGAAGCCAGGTTTCTGACAAATGTAATGTGATGTCTGCTGCCTGAAGATAGTTCTCTACCATCTTTGAACCACTTGGCTGAAAGTTCTGGAGTCCCAGCTACTACACACTCCAATGTGAAGGGATTTCCAGTCGTGACAGTCATGGGTTCTGGTTTCTCTACAATTCTGGCTGGTTCTAGAAGAAGAACAATCATATTGCATTGAGAACAAATTCACCTTAGTCAGTAGATAGTTGAATAAAAGTCGTATCTTCAGGAAATGACTATAGAGCAATGGTCTTCTTTGTTTTCTGAGGCTCTGCTTCACTACTAACCTAGGACAGTCAGGACGGCTGAGCACTCTCGCAGCCCAGCATCATTTTTGATTTGGCACACATATTTTCCAGAATGTGATGCTTCTGGACTTCCCAGTTGGAGAGTTGCGATGTTATCCACGAAGGAAATCCTAACGTTTTCGCTTTCTCTGATGACTTCACCTTTATCTTTTAGCCAGACAACAGAAATTGGCTGGAAACCTTCTACCACAGCTTGTAACTCCACGGGATCCCCAATAAGAGTGGACATGTCACTGAGCTTTTTCACAAACCGTGGTGGCTCTGATGAAAGAAATGCATGGTTAAGTGAAAGACTGAACACATACCGGTGTAAGTTATTAGTTGAAGCAGAGACAGGAAGGAAGAAGCACATGTTCATGTGCACGTCTATGTATACAAACCTTTGAACTTGACAGTGCAAGTGCACGTGTCACTTCCCACCTCGTTAGTGGCTTTGCAGTGATATTCCCCTATGTCAGGGGCTTCCAGATTAAAGATATGAAGACTCGTGTCAAAATTTTTGGAGGTGATTTTAAATTTCTTGCTGCTCCGCACTTGCTTCCGATCTTTAACCCACACCACTTCAAAGGGGGGTGTTCCTGAAATTTCACACTGCAGGATCACATCAGAACCTTTCAGGGCTCCTACTGGAGGAGGCTTCTGGGTAAAGACAGGAGGTGCTACCAGAAGAAAAGAGGATGAGCAATGAGAGCAACTGCGTAACCCAAGAGAATAAATGCTATTAGCATCTACATACTTTTAGAATCTAGAGATATTAGCTATGAGTAAGAGATCATTACAAGTGACTGGAGTGAATAATGACAGCACATGCTGACACATGACATTCATAAAACATACTTTGAAGAGCTATAAGCTTTTAGATTTAAATCTTACAAACTCATTGAGTCAATAATGAAAAGTTAGTTAGATGAGAACTGGTTTCACAAACTCCCAAAGAATACTGGATTTTATCTAACTGTCAAAAACCCTCTGGCTATTTGGAGAGCCCAAGACCTTGAGACCATAGGGAGTCCACTGAAGAGAAGGAAGACAGCAGAAGAGGGGGGCCTAACCTTTAACTTTCAAGGCTGTGCTGCAGCTGGCATCACCAACGCCATTGTGAGCTTCACAGATGTAGTCCCCAGTGTCCTCAGCACTGGCTTCATTGATGGTTAGCAGAGCCACAGAATTCACAAAGGACATGTTGTATTTCCAGCTTTCATGAAGTTCGCTGTCATTCCGGAACCACACAACTTTGATCTCTGGGGAACCACTTATTTTACATTCCAATTGGATGGATTCTCCCTGCTTCGCAACTTTTGAAGTATCTAATTTCTTAATAAACTTGGGAGGTTCTATTAAACCAAAGAAAACAGTCAGTAATGCATAATCATGTGTTGAAAGAGTTTATCCTTATAGTTGAGAATCCCCAAAGTTCACATTTTAACAGACTTATTATTGAGAATGAACTTTCTAATGATTTCATGCTAAAATAAGTTATCTTTTTTTCTATTAAGTAATTTAAAGTATTTATCAGAGAATTTAGCTGATAAATTGCAGTCTGGATATATGAGGTAAATTAAACTAGCTAATATAATTATATATTTGATATAAAATTTGTAATGACAAATCAGGGTGTTTATAGCAAGAAATGATGAAAAGGAAGAATGAATGGTTGAAACCATAGTCAACAAAGTTCAATGAAAAAATGTTCACTTAAGAGATAATGTAAAGAGAAGGCAAAACTTTGGTTACTATTTCTCCAACAAGTAGGCAGCAATTCAGATACAATTATTAGTTTAACTCAAAAATGTAAAAACTCAAGACAGATGAAAATGGTGTCTCACACCTGTAATCCTAGCTCCCAGGAGGCTGAGACAGGAGGATTTCTATGAGTTACAGGCCAACATGGACTATAGAGTAAAACAGTTTCTCAAAAACAAAAACAAACAAGACAAAATACAACCTCTTTTTCATCTTTGGCATTAATGAGAGATCGAACCCAGGGCTTCACACATGGGAGGCAAATGCTCTCATACTGAGTTACAGTACTAGCCTCAAAATAGAAAAACCTAAAGACACTTAGAGGACAGCAACACAAACACATGAAACAACAAATCTTGGCAAATGCTCTGCCACGATACCTTTCACACTGAGCTGAGCAGAGCACATATCCTTGCCAACATCATTGGTGGCTTGACAAGTGTATTGCCCAGAGTCTCCTTTCCCTACTTTAAGAATCCTCAGATGGGGAGTGTTGCCCACACATGTGATAGTATAGTTTCCTCCAGGTCGGATTTCCTTGTTATCCTTTGACCAAGTGACTCTCATTGGTTGAGCACCAGTCACATGACATTCAAAATCTGCACTTTCTCCAGCAATAACGTCTATTGATACTGGCTTGATATCAAAGAAGGGTGATTTCTTAGGTTCTGGAAGATTAGAGAAAAAGGGAATGTGTGTAGGTATATATACACACACGCTTTTGGCTGCCTGTTGTTTTTGTCTTTACAATTAAACAAAAACTCAGGGTTTATAAAGAGATCAGCACGAGCACAAACCTCTCGCTGTGAGTCTAGCAGTAGATGATGCTGTGCCAAGTGGATTGGAAGCCGAGCAAGAATACTGGCCAGAGTGACTCAGGTCAGTTTGTAGAATTTTTAATGTTGCCACATTATCCGCAAAAGACATCTGTAGATTTTCATCGTCTCTTAAAAGCACCCCGTCTCTATACCAACACACTTGGATGGGTGCAGAGCCATTTAGTCGACAAGTGAGGGTAACTGGTAACCCAACAGTTTGCTCAATGTCCTTTAACTGTCTTGCAAAGGAAGGTGGGAGCTGGCGTTCTGTAGGAAGACAAGTTATACCTGAGGCATTAGTGGATAAAATGAGAAAAATCCCCATAAAGATAAAGGAGTTAATGAGGGGAAAGTAACTTTCTTAATGTCTAAGATCAAACCATCACCTTGGATTCTGAAGATGGTCTTAGAGGCTGCCGTTCCTATGCTGTTCTCCGCCATGCACGTGTACTCTCCGTTGTCATTGATGCTCACTTTATTAAACACCAGCGTGGCCACGTTGTTTGTAAAGTAGGTCCTGTATTCTGGAGTTGACCTTAACTTGGTGTCTCCCTTGAACCAAGACACTGTAATTTCTGGTGTCCCAGCAACTTGGCATTGCAAGGAAACTGAGTCTCCAACAGATGCCTCCAGAGGTTCTAACTCCGTGACAAAATAAGGTGGTTCTAAAGAAGAAAGGCTCACAATCAGACAAAGGAATCTCAGAAGAGCAAAGGATCCCCCCGCGTGTCTGCTATATCCAAAATTCTTAAGAGGGTAACATAACACACCTAATGTAGATACAAGAGCATCACAAGTGTCTCTTCCTGCCTCGTTTTCAATCTCACAGGAGTAGTGCCCTGCATCTCCCTTGGTGCTGCTCAGAATCTCCAGGATGCATGTTTTATCCGTGGTGACAATGTTGCATCTTTCAGATGGAGTTATGCCAACACCATCTTTTTTCCAGGTGACAGAAATTGGAAGTGTCCCAGTATAGGTGCCCTCCAGAATTATAGATTTCCCTGGTTCTACAGAGTGATCACTTAACTTCTTTACGAACGTGGCTGGTTCTGATAAGTGACAAACATTGCAGTTAGACACATCATAGAACCATAGAAATGCCAGCAATCAAAGCAAGAAAGAGTGAGTATGTTTGGCAAACCTTTCACAAAGAGATGCGTAGTGCAGGATGCTTGGCCGGCATTGTTAGAAACCACACAGGTGTATTCCCCACTCTGGGATACATCGATATTAAATAATTCCAGTTCTGCCACAGTGTCTTCAAAATAGATATTGCACCTGTCTCCTTTCACCAGTTCTCTGGCACCCCTAAACCAGCCAACCTTGAATGGAGGGGTTCCTCTGATAACACTTGTGAAGGTTATGTTTTTGCCTGGGAGGACTTCCAGGGGTTCAGGTTCTTTCACAAAAGAGGGTGCCTCTACACAGACAGAGAAGACAATGGAAGAATCCAGTAAGCTCTGCACTTACTTTCAATTTTTGAATAGAAATTAAGACTACTTTAGATGTGTGTCAATCTGGACATATGCCCAGAAAGGAATTGTTAATACATGTCATGCAAAATTGACTGTGTGTCACTGACCTTGTACAGTCAACACTGCACGACACTCATCTGACCCAGCCACATTAGCAGCCACACATGTGTAACTGCCCATATCCGATGAGTCCAGAGAATTCAATTGCAATGTGCAGACGTTATCTGAAAATGCCGTTTGGTACTTTGCTCCACTGACAATCTTAGTTTTCTCATGAAACCAGGCAATAGAGATAGGAGATGATCCAGCTACTTTACATTCTAAGACGCAAGAGGTGCCCAGGACACCACCAGTATCCTTTAGTCTTCGTGTGAAAGAGGGAGGGACCATTCGGTCTGCATGAGGGAAGACACATGATTTGTGGTGACTTGAAAGGACAGAAGAGAAGTGAAAGAAGGAAAGTTCATAAGATAATTTGCATATGCAAGCAGACACAAATGCCAGAACTAACCTGACACATCGACCACAGCTGTGCAACTGCTTTTTCCAACGTTGTTCTGAACCTGGAACGTGTAGGTGCCTGCATCTTCCTTTTCAACTGAGAGAATTTTTAAGGAAGAGATTTTGTTGTAGAAGCTAAATTTGTGTTTTTGGCTGCTGGTCAAGAGCTTTCCGTCCTTATACCATTCAACAGACAGCTCCGGAGTGCCAGCCACCTTACACTCCAGGGCACATGTTTCTCCAACAGTCACTGTCATGGACCCTGCCTTCTCTACAATGACCGCAGGCTCTGAAATAAAACATGAGATGCATCTTTGAAAACCTAGACCTTCCCTGCATCTTCTCTACGAATTGCACTAGGGTTACTTCTCCCAGTGATGATTACATCATCATCTCACTTGGATTTATGTGATTCCATAATTCTATGCATTCATAAAATTATTTGCATTCATTAAAAACATGTTTGGGCATTATTCAACTCCAAGACAATTTGGGCAATGTACACCAGACAATATGGCTTTTAAAATGGTACAAATTATATTTATTTTGTGAGTGCACATGTGTTCTTTGTGGGAGTATATGCCACAAAATGCATGTGGAGCTCAGAGGTTCAAGATGGTCCCAGGGATTGAATTGGGGTCCTCAGGCACGATGCCAAGCACCTTTACCCACTGAACCATCTCACTCAACCCCAGATAATGTGTCTTGATTGCACTTGACCCTCTTTAGAGCAGAGGGTCCCTGTTAAATGAGTTACTTAGTGTTTTTTCCTCTGTGCTAATTTTCTAGAAAAGATAGTTTGAAAGATCTCTTCACTTTCTTTCTCATCACTGGATTGAAATTTAATATGCCCAATGGTGACAGTGCATATCTTTCCTTCAAAGATTGATCTTTTGTCAGCTTAGACATTACTGTAACACAGTAGTATACAGTAGTATTAAGGATAGAAGGGCTTCAAGTGGTTCACATTGAAACAAGAGATACGCAGGGTATTTGCTCCACATGAAGAAAAGCAGTGCACACACAATAAAACAGTAGCTATCATTCACCAGAATCACAGGAATCAGAAAAGACTTAAGATCAATTGGGCCTTTCCCCCTAAGCCTTCCAAATAGTGAGGCTACATATGGTTCTGTGAGAAATTCAGAATGATAAGATTGCATGGAAGTCACCCCAGTGATTGCCTCCAACTGCTAACAGGGGACTGCTGTACCTAAGACAGTCAATGTGGCCATGTTTTCCCTCACTCCGCCATCATTCTTGACTTGGCAAATGTACTTCCCAGCATTAGCTGGCTCCGCTTTAGCAAACTGCAGAGTTGCAACGTTGTTGACGAAAGAAATTCTAATGTTCTCGCTCTCTCTGATCACTTCTTCTTTCTCTTTAAGCCACTGGACAGAAATGGGCTGGGCACCTTCAATGGATGCTTGCAGCTCAGCAGGCTCACCAGCCACCACTGTAAGGCTGTTCAGCTTGGAAATGAATTTTGGTGGTTCTGAACAGGAAAAGATGAATAGAGATTGCTCAAAAAGCATCCCAGGAAATGGAAAAGAGGCTGAGCATTTGGCACATGCCTGTTATTTCTGCCATGCACAGAAACTATGCTTACCTTTTAACTTAATAGCACAAATGCAAGTGTCACTGCCCACTTCGTTTTGTGCTTTGCAGTGGTACTCGCCAATGTCTGTAGATTCCACGTTGAGGATGTGAATGCTGGCATGGAAATTCTTAGATGCGATCTTGTACTTCTTGCTGCTTCGGAGCTGGCGCTTGTCTTTGTACCACACCACCTCAAATGGCGGTGTCCCTGAAAGCTCACATTCAAGGCTAACTTCAGTGTTCTTAAGGGTTTCTACTACAGGTGGAAAGCTGCTAAAAACAGGTGGTTCTGTAAAAAACAAGAATGTCTCATGAGTCGGGCTATTTGATTTCCTCTGATGGAAAAAGGTTTTTTATTTTTCAATCAGAAGCATGGTTTAAGATGTTATGTGTAGGCAGCACAATCACTTAAGAGCTTTTACAAGATAATCAGTTAAATAGGAAGAGAGCCAAGATACATCTTCGAGGACACATTGAGAAGTTCAATGTGCTGATTATTTTGGACTATAATGATTGATACAGAATTTATAAATGAACAAATATATCAATAAATGGGAATTTTATGAACTGTGGAATTTTGCCTTAGAAAATAAAAAAGAATAACATTTATGCTTTACAATAGAGGTATCCAAAAGTTACAATAACAGCCATGATCTGAGTCTTCCATTTCAGGAAATGGTTATTCTAATAATTAATTCACGTGACAAATTTAAGCATTGCGGCAAAGCATACTGGGAGATGGCTGTAGAAAAATACTGGCACTATTTGCACCACAGTAGAGTTATAAGATAGGAGCTGATTCTTGAGAAAGAGGAAAAATATTTTTGCTACTTTAAAGATGTAATATTAAAACCTATATTTTTATACACTCTGTGATTATGGTACAGACCATACTAAGGATACTGATATAGTTGTAATGTGATTGAAATCAAAAGATTAATTTAAAATTTTCCTATTTATTTTTATATGTGTGTTTTGAAATATCTAATTCAATTATTGGTCACTGTATTAGGTGATCAGAATAATACTATTAGAATTACAAAAAAAGTCTCAAAATGACCACCTGCATGTAAAATAAACTTAACAGGAAAGGACATTCAATCAGGGACATATGTCTATATTTGGGAAATATTCTGGCTTTGAGATAGAAACAAAGAGAGCAGTGAAGAAGCCATGAGACCCAGGGGAGAAGGTGATGGGTTTCCATGAATGAGAAAAAGAAAGATATTTCTACCTTTTACTATAACCTTGGTACTGCAGCTGGTGCTGCCAGCAGGATTCTGAGCCTCACAGATAAAATCTCCACTGTCCTCTGTCCCAAGGCTGTTCATCTGTATGACTGCCACTGAGTCAATGAAAGTCATCTGGTATTTATCGCTGGCTGTGAGCTCGTGTTCATTTCTATACCACACAACTCGTATTTCTGGAGATCCAGTAATCTTGCATTCCAATCGTGCAGAGTCACCTGCTTTTACTATTTTGGAAGCTTCTAATTTCTTTACAAACTTCGGTGGTTCTAAAGAGTCAGGAAAAGGGACATTATGAAAGAAAAGCAACAAATCACACAAGATCAATTAGGCAATGTGCAGAAAATGGAGAAACAGGCCAAGATTTGTGAAATATACTCTACTGAGTTAGAAAGCTGAATTGTCACAGAGTACACAAAAAACAGAGGCATGGATCAGACAGGAACATAAGACAATCAAATTTGCACACCTGTCACAAGCAACATGGTAGTGCAAGAGTCGCTACCAACGTCATTGGTAACTTGGCAAGTATACTGTCCAGTCTTGGAAGCATCCACTGAGTAGAGGTTTAAGAAGCTGGTTGACCCTTCTAAGCCAATGAAACACTTAGGTCCTGAGACAAGTTCCACATCATCTTTAAGCCATTTAATTTTGAACGGTGGTGTTCCTTTCAGCACAGCCTTAAATTCCACTGTAGAATCTGGTATAGCTTGCTGTCTCTCGGGTTTCACTAGGAAGCTTGGTGGTTCTACAGATTTCAAGAGAGTCATATTTAGTTATGGCCGTTGGAGCTCAATGACTTTTATGGACATATAAGAAAACAACTCATGAAAAGAGGTAACGATTAAATATTTCTTGAACCCAATGAATGTGAATAGAAAGAAACAGAATTATTAAGATTTTTACCTCTGAGGATATAAGGTTAAGAGGGATATGCTTTAGAAATGCCTATAAAGAAGAACTTAGAAGAGACCAACCAGTTCTGACCTTTCACAGTTAAGATGCCACTGCAGGCGTTGTCTCCTGCTACATTGGACACCTTGCAGGTGTAATTTGCAGTGTCTTCTAATTCCAGATTACTAACTTCCAGCGACACAGTGTTTTCATGACACACAAGTCTGTATTTTGCACTCGTAGATATTTCTTTTCCGTCTTTAAACCACTGAGCACTGATAGGAAGTGACCCAGAAACCTTGCACTCCATGTGGATAGAAGAACCCAGAACTTTATCCATTTTGGTTAACTTTTTGGTGAACGATGGGGGAATATCTTGGTCTATCCAAGGCAAACAGCAAAAACACACCCATTAGTCTGTTGCTACCCATTAGTCTATGTCTACAAGGTCTAGGCTGTAAGTTAGGGTGGTTGGTGGGGACAAAGGTACACACCTAGGACTCTCAGGTAGGCATCACAACTACTGCTTCCAAAGTCATTCTCCACCTTGAACGTGTACTGTCCACTGTCTTGCTTCATTACTGACTGAATCCTAAAACTGGCCACATTATTTTCGAAGCTCATTGAAAAGTATCTACTGGGTACAATTTGCTTTCCATCTTTAAGCCATTTGACTTTGAGTTCTGGTGTTCCAGCCACCACGCACTCCAGGGTGACCGGGTCTTTCTCGGTAACGTCCACTGACTTAGCTTTCTCTATGATTTGAGCAGGTTCTGTAGTAAGAATGAAAATGTTCATACATTAGATTAGTGATTCTATTGGAACCCAAATGTGCCTATAAAACCTTCTTTGTAAACCACTATTTCAAGGGAATAGCTCACCAACCTTGTACTAAGAGGAAAGCGTAACACCTCTCGACTCCTGACTCATTCTTGGCTTGACATGTGTATCGCCCACTGTGCCCATTGTCTACACTCCGAACTTGAAGTGTGGCCACACTGTCCTCAAAAGAAATATGGACATTATCATTTTCCTCAAGAATCTGGTCATCTTTTAGCCAGGTTATAGAAATGGGAGGTGAGCCTGCCACAATGCTCTGAAAGGTGGCGGAACTCTTCAAGACAGTGGTGACATTTTCTATCTTCTTGATGAACGATGGTGGTTCTGTGATTAAATGAAACAGTGGTTCAAGAAGAGGCACCTTTTAACTCCTACTCATTACCTATAATTAAAGAACACTCAGTATTTTGACTTGGTGGCTGGTCCTAGCACGTAACTGACCTTTCAAGGCAACCCGAGCACTGCAAGCACAGCTGCCTCCTTCGTTGGCTATGATGCACTGATATTCACCAACGTCTGAAGGGTCACACTTGGTTATATGCAGGTAAAACACTGACATTTTCTCAGACATTGTGTATTTTTTGCCACTCCTAATTTCCTTGTTATTCTTCAGCCAAGTGACTTCAAATGGAGTTGTCCCCATGACTTCACACTCCAGTTCCACATCACTGTCCTTTACTATATCCACAGGCTCCAGCTCCCTGATAAAGGTGGGAGGCTCTACAGAGTCGAAAGTAAGAGAGAGAATAGCTTAACTCAAGAGAAGCTGCGTGCCCTGCAGGCAGCCTAACTAAAATGGGAAGCAAATTCCATAACGAACCTTTCACTTTTAGTTCGATGCTGCAGCTCGCAGTGCCTGCATCATTTCGAGCTTCACAGACATAAGTTCCACTATTTTCAACCTTGGCATTAGAAATCTGGAAAGTGGCTAAACCGTCCACAAAAGAAATGCCATATTTCCTAAGATCTGTTATTTCATTCCCATCCAGATACCAAGAAACTCTGATTTCAGGGGTGCCTGTTACTTGGCATTCAAATGTTGTTGACTGTCCATTCCTCAGCACTAACACTGGACTGGGCTTCTTAATAAACTGAGGAGGTTCTAAAGATGAAGAAAAAGAAAAGAGCAGCATGCTGAATGGTTTTTAAAACAAAGCACAATAAGCCAAACTATTTTCTTAATGAACTTTCCCTTCCCAAAGACCAGTTAGACACGCAAGGGAAAAGAGATGCTTTAGAAACCAGACCTTTTACAAAGATGGTGGCTTTACTGCTTGTTGTGCCAACATCATTGCTTAGCTGGCAAATGTAGGTCCCAGAGTCGGCAGCTTTGGCTGAGAAGAGTTCAAGAATGGTGGAGGTGTCATCCTTCCAAACCGAGCGAGCTGCCCCAGGGTGCAGCTCCTTGTTATCTTTAAACCATTTTATTGTCATGGGTGCAGTGCCACCCACAAGAGCCTTCAATTGAACCCTTGTGCTGGGATTCACATCTTGTGACTGTGGCTTTTCCACGAAGTAAGGAGGTTCTGGGATGAAAGAACAGGAAGCAGAAGAGAGACAGATTTATGTTAGAACTCAATGAAGAGGGAATTAAGAAGTGCAAGGCAATAAAGTTTGGAAAGGTGGAGAGAAAAATCGCCAACCTTTGACGGTCAGGTGACCACTGCACTGGCTGTGGCCTGCCTTGTTGGTGGCAGAACAGGTGTATGTACCAGTGTCTGTGCCTTCCAGCTGACTGATCTCTAAGAAGGCGGTATTGTCGTGAAAAGAGAATTTGTACTTGTCACTAGCTGAGATTTCCTGGTCGTCTTTGAACCACTGGATGCTTATAGGATGTGATCCAGCCACTATACATTCTAAGTCAATAAAAGAACCTTTAATGCTGTCCATTTTTCTCAGTTTTTTGGTGAATGAAGGAGGAATAATAAGATCTAGCCAACAAAAAGCAAGAAAAAGTGAGGTTAATCGAGCTATTTTTGTCCTCTGTATTAACATTCTCTCTCTCTCTCTTTCTCTCTCTCTCCCTCCCTCTCTCTCTCTCTTTTTCTCTCCCTCCCTCTCTCTCTCTTTCTTTCTCTCTCCCTTTCTCTCTCTCCCTTCCTCCCTTTTTCTCTCTCCTTCTCTCTCCCACTCTCTCTCTGCCCACCTCCCCACCTCTGACTCAAGGTGCTAAGGCCTGAACTCAGTATCCTGCACACACAAACCAAGTGTGGTCTCTTATTGAACTATGCCCAGAGCCCCGTGTTTTTTCTTAAATTGTATAAGAAGGGCCCCTGAAACACTCAACTCCTATCAATAGAAATCAATACCAACCTAAGACATTAATGCTAGCCTTGCAGCTGCTTCTTCCAACATCATTTTGGACCTCAAAAGTATATTCTCCACTATCTTTCTTCTCTGTGGAAATAATTTTTAGTATTGAGACTGTGTCAGTGACACTGATTTTGTATTTTGGACCCAGGGTAAGTTCTTGGCCATCCTTAAACCATTTGGCTGAAATCTCCTTAGTCCCTGAAAATTTAACTTGCAAAGTGGCTGGGTCTCCTTGAGTGACATCTATGGACACAGCCTCCTCCGTTATTGTTGCAGGTTCTGTAGAAAACAAAGGACAGATATGGGCTGTGAAGTGCCCGGCTGTATGGCCTATTGTCTACATTATCTCGCCCTCTATCCCAAGGCAGATTTCTGAACCAACCTTTGACTGAGAGTAATGCAGAACACCTTTGTATGCCTGCATCATTTTTGGCTTGACAAACATATTTCCCATCATGCTTGACTTCAATACCACTGAGGTATAGACTAGCCACGTTGTTCTCAAAAGTCATTCTTATATTGTCATCTTCAGTGATCTCATCATTGTCTTTTAACCAGGTCACAGTGATTGGCAAGGAGCCTTTCAGAGTCGCCTGGAAGGCAGCTGTGCCTCCACGGAGGGAGCTGGTGGCTTCAATCTTCTTAATGAAGGACGGGGGTTCTATCAGAAGAATGAGTTCTTAATCAGTACCAGTGCTACAGCAAGACTGAATCTAGAAACTTAAGATTTGTCTATGTAGAAGAGCCCGTCCATCAACTAAGCCAACACTGACCTCTTAATGTCACCCTGGCACTGCAGGTGCTGCTGCCGACCTCGTTGGTCACCCGGCACTGGTATTCACCTGAATCTGCAGCTACAAACTTGAGGATCTGCAAGCTAGCCAGCTGATCCTGAATGAAGGTTTTATACTTTCTACCACTTCGCAGGGTTGTGTTGTCTTTGAACCAAGTGATCTCAAAGGGAGGGGTGCCTGCCACCTCAGCCAGCAGCATGACGTCATACTCCTTTAATACTTCAATGGACTTAAATTCCTTGGTAAAGTAGGGTGACTCTGTAGTAGAAGAGAATGGCCTGTGTTAATGGGCAAGGATCTATGCTATGGGTCCAAAATTTGGTCACATGGGGATGAAGCAAGAACCAACCTTTGACTATGACAATGCTAGTGCAGTGGTCACTGCCGGCCTCGTTTTGAGCCTCACACATATATTCGCCACTGTCTTCAATGGCCACATCCATAAGCCTTAACACTGCAGTGGACTCCACAAAAGACATTTTATGTTTGCTGCTCTCCCTCAGTTCTCGGTCATTTGCAAACCATGTTATCTTAATTGGAGGGGTGCCTGTGACTTTGCAGGCTAGCTGAGTGGCATCTCCTTTCTTTAACAGTTGTGACGGCTCTAACTTTTCAATAAATGTAGCCGGCTCTGTGGAAGGAAGGGAGTTATTAAGAAACAGTAGAAAGAGGAAGGCACTTGTGTAAAAAGGGTCTCAGGGCTGCACAAAGGTGTCAAGAGAAGAGCGCAAACCTTTCACAAACAAGTTTGCACTGCACTCCACGCTCCCAGCTACGTTGCTGACTTTGCACGTGTAAGTGCCTGAATCCGAGGTTTTCACTGCGTAGAGCTCCAGGGAACTCTCTGAAGCTTCTTTGGTAATGTAGCAGCTTCCACCAGAAACCAACTCTTTGTCGCCCTTAAACCACCTGATGGTGAGTGGAGCAGATCCATGGAAAGCACTCTTCAGACAGACTGCCGAGCCAGGCAGAACATCCCTGGACCCTGGCTTAGTTACAAAACTAGGTGGTTCTGAAGAGGAGGTAGAAGACAGAATTTGAAGGAGTTACAAGTCTGGACCCAACGAGAGTAGACTTAATTTGAACATTGGTAAAGCAGACTACAAAGTCCCTAGCCAACCTTGGACAATCAGGGCTCCGCTGCTGTCTTTGCTTCCCACGGAATTGGTGGCCCGACAGGTGAAATTCCCTGCATCATTCATGTCTACTCTGCTGATCTCCAAAGAGGCTGTGCCTTCCACAAATGCTATCTGGTATCTGTCAGAAGCAGTGATTTCTTTGCCATCCTTAAACCAGGAAACCCTCATGGGGAGTGAGCCAGCGATTTTGCAGTCTAACCTGCAGGCACCGCCAACCACACTGTCCACGTTCCGTAAGGGTTTGGTGAAAAGGGGTGCAATGTCTCGATCTGTTCACGGCATAAGAAAGAAAGCAAGATCAATATGGCAGACTGCCTAGTGCTTCACCTTTAGACAATTTTGTTGGGGTTTAGAGCACTACATAACATGGTTTCTTAAAAATACCAACCTAACACGGTAAACGTGGTCTCACAGGAGCTGCTGCCCACTTCGTTGGAAATCTCAAATGTGTACTGGCCGCTGTCGTGCAGTTCAGCGGAATAAAATTTCAGTTGGGCAATGTTATTTTTAAAACTGATTCGGTACTTTTTACTAGCAGCCAAGGGTCTCCCATCTTTGTACCACTTGGGCTTGAGTTCTGGGGTGCCTGAGACTGTGTACTCCAGAGTGGCTGGGTCCCCTGCGGTCACCTGGATCAGTTCTGCTCGCTCAATGATTTTGGCAGGTTCTATAAAGGTATTAGACAGTTAGGATTCCTGGTGTGAATCAAGGTTTCACTTTAAGTGAAAAAGGCAATCAAAAGTTAAAATGGCCCTACACGAACCTTTAACTATCAATTCCCCGACAGATGTTTGACTCCCGGCTTCGTTTTCAGCCAGGCACGTATATTTGCCACCCAAACTAATCTGAACATCAGGGATGGTCAAGACTGCAACTCCATTGGAAAAGCTCATTTTGATTTTTCCATCTTCTTTAATGACTTCTTGGCCTTTCATCCAAGTGACAGAAATGGGTTCTGACCCTCTCACGGCAGCTTGTAAGGTAACAGTTTGTCCTGCTAGGGCTGTAAAATCATCTACTTTCTTGACAAAGGTTGGTGGCTCTAGTTAAAGAAAGAGAGCAGACACGCTGTCAGTTTCCGCACACTCAGCCCCATCTCTACTGCTGCAGGGGTTCATCCAGGTTGTATGCTTCCCTTGTCCAATTCAACCATTTCCCAACACTTGTTTATTAGAAAGAAGAAAGAAATTATAAGAAGAACTAACAATTCCATTCAAGAGAGGCACAGAAAATAAATGTTTGCCAGTGAACGACACGACTTTTTATGTAATTTCCTTTTGTTATGAGTTAAGAAATATTTCTGCTCGTATCAAGATAAAGACTTGAATGGAAACTCTGGGCCCTGAGTTCAAACTAAGACAAAACACATTGGAAAGGTCAGAAGAAGAGAAAGAATTAGCTTTCCTTCCACCAGTTAAGAAAGCTATTTGAGCGATTTATAGGAAAAAGATCCCCCCTCCCTCACTAACCTTTTAATAAGTGTGTTGCAACACAGCCACACTTTCCAACATCATTAGCGACTACACACTCGTAGTCACCAACGTCGGCACTATTAAAAGATGAGATTTCCAGGAACACAAAAGTCTTCTGAGTAAACAACCTGTACTTTTTGCTACTTCGGATTTGCTTCTTGTCTTTAAACCAGTTAACTTCAAAGGGTCCCGTGCCTGCAATTTCACACTGGAGCAGTGCGTTGGCCCCTCGCACTATGTCTGCGGGCTCAAGAGCTTTGATGAAGGAAGGTGGCTCTACAAAAGCGGGGAAAGCACAGGGTGAGCTGTGAGTGACAAGCAAACAAAAGGCAAACATTCTCAGGAAAGCGAGCGATGGTAACTCAGCAGACAAACCTTTGATCACCACTTCAGTGCTGCAGCTGTCACTGCCCACGTCATTGGTGGCTTCACAGGAGTATGTGCCACTGTCATCAACCTTTACATCAGTGATGTCGAGGATAGCCTCAGAATTGACAAAAGACATGCGGACCGTGTTACTTTCACTGAGTTCTTTGTTATTTTTGAACCAAGTGACCTGGATCACAGGTGAGCCTTTCAGCTTGCAATGGAGGCGTGCTGATTCCCCTGGGAGCATTAAATAAGAGGGATCCACCTTCTTCACAAAGGATGGCGGTTCTACGTGACGCATAAAAACAAAATATGGAGAAGATGACTGAAGCATACACACCACAAAAGAGAAGCAGTCACATGTGACAAAAGACAGAAAACAAATCTTGACAAAACTTCTGAGCAAGCCATGATGCATTCTCTGCCCTTTCCTTCCTTCAGAAACACTTTTCTCATCTCTTGATAAAAAAGGACAAAGGGGTAGGGGGAGACACAAGCAAGCAGACTAGATCTATGTGAAGAGTGACTTTCTGAACAAAGACATCAATAATAGGCATGCTAATGTGGGTGGCAGATGGGGTGAGGCAGGGTGTCCCACCAGCCCTCAACCCATACAAAAGACTACAGGTAGCCAAGGAATGCAGAGAGGAGGAGACATAGTGTTCTCCAGGGAAGAACATGTCGATTGGTTATCCAATACCAAATGGTTAGTCCTAAAAACATATGTACCAATAGTGTTATACAGATGAAGTAGGTTGCATTTATGTATTTGAGGGTATGTATGTGTAGACAATAACAATTAATAATAATAAAAAAAAGAGGCCATGGATTTGAAAGAGAACAAGGAGGGGTGTATGGGATGGTTAGGAGAGAGGAAAGGGAAATGAAGTCATTCTATTATCATTTCAAAATAAATTATTTAAAAAGAAGATGGCTAAAAGTCACCCACACATTTAAATTATAAACAAAATTTATAATTGCCTTTGTTAAAAAAAAAAAAACAAACAAAGCAAGTGAATTCTAAAGATTAGACAAAGATAAAACTGACCAAACAGCAGTCAACCAAATACTATCAGGACTTTCCCAGACCCAAAAGTTTGCCTTGAGAACTTAATTAATAACAAAGGGTGTAGGTGGTACAGCTACCAGAGAATGTTCACAGAAGAGAGAGACCCTTCTAAGGCTTTCTTCCAGACAGGAAGTGGCAGAGAGCTGCCAGGCACTCTTACCTCTGACAGCGACGGCAGCAGATGAGGAACTGCTCCCAGCCTCGTTGGAAGCTATACATGTATAGGTTCCAGAGTCTTTTAGTTTGGCCAGAGGAATCTCAAGCGATGCTATTTTATCTTCAAAATAGATCTTGTAATCTTTCCCAGCAGGCAGTTTCTGCCCATCTTTGCTCCATGTGATTGTAACTTTCCTGTCCTCATCTACTTGGCATTCAAGGTGGATCTTCTTATTGATGGCTGACTGCACAGCCTCTAACTCTTTAATGAAGTGGGGTTTGTCAATGATGGTCAGCTCAGCCTGGCAGATATCTGCTCCGAACTTGTTGGAAGCCTTACAAGAGTAGATACCCCTGTCCTGAACAGTAAGATTTGAAAGTTCTAAACTGTGCTTGTTGTCTGCGTCTGTAATCCTGCAGTTAGGTGACGGTGACAAGGCAGTACCATCCTTCTGCCAGATGGTCTCAATCACTGGAGTCCCTGACACTGTGCAGAGGAACTTGGCTGCCTTACCCACGAAAGTCGTAAGGGACTTGGGCCTGGAGAGAAAGGTTGGTGGATACGCCTCTGCAAAAGAAAGGTTTTCATGTTACACGTGGTCTCCATCAAAGTTCCTGCTGCAATGACATATTCCAAGACAGAGAAGAGGTAAGTTATGTGTTTAGTTGAACAGAAGACGTTACTTTAAACAACAACATGGTAATAATAACCAAAGGTTGGGGAAGAAGAAGGGTGAGTGTTCTTAACAAATTGTTGCTAACAAAGGAAATAACATGTGTTCCCTTGCGAAGCGGTGTTGCTAAGGCTTTGTCTGTTACACTCGAGGGTCAAAAAGTTGGGATGATGTAACAAGCAATTAGTAATAAGCAATAAGTTGGTATTTTAATCTTGTAAATTCGAAGACCAGAAGAAAGGTGAGAAAATTCAGGGGTCAGCTGAAAAGGGGGTAAGACTGAAGCATTATGGAACTTTACAGAGGTCGTTCTAACCCTCTGACAAATGTTCTCACATCAGTTCACCTCATTCATGCACCCCCATGGGGATTTTGCACTTATAAAAATATTCCACAGCACAAACTTTCCATTCCAATTCTCCCTTATGAAGCAAAGTTTGAGGATCCTCTCTTGCCAATAAAAAGACACAGAATCTACCTCCCTGTCCTTTTGAAGCAAAGGAACTAAATGGGTTCAGCCCCATTGCTGGGCTGGGCTAATTTGTATAAAAAAAAAATCCTTAACTGTCATTAAGTTATACCATCATGGAGAATATAGTACCATCATGGAGGAGAGCCCCGGAGGTCTCAGCCCTGACAGGCAACTAAGAAATGCTGAGAGTGGGAAAAACAGTCTTTCCCAGGGAGGAACATGCCAATTGGTTGCCTAATACCAAGTAGCCCTGAAAACCTACAAGCAACATTATAGAGACTGAACAGGATTTATTTAGGAATATCTATTATTCATGTAATAACAATTAACAAAAAGAGGCCATGAATAATGAATAAAGAAAATAAGGAGGATTATATAGGAGGAGATAGAGTGAAGAAAGGGGTAAATCGTGTAATTATATTAATTTTTTTAAAAAGTGAAAAAGAATGCCAAAGTACTGTTTGTATGGAAACATGTGACTCCAGACTATAAACCACCCTGGCTGGGTCACTCTAGCAGGTCTCCTAGAATCTAAGAGATTTTCTGTGGTGTAATAAAGTTTCAAAGAAAAAGATGCTTCAAAGAACTCCTTTTTCTGAGGTGGATGAACAGAGTGCCTTCCCCTTGATGTTCTCACTGAATAAGACTCCCACCCAAGAGCAGCCCTCCTACCCAGGGAGACTCTCTTCTATTAGTGATGAGTCTGAGGGTACCACTCAGGAAAGGAGGAGGAGGGAGGAAGGAAGGAAAGAAAGGAAGGAAGGAAAAAAGGAAGGAGAAAGGAGGGAGGGAGGAAAGAAAAAAGAAAATGAGGAAGGAAGGGAGGGAGAAGAAAGGAAGGAAGAAAGGAAGGAAAGAAAGAAAAGAAAAAAGGATGGATGGAGGGAGGAAAAATGGAAAGAAAGAGAGAAAGAAAGAAAGAAAGAAAGAAAGAAAGAAAGAAAGAAAGACTAATTTTTTTTTTGACAAGGAGGAGATTCAGTAATTTGTTGGAAATTAACAAATTGAAATTTACCCGTTGTGTCAACTGGGAAACTGAGAATAGAGTAGTTGTGTAACTGAACCTATTTTAAGGTTAGGAATGAAGTCCACAGTGAGCACCCTTATTTTAAAGTCCTGCCCTAGTGCCTGTCTTATCATTGAATTTTGTTTAACTTTAGCTAAATATTCTGGCCTTAATTTCTGATTGGTTATTTGGATTCTTCTTATTAAATATATACAGGTTATTTGGGGGGGGGGTGGGGGAAGAGGGTTTTTCTGTGTAGCCCTGGAACTCACTCTATAAACCAGGCTTGAACTCATGGATCTATCTGCCTCTGTCTCCTGAGTGCTGGGATTAAAGGTGTATACCACCACTGCCTGGCTATTTGTTTGTATTTTTTAGTAGCACCAAACATTTCTCAAATGTTTTATATTAAGAATGAAGTCAGGCTCATTTGATGACTTAACATTTTCCCCCCTCAAATAAAGGACCTTTTGCTCTGGCTGCTGATAGAAACATGAGTATGAAGAACGACTTGTCCCCCATTCCCTCTGTGGTCCTCAGTCAGCATGATGCCACCACAGAGGATGTCAGTATCCCCAGCCGGTGACACTCTCTGAACCCGTATGAAAAGCAACACATACAATAATGTGAGGTGGCAGCATCCCTGTGGGTGTGTGGCATTTACCTGTCACAGTTAGCGTGGCTGTGCAGCTGACACTGCCATATTCATTGGAGGCTTTGCAGGTATACTCGCCACAGTCAACGACCTGGGTTCTCAGGATCTCCAGGGTGGAGACATAGTTCGAAGATCGAATGGAACACTTGTCGCTCTCATAGATCTCTCTGCCAGCTTTGAACCACTGGAACCGGACATTGGGGGCTCCTTGGATCTCACAGGTGAATTTGGCTAGGTGGCCCAGAGCTACTTCCAGGGGTTCAATTCTCCTTTTGATCACAGGGGCAGCTGCAAATGAAAGCAGAACCCATTAGCATGTTTCCTTCTCGGGCACCCTGTATTTCTCTTTGCAGACTCACTTTTGTCGCTGTTAATGAAATCAGACATTGAGATTGGTGAGACGGTTTGCGGCAGGCTAAGGCACGTGACTGGAAAACGAGAATAGTGTGAAGGCAAAGCAAAAAAAAAAAAAAAAAAAAAAAAAAAAAGCAGCATGTGACATTTTTAGTTTTTACTCTGCAGTGGATTGCGGAGAAATTATTAAAACCTAATGCAATGTGTGTGCATGCGTAACCACAGGATGTACCGTCGAAGTACACCCTGCCGTCTAGGAACTGAAAATAAGGTGAAAGCCCAAGATATACCAGCTGATGTGGTGAGGTGAGACAATAGCTAAGAGACAGAAAGAAGAAGCTCATGGAGATGACAAATCATGGTCACATTGAGTTTAGAGAAGAGCCTGGTGGTTTCAGATTGCCTATGCACTGAAAACTTTTCATTATATATTATCATAACCTCTTCATATGAAAACATATCCATCTCTATAAAACATATAGGCATATGTTTTATGTAAGAATTCAGTAGTAGCGCATCTCTGATAATGCACTTCCCAACCAGGCGGAGAGAAACGTGAGTTAATAACCATGATTATGTCTGTACTTTTTTCATCCCTATTCTAAATTAGCTGGCATTCTGGAAAAGTGGCAGCAGTGACAAGTCAGTGGTGGAGCCTAAATCATGACAAAGTGGTGGGTATTAGAGCCTGGTGTATTTAATCCTTAAAGTCCAACCTCTTTCTCCCACAGTGAGCTTTGCTGATGTCATTGCTTTCCCACTGTCATTTGAGGCTTCACAGACATACTCCCCTTCGTCCTCCGTCTTTACTGCCTCGATGACCAGAGTGTAGGCATTCTGCTCTTTTAAACACTTGAACTTTGCATCTGACGGCACCAGGTTACCCTTGAAATACCAGTTCACCTCCTTAGCATTTGATATGGATGATGTAAGGTGGACAGTATCTCCTTCCTTAGAAATGGTATCCACTAAGTGTTTAAGTATAGTAGGGCAAAGGTCAGCTAAGGTACCCTCATCTTCTTGTGACTTCACTGTACTGGCTTTCTGGGTACCACTATCTTCTGCTGCTTTCCAAGTCTCAGCCTGTGGAACCTCATTGGTATCTCCCTCTTTGAATTGACTTTCCACGTTAAACCAACTGACTTCTTCTTTGGACACAAGGTACTTAGAGTCGGCTTCTGCTTCTATGATGGTTTCAACTTTCTGTGCATCTGGAAGGTGATCTTTTTCTTCTTGCACACCTATTTTGTCTTCTTCCTGAATCCTCAGATCCTCAGCCATTAAGATGTTCGTTTCTTCACAGATAATGGAGCACAAGGCATCCTTAAGTTCAGTTTCCAGGTTAGCCATTTGAGGATCTATGTCTTCAATAGTGACGGTCAACTCTTCAGTTAGTGATTTCACTGAGGTAAGAAGGTAGGTGCAAAGGATACGTTTGGGCTCTTGAGTGAAGTTTACAGCTGTGACCTCCACCTTGTCAATGTTTCTTAGCCACTCAGAGAAAAGACTTGCCTGCTCCATGGCCACAGCAGCTTGCAAAGCCTGGCGGACCTGAATTTTCAGATGCAATCGCTGCTCTTCGGGAATACTAGGAAGCAGTGTTTCCTTAGAAAGCAGGTCACTTTCTTGTACCTTCTTCACTCCGATTACTGCCTCAGGCTCCTTCTTAGACTTAGAGGTTTGGCTAGTGGGCACTGTCATGACCTCTGATTGCTCTTCCTTAAGTAGAACCTGCTTTTCCTCAAGTGCTAGTGGGAAGCTTAGGGACTTGCCCTCCTCGGTCCTCAGTGCAACGTCTTGCCCTGTGCTTTCTAGAGTGTCTGCACTAACCATCATGATTTTGCCTTCTTCTGTGCATGTATGTTGGAAAGGGACTTGGGGCTCAGAGCACATGTTAGAGACTGCAACATCAGGCCCCTCTAGACTTTCCACGTGTCCCTCAGCTAAGCTCTGACTCAGGAGGAGAGCTCTTTGCTCTTTGTCAACTTCCGGGATTATCTTTTCTCCTAGCTGAAGTGTTTCCTCAGCCACAGAGGACAGAAGTGCATGATCATTAGCTGCTGAAGACTGTGGATAATTCCCTTTGGGCTCAGCTGTTAAGGTTATCAGAGGCTTGATGGTGACTGAACTCACTTGTGCTGCAGATGAGGCACCTGGGAAAACTTCCTCAGGCTCTGCAAACTGTAGAGTATCTTCCTTGGGGAGGGTTCTCTGAGACTGGACTGTCTGCAGGTGTAAAGTAGGGGGTGGTTCTTTGCCTTTCTGTAGGTGAACCACACCATCAATGGTAGGCAGCTCCCCAGTGCTCTGGGGAGTGGACATGACAACGGGTTGCAGCTTCTGAGCCCCTGTGGTCACCCCAGTACCCAGTTCACTGTCATCAACATTATGCTCATAAGAAAGCTGCAGCGTTTCCTCTGCAATTAAAGCAGCGTTGGAAATGGCACCCTTAGCAAAAGCTGTAACTTCCTGCTGTGAGTCAACCTCCTGAACTAAAGGGCCCCTTGCAGATGTTTCCAGAAAATCATCAGGAACTCCTGAGGTGGACTCCTCCTGGCAGGAGGCATCGGGCACATCTGCTTCCAGAAGCACAAGAAGCTCTGCAGCACAGGTGGACTCCCCCAACAGGTTCTCGGCCTTACAGATGTACAGGCCACTATCTCCCCTCTGAGGGTCATTAACAATAAAGGTCCCAGAGCCATCAGGATTGTGAATGATGGTGTAACAAACGTTGGTATAAAGCGGCATGTCTTCTTTGAACCACAAAACAGTGGGGGCAGGCTCTCCATGCACCAAGTATTCAAAGACAGCAGGGTTTCCTGGGGCACAGTGGACTGGTTTTAACTCCTTGAAAAAGTAAGGAGGGCAAAGCCCTTCGGGCTTTTCCAGAGCTTTCGTCACCACTGACTCCACCTCCTTGCTCCTCTCTCCTTTGGGGCTTACTTTTAGGTGAGCACTACACACTGTCTTTCCATACTCATTACTGGCCATGCACGTATACTCCCCCTCATCCTGAAATCTGGTGAACAGAATGATTAAGCTGTGGTTATCCCCATCAAAGACAAATTTGTAGTCAGCAGAAGGGGCTAATAGCATCCCATTAAAGAACCATTGAATTTTAGGCTTGGGGCAGCCAATGACAGTAACAGACAATTTAGCTACGTCTTCAACACTTATTTCAATGTCTGCTATTTCTCTGATGAAGACTGGGGCAGCGCCTTCCTGTCTGGGATCAAAGCAGGTGGAGTGAGCTGGAGGCTCAGACAGAAGTTCAAGTGTTTCATTCGCGTTAGGTAAATGTAGATCAGAACTATAGGTTTGAAAATCTTCCTCGGCAGACAGAAGGCTAGCAATTTCTGTGTGGAGAGAAATTCATTATGACATCACCATACAGTTTTGTTTAACAAACAGTATCAAAGAATTAGACACCAATTAGAGGCCTTCTGCTTTGGAATAAGGTTGTGGTGAGATTAACTTATCAAAAAAACCCACATTCCTAACTTTCTTAGCCTATTATGGAGAATCAAGCAGGTATAACAACTGCACAAAAGCAATTTTATATCCAAGTCATCTGTTAGGGTTTACAAATTGTGATATACACCTGGATATAAAGTTTGAAGAAGTGCTAGATAAATATTTATAAATTGTAAATCTAGGGTTACTTGTATCAACTTCTAAAAAGACATAGAATTGTTATATAGGGTTTTCTTGAATTTAATGATAATTTTCAATGAAAACATGTTTAAGCTAGAACTTCTAAATGGATATCGGCAGCAATAACAAAATCAGAGGCTAGCCAGGTATAGTCCCAGTTTAGAAGGCGGAGGCAGGGGGATTCCCAGTTCCAGACCTGTTCGAACCCTTCCTGTATTAGGCTACAGGAAAGGTTTGATTCTGACTGCTGCAGAAACCGTTGTTGTTACTAGGAAATCAGGTCTCCCATCACTCAGATAACTCAACAATGTATTTCAAGAAATATTTTATAATAAGACATTTACAAAAATAGAAAGCAGAAATAAGAAAAAGTGACTCTAATATCCAAACATTGGTGATAATTTATTGTGTAAGGCAATTATACAGCATTATTGAGTGGGGGCGCCGAGTAACATATACTCTTTCAATGGGATCTCAAACAACCAAGTGAGAGACAAGTAGCTTCTCAAAAGGAAGTAGGTTCTCAATTCAATCTGCTGGGGATGTTTGACTGCCCAGTTACTGGAAGTTTTACTGCCTAAATAAAAAGCAGTTTGATTTTATTAATCAACTTCCCTCACATTACACTGAATACTTTTGTGCCTTAATTCCTTACTGGTCTAGTGTCTTAGTATATTGGAAGGCAGGGCTCATGTCTGCTGGCTATAAAACACTAGGTAAACTTGTCTATAGCATGTGACAAAAACAGACAATTTAGCTACATCTTCAATGCTTATTTTAACATCTGCTATTTCTCTGATGAAAACTGGGGCAGCGTCTTCCTGTCTGGGATCAAACCGGGTGGAATGAGTTGGAGGCTCAGACTGAAGTTCAAGTATGGAATACTTATTTATTAAGCTACTTTTGACTGCCACTAATAAGCCACTGATGATTTCATACTTAGACTCCACACTTAAAATATTACCAGTGGCCACTTAGCTTTGCATCTGTGCTAAGTATATTAGCTTTCCCTTCTCTTTAATCCCCAAAATACATGCAAAGGGAACAGATATGGATAGAGTTAAAGTACCCTGAGTTGCTAATATGGAAAAATAGTTTCAAAAGTTTCCCCTATTTCAAAACATAGCATATTAATCATACACACAAGAATACAGTGCACGAGCCTCAAATGGGCCCAACTATGAAAGTTGGAGTTAAGAATTACCTGACTCTACAGTATCTCATGATGACTTCTAAATTCAACTCTGTGTAACACATGGAATTCTTTATCAAGCATTTGGGAAATTAATATCCCAAGCTGTAAAGTTATGTATCATTGAATCAGAAAATAAAAGACTCCATTTAATGATTATAAGTGTGGGGGAGGTTTATTTTTTTCCTTTCAGCTATTATTATTTAATGCGTCCTCAAGATCAACGCATCTGAGACTATTGGAATCATAATAAGAAAAACCAAAGCCTTCCTTCCTGCGGGAATAAAAGTATCCATTTAAAAATCACCAGATATGAAAACATTTTCCTCCATCCCTGTCTTCATTTGCTTTTCTGGCTTTTTAATGTGATTGTGCTTGTGATATGTGGGTAGGTGTGCCTGTCATACAAGCTATGACTCGGATTTCTAATTAATTGTATATGCAGTATGAGACTAAATGTAGGAAAAACTAGTGCCTTAGGGGCACTAGTGTGGTATATTATATCTAAATTATTACCAAAGGTATTATATGCTCTGTGGTTGAAGTGAAAATCGTTGTTCCACAATTATTTATTTAGTACCAGATAGTGGCCACTTTAAACAAATATGATTTTTAAAAAATTGAGGGAAATGAGACAATTGGCTAGTCTGCCTATTTCCTACATATGCTTTTAATCTTTTGGTTTGGATGATGTGTGGGAACGTCCATTGTTAAAATAATATCAACAGATAAAAGAAACAATGTGGTAGCTATGTAAGTTCTTATGGAAATTAAATTTGAAACAAATGCTACATGTTTGGCCATCAATATTAACATGGTTAATACAACTATGATCCTTAAGTATTGCTGAACGCAGTCCTCAAGTGCAACCAGGAGGTCACGATCATAACTTAAGAATGGAAGGCTAGACACTCTCATTGTCTCTTCTGTGGTTCTCATCTGTGACAAGCTGAAATTTACTTGTTATATTTAGTTGTCACCACTAGGTGACAAAGCATCTTTCTATTGACTTTATAACCTATGAGGCCTTTTGACCTAACTCCACATTCTTACATAAGAATACTGATTTTTTTTCATATTTATTAGGTCTTACATGCAAAGACCAAGGTCCATATTGATTCATAGTTACAATATTAAAGCTCTGTGAATTATTAAAATTGAAAAACAAAATTAAAAATTCAACTTATAAACATAAACGTCCTGCTGGAATTTGAATGGTTATTGATTTCTAGTTATTTTTAAAACTTAAAATTCTACAAAAAATAGTAAGAAAATTTACTCTGCTGTTATATATACTAAACAAAAGCCACCATATTGTCTCAGTTACAGGAGTGTCTTACCTTCTTTTGTCTAATTTAGAGATTCTGATACTGGCATATAGTTAACATTTTAAATTCAGATGAATATGGTAATACCCCCAGGTCAACACTGCACTTTACTTGATGCCCCAAATAAGAAAATAAAATTATTTCCAAATGTGAACAGACCATAACCTTTATGCATGCCCAGTTATCAAGACTGCAACATAAATAGACTATGAAGTTGGCTATCATTTGGGCAACATTGAGTTTATTCCTCATTTTTGCCCTCCTATATCTGACTAAATCAATGTAGGTTTGTCTGAATGCTAAGAGGCTTCTAATTGAAAAGTGACTTAGGGCCAGAAGGAGTTTTCTCTTACCAGTTTATCCACATGGTTATCTGACATGGTCACCCTTCTACCTTGCATCTGTAGTATACCTGCTGAAAGTAGAAGCTGAGACACTCTGTGGAGGAGAGGTGACGGAGAAGTTCAAACATAAACACAAACAATTGGGTATCCAAGGAGGTGTTTAATCGTGCTGGATGACACATGGCATAACTGACACAGGTGATGGTTTCAGGGTTTGGATCACAGAATATTTACATGCATGAATAAGATGAGATTTCTGCACAGAAAGACTATCTCCAGGAGTCTTCAGTGTCATGATCTAAATACAGTGGCTACACTTGGAAGGTTGCTAATCCATAGACTTTGGGAGTGACAGAGCCCCGAGACATCTCACTTTAAGAGAGGGTGAGGATGGCCGAGCTCCTAGCCATTCCTGAATTGTTCGTAGCTACACAGCTGTACTCTCCCTGGTCGTCTTTAGTTAAGCCTGTTATGAACAGATTGTGGAACCCTATGCCACTTTCCTCAGCACTGAACCTTAATCCTTGGACCAGTTTTCCATCTTTGTACCAAGAAACGGTGGGTCTCGGTGAACCACGGACTAAACACTGGAAATATGCTGCTGTCCCTAAGGGAGCATGGCAATCAGAAATACCTTTGATGAACCTGGGAGGGCCCTCCACCACCTGGAATTCAAAAAAGCTGTCTGCATATTTGCTTCTCAAGACTAGCTCCTCCTTCTGACTGCTTAAAGTCACTTTGCTTGTCCTGGCGGCCATAGCAGAGACTTGGGATTCTCCCATGGTGAGGAAGCCTCGGCAGATGGCCTCTCCTGCGCTATTCAGAGCTCTGCATCTGTATGTTGCACTGTCGGAAGGGCCAACATCTCTGATTCTAAGGCTGTGAGTCCCTTTCTCCTCGCTAATCACATATTTCCTGTCATCTGGCTCAATGCACATATACTCCTTATACCACGTGACTTCAGGGGGAGGAATGCCTATGACTGAACACTTGAAGACAGCATTGGAATTTTCTGGAATTCTAAAATCGCAGATGGGTGTTATGAAGCGAGGAGGCATTTCAAAGGCTTCTAAATCGATCTTCAACTCTCTGCCTTCTTTCCCTTGGGACTCGGCACTGGGATCTACTAAACTCAGCGGGAGAATGTCTAAGCTCACGATCATGCTTTTATGATCAGGAGTAAATTCAGGAACCGTAACTATTTTCACCTGCTTTTCAAATTCCTTCACATCTTTTTCACTTAGTTCCACTTCCAGGACAATCTCTTGAGGAGAAGGTGTTCTCGATGAGTTGGTGTTTGCCATGTCAAACTCCATGATGTGTTGGTGGGTTACTGGTGGTGGCAGGGCCACGGCTCTTTCCTCTTGGGGTACGACGTCTACGTTTGCAAAGCTCTTTGCCTCTCCTATGATGTTTACCGCATGGCACATGTACTCTCCCCCGTCTCCTTTTTGAATGTTGGAAATTTCCAGAGAACACACATTGCCCACCCTTTCCATTTTGATTCTGTCATCTGGCTCCAGCAAAGATTTATTTCGATACCATTTCACACCAGGGACTGGAAGACCCTCGACTTCGATGATGAAGCCTAATGTTGTATTTTCGTATATCTTCCTTTTGCTCAGAGGCTCGATGAAAGATGGAGGCATTTCATCGTCTTTGGGTTCGATGGCTTCATTGGGTGTGCCGAATGAGTCTGAACGCCATGTTTCATAAGGTGAACTCCTCTCGTCTGTAGGTGTATGGAAATGCTCATTTGCAGTGCTGTCTTCCCTCTCTAGTTTTGACAGGTTTGTGCTTACATTTCTAGAATGGTTTGGTCCTTTAGTAGGAATAAAACCTCTCTCTAGTTTCTCACCTGGGGGAGTGGAAAATCTCTCCAGAGCCTCCCCTGGGGGTGTAGAAAATCTCTCCAGAGCCTCCCCTGGGGGTGTAGAAAATCTCTCCAGAGCCTCCCCTGAGGGTGTAGAAAATCTCTCCAGAGCCTCCCCTGGGGGTGTAGAAAATCTCTCCAGAGCCTCCCCTGGGGGAGTGGAGTATCTCTCCAGAGCCTCCCCTGGGGGAGTAGAGTATCTCTCCAGAGCATCCCCTGAGGGTGTGGAGTATCTTTCAGGCATTTCACCTTCAGAAGGTGTTGAGTATCTTTCCCCATTTTCCTCAGCTCTTGAATTTGCTACGGATTGCTCAATTATATCTGAAGGCTTAAAACATAAATCAGGAGACTTTGGAGATTCTAAATTTTCTACAGAAGATGGTGGGCTATAGAACTGATCTAACTCAGACATGTCTTCACTGCTTGTGCTTCCCACATCAATTGAAATATCAGACTCCGGAGAACAGGGTCGCCCTAGGGATTCCTGTTTCTGGTTGTAATATTCGTACACGGTGTTGAAAGTTACTTCTTCAACCTCCATTGAAGTGACTGACTCACTCTGAACAAGTTGTGCATTGCGTTTGGTGTCTCTGACTTCAGGCACCTCATACCTTCCCTCAGCAAGTAAGTAATGTGTTAGGGAGGTCTCAGATCCCACCTCTTCAGTTGTTTGGGCCTCTTCCAATCCAGGGAGATTTTCAGGCGAACTCTTTTCTATCTTTTCTCCTTCCATGGAGGAGAAAGAGCTTTCATTTTGTATGTGAACTTCATGATAGGTTTCTTCTCCTGAGGCCTCAATTGACTCACTTATCTGTTCTCTTAGGTCCTGCTGCTCTTCAGTCATCAAGAATGGCAAGTCCTGACTCAGAGACAGCTGTCTGTGAAGCACGTCTGCTCCATGAACATCACCTCTGGGATTTTCTAGAGTTCCTTCGTAGCCCTGAGTCACACCAAATGCTGGTCTTAAGGTGGGTCCGTCCTCCATTTCATGATCCTCCAAAAGTTCTTCCTCACTCACTGCCCTTTTCAACTGTGAGATGAAACTCTTCTCTCCATTTCCTACAGAAGCATTTATCTCAGAAACATTAGTTTCTTCTATATCAGCAGACGGAGTCTGAAATAAAGCCCATGATTCAGCATGGACCACTTCAGAAAAAGACTCGGGCATACAATCATTTTTTAAAATTGCTGTATTTTCTTCCTGGGAATATTGAAAGCTTTGGTAGATAGAAATCTCTTCTTTGTGGCATGTTTCCTGCTTGTTCTCAGTTTCTTGGCCCTGGGATGCCTCACCTAGATCTTCTATGTGAGAATACATTTGCTTTAGATCAAAGACAATGTCTTCAGGATTAGCCATTTCTGAAGCAGGTTGTTGAGTTTTTAAAGAGCTTTTATCTTGTTGGCCATTGGCAAAATCTTGGAAATTCATGCCTGTAGTTTCTATCTGTGAGTGAAACTGCTTGAGATCAAATGTAACAGGTGCCTCGACCTTTTCTTGGTCTAGAGGAAGCATTTCTTCCTGTTGTCCCCTCTCTTCTATTTCAAATTCCTCATGAGCTTGAGAGGAAAGCTGCTTCAGATCCATTACGATGTTAGATGATTCTGCTTCTGTGTGTGAAGCCACTCCCTCTGCCTGATGCATATTGCTCAAGCCTGATTCTTTTTGCTTTAATGAAAACTCTTGATTCTCCCATTTCTTTTGCGGGGCTGTAACAAAGGATTTCTTGGTCCGTCTCTTTTCTAAAACTCCCTTTTCTGCACGCTGTAGCTTTTCGAATGCAATGATCTTATGCTTCACTTTTTTCCCTGGGTAGTACCTTTCTCCTTCAAGGGCTTCTTCATAGGTAGGGACAGGTGAGTCTTCCACATCCTGAACTGCATCAGAGGGTCTCTTGGAGTGGATATTTAGCACATAATCACTTTGAGAATGTCCTTTCATATTTCCCCGTTTCAGTCCATGATGTCCAAAATCATCTCTGACTTCGTTTCTAATGTTAGCTTCTCTGAAATTATCAACAAATGGATAAATGGTAGCTTCTGCTTGGAGTGACTGAGACCTCTCATGAATATATCCCTCATCTTGGCATTGGAGGAATTCTGTTCTGTGAGGTGCATTGATGTCTGTGGGTCTAGAAGCACCCTGCATAGGCTTGGATAGTTTTTCACTAGAAGTTGGACAGTCTACCTCATTTTTCTTGCCCACCTGCTCAACTGTCTCAAGGCTTTGAAAATACTCCCTTACAGTATATTCTTTTATATTTGATTGGGCATCAAAAGGACCAACTGGATTATCATAAAAATGTGTCCTTACAGATTCCTCCTGAACTTGTGTTTGTTGATTTTTGGAATATTGTGCATACATTCCACTCATATTTTCCAACTGACTATATTCCCTATAAGTGATGGGTTCTACGGTTAAATCTAAAATACTCTCAGCTATGCCTGAATCATTTTCAGCCACACATTGATACCTTCCAGAGTCATGGGAACTGACATCATTGATATATAATCTGTAGCTACAATTAACTTCTTCGATCTCAAACTTTTGGTTCTGCTTTACAGGAACTCCATTATGAAACCATGTGACTACTGGCTGAGGCTCCCCCGAGATTAAGCATTCAAGCATTACAGAATTCCCTTCCCTACAACTGGCACTCTTTGGCATTTCCTGTAGCATCTTTGGTGGCTCATTAGTAATATCAGAGGAGAATGTAAACTTATGTTTTGGTGACTGGATGGCTTGATCTTGAGATGTTGCTTCAGGTTCCAACTCAAACAGTTCCCTGCATTCTTTGTTCTGTTCTGGGGTTGGAGTGGCTGCGGTTATCTGAATTTCTACAGGGAAGGAGAGTAGCTCTCTGTCTGCAGAGGGGAGTTCTGGGAGGTTAGTCTTTAACATATGAAGATGTTCTTGACTCTCTTGACTAAAAGATGGGTGAATCCTTCTTGCCTGGTCAAACACCAAGGTCAGCTCTTCTTCTTCATCTGTGTAGTCAGGCCACACTGGGACCTTATGAGGCTGGGAATCATACCTTGGCTTTGCTCTCACTCTAAGCATACTGGTTGCTTTCACTGTTCCATACTGGTTAAACAGCACACAGGTAACAGAGCCTCCATAATGGGGCTGAACAGAAGGAAAGGTTAACGTTGAGTAGTTCTCAAATGTGTGAGTGGTAAAACCTTGACTACGCGGTATGGGCATCTCATTGTTATACCATGTCACAATGGGCTGAGGGTATCCTTGAAAATGACAGACAAATTTACAGCTGTCACCTTCGTAAACGTCTTGAGATTCAATATCCTGGAGAAATGAAGGTGGGCAACGTTGTGGATGTTTTTGAAAGTAATTTTCGAAAGATCTTGCTTTCTCCTCATGCTCTACTTTGAATTCTTCCATTTTTGTGGAAACATGGCATTGCCCCTCTCGCCGACCCCTCTGTGTTCCTCCTCCACTATCTATGTCTGTGGTGTCTTTAGCATCTACAAGTGCATCCAAGGACTCACTGGGACATGGTGTGAAAACTTGAGGCATCTTCTCGGGAGCCTCACCTATCCTTCCACTCTTATATCCATGCAGTTCCTCATTAGAGGTGATCGTTGATGGTTCCCTGGTCACGGTGCTGTTCACAGACTCTTCAAAGTGCTCCCTGGCTTGAGGGTTTTCACCTACTAGGGCATGCTCATACAAATAGCCTTTTGGGAGGCTTTCTTCTAGAAAGGTCTCTTGGTTCGGGCTATTTTCAGTCTGGAGATCTTCATCACCAGTGGCTTGGACACTTGAAGGAGGTTCTCTGTTTTGATGTATTTGGTTAGGAAGGGAGTACGGATTCTGGGTGACTCCTTCTGCTGCATTACCAATCCTATTCCTGTCTTCAGCAAACTCCCACACAAACCCACGCTTCCCTCCCTCTCTAGAGAATGGAGCATCTCTGACCATGTCCTCACTTCTCACAGTCATCGAGTTTATCTCAGACGATGCATCTAAAAGACATACTTTCCTTCTCTCTAAGAAGATTTTTCTCGCCTCCCGTAACCGCTGCAACTTCATTTTGGTTTCCTCATCTAGGAAACTCTCACCTACACTCAGGCATCCTCTGATATCAAGTTTGCTTTCAGACCACTCATCACTGTACACATAGTCTGCTCTTCTGACAGGGCTCGCTGTCCTAAAGTGTATGGTTCTCATCATCCCCTTCTGCTCCACATCTTGCTTTTTGTTAAAGGGGGAGCCAGTAAACCTCAGGCCAACCTTTATCCTCTTTTCTCTCCTTTCACCTAGACCCCCTGTGTTTTCCCGTGTCTGTTCTGCCCTTTTCAGAAATTCTAAGTATCGCTCATCTTGCCCTTTCTGGATAACATGCAGTGATGCACTGGACTCGGCAGACCCCTCAGTATTAACTGCCAAGAACCTATAACTGCCAGAATCTCGTCCTTGGACCCTTTTCAACTCTAAGCTGGAAGAGTGTTGATGTAAGTCATTCTCGGTTCTTATGACCCGGCGGAGACCTGTTGGGATGGGCCTATTATTATGAAACCAAGTCACTTCTGGAGTTGGATAAGCAATCAGCCTGCATGTAAACACAACAGGTTCACCCTCTAAAGCATATTGAAATGTGAGTTTTTGAGTAAAAGTAGGCTTGAAATATTCAGGCCAGGAGCTTGTGGATGACGTTCTATTTGCATATCTCCTGGCCATCAGGGAGTGGTGGTCTATGTCTTCAGAGTCGGAGTAGGCGCCTCGTGTGTCTCCTGCGCTGTCAGCTTCCCCCTCAAAGAGTTCTTCTGAAAGATAATTAAATTACAAAGCATTTTACTATTTTCCACAGCACTTGGAAAAGTTGAAAATAAATGAAATTGTAAAATAGGAAATGAAATGAAGTGCATGCTACAGAGTCTCACAAATCCGTAAAAAATTCACTCACCATATTTGTTCGAATAAACGCAACACCATGCTCTGTTTAAAAGATTCTGACACGACAATCGTTCGTTGTCTGGTCTTTTCTTCAGACTGTTGAAATTTCTTCTTGAACAAGCAAAAGTGCATTTCAAAAGTAACATATTCCTGTGTGTATTTGTTTTGTGAGCAGGACAAGTTTTCTGTTTTGATGGCTAAGAGGGAAATCTTACCTGACTTGCAGAGAGAAGAATAAACGCCCTTTCTGATCCTTTTGATTGTAGATTAAAATATTAAAATTTTGATAATGAACTATTTAAAAATATATAGAACTATAATCATAAATAATTAGATGACATAAAATGAGAAGGCGTTTATTCGAACTAATACAGCTATAAAGTCACAACAGTATGCAAAGTAAAGCAGGCAAGGGTCACATGAGATAGCTATCTGCAAGCCAGTATAAGAGACATATCATGTTAAAGTGATCCGTGTGCATGAGATATAGACCAAGAATGGGAATGTAAGGTTTTCACACATCCTAAAAAAGTAGCATTTCTATTGTAATTCATTCATGACATTGCATTCTGGAAATGAACAGGTTAACCCCCATTGCTCAATTCAATTCACCATGATTTTGAAAACAAACCTCTACTTCCATGATTTCATGCATTAAAATGAAACCCGTTCATAGTACACACTTTTCAAGATGGCTACAAACATAGAACTGAACGTGGCTGATAAAGTTTCAATGTAAGATCCTTTTAAAATCACCATCCATTAATTTACTGTGAAATGCACATAACCATCAGCATACTAAACCAGGCATGCGACATAGGAATATATTCTCAAAGAAATATATTTGTACATCTATGCCATATCCTCAAAACTCCTAAGAGAAATCAAGTAGGTCATGGATTCTGCTAATACTCTGAAGTTTCTACTTAATCTCACACTCGTCATAACAATACCTTTCATCTCCATTTCAATTTGCTGGCCGATCCTCTCATGTAAAATTGACTCGGGAGCTAAAATAGAAAAGTAACAAGACACCTGGGTAAGTAACTGCATGCAGCTTCTGAATTAACTCATTATCTATGTGATAGTCGCTGCCCTTCTTTTGTAAAAAGAGAAAATGCACCCCACCAAAATACCCATGCCAAATGAATTGATGAGTGGATGGGTGACAAATTATTACAAAGAGTTGTGTTCCACTCCCCCATGCCTTTACATGCACCCAAAATAGCAACCCCAAAGCTAAAAATACTCTCTTTGTCATGTCCTGCCAACTGCACACTTGATAAGACATGAAACCACATTTATTAGGAACATGCACTTGATTGCTTGCCACTTGTATTTTTTTCCCTGCAGAATAATGAATTTTTTACTAGTAAGTGGTCCCTTGATTTGAACCTCCTCTCAAACTTGGAAGGATACAACATCCAATTACACGTCAGCCAGTGAACGAAGACTTCTCAACTCTAAATTTCTTTTATTATACAAGGACCAGATTTAGGTTTGGGGCACAGTGGTCTCTGGGACAGTTTCCAGGACAAGGATAGTAGCCTGGGACACATGTTCTTCAATTCCTGTAGAACTGGCAGTGGCTCTGAGGGCTTTTCCTGCATCTCCTTGTGATCTTTGGCATGGCATAAATGACAAACCTGATGTTTTCTTTAATGACTCTTTTTACTCCGTGGGTTGTTTTAGTTTGTTAATTTTAAACATTAAAGATACTATTACACTCTTAGTATCTGAATGGAGTAACTTTTGTAACTACTCTGCCTTGTGATTCTTTTGCTACTTAAGGAAAGCCATACATTAGTTGTGTTTGGAAGAATACAACTCACGCTGAATGCCAAGAAGATGGATTGTCATTGGGATGAGAAGGAAAGCAGTGTGTTAGTCTGAAAAGTGACATTTGATGTTTCTATTTTATTATGCACTAAAGACCATTGTTCAAACAGACTAACAAGCCCTGTCTTTACATTCCTCTTTGATCGTTAAAGACTGCCATGTAGCCTATATAAATGATTTAGATCAAAATAAAAGAGGCACATATAAATGCTGACTTCATGTTAAATAATTAGATGCTTATGCTCAATCCTTCATTCTTCAAACACCTAAAAGTATCCCATCTTTGATGCTTTTATAAGTACAAGAAATACTGTCTGGATTCAAAAGCATGTATTCTTATTCCAATAACATTTTAATGACATAATCCATTGTAACCAGGTACAAAATTTCTGGGCCAAAAGTACCCAGTTCAAATCCACTCTATGAAGATGATGGTCAGCCATCTTCAGCCATCTTCTCTGTACTTTACAGAGCCATACTTCTCCCACTTCTACAACACAGCAAAATGTGGTCAAATTGTCACCTCTGTCACCTACGCAACACACAGACAGCACCTCTATATAAACAATCATTCTGTGCGATTACTGTGCTAGCCAAAAACTTCAGTGAGACTGAGAGCCAGTGCTCTGGACAGAGCCACTTTGTTCACCTAGGCATTTGCACTCTTTGTTATGGAACTAGATCCAGAGATCGCCATGGAACAAAAATCTCAGAATCAGAAAAGATTCCTCTTTGAGTAAGAGGGATTGCAGATGCAGTAAATGAATGAATGATACTGATTCTCCCAACTGGCAAGAAAGAGAACCAAAATTCAGTATGGAGATAGCTATACACAAGACAGACCTTTACTGCTTCCTTGTTATCTCTAATACCCATCAGCCATTTGATGAGGATTAGGGAGGAACTTGTGGCTATCCCTTCCCATAACCCCTGAGGATGCTTGACATCTGCTTGACCCCTTTGCATGTGACCCAGTAAAGGTCCTTTGCCTATGGATACATAACACAAGCTCCAGGCACTTCAAATATGCTATTCTCATTGTATTTGTACCTAAGAGGCAAGGTTATGGATAAGGAGAAATTATGCTTCTCCCAGACAAATATTTTACTGCTTTTTCAGATACAATAGAGATTCAAGTACAATAACAACTAAAATCATGATGTTGCCATGAGAAAATTGCCATAATTTCAAGAGAATATAAGACTGTGAAAGCAGTATCGTTTATAGAAAAATTTTCTACAGACCATTAATTGTAGTCCAAATAGAACCCTATTATTTTCAATATCCAATTTTCTGTTTTCATGGCTTCCCCATATAAATCTAGAACCTCCAGGCCTGAAAAGAAATGACATTACTGCCAAATGGGAAACTCACTCATCATTAAGGGTAATCTGTTTAACTCTCACTATGGAGTCAATTCAATTGAAATTCATCTCAGCACCAGACACAATGATGATTACCCCCCAAAAAAAAATAGCTGGCAACTACAATATTTTAGCCTTCTTTGGCATATTTTCTTATCAAGATTTATCTTTGCTAAATATTAGAAAAAGAAGCACATACAAAAATAAATGGATTTCCTGATCCTAGATTTCAAAGTGAAACTGTACCAGATTGTTAAATTCTCGTACAAGTTTGGCCAATGACTTAGCCTACATTCATAAAGTGCTTATGGGTTAGATGCTAGAGGTGGTTTAAGACACATAACCACTGACTCAGTTTGGTTCCATAGAAAGCTTCATAAAATGATAAAGGTGAAAAGAAAAAAAATTGAACATAGCTAAATGTCAGGTGGTCACCTTCTGCACCTAGCACTACTGAGGTAATTACTGAACAGCACGGTACTACAGTCCTTGGTCTACTAACCAAACACTGTCTATGACAATGCCCTGATGTTTCCATTCTGTGGCTGCTTCACTCAGATGCTTCTGTCATTACATCTTCATGAGTCTAGATTATGTCAACAGAAAAGTCATCTAGACTACAGGGGAGCTGACCAGTGATGCCACACTTCACAGTGAGGTCCCAAAGAAGCAGGAGAGCCTTCAGTCTACCCCTCTCTCCCTGGACTTTTCAGCAGATCTCTGATAACTAAGGGCAGGGTACAGTATGGTGGAACAAATGTTTCTGTGTAGGCGGAGCTTTGACATACACTCTAAAGCAATCTACACTGCATATTTATGCAACAATCCTTGACACTTTCGGGATCTTTTGTTCTCCTTTGCAGTGAAAGAGGAAGTAGCTGCTGTCTGGGACTTTGTGGACTCTCTGACATCTTTCCTAGAACCTTTGTCTATCTAGAGCTTTCACTATCTATTTAAGCAACATGAAAAAGAAAAGAATGTTAAGCTTTCTCACTTGCCTAGGTCAGTAACATAAATGGCATGGAAGAAGAAGATGAAGGAGGCCATTGTCATGTGAAAGCATCATGCCAGATGCAGCGTGCTCTAGAATGTAGGACTGCCAATGGTCCAGCAATGGGTGGTAACTGAAGGCTAATGCAGACAGTGTGCAGCATCTAGCTCCTTCCTTCTGTCATCTTTTCAGCCATGCAGAGTAACACAATCTGGTTCTCTCTCCATCTCCACCCATTTTTTTTCTTTAGCTGACTACATTTGGCTAATCATTTGTTCTCCATCATATGCTTTAATAGATTATTAAGCAGAAAGGTCATTTGATGATGAAATGATGGGATATCTTCAGCAAAGTCATCCCCTCTTCTCCAAAAGAAAACAGCCAAGCAAAGTTGCTGTCTAACAAAATAGTGGTTTCCTGTTTCATGGAACACATACTCCAATCAGATTCAAGGATGTGGGTTAAACCTGTAGTTGGAGGCTTGGTGGGATGTATGGCATGTTAGTTGGTTAGGAAAGCATGAATACAGTGTAGCAAGCAGCAGGGGCTCTTGTTAGCAGCAGTGGGGTGGTAGACAGCAAATCAAAGTTCTTGGAGCAAGAGGGGCTTTACCTTTTGCAGTCACTGTGAGTGTAGCTGCACAAGTGGCTTCCCCAGCACTATTGGCTGCTCTGCAAGAGTATTTCCCAGCATGCTCTGGGTAAGCATCAACTATAAGCATTAAAGCCATGCCTGTGGACTCCTCAAAATGGAAAACTACATCTTTTGATGGTAGAATTGGCTGGTGGTTATGAAACCACTGGATTGCTGGTTTGGGAACACCAGAAACCCTCGCGTGAAATCTGACTGTCTCCCCGCTGTGCACCCTGAGGCTTGACAGAGGCTGGATGAAGATGGGCTTTTGGCCAAGGGCCTCCTTCTTAAGTGAAACTGATGGCGAGGCATGCCATTGGGAGTTTGATGTAAATTCTTCAGATTTGCTAAATCCTGAAAAGAAGCATGCAGTTTTTAATTCCTTTCTCTGTTTAAATAAAAACTCACTCGGAATTGTCTATTTTAAGTTTGCCACAGATTTCAGTGATGAGCTAGAATTCAATCCAATCCTAATGCTTTGCCAGTATTAAATCAAAGTCACACAAATTCTTGACCATTTTCCAGAAAGGCAATGTAGACAAAATCAGATTAAAGAATAAAGTAAACTCTACATCTCAGAAAGGCAATAGTGGAGAATACAACTAGATTTAAGAATTATTTTTCGCACTTTGTTTACAAATCAAACTTTTCTATTTTGTGAACCACTTTAAATTTGTTATTAAAAAAATATATATCTGTAATCCTTAAAATTAAAGAAGAAACTGAAAGTTTCCCCAAATTCTTGTTTTCCATATACTTCATATAGATTACATTTATTGAAAAATAACATGATTGTGTGTGAAATTCTTTCATGATTTTTAAATTTTATTTTAGTGTGTATGTACGTATGTGTGCATATGTGTGTGTGGTGAGTATGTGTATGTGTGTTTATATATAGTTATGTGTGGGGGATATGTGTGTGTATGTATGTATGTGTTTGTATATATATATATGTGTGGTGAGTGTGTGTATGTGTATTTATGTATATTTATGTGTGGGGATGTATGTGTCCATGTGTGTGTCTGTCTGTGTATATATATGTATGTATGTATGTATGTATGTGTTTGTGTATGTGTGTGTGGTATTTGTATGTGTGTTTATGTATATTTATGTGTGTGTGTCTATGGTGTGTGTATGTTTGTGGTGTGTGTGTGTGTGTATAGCTGAGGAACAAACTCAAGACCTGGAGCATGCTAGGCAAATGCCATACCACTGAGCCACACTCCCAGTCCATTGTCACTTTTGTTTTAGATTAAAGTCCTCAGTGATTGAGAAAGTTTTTCTGATTATAATATAACTAATGAACAGAGACATTAAGACACCTTAATAGTGGGGCTCTCAAAACTTAGGAGTCCCTTTATTTAGTCTTGGTGAGTGTATTTACCTTGTGGTCACATCTGAAACTGTCTACTATAATGCTGGTGAAATCAGAGTTCTGCAAACAGCATGTGAAGATGGTCTGATATCTATCCTAGCTAAGAAAGCAAATGTACCCCATTTCCCCCCAGCACTGTTCACTACAGTCTGATACATGCTGATTGATTGGGAAGCAGAAAAGCCAGTGGAGACAGTAATACATCACAAATCTTTATGGAGAGAAAGCAGGGTAAATAAAAAGGCAGGGCCCATGGGAACAAGGGGCAGAAACTGCGCAACATGGAGATTACGAATTAAATGAAAAAAATGAAGGACCAATGGTTTGTGTGATGTCCTTAGTAATTGTTACTAGTATTGTGAAAGTCTTAAAAGTTTCACTTTACCTTCCAGTCTCAGGGTGGCAGTGCTGGACACTTGGCCCACAGCATTATTAGCAACGAAAGCGTAAGTTCCTTCATCCTCTGGGAAGGCTTCAGCAATCTCCAGCTGGTAGGTGTCTTCAAACTGTGTCATCCTGAAGAACCGAGATGGTTTGATTTTCTTGTCTCTGCAGTACCAAGACACCTTCAAATCTGAAAAAAAAAAAAAAAAAAAAAAAAAAAAACAAAAAAAAAAACACATTTAAATCTTTTAAATGAGTGGAATCTTTTTTACTTATCTGTATGCACAATCTTGATTAGACCACAGACCATATTTCAATTTTTAGCTTAGTGATCTTACATTTTTCTTCAGCACACACCATGCCTGTTACTATCTGTCTCTCATCTTCAAGAACGGAGTATGATTCTAGGAAGATCCAGCTTGTTCAGTTGTTGAGCTAGTTGCAATGTTTCAAACTCTAAAGTCTTAGTTTTATTCCCTAGAAATGATTTTTTTTTTTTTTTTGAGACAGAGTCCTACGTCTCCCACACTGGCCTTGAACTTGCTACGTAGGTGACATTGACATCTGGCTTCTCCTGCTCCTGCCTCTAAAGTCCTGATGTTGGAAATTTCAGGCATGTGATACCATCCATAGCTGTTGGTAATATTCTTTTGAGGCATTGCATGTCGCGTTTTGTAGCTTGAGAAAGAGTTTATTTGTGAAACACTATAGGATCTGGAAATCGTGGCCAAGGAGTAGGACAGAACACGAGGAAAGTGTCTACATTAGCTAGCGTAAGGTAAATAACCACAAAACAGATCAACATCCCATCAAGCCTAAAGCGGACATCTTCATATCTATCCACTTTATTACCAACGAGCTGATGTCAAAAAGGCTTTAGCAAAATAGTTGTGTAGTAAATAACTACAACGGAGAGAGAAGAAACAACTCAGAGTTTAGGCATCTTAGCCTCATTCAACTGTTTCTCACACAGTAATTTGAGCCTTCCTCATAAAAAGAAAAAATACAACTCAAGGATGAAATGAAATGTTACTGCATCGTTGTACTTTAAGAGAATACACACTTTTAGTCAATTGTGCTTAGTGTCAGAACTGAGCCGTCTCAGTTTGGAGCACGGTTGGGGCACCATCTCTTTATCTAGTACTATGCTACTGAGTAGCCCATTCATTCAGAAGTTTGATGCCACTGTTGATCTATGAATGTCACCCCCCTCCCAGTGATAGCGAGTATGAACTACAAGATCTCCTTTCTAAGGAAACAATCTTCAATGTTCCCTAGGTTATAAGGTAATTAGAAAATGATATGTGGTGATATCATCTGCTAGATTTTGACCCAGGTCATGCCATCTAATCTCTCTGAATCATGGTCCTCATCTATCAGATAGGATAAATAAGAATTCATGGACTAAACACTGCATACAAGATCTGCAAGAGCTCAGTGACATATCACATGTGAAAGGACTCACAAGCCACTGAGATAAGAGAGTTGTTAAAGCAAACTGATGCCAAAGGAGATCAGTGGTGTCTTCGGTGAAAGGCTGAGGGCCTGTGATAGACAAATGGCACAAAGAATTACATAGCTATTCCACAAACTAAACTCCTGAGTGTGTGCACTTATGTGTGCGTTAGTGCGTGTATGAGCGTGACTGTGCCAGTATGTGTGTGTGCTAGTGCATGTGTGGCTGTGTGTACAAGTGTGTGTGTGAGTGTGCGAGTATGTGTGAGCGTGTGTGTGAGCATGTGCATGTGTGAGTGTGTGTATGCACGTGTGTGTGTGTGTGTGTGTGTGTGTGTGTGTGTGCGTGCGCGTGTCAGGACTACTAACAACCAATGCAGTAAGTGGAGAAAAAAAAATAAAACCTATCTTGGCAGAGCACACGCAGTCCATCTGGCTGGCCTGCCACGGTCTGTGCTGCTCACTGGCAGCTTGTGGCTTCTGTGAGGCTCCCTCCCCAGCCTCCCACTCCTTCTCTCACTCTCTTGTATCTGGCTCCTTAACCGTATCTTCCTACTTCCTGAATATCTTCTTGCTTAGCTACTCTTTTCCCTCTGCCCTGGGTCTCCTTGATAAAGGTCTCATCAACACCCTCCACGCTTCTCTCCTGGCCAGCATCCATCTATACCGTTCTGCCCAACCCAGGACTATTTCTGTAGACAGGCTAGATTGTGCTGTTCAGAAGCTTGTTGCTCCTGGATTGCAAAGAAGATCAACTCTAAATAAAGTTCAGGTACAAAATGGGGAGCACTCTGGTGTCTGGCCTTTGGCCTCTTGCCTATTCCTGCCATTACATTCCAACTAAATGTTAACTACCCGTGGATTCCAGGTTGTCACATTCAAAGTTTTCTGTGACTTATAAAAGCTTCCATCTCTGCATGTTATGCTGTGTGTACTCTGACTCTACTATGCCCTGTTCAGTGCACACACCTCCAGTTCTCTGACAGAGAACACTTAGTTTATATGACAGCGTTTGTGGCTGTGTGATCTAGTCATACACTTGTCCCTTCACCTCTTGGAAGGCAAAAGCTTCGTCTGGCCACTAGCAACATTTAGCAACTCAGCAGCAGTGGGGGCAATGCATGTGACAGAATAAGCTTGAAGAGGCTGCTTCAGAAACTAGTGGATACCTTTAATTTTTAGATGAATAATTATTTATTATTTATCTGTCACTCTCTAAGTCTCTAAATGGTACAGGCTTATTTCTTGTAGAATAAACTCTAGTAAGGAGCTAGCAAATGTTACGTTTAACACTTTTCCAAATTTCCTCTTCTACCAGCAGAGGGCACCAGAGACCTACAGCAGATAACATTTTTCCCAAGGAGACAGCAGCCCCGGATTGTTTACTCAAGCTTCAGAAAGTATTAAGGCTTCTTTCCTTTCTACTCAGAAAGTTTGGAACAAAGAAACTTGAAAGCTCAGAATCCTCTAATTTGTAAAAGGCATGATCCACTTTCTTAGGAAATACATGGCCGGTGATATGTTGGGTAAATATATTCGGTCTCAGGAATACAACTTCATTAATTTGAAAGTTTCTGGAAGGTAGCCCCATTTCATGAACATAATTTATATCATATCAAAACCATGTCTGTACGAGGGTACAGAAATGTTCACGTGTGTATAAATACTACCACACATAAGGAGTTAATGGGTCATAAAGGTAAAAGGTCTACCCTAATCAGACATCAATCATGCAGAAGTAATTCTTCTTTATTGATTTTAGAATTTTATAGAAGACTCAGAATGCATTTTTGTAACATTTAAGATAAAGCTATAATATGATTTATAGACTAAAAACCATTATACACACATCGTTATAATTATTGCTATCTAGTGACGTGTGTTTCTCTGTGTGTATAAATTTTCCTCTAAAATTTAATTCATTAACGTATTTACTATAGATATCATATATTTTATTCTTAAATGAAATGACTGCATTAGAAGAACATCATCAAGCCGCTGCCACACACTCATATTTAGCATGTCTCAAAAACTATGTTTCAAAGACACAAAGGCCATAGAATTGGCCTGCGTTTTCTATCCAGTGCTCGTCTCTAAGGCTTTAACAGATGGATGCATTCGCACCAGTCACTTGGGAGCCATGCCTACAGGTGCCCTACATACATCATACGTTAATTACACTCAGATACTGAAACAGGTCTATTAGGTTCTTGAATTTAGCATCTCTATCCCAGAGGAGGACACCATTAGGTCAGAAGATCTATCAAAATACTAACTTCTTTAGGAAAATAGCTGTTGGCAAGGCAGAAATTGGATTATCAACTAATGGAAGCAGCATAATAAACAAACCAGTAACTACCAAGCTTTGAGAATTCCCCTGTAGTGTTGCTACACACACACACACACACACACACACACACACACACACACACACACAAAACCCAAGAAAATGAAGAAGTATTTTTTTTTCAACTTGGGAGTAAAGCAATTGTTTATTCCTTTGATTTATTATGTGAGCACCTGAGGTCAGGCCATAGTCATACTTACACTATTTTTTTTTTAAGTTTTTTTTTCAAAGTCAAGTAAGGGGAATGGTTGGTGGTATTTGAGAAGCATGCCCACAGTTAACACTGAAAGCAGAGAGCTATGATTGAGTATTATAGACCAAGCATCGTGTTAGACGCAGCTTGGAGTTTTTCTTAACTCAGCCTTGTTGATAATCTGACGTGGTTGATCTTATTCACTTAACAGCCACACATTTCATCCATCACCAGTATTTTATTGAGTATCTACTATGGACAAGGTATTTTTCTTGGGCGAAGATTCCCTCACTTTTCTAGACCCTCTTCCCTATCAGGAGGCACTACTTTTATTTTCAAACACCAGGTTTTAGACACTAAAGCCCAATCCCTGCCCTTGTGAGATATACATCCTAAGATTTAATGTAATGCTATTCTCATTAGGTTCATAAGAGACAGGACCAAGGAAATCATATGGATTCACAGTTCCAATCTCGTCTCTGAATTTAAAGCTTGAGCTTTTGACCACAACGGGAAAAATACCTTCCACATGCAGTGTCCATAGACACACTATCTCACATATGAGTGCTTTTTCCTGAAGTCTATAAAACTGCTACTGTAATTAAATTCATAAAATAGAAGCTTTGTCATAATTTCCCAATTAAGAGATTAAAAATGTAGCCACAACCATAAGGAAAGTAGATGTTTTCTTAAAAATATTTGTGGGAAAAAAAAATCTTCAAAGGTTTTCAGAAGGAATAATTGTACCACCTTAACCATTTTCAAAGGTACAAACCAGTAGCATATATAATACAAAACAAAATGTAAATATATATATATACATATACACACAAAACAGTAGAATATATATATAATGATATAATTCTTAATTAAATAATTTCAATATATCTGCTGTTATATTTTCATTTATGTTCAAAAACATCACTTGTGAGAGATGTTTATGAGTTAGGAAAGGTTGAGAACACTGTGCTTTACACATCCTCTGTAAACTCCAGTAAGGACACATTTTTATCTAGTGCCTACCTGTCCCTGAAACTCGGCACTGGAACCGTGCTGGGCGCCCCTCAGAAGTAACTGTGTCTTGAAGTGGCGTGACAATGGCAGGCGGGTAAACTGGCATTTCCTGATCCGGAGATACAACTTCTGGAACTAAAGAAAGAGACCTTAGAACTTGTCAAGGTTAAGGTCCCACAGAGCCCTCCCGGCTGGGCATCACAAGAGAGTGCTTTCAGAGTTGGGTACAATCTATTGTCACTACCCTGGGAGAGTTTCTGACTGGCTTCTACGGGCCTCTTTGTAAGCTGGGAAGTCCCAGGGCCTTCCTACCTTCCACAGAAAGAGAAGCTGATGTTGTGGCTACTCCATAGTCATTCTTGGCTTCACAAGTATAGACAGCCGCATCCTCTGGGAAGGCCTCAATGAGCAAAAGCGTGTACTCCTGCCCGTCGTGGAGAAATTTGCACTTGAAACCAGTGGAAAGCAGCTGCTCCTCCTTGTACCAGGAAATTTTGGGCTGTGGTCTGCCTGATATCACGGCACAGAAGCGAGCGGGCTTGCCAGACTGTACAGTGACAGGCTGGAGTTCCTGCAGGACTTGGGGTGGTTCTGGAGCTGGAAGACAACGGCAGAAAACAGCCCGTGAAGGAGGAAGAGGGCAGCATGCATCTCTACACTCATTTGCGTCAGGATAGTTATGTGTCTAGAAACAAAACCTCAGTGTTGTGACATCTTTACTTGCTGCAGCAGATCAGAATATTCTTTGTGCTAAAAGGGATTTTCTTTCTTTCAAGGAAAAGAAATAACTTAGGAAAGACTTTTTTTAAACAAAAATGTTTCATGGAAGGTGCTGAGAGTATGTAATTATAACATCATCATTCTGGTTTGTTGCTGGGGCACACTAACAGACAACTAAAAATCTAGAATAATCCTCATATCCTACTTATTTTTAAAAGTCATTTGAGCAAGTTCCACAGTGAGGGGTCTTATCACAACTAGATTTGTTTACTTTACAAGTAGTTAGGTATTATGTATTAAGTCACAGTTGCTCTGTTACATACAGAGGCCAACGGGAGGCAGCCTGTAAGCATGGACTGGTTGAATATTATTCCTAGTTGAATATTATTCTATATCAGTGGAGTGCAAGTAAATGGATTTCACAAAATTTATCTTTACAGTTATGCTAATCAGTGTCTATTCTCAGTGTCAGATGAGGAGACCACAGATAGAAGATAGAGGTTGGCACCTGGCACTTCTTCCCTTCTCTGTGATTCCATGTCCCTACTACTACAGTAGAGGAAACAAAACTGGATGTCATGACAACTGCATCTCCCAGGGATACAGGGGATCATCTTTATGAGTCTTGAGACAACTCCCAGCACCCCTCCATCTGACTCAAGGGAGTTTTGCTTCAAGACAGCTAGGGGTGTGGCCAGGAGACAGGTTCTGTTTTTATTTTTTTCTTTTCTTTTCTTTTTTTCTGTGTCTAGATTAGGTTCAGGTCCTGACAAGCTTTAAATTCAGAGCTAAGGTTTCTAATGAGGAAAGCAGAGGCTTACTGGGACCCTCCTGAGGACTGTTAGGAAGCTCCTGAGAGCACGAACAATTCTACCTCCAAAGCATTGATCTTAGAGCCTGGGGTAGAGAGAGCCTCACGCCTCTGTGCCTGTGGCTCTCTAAGTACTCTCTGGTCTCAAAGGAGATCTTTGGGTTTTTCCCAAGCATTGCATTGAAGGCTGAAAATGTCTTCATTGCTTGTATAGTAGTGTTATTCACACTTTAACCATTAAGACAGACAACTACAACAACTTAATGCTGTGTAAGAAAAGCCATCTGGAGTATATTATAATTGACACATAGTGGATGCTCAGTGGTGTCAATCAAACAAATGGAGTTCTGGCCAGCAGGTGCTTCCTGGAAATGACATCTCAATAGCCCTATCAGCAGCTGTTCTCTTTTTACCACAGGGCTGATATGAACAGAAATGCAGTTATACCCAGATGAGTACCATGGGTTTGTTAGAAAACTCCCAGGCACAACTGCTGTATTAACAGCCTATGTTGAAGTCTAACTGCGTACCATTGACATAGAGAGTCACAGAGCTCCTGTTTCTGCCTGCCACAAAGGTGTATTCGCCCGCGTCACTATGTCTTGTTTCCGATATAAACATGCGGTGAATTCTTCTCTCCACCACATATTGGTGTCGTTCTTGAACTTGGAAATTGATTTCGATGCCGTCTTTATACCAGTGGGCATCAACATCATCTTCATTGACTTCAAACTCCACAACAGCACGCTGCTTCTCAATGACCTGTTGGCGAAACAACAATAAAGAAAACAGAGTGAATCTGATTTTAGTTCTGTTGATCCATTTCGAAAGCTTTCCACTTACAGAGCATGAAAAACATCAGCACATCATGGCACGACAAGTTGGCTGACTGTAGCACACTTTAATATTTTACTTCATATTTTGGACAAATAGCGCCCAAATCTCTTACGTAGGGAATCAAGCTTATACCCATACTAATGAAGGAGGCTGCCCAAGTGACAACTGTTTCATCTTTAATCGTTTGTGGTTTAATAAATAATAACTGAAATGATGGCATTTTATATCTGGGGGGCTTTTAATTATTATAGAGGTCATTGAAGCTACTCCTCAATCTGATCTCACATCATATGAACTATAACTTTATGGACTAGATAGCAAATATCATCCTCAGTTTAAAAGCGAGAAAACCAAGGTTCAGAAGTAGAAATTAAGGGGAAAGAAACTCAGCTAGATTACATGAGTTTTCACTGCAAGTGTTTTTAATACAATACAGGCTCTCTAAAGCATGGGTTTTGTTTTTTTGTTTTTTTTTTTTTTTTTTTTTAAAGGAAGAAAAAAATGATAGAGCTGAAGTCAAAATTAATTTCTTGGAACATATTCCTTCCTCCATTACATCATTTGGAAAGATCAGCACCCGCAGGATAAGCACTGTAAGCACACTGGATGGTGGAGTGTTTGCATGAGAATGGCCTCTATGGGCCTATGAGCTCTTATGGTCACCAGTTAGTGGAACTGTTTGGGAAGAATTAGGAGGTGTGGCCTTGCTGGAGTAGGTGTGTAGCTGGGGATGGGCTTTGAGGTTTCAAACACCAATGCCAGGCTGAGTCTTTTCTCCCTGCCTGCTGCCTATAGATCAGGCTGGAAGCTCTCAGGTACTTCTTCAGCAGTCATGATCATGTTTGCTTCCCACCATAATGATCATAATTAATTCTCTGCAATTGTAAGCAATTCACCAATTAAGTGCTGCCTTTAAGAGCTGCCTTAGTTGAGGCGTCTCTTCACAGTAATAGAACAGTAACTAAGACATATGGCAAAGGTGTCTGTTCAGCATCCTTGCTAGGAATCATTGTTCACACTGGAACTACTCTTAGGCCCACAGCAAGCATGCACAGACACTCAAACCCCGCATACCTCTTCATAGTGAAAAACCTGAGAATATGCTATCTCCTAGATTTTCTTGTTGATAGCTAATGTGTGAGTGTCACAATTTAAATTTTAGTTTGTGTCTGATTGGAGCTTCATGGTAAGTAGTCATTTCTTCAGTGGCAAAGTTTCTACAGCTGTTTTAAAAGTTTTATTTTATGTGTTTGGGTGTTTTGCCTGAATGTATGCTTGTATACCATTTGCATGCCTAGTGCCAGATGATGCCAGAAGTGGATATCAGATTCCCTGGAACTGGGGTTAGAGATGGTTATATATTGCCATGTGTGTGCTTGGAATCAAATCCAGGTCCTCTGGGGAAGCATCCAGGGCTCTTAATGACTTAGCCATCTCTGCAATGCATTTACAGCTGTTTCCTCTGCATCTCTCCTAATGAAAAACATTAGCTGTATAATGAAAGGACATAGTTGTTGACTGACAAGAGGCTGAGTTAACTGATGGCAGCATAAGAACCTAAGCCAACAGAGACAAGCTGATTTAAGTTTTAAAATACTGATTAGAAAAGTTAAAAGTAAAAAAAAAGAAGAAGAAGAAAGCATAAGAGTGAAGTAGGAATGACTGACGATTTGTCAAGAAAGTCAAGATGTAGACAATACCTGGACCTCCTTTTTAATGCTCCGGATACGGACATCCCTGCCTTCTACAAAGAGGTTAGCAGTTGACATGTTGCCTCCCGCCACCACTGTGTATTTCCCGGCATCAGACATGCGTGCAGATGGGATCAGAAGGCGGTGGACATATTTCTCCTTCTGAATTTTTATCCTGTGGAGGGAAGGAAATGGAAGCTTAGTGCATGGATTCAAAAGGAAGTTGGAATAGTTGGGACACAGCGAAGCAAAGTGACTGACCTGTCTGCTATCTGAAGCTCTTGGCCATCTTTCATCCACTGGACAGTGATATCAGGCTCAGAAACCTCACATTCAAACATGGCTCGTTTCTTCTCCAGAACCTTAATGTCCTTAATGTGTTTCCTAAATTCTATATGACGAGCTGGAAAACATAATGTAAAAAATTAGCATTTGACATCTTTATTGACATATAAATCACGTGCTATTTGATTTATCCTTTTGCAGAGGTATCTGATCCATAGACATGGGGCTGGATCCACCCCAGGATAGCTCTGAAGGTAGCCCAACTTAAAATCTATAAGCTTATTTAAACCATTTTGAGAATGGTTTAGAACTTATTTTGTAAATTTTTCATGTTGTTCTTAAACATGAACAAGACACTATCTTGTTAAAATGCTATGTAAAATGAACACATGCATGTTTTCATTTGGTTAATACATTATCATGGACATGTGGACCAAGCCAATGTAGCCTGGAGAAACCAAAAAGTTAGACAATCCTGATTTAGTGTTTAATTTAATGGCTTCCATGGTATACATTATATAAGCATCACCATAATTTTAAAACTATTTATTTTTTTCCAGAAAGAACTCAGACAACTCTTAGCCACCATATGCAAGAACATTTTCCATCACTTCTTCCTAGACAGAGACTAATGATCTACGTCTCAATAGACTTGTCTATCAGGGCTATTTCCTATAAATGGACTCATACAGTATGTGTTGCTCTGTGGTTAGCTTCTTTTATTTCTCATAATATTTTCAGCATTTACCCATTTTATAGCATGCACTAGCAATTCCTTTTTACTTCTAGTTACCACCCAAATTGGATGGACATGCCACATTTTATTTATCCATTCATTAATTGAAAGATTAATACTTCACGTGGTATATTTGATTTTTATTCCCTGCTGTGGCTACATCTAGGAAACTGTACCTTCCACATAAAGGGTGGCCGTCGATGTAGCTTTTCCAGCCACAAAAGTATAATCTGCAGCATCTCCAAAGTGAACATTCCTGATGTTTAGCGAGTGTGTGAGCTTCTTGGTTCTCATCTGGCACCTGTCAGTCGACTTGATCTCCACACCATTCTTTAACCATTTGTAAGAGATGCCTTCATAGTTTACTGTCACCTCGAAAGTTATGGTGTCTTTTTCTTCAGCGTTGATGTCTTTCAGCATGGATGTAATCATGATTGCTGCAGAGGAGAATAGAAATGAGACCCCTGAGTGTGCAGCGTAATGACATCTGGGTTGTAACGAGTGCAGAATGGAAGTTTCTAATGCTTTTTGTCTATGTGCTGATATGATTATAATTTAGAGATTGGGGGCTTTGATGCTGTCCATGTATGAGTGAAGACCACCTGAGGGGGGGGACATAAAGCGATAGACCCAGATCACTTTCTCAGTAGACTTCTGATAATATTGTAATTAGAAACTTTTGTGCAGATAAAGAGGCTAGCAGAGACTCATTGTGAGCACACAGTAGATGTTTTATCAAGAATGGTTTTAATAGATCCAATGATTGTGGAAAAAAGTGTAGTATTTGTAATAATAAGTCTACTAAATATTTAGATATGTGCATGTGCAAATCCATATCACATATCCATACACACACACGCTCACCCATACACATATCTATATACTTACGGGTCACTGTCAGGGTAGCACTGACTTGGTCATTGCCACAAACAAATGTGTATTCTGCTGAGTCTTCCGTGCTCGTGTTCATGATGATCAGCTGGTGCAGTTTCCCCTGCACGACTATCTTGAACTTTTCACTCATCTCGATTTCCACTCCGTTCTTTAGCCACATGGAAGGAACATTGAAGTGGGACACCTCACACTCGAAAGAGGCAGCTTTGGTTTCAGGAACCTCAATACTTTTCATAGTCTTCGTGATATGTAGTGCTTGGGAGGAAATCAGAAAGTAGCTCAGTTAATTCACTTTTAAACACAGACAAAGAAAAACAGAGGAGTAAATCCATCAGACTCCCTGGGGAAACAGAGGCTGCCAAACACTTACTCTCCACAAACAGCTTAGCTTTGCACTCCAGCTGCCCCACCACTGCTGTGTACTCCCCAGCATCTGAGGGGGAGATATTCTGGAGCATCAGCTTGTGGACCTTTCTCTCTGAGACCAGCCTGTGCTTGTCACTTGGCTTAATCTCCACGTTCTTATGAAACCATCTTACTGGCACTGTGTCATGGGAAACGCTGACTTCGAAGGCAACAGTGGCGTTTTCCAAGGCAGTCACATCCTTTGGTTTTTTAATAATCTTGACAGCTAACGAAGAAAGTTGGGAGAAATTCAGTGACACAGCTAACACAATGAGAACCAGGTTGTCTACCTATACAAGTTTGAGTCAACTTACTCTCAACGTGCAGCCTGGCACTGGCTCCTAGCCTTCCCAGTTTGAAGCCATAGACAGATTCATCTGCCATGGCGCAGTTTTTAATCTTCAGAGAATAAAGTGTCCCTTTGACTGAGATCTCATACTTGTCATTGGAATCTAAGACAACTCCATTTTTGATCCACTGGACCCCTTTGACATCTGGATGTGTGAGTTCAACAGAGAAGATGGCGTCCTGTGTCTCTGTCACAGTGAGGTTCCTCAGAGTCTTCTTAATTTTGACAGCTGTAGAAGAGTTAAGAGTTGGGTTTAGAGAATATCAATGATGGCCAGCAAGCCAAAGAAGTTCTGAATCTGGTCACTTCTAAGCCAGTCATCTTGGAAAAGAACAGCTAGCCAGCATTTTATAGTTCTGCAGTCCCTCATTTTAAAAGATATTTGGCAACCACTTAAAAACAATTCGGAGCTCCAGCTGGAAATAGACATTGTACAACGATTTGTCTATAATTCAGTGATACGAAGTTTGCTTCTAGTACACTAACAGCTTACTATACTGATTGGTAAAAGTGGAATGTGGTATCAGAGTGTCTGAGGCAGCTAGTTCATATAGCTCAAGCAATGGTTTTATAACAAACAAAAACATATCAGATGAAAAATTCTCATACAGGATTTATAAGGAAAAACTGACAAAGTAATGATGTTTTAAACTGAAGATATACGTGACCCTAAATGCTCACCAACTTGACTTTCACAAGGGTAGCAGTTAGGGCAGTAGCAGGATTTGGGAAAGGTGAGGCTGTCCTTGTGTCACTGACCTTCAACTTTTAGCTTGGCAGATGTTTTGGAGGTTGCCACCTTGTAGGTGTATTCTCCAACATCATCCAGCTTGGCAGCTACGATAATAAGCCTCCTTTTGTGGCCATCAGATTCGCTTCTGAAGTTGTTACTCAGAGCTAAGTGTTTTCCATCCTTCAGCCATTCTCCCTCAGACTCAGGGTTGGCAACTTCACATTCAAACACGGCTTCTTGGGATTCAGCCACAGTCTGGTCCGTGAGTGGCTTGGAGATGGCCCCCCCTTCAGAAGAAGCAGAGGACACAGGTGAGTCCCTTCAAGTATTCACAAACTAAATAAATCATTGCATAATCTCACATCAAATGTCAAATTGTAAAACATGATTTTAAACATAAATTTAGAAAGTACCAAGAAACTCCTTATTTTGGTATGCATGACTAGAAAGCAAAAAATATGCCATGCAAAGGTGGAAAAGGGTTTAATACAGAATTCTGAAATCTCTAACACATAGCATGCCACACAGACAACTTTCAATTCAATTTCTTATTTTTGAAAGCATGTTCTTTGGTCCTTTAACAATTATGTTCTTAGTATATGTTTGGTATTTGAGAAAATTTTGCTGAACAAAATGTCAAAGTCAATAATGTGTTTACTGTTTGCTTATTTGAGGCACTGCCTTCCTCTGTAACACAGTACAACCCTAAACTCATATGAATCCTTCTGCCTCAGCCTTTTGAGTCCTTGGAATTATTAGCATAAACCTATAATCATGTCCAGCATTCATGTGTTCTTAAAAGAAGCATTAAATATGTTTCTTATATATCCCAGATCATTGGCTCAAAAGTGCCATTTCTTCTTCAGTGTTTTCTACTGTAGTTTCTCCCCATCAGTGTGGGATGAGAGTCACTGCTTTCCTCTAACAGATGCTTGGGCATCTGTTTCCTCTAAACTCTGAATTCTTCAAGAAAAGACACACATCCACTTCATTTTTGTGTTTAGTAATATCTTGTCTATGGTATGTACTTTTAAAATACCAAATAAAATCACATAAGGTTTTAAAGCCTGCAGTTTTACACACTTAAGATGATATTTAAAATATCTTATAAAAAGCAAAGGACCTGAGATTTTATTTGATAGGTCTTTTATGGCCAACTCTCTAAGGAAATATTATGTCAGAAAGTATAAACCATGAGACTTTCACACCAATGAAAACACACTTTTACCATATGGACTGCTTATATACAAAAGCGGTTGAATCTGTGAATAGCACCCCAATTCCTCAACATTCAAATGTAATAAACCAAAAATATTAGTGATGATTTCTACTTCTGTATTGACAAGTGGACTATAATGATGGATCTTCATTCTAAAGCTAATAATTTCTGTCAAATAGGAAAGGCTGATTATCCCCTTCATGTCATAAGAGATGCAGAGAGTAAGCTGTTTTGTAATAGATAATATTCATTAGGTTCACAAAAATGAAATAAGAGAAAAACATTTTAAGGAGCAAGAATACTTAAAAAGAAACAAATCTTTATTGAAGCAAAGTTAAAATGAAACTCAGTTTACTGATCATCTATCTTGAGGAGTACCCAAAGAAGAGAAAGAAGCTATTAATTCTATATTCAAGGGCTATATGCTCTTGTGTGGGAAAGGGAACAGGGAATAAAGCAAGTGTTTAATAAGGACATTGAAAGAGATGAAGACAAAAAAATCCTGGGGTCAGAGAAAGAAGTGGAGAGGTTAAAGAAATTCTCGAGGAGCTGGCACCTGAGACTGACTTACAGATGGCATCTGAGTTGAGTGAACACTCACAGTTTAGGCTGGTGGAGACAGAGGTGCGGGTACTATTAGCTTTTAGATCAGTGTGGTAAGAGGCATGGCAGTGGGACGTAGATAGGGATTTGCAAAAAAAGGGAAAAAAAGGTCTTTATAAATACTATAGTTGCTCCCCAGAAGAACTTAAATCAAATGATCAGTATACAAACCTGCCACGGTAAGCTTTCCAGATGTTGTATTTTCTCCAGCATAAAATGCATATTCTCCTTCATCGTCTTTCATCATATTCAGGACCGTTAGTTTGTATATTTTCCCATGAGCTTCAATTTTATATTTAGAACTGGGCTTAATTTCCTTGCCCTTAAAATTCCATACAACATCAATTCCTGAGTGGGACAGCTCGACCTCAAAGACCACATTTTGTGTTTCTGTGCAGGTCAGGTCACGGAGACCTCTGATAATTTTAATTTCTAGGGGGGGAAAAGAAAATATTTGGTAGTCATTATTACAGTGAGACTGTAAAATGCTTAAAGTAATGACTAGTTACACAGAACTGTCCTTACTCTCTACAGAGAGATTACAGCTGGTTTCGACCCTTCCAACCATCAGCTTGTAAGGGCCTTCATCAGAAGCATGAGTTCGATTGATCACAAGTCGCTGTTTGGTGCCTTTGACAATGGATTGTACACGATCATCAGGCTTGATTTGTTCATCATTTAAGTACCATTTAACAGAAGTTACATCAGGAACTGAGACCTTGCATTCAAGTACAGCCTTGGTACCTTCAATCACATTGACATCTTTGAGAGGTGTTATCACATCAACACCTGCAAAAGAAGACACACAGAAAGAATTATGTGAATGTGAAATTTGTTTAAAATTTCTGCACATTCAAGTTCTATGGCTGAATATCGATGGGAACCTAAAACTAGATCTGGGGTTATAGTTCGACATAGAGACCTTGCTTTGCACGTGAAATACCTTGGGTTTGGTCCTCAGCATCACAAACCCTTTTTAAAAGGATAAGAATTAACATAAAACTATGTAAGACTCACTATAGACAGAGACATTCCCACTGGTAGAGAGTCCAAGGGCAGGAATAGTGAAGGAGTAATTCCCAGCATCTTCTTTAGTCATGTCTTCAATGAGCAGCATGTGAGACTGCTTGTCTATCACAATGTGAACTCTGTCACTGTGCTGTACTTCTTGGCCATCTTTCATCCAGACACCTTCTACGTTTTCTAAGGAGACTTTGACTTCAAGTTGAACAATGTCACCCTCACAGACCTTTTGATCACTAAGTCCTTGGAGAATAGCAATAGGTCGGGCTGTGATGGAAAGAAAAGAATTTTATCTTTATTTTATCTTTAACCCTACTGATGCACACTACAGTTATCAAGGATGGGGAGACTCACGTTTCATCTTCAGTTTACAGGTTGTCTTTTTCCCATCGACAACAAAGCTGTACTCTCCCTGGTCCTCTTTAGTTACATCCTTGACTGTGAGGTTCTGGCGCCCACGACGGGATGTAATTGAGTATTTGCCATTGGACTTTAACTCCACATCATTGTGATACCATTTGCCTTCTATGTTTTCTGGGGATATAATACACTCTAGTTCTCCTGAGTATGACTCTGGGACTTCTATGTCCTGAAGTTCTTTCACAAACTCAACTACTGCACCTGAAGAATAAAATAAAGGAGAATTAAATGTCTTGAGAGCAATATGCAACTAGAGTGTGGATAGAGATGGTGTCTTCTATCTGTTATCTCCCCTTTATAATTTCAAGATTGTCTTCTTGACATATCTTCCTGCTAGCGGACTGAGAAAATTTTATTACAAATCAGTTATTTTAATTTTTGAATTATTTTGGAATCAGGACAATATGCTTCAATCAATACATTTTAAAATAAGGTCAGAAAATAATACTGCTTTTTAAAAATTCAAATTTCAATACTATTAGCAATATACATTGATGACACTTGTTATAAAGTTTGTATCTAACTTCACTAAAATTATTTTTATGAAAGGAAAAATGTCTAGCTCATTTTATCACAGAATTTAAAAAAAGACTTCAGCAAACAATACAGTCACTATTTTTTTTACCTTCTACAATAAGTTTAGCTGTTGTTTTGACATTTTCATCTTCCACAAGTACACAGCTGTAGTCTTCAGCGTCAGATGTGTCAATGGTCAGCACAGACAGGAAGTGAACTTTTCTGTCAGAGTGCATCCTATACTTATCTCCTCCATGAACTTCGATACCATCTTTATACCATTTTACTTTGACAAATGGTTCTGAAGTTTCACATTCAAATGTTGCCATGGTGTCCTTTTCCTTAGCAACAACATCTTGCAATTCTTGTGTGAAAGTGATCAATTGCTTGGCTATGGGGAAGGGGGCAAGAATACAATTAAACTTTCAATTTGAATAATGGGAAAAGAAAAACATTTAAATATGATAAGGGATGTTCATGGGCATACAGAGAGAAAGCATGCTATAAACGAAACATCTTGAGATTACCTTGGACTAGCAGGAATGCATGGCTTGAGGTTTCCCCAGCTATGTTGACGGCCTTTACCATGATGCTGGCAGAGTCTTCTGCAGTCACATCTCTTATGACCAGTTCACAAACATTGTCTTCTGGCCAGTACCAGTAGATTCGGTCAGAGCGCTCAATTTTTACACCATTTTTATACCATTCACATTCAGGGTCTGGTTTTCCCACAACTCTGACTCTAAAGTGAGCATCAGATCCTTGGCCAACAGTCTGGCTTTGGATTCGTTCAAAGATTTTGGGTGCCTCCATGCTAGGGCTAAGTTCGATTCTCTCGGGTTTAAAGGTTGGAATCGTGACTTTGCCTTCTTCAGCCAAGGCTTTCTTCTCCTCTTCCGTTAACTCTTTGGTCCAGTGCAGCAGCTCATCTTTAGTTTTCTTGAGGAGCTCCTCATAAGACTCATCCTTCTTGCGAGACTTCAGCTCCACGGCTGTAATGGCTTCATAGTATCCCTCTTCTGTCCGGCGCTTAAATTTACTGCGCAGTTCTTCAGACTCCTCAGACACCTTCTCATGGGTAATTCTTTCAGCCCTTTTCAGCTTTACCACTTCTTTGGTTTCGCTGGTGTCCACGGGTCTGTCTACCTTCTGCACTTCGAACTGAAGTTTCCCTGGTTCATGTATGTGAAACTCGGGCTTTGGCTCAGGAGCGCGCCGGAGGACAGATCTGAAATCCTCCCTCTGTTGGATTTCAAGTTTTACTTTGTGTTCTGTCACGCCTTCAGGATTTTCTGCAGTGACCTTGACTTCGCCTGTATCATAGGATTTGCAGTCCACAATATCCAGATAGTGAATGCCATCATAGCGAACTCTGAACCTTTTGCTTTTCCGGATGAGCTGTCCGTTGAGGTACCAGTTGACCTTGGGCTGAGGGTAGCCTGTCACTCTGCAGCGAAATCTGGCTGTCTCCCCTTCAAGCACTCTCACTGGCTCTGGGAACAAGACAATGTCTGGCTTTTGCTTTTCTTTTTGATCTGTTGTCACACCTGTCAGTGCACCTTCATGAGCCATTCTCTCCAGTTCTTCTATTCTCTGTAAGCCTTTCTTCCCCTCAGGCAATTGAGATTCTTCCACTAGACTTTTCTCATCTTTTACAATAAGAGTAGCAGAGGTGTGATCTGTCCCATATTTGTTAGTAGCTCTGCAGGTGATGACGCCACTGTCTCTGGAATACGCAGCTGCATAATCAAGGCTGCAGTATCCAAATTCATTAATCATACGGAGCCTGTTGGCCGCCTCCAGTGGCTTCCCATCATGGAGCCACTCCACCACCATGGTTGGGTCACCAATTGGTGTCAGTCTACATTCAAAGTGGGCAGGTCCAAAGCGCTTCAGTCTGAGGGAAGTGAGTTTTTTCTTGAAAAATGGTTTCTGTTGTTTCTCCTTGTCATAGAGGTCCCCCTCCTCCCACTGTTCTTGACCATATCTCAAATGGAGAGGCTCCAGTTCTGGGGCAGCAATCTCCTTTGCTCTGTACGTTCCTCGTGGGATGATCAGTTTTCTTTCTGGCTCAGGTTCTGCAAACTCAACCTCAACATTGACTTTGCACCTTGTGGTATCCCGGCCTGCCTTATTAATAGCTGTGGCAGTATACCAGGCAGAATCTTGGCTGATAGTGGAATCAATCTTAAGGGCGGCTTCTCCTTTGGTTCCTTCAATCCTGTTTAAAAATAAGAAAACAAACCCATCAATGTAGTGGTAGCACTTTCTACTTATTTGCCTACTGGGTTTGTATAAGAAGTTTAATTTGATTATCTTTTCAAACATGCCTGATCCTTGGGTATTTATGAGGTACAATGATGTCACTGTTTTTCAGCCACACAATGTCAGGGTTGGGGTTGCCCGTAGCTCTGACTTTCATTTCAAGCCTGGAACCTTCCTTTATGTTGACATTTTTCAGTTTTTCCACAAATGCTGGCTTGATCTGGTGTTCCACAGCTGAAAGAGAAAGGTGGCGATTTAGAGCAGCTGGGGCTAGAATACCTGTTTATGACCCAGACGACAAAATAGCTTGTTTTCATTTTAATAAAACTCTTTGTTTTACCTTCCACAGTTAAAGTCACAGATATTGTGGATTTTCCTGCTCTGTTTTGGGCCACCACTGTCCATTCTCCTGAATCACTGGGTGACGCAGGGACAATGATCAGCGACTGAGTTCCATCTTCTTTAATGACGACTTTATGTGTGTAATCATTGACAATTTGCTGTCCTGTTTTAAAAAAATCAAAACAAAAAAAAAAAACACTGTAGAAAGTTTTCCTTTTTTTGCGTTGACGGATATACACATAGAAGCTTATTTCTGTGTTCAGTGACTCATGAGCAAACTTGTATCATGCTTACCATTGTGAAACCAGAATGTCTCTGGCATGGGTCTACCCACAACCTTTAAGTCGAATCTGGCAGTCTGTCCTTCTAAACATTTGAAAGAAGCAGGTTTTAATACAAAGACTGGCTTATACAGTCTCTCCAGTTGTGATTCATCTGTTTCCTCTAGCCTGCGCCCAGGGGACATCCGTGCAGGTGACATCCGTGCGGGTGACATTCTTGCAGGGGACATCCGTGCAGGGGACATCGCAGGAGACATGCGTATAGGTGACCTGCTCACTGAACGTGGAGAGACAGACCTGGAAATAAAAAGTAAACTGTTATTTTTCATGAAGCATTTAGAAAACACAGAAGAACAAAAACTTTTCTGTCTTGTTACTGTTATTTTAGAATTTGCTTCTGGATGTTTTAGAATGGCCTCAAACCCACTGAGGCCGCAAGAATAATACATTACTATTTTCCATTACATTATGTTTTGCTTATATTAAAACCTGCTCATTCAACACATCCAGGTACCAAGACTCAAAATCTTAAGCAGCCCATAATACCTTCTTTCTACCTTGCCTTTATCTAAATTAGTCATTATATTTTCTCGGTTCGATTAGTAAACTATGTTAATAAATGTTTATTGGTTAAACCAAATAAACAAATGGTGAAAAAATATTTCTTATCTAAGAGGAGGAAAATGTAGAAATTATATTTGCTAACAAAAAAATGCAAATCTCTGTGCTAATTTTGCACTTAGACTGGCTTGCATTTACAATATGACTATCAGCCTGGGTGAACTAAATTAATTTTCACAGCCTCATGCAATCTCAGTATTCCCATTTCCAAAATAGCAATAACACCCGCTCCATTGTAGGGTTGCTATTTAAATCCAGGGTATCATTCACTAAGACCACACATTAAATGAACAGGCGCTATTGTTCTATTAGATATATAGAAAAGTAGTTTGCTATACTGATTAAAAATCCCTTTGTTCATCAAAGAGCAAGAGAAAATCTCTTGGCAATTGCCAACATTGCCAGTGCTTAGCTTTTGTGCTACTTCAGTACTTATTTCTCAGATGGCAGGAATTTGCTCCTGGGATGTTTAAAGCAGAACACCATTCAACTCTGAGGACAGGTCTTACCTGATTCTGCTCACTGCTTCTGGAGTGGGCATGTAAGTTGGAGCGCTAAATGGTGCAGCAGGCTCCACATACAGCTTCCCTGAGCAAATTGCATTTCCCTTGATATTGCTGGCAAATGCAGTATAGATGCCCTCGTCCTCTGGAAGGACAACAGGTATGCGCAGACTGGCTCTGCCATCCTGTAGAAAGTCCATTTGATATCTTTCCCCATGTCTGATGCGCTTGCCATCCTTATACCACGCAATCTGCAAAGAACATTATATATGTGAGAACCAATGAGAATTATAACTTATTTGTGTCTGTCTTTACCACAGCGTGGAGGCATACTTCCATAAATATTTTTATCATACCTTGGGTAATGGATATCCAGACATCTTGCAATGAAAGGTGACACCCATCCCCTCAAGAATTCTATAATTTTTTATTCTTATGTCAAATCCTGATTCGATCGCTTCTGATTCAGAAATGTCAACTGACATCTTTTCTTCTCCATCCTCCTCAAGGAGTTCTTCCAGCGTCGTCTTTATTATTCTATATTCAATTTCTTTAATGAGCCTCTCTTCAAAAGAAGAGATATGGAATTCCTGTGTAGTAAAAAGACAACAGCTTAATAAAACCTAAATCAACCTCCTCACTGATAGAAGTTCTTTAAGGATACATACTAGTTTCAGTGTTAAAGACATATTGACATTTTTAACTGTGTGGAGAATCTAGGGTTTTTTTTACTTGTTTTAATTTGTTCTGTGTAGAAGTCATCTTCATCAGTGGATGCTGCAGCGTGTTATGTAGAACTGTATTTCCAGGGTATGGGCTATTTGTGGGTGTTTGTTACAGAGATAGAGAGAAGGTAGCATTGTAGAGTTGGTTATGAAAATATTTGTTTGTTTCTGAATATGCAATCTCTATTTCTAAAGTCATATTTTTTCACATATACCCCTCAATTATGAAATTTCAAGTGCAACATATTATGGAAATAAAAAAAACCATATTAGCAGTGAATCTGACCTACAAACGGCAGAAGGTGAATATAATAAAAGTGGGGAATTATGGAAGACAATGTGATTCATGATATGGCTGATTTAGTCATTATTGCTATACTCACTTGGTCTTCTACGAAGGTCCTGACCATCACAGTATCTTTGGCCATTTTCTTCCTAATTAAGGCCTGTTCCTTTTCATATTCCTTCTCATAGTCAGAATATGCAAATCCAGGTGCTATTTCTCCCACTTTGGGTTCTTGAATAAATGTGCTCATTTGTGTCTGGTAAAGCATTTCTTGCTGGGACTTCACCAATGCCTCGTAATCAGCTGAGAGACAAGAGCGCAAGACAATTTTTGGTGCCCTTATCTAAAAGCATTCATACCAGTAGCCAATCAGGCAAACTTTGTCTAAGATAAATTAACCAAAGATGAATTTTCCAAATTTTTATTATCAAAAATTATTCCATAAATATGTATTAGATTTTTATCTCAAAACTAATATACACCAACAGGTAAAACTATTGTGTAGAGAATTTGATAGCAACAGTGAGTCCTTTGGGATCCCCCCAGAGTTCTTCCTCATTCTCTATGAAGCTATTAATAATTCATTTAGCGTCTGGAGTTTTCTGTGCTTTAATTGCTAAATGTGGATAAAAAGGTAACTTCCTTTAAGGGGACTGGAGCAGATCAGGAGGGACAGAATATGGGATGGCCTTCTGTAAATATGAAAAGCTAGTAGAGACTAATGGTGGCTCAAGAATTTGGCATGAATGCTACCATTTTTTCTTCTTTAAATTACAAACATTGTTAAGTCCTGATTTTCAGCTTTTACTGGAAGCTCCCCACTAAGCTTGGCATACACTTTCCAGGTGACACTAAACGGGAGGTGAAGTGCCTCTGTTCTCTGGAGGCAAGGAGTACATTCTCCAGTCTGCCACGACCATCCGCACTGAGGGATGCTAGCTGCCTGTACCCAAGGCATCTGGAGGTGGGAATCCCTGCATCTTCCAGGAAACATAAAAAAGTGTCCTTTACCAAACAGGAACTACCCTGCCTTATCTATGTAGCCAAGGCTGAAAGGTATGGGTGTAAATATGAGAACTGGGAAGCTGCCATATGTCTTTCTGCAACCACACTGCCCTCTCTCCTGTGTCACAGTTCATATCATGCAGGGACAGCTCAGCACTGTCTTTACCTTCCTCCAGTAAGGAAGCAGACGCAGAAGTCTCCCCGTGCTTGTTTCGGATGACAATAGTGTACTCTCCAGCATCATCGGCAAATGTCATAGAAATCACGAGTCTGCACTCTCCCGTTTGCTTGTTATAACTCACTTTGTATCTTTGTGGAGATGAATCAATGAATATTTCAGTCATAAGCAGTCCTTCTTGAGTAAAAGAGCTGAGTTTATTTGTAAATGTTTCTGTAGTGCAGAAGCCTGTACTAAGTGACTAAGGCTTGTGTCTAAGCTCTGCCAGAAAGTGATCATACATTTTAGAAAACTGGGAAAATGCCCACAATGTATAAAGAGGGACAAAGAGCCCAGTGTTTTTATTTCAAACATTATTTAGGCTGCTATAGTAGCATGCCCTGATAGTCCCAGAAACATGGCAGGCTGAGGTACACAAGTTTGATTGAACCCAAAAGTTTAGGCTTATCTAAACCAATCAAAACAAAACCAAACAGAAAACAGAATACAACACTGCATAAGGAAGTACGTGTGTCCATGCTTATGCTGACAAGTGATCTGGGCATCTAAACAGTCGGTATTTCCTATTTGTTAGTTATGACATTTAAAGGTTAAAATGAATGATCAAACTATAAATTCTAAATACCTCAATAGTTAGACCCTGGTACACCATAGTTCCAGTTCCTAAGAAATCACGCCTATGGGTTTACACTGTCCTTTCATTCAGTTGCAAATATGTGCTATAATACATGCATGCATTATATGTATTATATATGCGTATGTAAATATGTGTTAATACACATACACAACTAGCTTTCTCCATTACATAAGCTCTATTTTATTGTCTAGCAACTTCATAATGTGCATTCATTGTAAGTTCTCTCAAATCTTTTCTGGATTTGGATATGTAAAATATTCCATTTTGTAACACTATCAATTAATTAATCTGGAATTGTAAATTATATCCTCTCTTTCTCTCTCTCTCTGTCTCTCTGTCTCTGTCTCTCTCTCTCAGTTTTATTTCTCAAGAGAACTCTGTGTGAAAGACTGGGAATACAGTTTCATGGTAGAGTGTTTGCCAAACACGTAAGACACCTGTGTCAGGCTCTTGTACCATAAAAATAACTCTTCAAACTGTGAGAATATAAAGCACCCCAGAATGACTACTCAGGTTTCATTATGAGAAAATCTACATTCAGGTATTGATGGGAAATGCGAGTTCTACTTCTCTTTCAGATATCTACATATCTACATACTCTTTAGGAGATCTATATAGTTATATATCTATATATCACACCATAGAGAATTCTATTATCCAAGCATCAAAGTACCTGTATCCAGTGGTGAGAGGAACACCAGATTTTTTCCAGTAGACGTGGGGCTTTGGGTTGCCACCGATCTGGCATTCAAACACAACACTCCCACCTTCTACCAGTTTCTGGACCACCGGCTTTGAAATGAAGAAAGGCGCGGCAGGCTCTCCAGGCCCTGCCTGCTCCTCTGTGATGCTGGTGTCAGTCATGACTACATCTCTTGACTCCACAAAGCTGAGAAGGGAAGGCCATTTCTATTAGCTGCGAGATAGCCACAGACTACTAACGACAGGGGAGAAATGTCAACACCATGCAAAAGCAGCTGATGAAAGAGAGGCTTACCGTTTCTCTTCTGTGGTAAATTTCTCAGTCAGAGTTGTTTCCTTGTCAAACTCTTCTGACACTAAAAGACAGAAGGTAGTATTGAAGTGAGCCTGCAATCTGCTCCATTAGTGACCACAGGTAGTGTGGGGAGTCAGTGGACCCTATTTCATAACTTCCATACAGGATAGCACTCTGATGTGCACAGAAACTGCCACAGAAGTGTGTGGCTGCTGAAAAAGGTGACCCAGACAGAAGTTAGAATCGAGACGGAGAAGCTACTGACCTTGGACAGCAAGATAGCAGGAAGTGCTGACGGTCCCGGCCTCATTCACAGCACTGCAGGTAAACCGTCCACTGTCTTCTGCAAAGGCTTCGCGGATCATGAGGCGAGCAATTCCACTCTGGAAGGTTATCTGGAAATCAATGGAACTTTCGATTTGGTAGTCTTCTCTGTACCATGTCACTTTGGGAGATGGGTATCCAGAGATGTGGCACTCCAAGGTGACAGATTCGCCTTCTATGACAGTCACGTTTTTTAAGCCCTGCAAAGAGAAGAAAAGGGGAATACTCCTGTGTACATATTCATTACAAATTACCCTACAAATTAGATCAGACACATGGCTGGAGCTTGAACAGTTTAATTGGCACAAAATGTCCTACCATGAGGACTCCAGAACAATTAACACCGATATAGAAATTAGAATTTTCCCAATTTGAAACCAACGCCAGGCATGCCCCAGTCTCTGTAGTGGAATTACATTAACACTCTATCATCGAGAGGCTTCTGTTATCCTTGCGTTTAAATTCTAGAGGAGCTGTAAGCACAGCACTCAATACCGCCAATCAACAAAGCTTTTCCATGGGATCCCTAGAGATTATCCACTTGTGCCCTGTCCATCAGGGTGCTGAGAATCAACTATGTTTTATTAACTATGTCTGATGTTGTAGGTTTCCACAGATGGCAAGTCAAAGGCTCAAGGCAGGGGGCAGTGGCTGCTCTTTATATCCACTGGTCCTGATGTAAAGCTGTATATATATATATATATATATATATATATATATATATATATATATGGATAATTAAAAAAGAATGACGGTTGCCACATGGAATTCCCCTTTCTCGCCAAATAGTGCATTAAGTGAAAGCCAGAATTTGCAAACTTTCTAATGGCACTTTCTTCAAAGTGTGGGGAATTGGTCTTTGCTCACACATGTTGAAGGGGTTCGAGCACTCCTGATGTGTTTACTCACCGAGACTAAGGTAGGCGGAGTAACAGGAACTTCGGCAGGAGCAGGCACTCTTGCTGTCTCTGTTACCTACAGTTAGGAGTTAAGGGAAGTCTTGTAAACCATCAGCATGTACGACATAATAAAAGTATTACTGCAAAACCATCCATAGCATACTTGGTAAAATGAAGCATGAGCCCAGGAAAGGGGGATGAGCACCCCTCTGGCCAGTCACCACAATAACTCAGTGACCCACCTTGGCTTCACGGCCACGCAGTACTTCGAAGTGCTCCTCACGAACAGTGCTGCCGCTGATGCTCACCCCGACTTCCTTCTTCACCTCAATGCCAGCTTGACTCTTGTAAGTATCTGGCACCGGCACGTCAGCGAAGGGGAACTGTGGGGAAGGGGTGGGCTCCGCCCTTACTCTAGTCTCTCCGGGCTTCACGGTGGGTGCCTTCACTGATTTGGTGATCTTCTGAGTAGAAGATGTGGCTGACAACTCTTTTTGTAATGTGGCGATAGCGCTACCAGCTATCGATGCCTGGATGCAAGAGCAAAGAGATGGAATTACTGAGCTGTTAGGCAAGTCATTTGGAAATACTCAGCACTAGCATCTCAGAACCTAGCCTCGGTCTATCTGCCGGAAAAGTATTTCGACAGCTTCTTCACTGCCTCTCTTCTGAGGTATGTGTGTGGTTATTTGGTTTCAGTAGTAACTCGAGAATATCCCCAAACACAGATATTATAGATTCCTTATGATCCTTTTAGGACAGAGAGGGCAAACCCTTATTATAAGAACTCTAGTAATTAATATAGAGGGTTATCATGTGTTTTTTTTTTCCACATGGCAGAATTAATAAGGAACAGGCTTAATCAGGACTAGGTGCAGGGCTATGTCATTCCACAATACAATTTAAAATATCATGGGATGATAATGAATGCTGCATTCAAAACCATTATGATGGGAAACTCAAACTAATCTTTTAAGTGATCAATTCTACTTATATTTTATGATTGCACATTTGAATGACAGCCACAAGTCTATGTGACAGGTGAAAACAGACATTCCCCACTTTGTGATCATGTGGATATCTGACTTGTCTTCTCTTATTAAAATATATTCAGTTAAATTACTCAAAGTATCTCACAGTATATAAGGCTGCATAAACCACTACCATTTACAAAATGATTAGAAATATATTATAATCAAAGCAAATGAGTTTGAACCATAGCTGAAATGAGAAGACAGAGAAGCCTGTGGGGGCTTTGTCTCCTCAGGGGTGGAAGACAACCACGTTTTATTGGCTTCACCCCTAGGAGACCTCTGTCAAAAGACAAAGCTCAGAGCACCTGAGTCCACCATAAACCCTGTCCTTCATCCAAAAGGAACCTACAGTGGCTACACAAAAGTGCTCTAGCTACAGCGCGAGCAAGGATAGAATTATATATACAAATAATTATTACCCTCCACATCTTACCTCATATCCATGTTCTGTCTTAGGTACAGAAATTTTTGAAACAGTAAAGTGAGGGCTTGCAGTGCGGGGGCGTTTGTCCACATGGACCAATCTTTCTGTTGAGATATCTGTAGTTTTCTTGACCTGCATTAAATGAAGCTCAGTGACATCACTGTTCACCAGGTGCCCCCAGCACGTGTGACTGTTGCCCCACACACAGAGGACTCACCTGTGATGATATATGCATTCCCATTTGGTCAGTAGTTTTGATATGAGTCTCAGAAGGAGCCTGAATCACAACAGGCTTGACTGCTTTAGGGACAACGTGGGGCTCTGAGGCTGGGCGCTGGGGCTGCTCAGGCACCTTTGTGGTGGAAATGTGTTCTTTGTAGCCATACTCTAAAGTGGTCTGCTGAGAAAATGATTCCTCTACATGCTTAGGCTCTCTGGGTTCTCTCACGCGGGCCTGGTCCACAGCAGCTACAACTGTTGCCACGGCTTCTGCCTTTTTCCCAACGCCCACCTGGAGACAAGGTTTTCCAAGTTAGATGATAATGTCAAAGTTACACCTGGACATCTCCTCCCAGGGACATCCTCCTGGGATAGCTCCTCTACTTACTCAGACAGACAAAGGTATGATAAGTGTAGGATATTTGTGTTATATAACAATGTTAATTGTTCAGAAACATAACTCAGCAAATTCCAAGAATTTGTGTTTCATTAATTATTACATTGCAAAGACTCCTATGTAGACATACTACTTCTATCTTCTGGAGAGTAAGACAGTACTCGCACGCACGCCAGACAGGACAACACAATATGACAATATGTATATAAAATCCTAAAGACGTTTTGAGTATTTCAAGGAATTTACCTAGGCTAGGCAGACAGTCAATTAGCACCTGGGAAATAGGGACTTTGGAGCAGGCTGTCTCCATCGATAATTTCTATTATTTTGTCAATCATTTAGTCTGGTGTCGGCATGACAACAGCAAAGATAAAAGTCTACTCAAATACTGTCATCCTCACATCCAGGAAAATCAATTGCTGCAGAGCGACATGGTTGCATGCAAACGCAAGATAAAAAGAGAGTTCCCGATCAAAGAACGAGCACCTGGATTTACTCATGACTCACGGGGGGATAGCTTTATTCAATCTATTAGAAAAATAGCTCTCTTAAAGCACATGAAGGGAAACATTGTGATTGAAATGAAAGCGTTATCATGTTTGGAATCAAGAGAACAACCTTTCACACTGAAGTTCAATTTGCTTTCATCTTTGCTGGGAGTTAAAGCAAAGACAAAGACAAATATTCTTTCCTTCTTCCTATAAATCTGATTAACATGAACGAGAACACAATTCGCAAAGGTGTTCTCACAAAGCAAGTGAAGCACCTGACGAGGCATGCATATTTTAGTTCTGTGTAGCACTGGAAACATTTCAAGAGGTCACGTGGCTTTGTCCATCCAGTGCACTTTAGAAGTAAGGATGTACCTTTCTATTAAGCTTCAATCTTTACTTTCTGCTACAAGTACAGTTTAACACGCATCTGAAATGCGCTTCAAGTAAAGAACTCAGACACCTTCAAAAAGTAGCCTCTGGACCATATTTAAGGCATGACCATGGCCTTTAGAAGATGGGATTGAGCCTTTAATGATCATGGGTTTTGTTGAGAACTATAAAAATCTAATCTGCCATGAAAGACTGCAAATACCATCCACCTGCCCTTCACATTGAATTTTGGAAGGAGCCACACAATCTATATCTAGCTTGTTAATCATTTTTATTTGTTGGGTTTTTTTTATAAAAACATATGGGCAACTAGTTGACTCTATAGATGTCTCTATGTGTTCATCTTGGGCTAACATACTACTCGACCTGGAGAAACTGAAATTTCATTTTATCTCATTGGCACCTTTTAAGCAGCCGGTGATAAGAGAAAATCTGAGGCAGTTTTAAGTTTATTCTAATGATGAGAAAATTGACTCAGGGTTTCTGTTGACCAAAACTTGCACCTAATATAATAAATATTGCTCCTAATTTTAAAAGTGTAACCTCAAAGTCTTAATTATGGAAGCATATTTTAAATTGTGGAAAAACATACCTTTTTCTTGAATATATATCAAAATCCATATACAGGTGGTGTTTGCTGGACAATTGCAAGTGACTGAATGCTGGTGGCTGTTATAATGCTTGGTAGACTCAAGTATCCTTTTTATTGTTGGGTTCCAGATAAGCATGAATACAAATTGGATTAGGAGACCCCAATTTACACCAGTTAAATGCTAAAAATTAATTTAAGGAGCCTGTTGCATAACATGGCCTTTTAGGGTTAGAAATGCTAACTGTGCCTCTGGAGTTCTCAGGCTGAATCAAATCGTCTCTCCATTTGGTTGACAAGTGAAGCAGTTAAAAGGACCCCTGGGTTCACGATGGATGGATGAGAAGTTACATGAGCTGATGATGAGATGAAACAGTGCGTTTCACCTCCACAACATGGGCTTTCATCCCGTCTTACAAATATATTTGTTCTTGCTTAATGGCTAGTCCTTCTGTAGTCCTTGGCAGTGGCTGGATCACCAGGTTTTAAAGGGGTTATTAATAACTGAGACTGGGAGATTTCCTCTGCCTCCATTCTTCACTGACAATCAACAGTGAAAACAAGACAGACATATTTATGCTAACAGGGACAGAAAGGAAAATTAATCATAATTCTTGAAATCTGGCTCGTGGTAAAGCTTGTTGCATGTGAGACTTCTAGGAGACAGATGGGCCATTAAATATCAGCCTTAGATAAAGGTTTGAATCTTATCTGAAATCTTGTCTTGGAAAAAAATTAATGATCTTGTGATAGAAAGTAACACAGAGGGAAACACAAGCAACATACAAACAATGCAAAAAGAAAGAGAAAAAAGAAAACATTGGTGGCCCGTTCCCAGTAGAGAATACACTCTGGTAGACAGCTCATTCAGAGGGAGCTATGGTTATGGAGGTAGCTTAAGTCATAGGATTTGTATAGCTTCGAATAGACATGGTAACCTCTTCCCAGATTATGTGGAACGGTTCTGGCTGGATATCTCTTTAGATTCCACAGTGCTGCAGCTTGTGCAGCTTGTGCAGGAGCCACTAAACAAGCGCTATAATTTTCTCACCTCTGATACTTACAGGAAGAAAAACGATAGTTTCACATGAAGAAAATTATACATAATTGAAGTAAATCCTTAGACTGTAGCGTAATGCATTGAACACATGACTCCTCAACACACACACACACACACACACACACACACACACACACACACACCACTGTAAGGCTCTTCAACTGCTCATATACAATGATTTTTATTGCTCATTGAGTCTCTTAAAATTAGCCCACATGCAATTTCAGTCATTAATGTGTAGAGGATTTCTACATGTTAATAATAAAAAAAGGTTGAAAATGTTTACAACACACTGGATGAGAAATATGTTGCAATGTTAAGAACAATGAATCATTTTACTTTTTAGTTTCAAATTGTATAATTATCTGAAAATAAATCTGATTAAGAGTGTCTCCTACACAAGAAGATAGGTGTTTGAGATTAATGTGTTATAATGGGGGTTTTCACAGGAGATTTGGTATTAATAGATTATCGTGGATTCCACACTGGAATAACACAGTCACCTTTCCATGGGTAACTTGGATGTGTTCTTGTCTAGTGGCCATGGCTTCTCTAGACCTCAGAACTGTTTCTTGTTCTTTGGCTTTAGCAGTAGCAACTGCTATCGTAGACAAGGCAGTTGTTTCCACCTCCTTTCTCTTCTGATCATTACAGTAAAAGCAAAGTTTAAGTTGTATGGGCTTCAGACATACAGAGTATGACTCACCCCCTCCCCCGCCAACACACGCACTCCGTTCCGAAGCTTGTGGGATGCAAAGATAAAATCATCCAGGGTTAAATACTCACTTAGCAGTACTTGCATAGAATGACTGAGAATCACAGAATGGAGCAATGTTAGTTGCAAAATAATCTCTAGATGCTTTCCTGTATTGCTTTTAAAAATTAAACTAAAATGCTACTGTTCATGCAAATAATAGTGCTGAACAAAATGAACCACAAATGTTATAGGTGGGTGAATACCAAGCATGAAGGAAAAACTAATGGAACTCAGTCACATGTTTACTATATTTAGTTATAAACCTCAATAGAAAAACAGATTAATAACTCATATTATGTAATAGTTAATGTTTTACTAGACAGTAGCTTAAAGATGAACTTTTCGTATGTGTTAATTCACCTTTTCCTGAGTTATTTGAACTTGATCTCTTTTGGTAGAGATGGCTTCTCTACTTCTTGACACTAAATCTTGTTCTTTAATCTTGGGCGTGGCAACTATGACTTTGGGTACCACTGTTTTCCTAGTTTCCTTCATTATCTGGTTATATGATTTCAAGAGAAAGGTAAGAAAATGTCAATAAATTTCATGAGTCTCTAATTAAAAATAAATCACAAATTAACTGGGAAAAGAGACAGAGTTTTTCCTATTCTCCACAGATACTTCATTAAACATCACTGAATTGCCTTGATTATCCATAGTATTTTACTGGCAAAAATACCAAAATGGGTACAGCTACAAGGAAAAGTGGAATTAGAAAAGAAAAACTGAGACATACATATCCCTTTTTTCTGTCACATACTTCGTATTATAACCTATGCAGAGATCTACTAGGCACTTAACTACATTGTCTTGAATACTGGAGTCTGCCTTCACAGGAAGACATTAAGATGAAATATGATCTATTAGTAGCAATCCAAAGAAAAGCTGAGAGTTAGGAATGAGAGTGGAAGCCAGATGGGTGGTGAGGGGCCGTGAGACTTTAGAGAGAAGTGATGCTTAAGAGCCATGAAGATGTGGATGACTGCGGGTGACATGATGGGTGGCTTTCACACCAGCAGAAAGTCATCACCTGTCCATGAGTGAGGTGCATTTGATCCTGTTGTATGGCAGTCTCTTCTTGAATTCCCACAGCTGCCTCTAGCTTTGTGGACTCGGCGGTGGCAACCACCACCATGGATGCAGCAATTTTCTCAGTTTCCTGTCTTATCTGATGTTGTGGAGTAAAACGAAGATTTGAGTTTCAAAGGGCACTTAAGGAATTCTAAGATGGCTGGGCCACATTCAGAGTGCTGAAGGCTTAGTGATGATGTAGAAAGGCTTGCATCCCTGTTTCAGAGGTCTACTGTGAGCTTACCACCTGCCACTGCTTTTCTGAGGAATAAACGTTGCTGCCAAGCTTAATAAATTGTGCCAGGACTGAAAAGGTGATATCTTTGGGCTATGGCTACTGTTGCTGAATGGCTGAGAAATGAGGTTGACTGAACTCATCCATCTGCTATGTTACAAGGGTCATAGAGGTTCTTATGTTCTACATCTTGCCTAGCCTGACTCCCAGGCCTCATGGAGTCTCTTTCATTCTGAGGACAAGGTAAGGGAAACCTGGGCAGATCATTGTGGTTAGCCTTTTATCAGTACAGTGTTCTCTAAAGAAAGTAGCTCTTAGCTCAGCAAAGAGCTCGGAGGAGATCATGGGTTAAATATTCAAAATAAGAGCTCCTGTCCCTCCGAGCTTGGTGAGAGAGAAAAGAAAAGTAGACTTCAGTAACATCAATCATGTATGTGTGTGTGTGTGTGTGTGTGTATGTGTATGTATGTGTGTGTGTGTGTTTGTGTGTGTATATATATAGGATATGTCTTCCCGTATCCTATATGTTTACTTCAGTGTTTATCACCCAGGAATTATGGGTGCTGTCTTCTCTAATGGACAACTGCTACTTAATTAAAGTGCTTGGGGCTAAGGTGTGTGCATGTGTGTGTCAGCAGGTATAGATAGGTATGTGTCTCACAACTGCATGATGGTTAAATGTCCCAATCTGAGTGACTGAGGACTCAGGTTACATGTGCAAAACTGATGTACTAGTGGCTAGCGGGCAGAAGTGAGGCGCACCTTCTGTTTACACGTGATCTGGAAGGTTCAAGAACATGCCCCCAAAACTGTTTGAGTAGAGTTTACATAAACTGCTCACTTGGGGAACAAAACAGTGAATACACAAGAGTTCTAACCCTAGACACAGGCAAACAGGAGGAGGAAAAGAGACAAAAGAGAGGCTGGTCTGAAGCTCTGGGTGTAATGTACACATAGCTGATGACTGGAAATGAGCCATTTGTAAAAATCAAAGCCAGACTTACTGTTTCTTGAGTTACTCGTTTTTGCTCCTGTTTTGTAGTAATCTCTCCAGTGATTCTAGTTTCTTGCTCTTTGGCTTTGGTTGCGGAGATCACTACCTTTGGTACAAATGCTTTTTCAGTTTCTTTTCTTATCTGCAATCAATGATTAAAAACAGAACCTTACTGTTTCCAAATCTGCAGTGGGACTACCACAGTATCATATCCAACAAAGTAGGAAATTGAAAGAGTGAAACTCCTTGCCTGCTATCACTAATTAAATCTTCATATCTTAATTAATAGGAACACATTTGTTCACTCTCTAAACCATATATTAGTCTCTTTAGAGGAAATGGAATGTTGGAGTCAAGGCTGCTTGTTTTACAGACAGTTGCTATCTACCTTAGCAAGGTTTGTGTGTTCTATAGATGGCGATATGGTAATTTAATTAGGTGCTAATTCCATCAGCCTAAAGTAATCTTACAGCTCAGAATATGACTACGGAAGCCCCAAGGAGTAATTTTGCTTGGCTCCTTATTTTAAGGTGAGACTCCAGGCATAATTTACAATCTGCCTTTCTACTCTATTTTGTCTTTTTTTCTAAATATAATAATGGTTTTGAATATCAAGGCTTGTCTAAAATTGAGACACAATGGGGAGGCAATTTTGGCATCTATCTTAGTCAAAGTGTTGCTCAAATCCTGAGCCATGGAAGGATGCTTGCTTTCATTTGATGTCTAAGGAGTAAGTCCTTTCCATCCTCAGGTATCTTGTTATTGAACCTCAGGACCACAGAGAGGAAAGAGACTTGAAAATTGATCTCAAACTATCCTATAGACAATTGGCTCCCCTGACCAACAGTCCTGTCAACAGGCCTTCTCTCCTCTGTCCCCAAATGCTTTTAATCCAGACTCTCACTACTCAACCTACTACATGTAGGTATGTGCGATGTACATCCTATATGAAACCCATGTGCGAAAGTCCAAGGGATCAGGAAGCAGCGCCTAGCTTTTAATGTAACATATTCAGTTTTTCCCTTCTGTTCTCCCTTGTTCCACCCATAGCACCTGCTTCGTCTTTCTGTTTTAACTCTGCCTGTTCCCTATCCACAGCCACATAGTTAACCTATAATCAGTGTAAGTGATTATAAAAAAAAAAAAAAGTTAGATGAGATAAATCCTCATTTTATTTCCAGTATAAAAACTCAATGACTCTAAGGGACACTGGTACTAAGTGCTCAGGAGTGTATATACATGAGCAGAGGGTGCTATTTGTGTGAAACTAGACATGTGGCCCTGGAATTAACCTGCTTCATGAAAAAAGGTCATCTTCTGTGTTAGCACATCGGTGCATTTGCAAATCAAAGATCATCCCCACCTGCTCATGAGTTATGTGAGTCTGCTCTTGTTTAGTTGCAATTACTTCTCTGGTTCGTGCTTTTAGCTCCTGGTCCTTGGCTTTATCGGCGGCAACTACAACCTTCGTTACTGTGGTCTTCTCCGCCTCTTTTCTCACCTGGTTTTCATTGACAAAAGAAAGGAGCCATTTCAGACACCACTAGGAAGCGGACGGTGCTACCTCAGGACCAAGGGGTAACAATCAACCCACAGGACAGGGAGGAGAGCGAGAGAGCTTTTAGACTATAACAGAGCCTGTTTAAATATGAGGTGGCCTGTGACCTTGCATTCATATTGCTTTGCAGCCGTGAATCCAAATGTCACATTTGTTTTGAAGAAAATAAAAGCCATGGTCCTTGCGGGAAGCTTACAGAAATCTAATGCCTGCCCTGACATTGTAGTTTCCATAACTGGCTGTGGTAGGACCTGCACTCAGATTTCGACTGGCCTTTTGTTCTATGTTTGCCAGGCTCCCGCAGTCCCTAGATGTCTTGAAAACAGTAGTTAACTTTTGCTAGCCTCACATAGCCCAGGTATTTCTTCTGACCCAGTCTGCTCCTGTGATATTTACAGCTTAAACACATTTGATATTTCTAGCCACCTTTTTCTCAGAAAGCTCTCAAAGCCTGGGCCACGCTGGGTGGCCTGCTGCCTTCAGCACTGTTTGGTTCAGCAGGGGATTTGAATGTCCAATTACTAAAAGCAGAGTTGAGCCAGGGGCATTCTAGCTCCCCCTGGTGGCCTTGTGCTTACTTGTTCTTGAGCAGGTTGTGTATGCACAGCAGTCGTGGTTGTCCTCTGAGCAGTTTGCTCTACAGCACTGATAACTGGTTCTCTCACTCTGGCCATATCAACAGCAGCAACGACAGTCGCAACAGCTGCACTCTTGTCTGTCTCTTGTTTCACCTGTATCAACAAGTACAATGCTTTCTAAAACACACCTGGTAGAAAAGTTACGAAACCTCAACTACCAACAAAAGCAAAATAGATGCATGTGTAATTACGCATTACTGCCCAGAAAGACAAGGTCTGCATCATTAAAATTCATGCTTTACGCCAACCTCACAGATTAGTCTTTGACTCGATGAAAGATGCCTTGATAAAGGACAACAATATTGATTATAGTTTTAGGTCCCTATGCATTTCCTCTCTAACCTGTGTGGACTACCCCATGCCTGAAACTGGATCAGAGGAACCAGAAGATGAAATAGAGAAAGGAAAGCATTCTGACTGTACCTCCTTAGCCCCAGTAGCGACGGCTCCTGCGGTGAACGACGAGCTGGCTGACACACTGGCCGCAGCGCCTGCGGCTCCACTGATGGTCACTTGCTCCTGGACACCGTATCTCCCTTCCCATCTCTCCTCTCTTCTGATCTGGGTAGAGCTTGTCATCGTCGTCTCTCTCATCTCGGCCTCAGTTGAGGAGGCCACATAGCCCTCTTGCTTCCAAGGGGGAGGCACCTCGGGGCCTGTGGCCACGGTGGTGGTCTGAGTCTTGCGGATGAGCAGTGGTGACTTAACAGATCTGATCGGGGAAGTGGAAATCCTCCCCGCTGGAGACACAGACCTGGAAACCCAGTGGTAGAGGTCAGGGCATCAGGGCCAGGCACCCCAGCATGGTGGGATTTAGATGATGGAATGGAAATTTGGCAGTGCTTTAAGGTGGGGTGTTAAAATGTGAGTTTCCATAACCTATCTGGAGGGTACATAATGAACCTGAAAGCAATTTGTTTTAAATCTCAATAAGCCCCACGTTTATCTGCTGTAACCCTGTGAGGGAATGAGATAACCATCTCACTTCCTGGCACTGAGGGGGGGCGGGGACAGAGAGTAAAAGGAGCTTCCTTAAAACACCACCATAGAAAGGACAGTGTGTTCCCAGCTCCAGCTGGGGATGGAAGAATATTTTTTCAGGTGTTATATGGTTTTGGTACCTGAATGCTTGTGCCATTCTCGACTAAAAATAACCCACATTTCCTCCTCCCTTTGTCCTCCCCCCTCCCCCGTCCCTTTTCCTCTTATCTCTCCACAGTTGCAACCACTTCAGTATCTTGTGAATTTCCAGGTCAGGTGAAAGCTTTCTTGCTGAGGTTTGCAGAATCCTTTTGGGAACTGGCTGAGCTCTGCAGCAGGGGACTGCTGTTCTAGCCCAAAGTGCTTGTGGTTAACTCTTTTTAATTCCCCTGAGTTTATTTCTATCCTAACCCTCATCTTATCACACTGAGAACTTCCTTTACATAGTATTAGAATTATCTTGCAAATCAGCTACTTTGAAGACTTTTCATTACAGTGATAAAGTATCCTCTTCCAAAATAGGTTTCACTGGTTGCCTTTTGTGTGTGTGTGTGTGTGTGTGTGTGTGTGTGTGTGTGTGTATGTGTGTGTGTGTGTATGCAAAGTGCTAATAGGAGCTATCGGAGGCTGTGGGCATTGAATGCTGACAATGATAACACAAAAGCCAGATAGTTATCGTTAGCAATCATTCTAAGTACACACCAACTATCTGAACATAACAGGTTTTTCAAAATTAATTTTAAATTAATTTGCTTTTCTCTATTTTACCTCTTGGTGGCAGTGTTGTTTTACAAATTCATCACAAGGGGCCTTGCTTGTCAATGTATCCTGGCACTTGCATAGGGTATTTAGATTACATCTATCATAAATGAAACAATTCTCCCAATTAAGCTGAAGGTCTGGTAATATTTTCTCTAAAATACAGAATAACTTTGCAGGAAACATTTAATAATTTTCTTGTAAAAAGGCTGTCTGTGTGGAAAAAAAATTTACATTTTAGGGAAGAAATTGTAACCAAGCTGTCAGGTGGGCTAACAAAAAATGCCTCTCCCAAGAAAGGAAATTGCCTTGGAAATAAAACAAAGACCAGGCTAGAATGGTGTGGAGTCCACGCCAACTGAAGAAAGGCAGAGAGACAGGAGCTTCCTAGTTTGGACTGGCTTTGCTCTTGCTGTTCCTTGCTAAGTGGGTTTAATTCAGAAAGAGCTTGCGACATGATTAGCATTACGTGAGTGATTAACAGTGGGCCGCAGGTAAGCCCACAGCTGTGAAAATCAATGTAATTTGAGCCATTACCGGAAAGTGCTTATTTTTGCACTTACAATAAAAAAAAAAAATCACTCAGTCACGGCTAGCTACAATGCACCTCGTCCGGCGAAATATGTTTGCTTTATCTACAACAAGAATCAAAATTAAGCCATGGAACATTTTAGGAAGGAGTCTATGTGGGATAACCATTATTTTCTTCACAGGCTGGCATTTATGTTTTGTAATTATTTTAAAGCAAAATTTGCAGACTAAGTAACGGGATCCCTACTAACAGACTCTCAGGAGGCTGAGATGGTTACTGTGCTCCATGGGGGTCAAGAAATGTCTGTAATTCTAAATGACCCTCAGGCTCGAGTATAAAATTCAGAAAAGCTGTTATCTCTCAAATATCATGTCTGGCCTGTGCTGTGAGTGATTTCATGGTATACAAACCAGTAGACAGACTGAGAATAAACACATTTTTATAAAAATGATAGGTATCTTTTTTAAAACAAAGCTTTTTGTTAAGATTTTATGTTAGTTCTGGCCAAATATCTTCAATCATTTTTAAGTGACCAAAACAAAAATTAGAAGTTACTTAGCATGTTATGATATGTTATTTGAACATTCATATCATCCCCCACATTTTGAAATTTGTACTGCATCATTGTTTTTGTTTTCCATTAGAAATTAGTTGGTGGAACTCCTAAATACATCTGGTACTCGGCATTGTCCGTATTTTCTGTTCTTTGTTGTAAGTCTCTCTTAACTTGCCCTCCAGCACTGCTGGTGTGTAGGTGGCTTACAAGGTCTTCTTCAGTATAACCCTGCAGCCTGTCCAGGCTGTGGACCATTTCAGGTCTGGCATTGTTCACACTGTAGCTAGTTGGTGTTCTTCATGAGCAGGCAGCAACAACAACTCATTTTCAGAAAGGAGCATGGCTTTTTTCCCCACTTACATAAATATACTATTCAGCCAAACAATGACCTTGCTGTTTGCCATACAGAGGGCTTCATTTCTGTTGGGGATCTGCAAACCTATTTTTAAAAGCTCTCCCCTCTAAACATTTCTTCTGTCCTTTTCGTTTTTAGCACATGCTTAATTCATTTATTTGTGTGCATGTGTGTCTCTGTGTGCATCTCTGTGTGTGTGTGTGTGTGTGTGTGTGTGTGTGTAGGTTGGAGGGCAGCTTCTGGAAGTCAGTTCTTTCTGTCTACCAGTGAGGTCCCAAGGATTGACTTCAAGTTGTTGGTGAGTGTCATTGCCCACCAAAACATCTTGCTGGATTCCCTTTAGTTTTTTAACCTTAATCAAGATGCCAGTTACTTTTGTAAATCAAATGAGGTTGAAAGCTGGGTTTGCCTTCTTCCTAACAGACACCTACCTCACCAGCCCAGTCTTATTTGTGAAGTAAAATAAAATACCCTTCCCCTTGATTAAAAAAACAAATTCCCTATACACTTAAATCTACCATCTGTGCTCTCTAGTCTGTCTGTGTCCTTGATGTGCTGGTCTGTCACTCTCCTCTTTACACAGTTGGACATCAAACACGGGTCCTCACATACGCCTGGTAAGCAGTCGTCCACAAGGCTATACCTTGGTCCCAACATGTTACTTTGATCAGTGATTTCACAATGAATTTGGATTTTTTTTTTTAGGTCAACTATCTCATCATGGCACTTCAGCTTTCTTAGCAAGAGGACTTGATCTATATCATTTTTTAAAAACTCATTTGAATTGATTAAAATATACTTTGTGTTGTGCGCTCAGATTTTGTAGTTTTTAGCTCATCATATTAAAAGCCTCATTATAGACTAAATCCCAAAGTTTCAGTTGCCGTGGGTAATTTGTATTTGATTGTATAATTTCTGAGAGCTGATGATACAGGCTCACCTCGGAAAATACTTACATTTTAGCTAAGAGGAGAAATCCACTTTACTTTTTAGATAAAATAACATAAACATCTGGAAAATATTTAGAAGGTCTTTGCTTACTATTTGAGAGTATGAACGTTTTGGATAATGATTTCCTATTTCCTAGGGACACCTTCAGCTGATGAGCTCAGATTCCTTCCAAAACACTTCAAATCAGTCTGCCTGTGGTTCCCCTTTATTTTATGGAGGACACAACTAAGACCTTGGGAAAGCCTCCTACCTTCTTTAGCTCTGATTTCTTACCAAGAGTATTGAGGAATGACATCTTTCAGGGGTTGAGAATATTTAATGAGATAACAAACACAGAGGTAATAACCATGTACCACAGTGATTGTTTTTAAAACTAGTGCCTCAAGTCAAACTATAGGCAAGTCGTCCAGATAGCTGCTTTCAGGGAAATTTAACTCTAAATCCTGCATAAGTCTTACCTGCCCCCCTTGTTACGTTCTAGCTCCAAATCTGTATTTGTTGAATGGACTGCAAATACGAATTCAGAACCAGAGTTTATAAATTTGCACAGAAGGTGAGGATTGTAAAGCTCATATTTGGGGATCTCATGGTCTCTTTATTTTCGTGTGCTGCTTTTCTGATCCTTTAACACTTAATTGTAAAAGTGCATAAGCAAGACAGTCTCCTGAGAGAAGGCTTACCTGACCGGAGATGGGGTCGGTGCCCGCACGTGTCTGACTGGGGAGGGGGAGTGTCTTATTGGTGATGGGGACTGTTGTCGGGCCAGCTGTGCTTTGGCAGCAATGGAAGGTGGTGTTGGAGACCTGGACTTCGGCTTAGGCGGTATCCTGGGAGGTGTTTTATGTGGCAGCTGTCCAGTGGCACCATCTATGACCATCTCAACTGTTGCAATTGATCTGGCATCAAAGTGGGCTTCAATCTTCTGAAAAACATGAAAGCAGACGCCACAGTGAGCAGGAAGAGCCAGGGAAGCAAGAACAGGGAAGCTGGGAACTGGCTTATAGGAAAGTTACCTTTTCAATCCGGGTTTGTCTTGTTTCTGAAATCTGAGCAGTCGAAACGATTGTCTTTGTCTTTTTAGCAGGTACTACTTCTTCACCTGAAGAAATGGAAAGATGAGTCTTTTAGGAGGAAAAATCATGGTTTTGGGTTTTTTTGTTTTTGTTTTTTGTTTTTGTTTTTGTTTTTTTTACAAAAAGAGAGACAATCCATTAGTTGGGACTAGAACGTCATCACAATTTCCTGTGTGTATCAGTAGGAAAACCATAGCAAGTTGTGGCTTTTGTGTGAATATAAATTAGACTGAAAAACAGAAAATGTTTGTTAGAAAGAAATTTCTCTGAATTACTTTTTTAAATATCCCATTGTCTGCTAACAACATGCAGATGTTAATTACTTAATTGACATGTGTTCTGGTTATTAGTCGGTAAACTATAGTGAGCTTCAACACTGAAGTCTTAGAACCCTCTGCCAGAGACCTTCCGCTGGGGGTAGGAAAGGCAGCTTTGATCTTAGCTCATGCTAGTACCTCCTGGACTGCCATATAGGGGAGCCAAGTAGAACCTCAGCCCCACATGCTCCCACCCTAAGCCCCCCTTCTCCCTCTTAACCTCTACCACATACCTTGAACCAGTAATTCTGCAGTGGAAGTAGCTCTTCCAACACTGTTGGTGGCATTTACAGAATAAGTCCCAGAGTCTTCAGGGTATGCTTCTGCAATCAGTAAGCTGTAGAGGTCGCCTTCTTGAGAAATTTGGAAATCAAGGGAGCTCTGGATTTCGGCTCCATCCCGGTAGAACTTCACCACAGGTGTAGGGATTCCAGTCACTCTCACTTGGAGTCGCACTTGGCTTCCTTGTCTCACAGTCATGCTCTGCAGCCGTTGACTGAAGTTGGGTGGTGCTGTCTCGGCTGCCAGGGGCAGAGAAGAAAATTAGGCCCAGGGTGGTCCCAACAGCTCTGAGTCTCAAAGTAAGGATTGACTCGCTGATCCAGCATCCTTGACTGTCCTTGAACCCTAGCTCTCCTACTCAGCAGAAGATAGCTAGAACATAGAAAAAGCAGGAGGCTCCCCTGCTCATAATTCAATTTCAATTGCTTTGCTCTTATTAGCAGCTCTAGCCTACTACAGTGATATATATGTATATGTATATATATATGTATATATATATATATTTTATATGTACTATATACACATGCACATGTGAATATCCTTGTGTGTTCCATATGTGTGTGGTGTTTGTCCATAGAAGCCAGAATACCCTAGAACTAGAGCTACAGGCAACCACGTAGGTATTGGAAAACACACCCTGGTCCTCTGTAAGAGGAGTAAGCTTCTGAACTGCTCGGCTATCTCTCTAGCCCATGCTTTACCAAAATATCTAGATGTTGCCATACTATTCTAGATCTTTCTGGCACTTCCAATCCCTGACTCTTGCCTTTTGCTAAGATGCTAAGGTAGTTTTGCAAGCTACTTAAGTTACACTGAAGTGAATTCCCGTGGTTGGTAAGGTGAGTGCATCCAAGAACTTACTGAATCATGCAAGTGGAATTCAATTTAAAAATACTTCCAACTAGATAACTAGATTGATATTAAAATGACCAATATATTTACTTGCATTTAAAATATTAACTCCACCCAACAGTAGTAGGCCTTTGTGTTAACTATGCTACAGAGGAAAGAAGGCTTTTTGGTTAATTATATTAAGAGAAAAGTTTCCTCTATAATTTTTAAAAATTATTTAGCAAATTCATACATTTTACAATGGATGTTAGTTGTTTTTCATCTCCTATTCCCTCCTCTCATCCTCCCCCGTCTTCCACTGGTGCCCTTCTTCTAAAGAAGTCCCTCCTACTTTTGTCTTCTGTTTGTGTGTGATGCACTGAGTTTCACTGGGGTTTCTAGGCCAAGCATGGGTGGGAGGTTAAGTGTTGAGCAAGAGCATCTGATCAGTAGCCCCACTGCTGGAAGCAATACCTTTTCTCCAACTACCATTAACTGCCAGTACTTCCCCAGGGAAGGTACACCCATATGTGCTTCCGGTACCCCCAATGAAGTGTGGGGGTGAACCCATGTGTTTTTAAGGTACTGTATTTCCAGCTCTGAATTTTCTGAGGGCACACAAAGCTCATCCCTAAGCAACCTAGTGTGCTTTCTGTTGAGGTCATTTATGACCATGGGATTAGAAACCAGAAACAAACACACGACGCAATAGAGTTCAGACAAGGTGTGGCTGTGTAATAAGCAGAATAACTCTTGTTCTTTGTGTTTGCTCATCACAATAAGAATTGAAGTGGACAAAACCCACTGAGGCAACTGGAAATGGCTTTATGGGAAGATGATGTCATATTATTTTGAATAAAAGCATTTGGCCTTTTCTGAGTATGTTTACTATGCAGTATTTTCAATGCCTACCTTAGGGCCTGCTTACGTCAGAATTATGGCAATGCTTGTTAAAGTGAAAATTCCCAGTGATTTCCAGAATACTCGCTATGCCTTGGCAACTTTATGGTAAGGCTCTAAACTCTCTACCACATGTGGAACACGATTTTTAGTGTTTCTTCAAGACACTTTGAATATGTGATGTGCACAGAAACCCTGCTTCTCAGATGCTTTGTGCTTCATCTTCAAAGAAGATGCAGTTGTACAGCCCACACAATAGTTACTGTTCATTCTGTGGATCCTTCTTTAGCTTGGGAGTGGCCTCCCTTGTGCTTATAGTTCTATCTGGACTCCTCTCCTGTACAGGAGATAGATGCCCTCTGGCCAAGCTGATAGTTGGTCCCTGACAACTTACCTGTCACAAGAAGCTCAGCAGTGCTAGTCGCTTGTCCAGATCCATTGGTGGCTCTCAGGGAGTATCGTCCACTGTTGGCTTTAGTCACGGCGGGGATCATCAATCTAGCGCGGCCATCGCTAAAGGAGATCTGCACGCCGGGCAGAGTGGAAGTTGAAATCACCTGGCCATCCCGAAACCAGCTCACCTCAGGAACTGGGGAACCTGGAAGCCAAGAAACGTCATCTTTATGTTGGAGTGGGCATTGTCCAGTCCTCTGTTCTCTCCTATCAATGCAAGCCCTTGCACTAGCCTGGCAAAGCTAGCCAGAGTGGAACCTCAATTAGTGATAGAGGCACCATGACAGTCATATGATAGAAACGTAAAACTGTAGGCCATTCTTGGCAGTTTACATTGAGTCCCACTCCTTCGTTTTATAGGTTAGGGGGTTTGAGGTGCACTGAAGTATCATCATACTTCCAAGGTCTCTTGGTACAAATTTGGGTAGAAATTTCATCATCTATCCCCTCCTTGATTTAGTTTAGCAGACATCATTAAAATAATGAGAGGGGTCCATAAGCATAGAGAGCCGAGGAAACTTTGAAGGAGAAAGTGACAGTTGTTATCTCTGAAAGCATGGGACAGCAAGGCCAGCTTACAGCTCTGCCTCAGAAGGGCATGCTTGGTTCCCTCCTCTGCTGTTTCAGGGACACTGTCCAGAATGTCCCTGCAAATGTCACTGCGGCAAAAATGCCCTCACAGGGACAGGCTGTTCCTCATGTTAACTCCAGAGCCAAACCCAGTCTTTCAGAACAATGCATAAAGTTGGGGCAGTGTGAGGAAAGCCAGATTATTTTCACCCACTACTAAGAACCGTATCAGTGGATTCGTGTTTTATTAAAATCTAGCGTGTTCAGAATTTGGAAGGCTACTTCAGGGAAGGTTGACTTTGCATCTGACATAACTGCTTGTGACTGCTGTCCTTGAGACAGGAGGTGATGATATCAGCATGATCCTCATGTTGTCCTTACACAAGCTGACCTCCCATTATGGGAGAGTGAAGTTTATTAGACTAATTTGAGAGTGTCAAATGTCATCTGTGACGTATTTCTAAGAACTTGAAGGCACATGATTAGAAGGAATGGAGGCTATGAATATGCCAGCTCACTGCTAACACAAAGGAGAAAGTCCCCACAGACACCATGTGTGTTGTGCTCAGTTTAGAAGGTACAGAAGATTTGAGAAAAAGTAAGTTAATCATTTGGGAGTCAGAGTTCATCATGCAAGAGGAAAACTGAACTGACTTCCTGATTTCCGTCAGAAGCAAATGAGTGATGTTGTGATGTTTTCGCAAAGTGTTATGCAGTAACACTCACACATAATACAGAAAAAAGAAATGGAAAGAAAACTTTAGTTAATATCTTTATTGCAAGCATACATTTAAAAAAGATAGAGAAAATGTGATCACCACAGGGATACATTGAGTTATGAACTAATCATAAATATCAGTTAATCCATATAACCTTACATGACCAGTTATGTATGGTACTATAGAAGACTGATTAAATCATTTTGAAATTATTTACAGTGTAGTTTATAGACAAGGCTCCCTTGTTATACATCATGCAAGGTCTAGAATCATCCGTAAACCACGAGATAAAGAAAAAGAAATTGGTGAAATTTGTTTTAAATAAATAAGGGAAATGTTTGGACCTTTTGAATATAAAGACTAAAAGGAGAGATGGTACTATGTCTTGCCATTCATTACAAAAGGGAATTCTTTAATTCACTAGAATAGTTTAATAAAGATGAAAAGACCAACAAAATTAATATCATGAGTAGTCACTGTGTCTGTTCCTATGGAAAATTAGGATAAACTCTGTGTGTGTGTGTGTGTGTGTGTGTGTGTGTATAGATATACACAGACATATATGTATATATATTTCATGTTTGTATACTATATAGTGTATATTTAATACATATATTAAACTATATAATGTTGAATTATATATTCGTATATTTAATATTATATGATATATAAAACACATATTTTATATATATAAAAAATTGAGGTGCACAGACTACCTTCCAAGAAGCTCTGTCACTGATCCTACAGCACTAGGGTTCTATCCATCAGGCTGGTTCTGCCTCTGAGCCCAAATATAGAATGCCAAAATTTGATCCTTCGTAGTTGCTAGATTCTGACAGCAAATTTTAACCTAATGCTAATTATTTTTGCTTTGTAGAATTATAAATATGAATAAAACATTTTCAAAACATTTTTAAGTCATTATATTGTCAGGATCCTGTGAATGGTGTGTCCTTAAAATGACCTTTCCATAGTTTCCATAGTGGTATGCCAGTTCTGCATAGTAGAAGCAGTGTTTAAACTTGGTTTCAAGACAAAAAAAAAAAAAAAAAAAAAAAAAAAAAAGAAGATTCTGTATTGGAGGAGGCAGGTGGAACAGAAGAGAAAGCATACAGATGAGCTTACCACTAACATGAGCCTCAAAGGTTGCGGTACTACCCTCCAGTACCACAACGCTTTGTAACGGCTGCGTAAACGTCGGTGCTTGAGTAGTCATCTTTTCAGGCACTCTGGAAAGAAAACAAAAGGCCAGTAAGAATACTGATGCTCAATACCAATACCCCTCAGCCTTTTCTTGATGGAGATAGACATGTATTTCTCCAAATGGGTTAGTCCAGTATGTGGCCCTAGAGCAATAGGAAGCCTTCTCCTGGTGCTTATGCAGTTGACCTTTGAGTTAATTTAAGGGAAATGTGTGTGTGTGTGTGTGTGTGTGTGTGTGTGTGTGTGTGTGTGAGAGAGAGAGAGAGAGAGAGAGAGAGAGAGAGAGAGAGAGAGAGAGAGAGAAGTTACCCCCTAGTGGTCAAGGTGGGAACATTTAATCATACCAGCAGTGAATATACAGGTTGGGCCAGAGTGAAAGGGGAAAAAAAAAAAAAAAAAAAAAAAAAACCAAAAACCAAAACAACCAAGCTAGAACACAGGAGCAGCCAAGGGATTTCCGAGAGACAATGTGACAAATGAACCTTTATATCAATGCACCACGTAAGAGACAATGACATAAACAACAGTTCCCTCCCCAGCAGTTCTCACACACAGTGCCAACATTTTGTAAGGTGACCTTGCTTCAGGCTCTGTCTCCTCACTTAAAATCATCGCCCAAATGAAAAATCCGTACTTAGCCAGCGGTTCGCTGACTTGAAAGGTGTTGGCAAGTGTTTTCTCATCCTCAAACTTTTTTTCCCCCTCTTTCCGACAGCATAAGGAGCTTCCTGCATCCTAGCATTTCTGTCCGTTGTATGCAAGGGCACAATTAATGCTACTGAAGTAATATTCAGGAAGAATACGTAATAGGCAGAATATGTAATAGGCTGAAATTTATTACAGGTCTGAAAGAAAAGTGCGGCCTTGAGTTCTTCACATGGATGGAGCCCTGTGAGGACTGAATAACGGAAGGCTGGTGGGAATTGTTCGTTGGAATAAAAAGACCTGTGCTTTACTATGTGAAATAGTCAACAACAACCAAAAAAAAAAAAAAAAAAAAAAAAAATTGAGTAAAATTTGCAGCTAAGCCCTTTTGTAAGTGGCAGAAAGTATTTCATCTACCATTTTCAGAGGCTATGTGAGAAAATTTTTATGCATAAATACCTGAGTAGTCACCTTGAAGCAAACCAGTGTTCTGACATTAAAGGGCGGGTTCTGAATTGTCAATTACCTTGTTATTATCTTTCACAACATTCTTTGTTCACTAAATGTTACAGTGCAATATTCTTCTTGGTCCTGTAACTGATTTCTTTGAGATAAAATTCATACCCCATAAATATTTAGATGTCATCCAAAAGTTTTCAGGACCCACTTCCCAGGAATCTTGCTACCAGCACATTATCTTTCAGAGGAACACATTTTATGTCTAATTTTTCCTGTATGCAAGCTAGTGTATGTTAAAAAAAATAGCTATCTCCTTAGATAAACCATGTATAATTGTGTATTTATCTAATAATGGGCATTTACAATTTGTAATCTAATCCTGGAAAGATAGAGAATCAGTGTATTTAGAAATTAAGAATCTTTTATTTCTTACCCTTTTTAGCATTAACATTATCTCACACCATATAATTGGATTGTGGGCTGAATTAAAATGCATAATGAGATTTGGAATCTTCTAGAAAGCAATTCTATAGCTTCATTGAAAACTTATAAAATGTTGGGAATTTAATGACCTAGATGGATTTGATATTCTTATTATCTAGGAAGACTAAATTTGTTTCTCTGAGCACTTGCTTCTCCGAAGCCTAAGGCTGAAGGCATGCATCTGAAATGTCACACTCCCAAAATAAACCATCCAGCTTGACTGACAGCAGACAAGTGTTCTGCCACAGTCTGCAACAGATACCTCAGCAGTTGATTCCCTTAAAAAGTCATCGGGTGTAGCTGATGCCACATGGGTTTTCTCTGAGCTATTCTTGGTCCGCCTTGCTTTATCACAGAGTCACATAACCTTGTACATTCTCAGCAGACAAGTTTACTAAGGAAGCAAACATTTATGGCCCCATTTCTGACCCCGGTTCTAGGACACCCTGTACTTTTTTTTTTTAAAGAATGGTTGACTATGGTCGTAGGCATAAACATTTGATTCTTTCCTCTTCCTTCCTTCCTTTCTTTCTTTCTTTCTTTCTTTCTTTCTTTCTTTCTTTCTTTCTTTCTTTCTTTCGGGAAACTGTACACTTCAAAACCAAATCTAAAACGCAGATTTACACTGTAGGTCAGCAAGATGAAACCTTTAACGGAAGGCATCCGTTGCTCAAATCATAAATCAGAAAGTGCTCCAGGAGTCAAACAAGCTGATTTTCACTCACCTGATTTCTCAAGAGTGCCCAAAAAGGGTGGGACCAAGCCCAAGGTTGCTTCTGAAACGACGTCCTACGTAGAGTTGGTTTTTCCAACCATCTCCGACATGAATCGGTGAGCCTCTAACCCTCCAAACAAAACTACACAGTTAGGACTGTGTAGTTTTGTTTTCTATGCAATCCCTACACCCGAGGCGAGGTGGGAATGCGCGACTGCTCCAGAGCCAGGGGCTGGCCAGCCCTTATATTCCCCAGATCTGCTGACAGCCCAACATCCTTAGAGCCGGGCTCCGTGATTGGCTCTGTTAGGAAGGCATGATGGGAGAGGGCCTATTTGGAAGTATCACATACCACCTGTTCCTCTGATTGGCAGTGCTAAATTTAGCCTTTCAGAAGAGGCTTTACCGAGGAAATAGAATTGTATTTGAAAAACGACCTCACTGGGGCTCAGAGACAAGAGTGTTTGTTGCAAACATGAAAAATCTACTCAGGTGGAACTGAAGCCAGAATGTGACAAAAGGCAAAACTTGTGGACATTCATAGATGTAAAACAATCCCGAACTTGAGCCCTGTGCCCTGTGAGTCAGGCTCCACTTCTGTTCCCTGCCCTCTAAACCCAACCAAATGGACCTGTCAATCATGACAGCTGATGAAGTAATTTATATCATACATAGGTTTCATCTTCTCTGAAGACTCAGTTTCGATAAACTTAGCATCTGAAGAGAACCTATCCGTCCTGTTTGTCTATAGAATAGCTATACCAGTGTCAGTGAGTTATGTGTGCCACAGTCCTGCAGGAAATAACACCCAAAGGCAAAGTCTGCATAAGGCTTGGATTTAGTCTGTGTGGGACAATGTCTTTGCTCTTGTTAGAGTTCATTTTTGCCTGCCTGTAATATTTACCCATACCCATGGGCTGCCCTTGCTGAGTGGTGAAGTCTGAGTTTAAACCATCCATTGGGTTCTTTTACTTGGTGTTAAGATTCGTACCAGGGTGTGCTACTAATCTCTGTAGCTTGCTGTCACCAATGGGAAGTGTTTAGAGCATGATATACTTGCTATTTTAGGAATGAATTTAATTTCAAGCAAGAGATAGTTCAAATACAAAAGATCATATCAAAGGGCATTTGTTGTGGCTCACCCCAGGGATTTGTAAAATTCTGCCTTAGAGTGGAGAAAATTGACTCATTGATAAAGGAAAGACTTTTTATCAGTAAAATAGACTAAAAAAATAAATTTTAAGTTTTCTTATGTTTGTAACAAAAATGTTCTCTGTTGTGGGATAAATTCGCCTTGCAGTAGACTTTGAACTTTTTTGAGTCTTTTCTGTCTCCTGGTTACCTATACGGCGATAGCTCATTAGCATTCAACAGCTTCAATTTACCAGCAGCTGGCTCAGTGCAGCTCTGATAACAAGCTGACACCACCATGTCCTTATTTAAACAGCTATCTCCTTTACCTAAGTGCTGCTGTCTGTGCTGGAGCCGCCAGGCCCAACCCCCACCAGACCGTGTCTGCTACAACTCAGTTTCATCCCTTTCTTCCCAAATGGCCAGTTTCATGCTGTGTACTTTGACAATGACTCCCAACCAGAAACTCCTGTTAAAGGAAACATGTCAGTCATAATAGACAATAAGTGAACTTTTTTGTTTGGGGTGCTAAATAATTTGCTGTTTATTTAAAATTCATTTGTGCATCTCTCTCTCTCTCTCTCTCTCTCTCTCTCTCTCTCTCTCTCTCTCTCGTGTGTGTGTGTGTGTGTGTGTGTGTGTGTGTGTGTACAGCATACACGTTTCTAATCTGGAGTATGTCAGTGTCATATCATGTTTATTGGGGGCAAGTCAAGCCATTTTAGTTCTGGAAACTATAGCTAACAACTGAATAGAGATCGGAGCTTGTGTTCCGTTGAGTTGAGCCCAACACAATTCAGGGAGCAGATAAGCCATGAAAACACTTTGTATATTGCAAACATAAAGTCATGTGTGTCTCCTCCTGAGCTGCCTCTCTGTTCAACTGCCCTTGAACTTTCTAGACCTTTCAGTATTGTTGAGATACTTGCCTCTGGGTGCCCATGTTTATAGAATGCTCCAAGTTAAGAAAGAGAGAGGGAGACTAAGGGAGGAAAAGGGACTCAGCAAACACTCACACACGGCTATAAAAAGAGGCAAGGTGACTGATTTATAAACAGTATCAGGTTGTGTATAGCACCACAGTAAGCATTAGCTTTGTCATTAAGTATGGCATAGTTGGAGCCGAGCAAGCCAGCCTATTGGAAATGAGCTACTTCTCAGACTGAGGAGTTTGCTGATGCAGTAAGATCTCCATTTAGTATCCTGACTGGGGAGCCACACAGATAATTCCAAACAGCTGCTAATTCAAATATAATGCCTACTTAGTTTTGGAATGTGTGGCATGATTCTCCCTTTGAGCATCATATTCAATGTAATTTAGTAAATATTTATTAAACACATGCTCAACGCTGAACACTTTAAATTATTATGATTTACAGTCTGTCATCTTTACTGCACAAATATGGACTGGGCGGTGACTTTGTACCCAGTCCTCTGCTAGAGGTTGGGCGCACCCTCAGAGAAGACAGCCTCTTTTGTTAAATTCCTATGGAAGAAGGTCTTCAAAGACAACTGATAAACAGTTACTATTGAGTGACTGAGATGGAGTTTAGAACGTCCGCAAACTCAAATTGGTTACTCACTCTCCACCTCGGCTGCTTTCAGACTTCCTTTGTGTTACACAGAACCACTATGACAGTTCCGACTTCTTGAGAGTCAAAGTAGGTCTAATTTTAATGCTTAATACAAGAGTAGTATCTAAGGAAAACAGCTAAATTAGTGCCTCTGATACTTTGTTAAAAATATATATATATTTGTTAAATATATATTGCTACTGGTGATGGTATTATAGTTATTCACGTCCCCCAGAAGCCTGTACTTTAGTAAGCCCAGCAGTGTGAATTCACACAGCATCTACATAATCCTTTCCACACTCACATAACTCCAACATGCAAACATGGGCTCAGAGCTCTTTTTCCACCAGGAAGTAGAACGAAGCAGGTTCAGGAAGTGCTGAGTCTAGCAGCTTGTGTTTCTGTGTGCCTTCTGTAGGTGACAAAGTCGGACAAACTACACGCGGTGGGAGAGAGGCAAGAAATTGTTGCTTAAAATTGAGGTAAAGACTGCCTCTTCAACAGTAAGATTAAAGGAATCAGTGTCTATCCCTCTGTACTCCGTGCTAGTGGTTGGCACCATCCTAGTATCATACTAAAACCAAAAATATCAGTTTACAAACAGTTGACACTTTTGTCAAAGTAAGAAATCAGAAAGTATAATTCTGCAGTTTCTTAACAGCACCAACTGCAGAGTCCTGTGGAAGGAGTCCTGCTTTGACACTCAGTGGGCTATAGGCAACTTGAGTCTCTGATTTGCCTGCTGTGGGTTGTGGATTATAATATCTATTTCAAAGAACGGTCAGGAAGATTAAATGACACAAGGGCATGGCAGTGCCAGGACAGTGGGAACTTGACACACGATGGGTGTCCAGTTGTTTGGTTCCTGTTGAGCATGGCACAAGACAAATATTTCCGATGCTTCCCGACACTGATTTGATCAGTATCTAACTGTCTGATTAAATATGGAAGAGAGTGTATTCTAATAAATCTTTGACAACTCAAAAATGACCTCACAGCAACATAGGAGGTCCTTCCCCCAAAGGACTTCAGAAGATGACATGGCGTTTAAATGGTGATTGAAGCAGAGCCCAAGCAAAACCAGAATCTTATGGAAGAAATAAACTAGGTTTCCAGAGACCTGAAGCAGAAACCCCTAAGTCAGGTCAGACCAACTAGCAGTAGGCATTCACTGGGGCTAGCTAATATTACAATCAAGTAGCAAGATCCCTCATGATGATGGGAGGCGGCTGGGTTCATTTTATCTAGGGACAACTATAAACACTGCTCCTGAGATTAAAGGCTGGGGCCAGAAATTGTCTTTTTTGGTTGAAAAATACATTTTGGTCTGACACAAAGAAACTTGCAGAGTTGAAAATAATAGGTTTCTCAAATGCCTGTAAACCACTCCACTGCATTTAGGGTAGGTACATGTCAATACATTTCTTTAACTCAGGAGAAGATCTTCCTAAACCTGGAAAATATAAAGCAAACAACCTTGAGTGCCATTGTCTCTGAAAATGAAGAGAAGCTTAGAGAAGTGTTTTCTTTTTTCCTTTCCAAGTGAGTCCTGAGTATGTCTCCCTGTACCAAGGACTAAAGATGCTAAAGACCTGAGCGTTCTTCACCTAGATGTCAGTTAAAAAAGTGAGAGCCATATAGCTATGCAACCAGATAAAAAAGCCAAATGCCTGGGAACAGATAGTAGCTACTAATTGCTCAGGAATGCAGAGACTCCTGCAGGTTGAAATAAAACAGAGCTCACGGAGAACTGGGGTTGAGTGTTTGCATCTCATTCGACAACGACAGAACTGGTTTTATTGTTGTTGTTTTTTAAGATTTATTTATTTACATTATGTGAGTACACTGTTGCTTTTTTCATACACACCAGAAGGGGGCATCAGATCCCATTACAGATGGTTGTGAGCCACCATGTAATTGCTGGGAACTGAAAGCAGGACTTCTGGAAAAGTAGTCAGTGTTCTTAACCTCTAAGCCGTCTCTCCAGACCCCTGGGGTATTTTTTTTTTTAACATAGAAAACATAAGAGAAATGAAAATAGAAAGGCAAAACCACACAAACGAACAACATAAAATGACTGTTCTAGTTTTCTTTCTGAAGCAGGAAGAGAGAGAGTAGAGGAGGGGGGAGGGGAGAGGAGAAAGACATGAAGAGAGAGAGGAGAGAGGGAGAGAGGAATGGAGGGAGAGGGAGAGAGAGGGAGAGAGGGGAAGAAAGGAAAAGAGAGGGAGAGAGAGAGAGAGAGAGAGAGAGAGAGAGAGAGAGAGAGAGAGAGAAAGAAAGAGAGAGAGAGAGAGAGAAGAAGAAGAAGAGGAGGAGGAGGAGGAGGAGGAGGAGGAGGAGGAGGAGGAGGAGGAGGAGAAGGGAGGGAGGGAGGGAGGGAGGGAGGGAGGGAGGGAGGGAGGGAGGGAGGGAGGGATCTGGATTATATAGGGAGGAGCCCCTGAAGGCTAGATAGTCCAGCCCCTGGGCTGGAAAGTTCAAGGTTGAGGGTAGGCAGGCTATGCCAGGTAGGGATTCTGGGAGAACCTGGAAGCCAGATCTGCTTTGGCATAGAAAATATGCACCTCAGTCCCTTTCCTCCCTTCACTTCCCCCCCCCCCCCCCCCCCCCCCGTTCAAAACCAAACACAAACAAACACTGACAAAAACAACCTGGGAGAAAAAAGGATTTGTTTGGCTTAAAGATTACGAGTCCATCATCACCCAAGGATGCTCATGGGAGGAGCTGAAGCAGAGACCCCAGAGCAACTTTGCTTACCTGCCTGCTCCTCCTTATGGCTTGCTCAGCTTCCTTTCAACTACAACCCAGGACGACCTGCGGGCAGGGGCTGAGTCCTCCCACCGAATCAAAACAGTGCTCCAGGGACATGCTTAGAGGCGGGTCTAAGGAGGCAATTTCTCATTTGAGGCTCCCTCTTTTTAAGTACCTCTAGTTTGTGTCACATTGGCAAAAACTGACAGTTTCCATTCTAGAAGGTCACCATTTTTGCTAGAGTTGATCTGATATGTTAATGACAAGTTGGCAAAGCAGACAAAAAGTAAAAACAAACAAACACAAAATCTTAATTTTCAACAGAGGACAATATACACGCTTCCCTGGGAAGAATAATGAATTTAAACTATGTGAGTAAGCCTATGTCAAATTTAATGACCTAATTGATAATATTGATATTGTTGTTAGATTTTTTTCTTTTTCTTTTTTTTTTAAATGAAATTCAAGGACATAGCCCTCACAGCAACATCCTAAATATGACTAAAGAATGGACTGATGAGACTCATGCCATGTTTAAGAAGTTAAGAATACAAGTGGGGCTTCGTGATCCATAGCAAAAATCTATTTACAAATGATCATTAGTAGATATCACCTCTTTTAGGGCTTCATCTGTAGGAATTAAAGCTGAAGGCTAAGTTCATACTCTGGTACCCTGGTGTTCTGTAGAGTTACTTGAAAAGTGATCACCATAGCCTTCAAACAGTTTACAGAAGCTCATGTACTTCTTCTTCTTCTTCTTCTTCTTCTTCTTCTTCTTCTTCTTATTATTATTATTATTATTATTATTACCTCCAAATTTTCCCACTGGCCTGGACAACAGGTAACGCTCATTTCAAAGTAATTTGGGGTTTTCAAAGTAAGCTCAGTTCCAGTTTGATAATTATACTCTTGCATTGTAGAATATTGGTGTTAGCATGCTTTTGTTGTTGTTGTTGTTTTGTTTTGTTTTCTCTTTTGTGAAAGAGAAGGCATCCAGAGAAGATAACATGAAGGTTAAATCTGTTCTTGAAACGTGGAATCAGCTGATACAGAGACTGAAGGTCCCAGCTACACACTGCTTCAGTGGCTCTGAGGCAGAGGATCTTTGAAGAAATCAAGCTTTGTCATTGATATTAGAAACAAAGTGATCATTCCATGCCTATTTCTCTAAGCTTTGTTTCTTTGAGACAGGGTGTTGCCAGACAGCTCAGGCTGGTCTGGAACTTGAAGTCCTCTTGTTCTGTCTCCCAAGTGCTGGGATTATAGGTATATACCAACATGACCAATTTCTAAGACTCTTAGATGAAGGACTTTAGGAGATGGTGTTTGGCAGCCTGAGTAGGAATTACTGCTAGGTAAAGAAACTAAGAGGAGTAGTTAGTTTAAACATTTGATCTTTAAGCTCTAGGGTTAGATACCTGAATATCAATACAACCAATCCATTGGGTGCATGTTGAGGTTGATCTGTTGCTATGTATCGAATGCTAAATTCTGAACTTGAAGGTCTAGGCTTATAAGTGACTTCTCATGTTAACAAAGCTTTTGTTTTGCAAACCTTGTTCCTTGATTTAAAACTATTGGTTAAATAAAAATTGCCATAGCCATTTACTGGAGGGATTAGAGGTGGGTGGGTAAGAAGTTGGAAGAGGAGACACCAAGAGGAAAGAGGAAGAAGGAGAAGAAGGAGGAAGCCACCATGACGAGAGATGAACAGTGAGCATGTGGCCAGGAGAAACAGCAAGTATCTGAGGTACACAGTTGGAGATGTAGCCAGGCCTGCAGTTAAAAGTGTAGATTAGGGGTGACCCTTGTTAAAGCCAAATGAAATAACCATAGTCTGAGTCTCATTTATTTGTAAGCTAGTTGAGAATAAGCTTGTAGGTTGTAATTGTACAAGTGTTGATGTCAGAGATCCTTGACACTTGTGAATTTGAGATCCTGTGAGTGACACTATAGTTATAGCAGTTAATTTTGAGGCAGCATGAATGTGAATTGTCTTACATAGGAGCTAATCCCATTCCTCTCTATTAGGTAGGTAAGCTTAGAGTAAATCAGGAAGACAGTAATGTGCAGAATTGTTCTTTGTGCAAGCGTGTAACTGGCTTAAGAATAATACAAAGCTAGGCTTCCTGCCCACTGAGCCCCAGGGACCCTCCTGACTTCACTCACCCAGTGCTGGGATGACTGGTGTGTGCAACCAAACCCTGCTTTTCGGCATGTAGGTAATAGGGTTCGGACTCAAGCTCTCGAGCTTGTGAGGAGTGCTTTATGGACTAAACTCTATCTCAGACGTCCAGCCTTGCTTCTCTCTCTTGTGCCACAGAGAATCACATTAAATGATGAAAAACATGTTCAGGGAAGTTGTAATAGGAAATTTAAGTGGGAAACAACCTGTCTATCAACAGAGAGTTTATATACTAACACAACAGATATTAGGAATCTCTTACAAAATAAAAGCAACTGGAAAAAGGAGTCTGAGTTGCTACAAATTACAACCTACATTGAGACTATGTCAATCAAACTACCATGGTACTAACACACTGGTATAAAAAGCAGCAAATGTGTTCTAGAAGTTGATTCAAGACACTCTGAGAAGTTAACATATGATGACTTGGTTTCCAGTTGTGCTAGCAAGGCCAGCTATTTTGGGGAGCATGTGCTGGAGATCAAATACTCAAAATTAAGTTTCAGCCCCAATCTATTGTTTCCTTTTTTATTTTGAGATGGAATCTTACTAAGTTCTTCAAGCAGGCCTTGAACTGATAGTCCTCCTGTCTCCACCTCCCAAGTAGTTGGGATTACAGGCCTGTGCAACTGAATTTTATTTCAGAAGAAGGAAATATCTCTAACAATGTGGAATAAACATCTCAAGTAGAAAAAGAATAATAAATCATTTCACTAATATGTAAAAAAAAATATTGTGGAACCTTGCAGGTAAATGAAACTTTCTTAAATAATTCCTAATATCCATCCACAAAGGAAACCCTGGATTCCTCAAGTAATTGACTTTTGGATGATGCAATATACCCCAAAATGAAAAGACTTGAAAATATAGTGCATATGTTAGTAAAGGACAGACTGCCTCACAGTGTGAAGGTAAGGTATAAATATATTCACTTTAACATTGTTTGAAGTGGAAAAAACTTAACTTAAATATTAAGGAAGAGGAGATTATCCAAATGACTTGTGGTATAGTCATGATATGACTGTGATTGAAATCTCAAACCTCAGCAGGAAAGTGCATGGTTCAGAAACTAGTCTAAACCAGGCTGGAATGTGTCACTGCTCATGTTAGAGTATCTCCCACAGCAGAATATTAAGTCCTTTGTGGAAGGCAGAGACTACAAAGGGCAGAACCTGGAGGATTCTTCAAGGCTTGGATAGACATGCCACCCACTTCCTCACAGTGATGTATGACCAGGCAGCATCTTCACTGTGATGGGTAGGTGGAATTTGCCTTCATTGTTTAGCTCACATTCCATGTTGAAGGTGAGAGGGGCAGGGGCTCACTACCACGTGACAGGCAGAGATGCTTGAAGAATGAACGAACCTTCTGAAGGCATACTGAGGATTCCAAACAGCACTGGAATTGGGCTTTTGAGATGGAGCAGGACACATCTGAACCAAGGCTAGTTCTGTAACATCCCACACTAAGAATCAATGGGTGGTAGCACTCTGCAACCTGTAATAACAGAGAGAGATCCAGAGCTAGAAAATGAGGAGGATAAGGGTACTATATAAATTATTCTTATATGGGAGACAGATTGTTAAGGTCTCCTTAATGAGACAGAAGGGTGTTCAAGCCAGAATAGAATATCAAGAAAGAATCTTCTAAGAGATCTTCAAAACTTTAACTATTCTCATTTATACCTAACAACCAAAATTTGGTTAGGTTTCATTTTTTTTTAACCACTTCAAACATTGGTTGCTGTTTTGTTCTGACTCACTCACAAATGAGGACTCTTCACCTTTTTAGAACAAATTTAGGTTTACAGGAATCAGGTGAGCAGAAATCTCTGCACTCTAACTCCTCTGGGCCCTGTCTTAGTTGGTGTTCTAGTGCTGTGAAGAGACACTATGACCACAGCAACTCTTACAAAGGAAAACGTTTAACTGATGCAGGCTTACAGTTCAGAATTTTAGTCTGTTTGCACCATGTCAGCAAGCATGGCAACGCACAGGCAGGCATGTTGCTGGGTGGGTAGCTGAGAGTTCTATATCCAGATTAGCAGGAAGCTGAGACACTAGGTCTGGCTTGAACATTTGAACCCCCACCCCCCAGTGACCCACTTCCTCCAACAAGGCTACACCTACAATGAGGCTATACCGATTCCTAATTAATTAGCTCTGCTCCCTAATAACCTAGCATTCAAACCTATGAGCCTATGGGAGCTATTCCTATTCAAAGTACCATAGTTCCTCTACTACTTCTCCCATGAACATTAGTAAATTACATATACTGTAATGCATTTGTCTCAACGGATGGGTTGAAGCTGATACAGTGTTAACTGAAGCCCATAGTTTTGTATTACCTGCACTTCTTTTGATATACGTGCATCCTTTGGGTTGTGACAAATGTATGCGGTGACATGTGGTCACAATTACAGTATCGTACGTAACGTTTTCGCTGCCCTAAAAATCTTCTGAAGTCTCCGTACTGACTTCCTTGTTCCTCACCACCACCACCGCTCCGGCAAGCACGTATGTTTTTATTGCCTCCCTCCACAGTTTGCCTTTCCAGACGATACTGCAGTTGGAGCCATATGGTCTGCAGCCTTTTCAAATGAGCATTTGTTTTAAGCTCAGCAATATGCACTTAAAATTGTTTTATTTTTGTGGCTTGGCAGTTCATTTCTATTTACTGTTGACCATTCCAAGGTATAGGTATGACACAGTTCTACCTACTCAGTGAAGAACATCTTGGTGACATCAACATCTGAGTGATTAAGATTAAAATTGCTACTGATTTTTTTCCCATGTGGTCTAAGGTTTTCTACTCATGTGAATAAGAACCTTAGATTTCTAGTGCTAGCTCATTTGGTAAATAGTGTCTAATTTGTAGAAAAATGCCAAATCTACTTGGAAACTGGCGACACCGTTTTTGCACTGCCGTGATAGATGAGGGTTCCTATGGGGTCAGATCCTTGACATTTGGCATCGTCATTGCTTTGGGTCTTAGCCATTCTCAATGGGCCCAGTCTGAACTATTTTTCAACCCCAAAGAGCTAAGTATCTTAGGATAATTAGTGTGTATGTCACCTGGGAAAAGAATGAAAAAAAAAAAATAAAGCCAAAATAGTAACTTTAGATTTGGCTCTCTGGGTAAATAAGAGTGGTTTTTTTTTTTTTATTTTTTTTTATTTTTTTTTTTTTTATTTTTTATGCAATAGCTTCCTAGGAACAGATTAAAATCTATGGCATAATAAATCAGAGATGAGATTTTGGATTATTCACAAATGTTTTTGTGCATTAAAGTTTTCATGTTGGTGCTGAAGAGATGGATGGATCAGTCAGTAGAATGCAGTCGGCAGAATGCTTGCAGCACTAGCAAAAAGGACCTAGTTTGATGCCTAGCACCTAGTTAAAAACAAAACTAAACAACCAGGTATGGAGAAACAGACCTCAGAGAAGGGGAAGCAGAGACAGGAAGAGCCCCCACCTCCCGGGGTGGAGGGGATTCAGTCTAGCAGAATTAGTGAGTTCCAGATTCAGTGGAAGATCCTGTCTCAAATACCAAGATGGGGAGTAATTGACGGACATTCTCATTGTAGTCCTCTGGCCTCCACATGTACATAGGTACACACACATGAACACACACAATATCTGACAAAGGCTATAAAGATAATGTGGTGTGAACATGACCAAAGTATGTTACATTGCATGTATAAAAATGTCACTATGTTTTGTGCGATCCATGCATGCTAACAAAATAGAAGGCTAAAAGGTGTACAGTTTTCCTATGGCATGTGGCTAATTCAACATGTAAAATAAACACTTAGAGAGAGCCTGTGCTCAGGAGGTTGGTCCCAGTCTTTCATTTAGCCGGGCCCCCAGTTCTTGCCTTAACACTTTTGCTATGGCTGTTAGCTTTTCAGGTATAAATTCTCGTCTGAAATATGATACTTCCTTCTTTCTTTGAGAGAAAAGCATGTGTTAGCATGTGAATCAGCATCCTATTTACTCATCTCTCCTGTACCTGAGAACATGGCCTGACAGAGAGTTTGGGTTGAAACACCGTTTGCAAATTTCTTAATCTTGGGATGGGAGTGTTTCCAAGAACTAGGAATCTTCACGCTGTGTTTCTATGGCTATTATGTATAATCTCACCAATGAATCATCTTCAAAGTGCTGAATCTTAACTGAAGAAAGCAAATATAGACTAGTACAATGGTGAAAGTACACATGACATACTTTAACCTTTCTCTTGGAAGTCATCTTTGAACCCAGTCATGGTAGCTCTGAATGTCAGTCACTATGTGCTGTGAAATAAACGCTTTTCCTTGGAGGTCACAAGTTCACACTTTCTAGAAATTCTAAAATTTTGCCTTGTACTAAATTTAAATTTTAAAAATGACAATATAAGACACAGACTCCATACTTCCAGTGTTTATTCTTAGAAGCATGCATAAACAAAATCAGTTTTCCTTTTCCTAGAATTTAATAATACTAACATCTAGTGACTTGACTAAAAAAATTAAAAGCCAAATTTGTGGGGGAAAAAAAGTGAAACAAAAGCAAAATTTGTGAAAGTTACTTCCTATCAAGACTCATAAATATAGTGACTGTGAAATTTTACTTTCCTCATATATCAAAAAGGAAGAGTCCAAACAAGTTCTTTTTGTTGTTGTTGTTTTATTTATGGGGTGGGGGTGGGGGCATCGTTTGCTTGTTTGTTTTTTCAAGACAGTTTTTTTTTGCACAGCCCTGGTTGTTCTGAAACTCTGTAGACCAGTCTGGCCTCAAACTCAAAGATCCACCTGCCTCTGCCTCCTGAGTGCTGGGATTAAAGTGGTGTACCAACATGCCCTGCTCCAGGCAAGTTTTTTAAGCTGTTAAATTATTGCTTTCTGTAGTGGATGAGACCAAGGGCATCTAGGCAAAAAAAGGACATGTTTCTGGAGATCGCAGGACACACACAGACAAATGTAATTCAGGAGACCTTTAGAACATTAGCTGCCCCCTTTGTCAAAAAAAAAATTTATGCTCTTCACATTTCTTCCTATAAAGTCCTAGGAAGATGTACACTTCAAGCTGTTGAAATTTGTTGGCATTTGTTTAATGATTTCAATTGTAATCATCATTGCTGGAGAATGTCAGAAATTTAACTTTCCCAACAAATCTGTTCAAATGAAATGAATCTAGCTAGTAGTCTAGCAACAGTGAGGGGAGAATGAGGAAGAAGGAAAGGGAAGAAAAAGAGACGAAGGAAGAGAAAGAGGAAGAGGAAGAAAAGGAGGTAGAGAAGTAGGAGGAAGACACAGAGAAAAGGTTACAGAATGTAAAAAAAGTGAGGTTGCTTTGTGAAGGAGACAGTGATTGCTGGATTTTATTGTCTAAATTTTGCTGAATAGTGGTTGTTGGTCCTGACCAAATCAATTCTAGCATGTATCCTTCAAATAGTTTTCTGAAAAGGCAGCTCTGAATGAGAGTCTTCTGCACTGTCAACAAACCACTCCGTGTGTGGAGCCCCTGGGTGCTGCTGATTATCTTACAGTGCATAGAACAGCTTGCACAGGGAAGAACCCTGTAGCCCCACGGGCTGACAATGCCAAGATTGAGGAGCCCTGGCTTAAAAGGCTAGGCCATGAATACTGCATTTTCCTCATCTTTAAATAACTCTAGTAAATACACAGGCATCTTCATCATAAAAAATATACATATGCAAAATAGTTTTTTATACTTTACATGTATACTTTTTAGTCCTTGCATACTGAGGTCAAAACTTTGGAAAAAGCGTTCTACCATGTTACTGGATATAAGAATATATTGATTGAATGCATTTATTAAACTTCCAAGTGATTAAGTATGACAACTGATACCTCTCTGTGGCTATCTGATCCATAGCCACCAGGAAGGCACCACTTACTGTTGTTTCTGTTCCACATCTGTCCAGCTGACTACGTTGATGAGGCTGTTTCTGTTGGAAGTGAGAGCTGCCGTCTGCCCTCTGGCTCACTTTGAGACCTGGCGGTTCTGGGAGCTGGCAGTGCTATCTTTATCCTTCTTGACCTGCCCTGTGTGGCTGGGCTGTGGCTTTTCGCTTCCTTTAGTTGGCTGCACTGGTGGAGAATGAGGTGGGAGGGGCTGTGTCAGTCAGACAAGAATCTGGACATTTCACTTGCAGAGTCGCTGTGGCTCTGGCCACCAGAACCTACACTTTACAGACTCACCTTTTCCTTTCATATTTGGGTCGTTAATTAAACACGGCATCTTTTCCTATGAAAACAACAATATAAATAGCATCTGAGTTTGACACAATTTGTTTACCCAGGCCTGAAGTTTAATTTGGAAGGATACTGTGAACTCTGGTCTGTTCGTCATTATTCTAGCTATGGTAGAGAGATCTGATGTTTAAAATGTTTCGTTTTAAATGGCGACTTAACAGTTCTTTCTTGGAAAAAAAAAGAGATCTAAAGTGCATCAAAGGGAAGAAAAAACAATTTTAAAAACCATTAGTTTATATGAGACATTTTGAAGAAAGCATTATAAATGTAAAAGTTTCTTCCAAAAGCAAAGAAAAATTCTGATTCCATTTCTGTATACTAAAAGCTAGTATTTTTTTTTTAATTGCCTGAAACTTTTCTTCAAGGCCCTGGCTAGGCAGACATGTTGGTGGTTATGTGTCCAGGGCCTCAATCATGGATAGTTCTATAGCTATGAAGCCCTTCATGAATCTATGTGTTAACATGGTTTTCATGTTTTGTGTTCAATTATACCACTGTGCATTTTTGTAACTATTACACAGAAGGAGAATATTCAGCTGGTTGGAGGCAGGTTGTTGCTCTGGAGAAGAACAAGATTGGTGTTAATTTCCATAGTGACAAATTTTAACTTACTGTTAGGTATGATGTCCCAATTGTGTCATCATTCAAAGTTATAGGATATCAGTGGCATTGTTGTATTAAAGATCTTGGGGCAGTAGCTTTGAGGGCATAATTACAAGCCTGTTTGATTTGCACATACCATCTCTTTATCTGGGGTATACACACACACACACATACACACACACACACACGGCTCTCCATTGAACAAGGACAGCATTTTAATGATACCTTAGAGGATACTATTCCCAGCAAAGAACCTCCTTTTATCTGCCTCTACTTACTAAAAAGTTTATTTAAGTTTTATTCTGTATTTTGGCTGGCCTCTAATCATTTAAATCTAAACATCAAGTCTTTGGAAATTGAACTTTCCTGACCCAGTGGGGGTGGGGAGGGCAAGAACACACTGTATATTTAATGTCCATTAGAGATACTGAAGAGTTAGGAGTGGTTTTTAGGGATGGTTTAATTCACATTATCATTCCTAGGTGAAGAACACGGGGCCAGAGGCTATAGTTGTCTAGGGACCTCCTGTTCCAGGCCTCTGATTACCAAATAGTAACATTTCAAGATGGTGCATTTCTATTGACAAGTGTTCATTTCTGTATTAATACCAGATTGACAAAGGCTCATATATGGGCTGGAGAGATGACTTAGTCAGTAAAGTGCTTGCCATGAAAGTATGAGGACCCAAGTTCAATCCCTAGAGTCCACATAAAGACTTCAGGCCTGTGAGGCTGCACCTATAATCCCAGCACAGTGGTAGAGATTGGGTGGATTTCTGGGGCCCAGTGGCCAGCCAGTGTAGTGTACTTGGCAAGTTCTAAGTCTTAATGAGAGATATTGTCTCAGAAAACAAGGTGGATGGTGCCTGAGGGAGAACACCACCTGAAGTTGACCTCTGGCCTCCTCATGTATGTGCATGCATGCAAACACACACACACACACACACACACACACACACACACACACACACGCACACACAAAGAGAGAGAGCATACATGAATACACACACCTCTTTAATATCTTTAAAAGCTTAAATACACTTTTGAAAATCAATGTTCTCCCTATTATTGAGCACTATTAATTTGACAACCTCAAAAATTGCCCATTTTTATCCAATTCACAAAATGCGAGGAGTGTGTGTTTTAAGGCAACAGAAACACAGGGGCCGATTTATCTCAACCACTTTATATCTAAGTGGCAACTCCATATTAGATAAGGATTTCCTTAATAAAAGAAGTAAAATAAAAAATGAAACTTGATCACAATTCATTTCCAATAGTGTATATAGTCGATGTTATAAACCTCAAATATCAACTATACTCTGATTTCAAGTTTGTATATTACTAAAGTAGCCATAAAGATTTTGCACTGCATAGGGGCCGACCTGCCTGGCTTCTGACTAGCAGAAAAGGGCCCATGTTCTATTGTGTCCATGCATGGAGACTGAAAATACCACACCAAGAATCAAGTGCCTTTCATGTTAGAAGCTGTCCTCACTTGCTTTGCCTACTGCCACACACCAGGTTATTCTTCCTCAAAGCATGTTTAATAGGGGCAAAAGTCACTCACCACCACGATGTTTCCTGCTGATCTGAAGCAATCATGTTCTCTCATTTTGTCTTACTTTTGTTTATTGAGATGACACATTCTAGGTAGCCTAAGCCAGGTTCAAACCTGTCTCAACCTCCCAACTGCTGGAATTCCAGTTATGCACCCATATTCCCAGCTTATCAATTGCATTATTAAGGGTATTTGTGAGTCAATATTCATACAAGAACAAACATCTCCTGGACTGGCAAGACCACTCATGAGTGAAGGCCCTCGCCTCCAAGGTGGAGAACATCAGTTCAGTTTCCAGGACCTACATGACAGACAGAGGGAGAACTGACTCTCAAAGGGGCTCTCTTGCCTCCACACAATAAATAAATGTAAGAAAAAGCTTGCAAGAAAAGAATAAAGATCTCTTATCTGCCAAGTGCTGAATAAGTTCAGCAAATGAGTTATCATCCCTATAGGACATGAATGCTAAATTACATTGTAAAGAACTCCCACTAAAGCTAAAGCCAGGCGAGTGGATCCATTGTTTCTAGACATTTAATAGATACCACTGCATTATCCATATGACTCACTAGCGATAAGCAGGAGATAAATGCTAAAACATTTGTTCCTGCAGGGATCATATATGCATTATGAGTGGTGCACTGTGAGAAGTGACCTGGGAAAATATTTTTAAGGATCTATATTCAGTACTTAAGGAAAATTAAAACACAATAGTCAAATGAATTTTAAAAACCCAACAGCTGGATCTCAACCAAGATTTATGACGTTGTTGTTCTTGTACTGAAATAAGAGTAACATCTATGTTCTAGTTGGAAATAATCCCCTTTGAGTAACTGTGAGGAATTTAAATGGACTTATATTTAGAGTTGATACTTGTGTGCACATATTTTAGGGATCCCCTATTCCAACAGCTGACTGGAGATCTTGTTTGAAACACACTAGTTTCCAAACATTCGTTTTAAACACTAGAGTGTTTTGAGCATTTTATCTATAGCATAGAAAAACATAACTAACCCTTCAAGACTGTTCTTTAACTGTTGGCTCAGTTGCTCAGGATGCAGGGGCTGTCAACCTGAGGTGCTTTCTGTTTTGATTACATCATATATCACCTGACCTTTTGGTTAGTTACTAAACTCACACAGACAAGAACCCCTACTATAATACACACACACACAGAGAGAGAGAGAGAGAGAGAGAGAGAGAGAGAGAGAGAGAGAGAGAGAGAGAGAGAGAGAGAGAGAGAGAGCTCAATGGTGAAGCACCTGCCTCACATGGCAAAGCTCTGAATTCCATCCTTAGCTCCATAAACGAAAGGAAACCAAACAGAATAGTTTCTTACTCATTCACGGGCACTGGTGCAAGCCAGGTATACCTGTTGCCTAGCAGTAATAAAGCTGAGAAGAATAATTCCTCATATTTAAAGAGACTACACAGACTTTCTCATTTTGAGGTTATCTAGATAATTTTTCTCTAACTCCTCCTCCTCTCTCTTTCTCCCTCCTCTCCCTCTCTCCGTGTTTCCTCTTCTTTTCCCATTCACCTGGGAATGAACCCAGGAAAATTCCCTAAGATTCTACCACTAAACTTCCCCAGTCCGTCCTTCCTTCCTTCCTTCCTTCCTTCCTTCCTTCCTTCCTTCCTTCCTTCCTTATTTATTTATTTATTATTTATATTTATTAATGAGGCAGGGTCTTAATACATAGCTCAGCTTAGCCTCAAACTCACTGTGTAGTCCAGGCTGGCCTCAAACTTATGATCCTCCTGTCTCTGACTGCTCCTGTGTGCTGGGACTAGTGGTATGTGTCACAGGGCCTGTTTCTCATGAGCCATTTTAATTTTAGTAACAAACCAGTATTTGTGTGATTATACAATGTGTTCCTATGGATTTGAGCAAAGTCTAGAATAAGTATTTGATTGCACATTATAATAACTTGCTTCCAAGTCCTTGGTGGGGCTTCACAGAACTCTGCTGTGTGTTTGGTTATGTGAACAAAGCCTTTGGAAACTCCAGTTGATTTCTTAGCTTCTGTGCTTCATCCACAAATTGTCCTTTAAATGACAAAGAACAGTGCTGTCCTAGTTTAGACAAATGACTTATAATGCGGACCAAAATTACCTTCAAGGACCTGTGTAATAGAAAAGAAGCACTTACATTTAACTTTCAGATAATGCAAAATAATTAGCTTCATTGAAAAGTTTTTACTTAACTACAATTGCCTAAGTAGTCATTTGTAGTCTTAATTAACAGGCCGAGTTATGACTCTATGAAACATGGCCATTTAAAGCATAATAAAATGGGTGGTATATTTTAACATAGGTTTCTAATAAAAAGGCTTAGGAATATACCAGCAGCGTGTTCCCATTGTCTCTGTTAGGAAAGTACTTGCCTGCAGAGCTACAGCCATTCACTCCCTGCTGCAGCTTAGACGCTGACAAATCATCCCTCTGTGAAGTGACTTCTGAGGCCAAAGGCTTTTCTTCTGCTATGATTATTAATTGTTGAGGAAAGCTGATGTCTACAGTACTCTGACTATAATTTTACACTAGATGGGAAGCCCTAACTAGGCTTCTTAGTTTTTCTAAAATTTCCCCTTGGTTCTTTTGATAGTGACAATAGCTGGCAAAAATGACCAAATTTGATTCTTGTTTCACATCAAGCATCCAATTGTCCTGATGAACATCGCCTTCTGTAGCTAATTTACCTCCCTCAAGGCCCACACATATATCACAGGCAACTGGGAGGAAAAACAAGCGAGGAAGGCTACCACTTGATTTCAATTTTCTATAGCATCTGTAGAAAAAAAAAAAAAAAGAGCCACATTGCCCACATTGCCCACCTTCACCATGGTCTCTGAAAATGGCTTGCTGGCTGTGGTTCATTTATAGACAGCCCTGGCTCCTGGGTGTCTCCCGGATGCCCTTGCTCCTGGCCTTCTGCCGCTCTTGACCTGGCTATCCTCACTAGCCCAAGAGAGTTTGGGTAGATTTTTCAGAACTTTCTACACAGAGAATTATGATATCCACAAATAAAGTTGTTTCACATCTTCTTTCTCAATCTCTATAACTTCTATTTGTGTAACAATCACTAGCTACAGCTTCCAGAAGAACATCTTGCTTTGTTTTCATATTTCAGGGAAAGTATCCAGGCTCTTGCCTCCAAACAGAAGGCTGTTGGACGCCTTCTGTAGGTGTTCTCTGTGAAGTTGTTTTCTCTATTGCTTGGGGTTTTGTTTTTTTTTTTTTTTTTTTTTTGAGAGTTTTAAAACATGATCATGATCCTGGAGAATGTTTTGTCAAATGTTATTTCTTCATTAACTAGCATTATATGATATTTCTATTTTTCCTCCTATGGATGAAGTAAAGTCACTGAGTTTTTATTTGAATGTGTTGTATAGCTAGAAAAAGTTATTCCTGAGTGTATGATTTCTTATTGGCTTTGGTATGTTGTTTTCCTTTCTTGTATTTAAATATTTATCTGGCTTTACTATTAGGGTAATTCTGAATTCATAGGATGACTTGACAAGAATTCTGTTTCTCTTTTTTAGAAAAGGTTATGGATAATTAATATTATTTCCCCCTAAGTATTTGGTTGCTTTATCAGTAAAATTATATGGTTCTTGTGCTGTATTATTATGACAGATTATTGATTTAGTTTCTGCCATAGCTATACAGCTCTCAGGTGATCTATTTCTGCCTGGGGTAAGTTTGTAGTTTATTTCACTCAAGAATTGATCTAATTCATCTTAATCATCAAGGCCATGACCATCCAGGTGCTAACAGTTTCTCTTATCCTCTTGTGCCGTGATCTACCGTGGTTACTCATCTCTGATATTGGTATTTTGTTCTTTCTCTTCTCTTGGTTAATCTGGTTTGATGGTTACTGCTAACAACTTAAACTGATTTAGAAATACCAAGGGCACACATTTGGATGTATCGTAGGAACATGTTCAGAGAAGTTTAATTGAATGTAGATGTCACTATTCCACAGGTGGGGATGTGTGGGACACAGAGGAGAAACTGAGTGGAGTACCAGCGTGCATCTCAATGCTTCAGACTGAAGATCACATGACCAGCTCCATCACACACCCGAGCCCTGTCTTCCCACCATGGTGGACTTCAAACCGAGCCCAAACTCACTCTTTCTTAAATCATTTCTGTTAGGAATTTTGTTAAAACGACAAGAAAAGTCAGAATTATACTTGCCTAGAGATGTATTGGTTTTTATTGGTCTCCAAGAACAATTTTTGAATTAGTTTTCTGTATTTTATTATTTTCAGCATCATTGATTAGATATTCTAATATACATATTTCTTACTTATTTCTTTCTATAGCTCTTTTGCTCATTTTTTTTGTTTGTGGATATTTTCTTTTCTAGTATATACATGTAGTACTATGAACTTCCCTCTAAAGACTTTTTCCCCTCTACCAATGCTTCATTTTATTATTATTGTTGTTGTTGTTATATTTATTTAAATGTAACAAAGGATGTAGACTATCTTGGCAAACAATCCATGAGAGTACAACAAGAGTGCATATTCTGCAGCAGCTGGATTGATTACTTTATGTGTCAATAAAGCAAGCAGGCAGTGTTGTTTGACCTAGGTTGTACATACTATGTTTGTTAACAGTGTTATTTCTTAGAATCCCCTCTCCTCCTTCTTTACACTGGACCGGACTGTCTCTGCCTTTGTTTCCCTTTTGTTCTTGCTAACACACAAATGACAAGTGGTAAATCCATGTCTGGGAGTTCTTTCTTTTCCTAGAGCTTTTAGCACCATGGTTGTCTTAGGATAAAGATCACCAAAAAAATGAATGGTAGTTGACTGACTGAAATGGACCAACATGAGCTTAACCCCCATCCAGATCCTGAGGTTACTATAACAAAACCCCACAAGCCATGTAGCTTAAAATGACAAATTTATGCTACAGTTTTGAAGGCCAAAAACTCAAAAGAACAAAGTACAAATTGGCAAGACCATGCTCTGTCTGGGTCTCTAGGGGAGAACACACCTGCTCTTCTGTTGGCTTCTACTATGTACACTCTCTAGGGACCCATGGCTTGTAGCAGACACAGATCTCTATCTAGTTCAGTGTGTGCTGAACAGGGGCCTTCTCTCTGTGGGTATCCTCTATCCCTATGTCTGCTGTGGTCTCTCTCTCTCTCTCTCTCTCTCTCTCTCTCTCTCTCTCTCTCTCTCATGTGTGTGTATGTGTTTCTTCTTCCTTTGGGTGGAGGGTATGAAGGCCAATGTTGGAGGTCTTCCTCAGGATTTTTCTACCTTATTGTTTTGAGATAGGGTCAAGAAACCTAGATTTCAATTTAGCAGCTAGACTGGCCCTTGAACCTGCTGGCCAGACAATCTAGTCAACAGGTTGAAATCAAGATTTCATAATCCTGCCTCAAAGGCTTCACTGGGAGGAGTGTCACACATTTGGCACCCACTACTGATGCTCAGGTGGTTTGTGATGTCACAGAAATGCTGGCTTATACAAAAACAATGTGGAGGCATGTGGGAAAAGCCGAATGTGCAGCTCTGTGCCTTTTAGGTCTAGGGTGAATTTGTGCACAACAGGCAGCATTCAAATCTCATCTGCCAGGCGAGCAGAGAAAATGATTTGTTATTGCTTTAAGCGGGACACTGTTTCATTTAGTGAATGCAAATCTTCCACACTTCTGATGCAGCTCAATGTTCTGTTCATTATAAATGGAAAATAGCTCGTCATGCTTTGGCATTTCTGTAACATGCACCATATCAGGGTATCCTGTGAGGAGAGGTTTAATTTGCTTCAAGTAACTTACTTCGTGGCCATACCTGGAAACCTGATGGACAACAGAAATGTCAAAGTCCCCTGAAGGTCATTTTTAGTAAAACATGTTCATCAATGAAGGTCAATGGAAAGTGGGGCAAGACCTGGTATTCTTGCCTCCCTTCATTTTGAATTCAAATAGTCTATGGATTTTAGCTCTTGTTGCTTTTATGAGTATGTATGAGCTACCAACTTCAAAAGAGAACTGCTCACAGTGAGATTATGGAACCTTCACCACACTTACCACAGTGACCATTTATATGATATTCAAAAGGAGGGTACACACCCTACTTTGGGCAGATTCAGTTATTGAGAGGGAAGCATGCAGACTTGACAGTGATTAATCCCTTACTCTGTCTTGCTTTAAAAGGCTGGGAGTGTGTCACAGTGGCTGAGTGTTTATCTATCCTGAAAATGGTCTGCATTTGATCCCCAACACCACATTCACCAAACAAACGGAAATGATTGAAGGACTTTACTGAAGTAAAAGTTTTTGGATGTGTCAGGTGATACAGACTCACATGGTGTTTTGCTAAGAAACCTTTTAAAAAATAGGTTTAAAAAAAATCTAAGCTTACACTTTACTCCACCTTCATTATTATTTTGGCTCCACAATTATCTACTTTTGTGCTTAAATTTTCAGTCAGGGTCTAGCTTCCAGGGTAAAGACTTCCTTTATACATCTCCTGGATTAAGGAGAATTGTTTCTGGAAGATTCATAGCTAGGGCCTGGATCTCCCTGGATCTGTCCATACAATAAAAGAATAATCATTCTACCCTCACATCCCCCAGAACACCTCTAAAAAGATTTAAGAAAAATCCATCTGGGTTTATTTTTGTTTACTTCTGACAGCCTTTCATCTGGAAGGTCCTTATTAAGCATAAGTGTGTCATGGGTACTGGGGACATAATGAACAGGGCTGTCCTGGACCCTGCTGATACGGAGCTCAGTCTGTTGAGAGGCTCAGATGAGTGGTTATTACACTGTATATCAAGATGCATGACACAGGCCAGATGCCGGGTGACTGCACATGACAGGCATGTCTGCACTGGATTGGGTCAGTCAGAAGGCTTCCTGGTGTCTCCTAAGGATAGGGGATAGGCAGAAATGAGGCCACAGGAAGATAGGAGAATATAATAAAGAAAGTCCAATAAAGAGGAGTCTAGGAAAAGGAGATCACAGAGTAACTGTAGGTTGGAACTGTCACTTTGGGAAGAGAGGACAGTGGACATGTTCGAGGTTGGGATGTTAGCTAGATGGTGATGGAGCGAAATGCTGCCTGAGGGAAATCAGACAACAATCTACCTAAAGTCATGATTTTCAAATGCTTTATATGTTACAAAGAATCCAGCAACACAAAATAAGAATTCCTATAGTATATTTATTTTGGAACTAAGTATGTAAAACTACCACCCAATGTCAATACATGTTTTTATTGGAATATCAGAACAATAGTGATTTTCTTCCCTTCCCAGCAACCCAAATTACATGTCTCCACCTTCCTTTGACATGTTAAGCCCATATATAATTTTTACTTTCATTCCATTTTGATCTCCTTTTTGAAAATATTTCTATATTATTGTCTAGATTAGTTACTATAAGTAGTTATGCATTTACCTTTAATGTATTTTAAGCCTTACTTGAATTTTCTCATATTTTTCCATTTTAGTTCTTTAAGAGTTTCATGCACCTGTACATGATGAATTTTAGTCATTTTTCATGTCCCCTCTGTCACCCCCCTCCTGTGCTGCTAAAACCATTATTTTCAACGAACTCCTTTGTCCTTTTCACATATTCTGTGTATGTATGACCCACGGAGTTTACTTGGGGGTAAAGCATGGGTGGGAAGCTACCTACTGGAAGATGGACAACTCATCAGTGGCCAAATTTAAGCCTGACATTTCAATGAAAAACTCTTCAGTAAAGATAGAAACTCCATCAGTAAGGAGACTCATACTTTTGTTTTTTAATTAATAGAAGAATAGCCTTATGGCTAGCTTATAATTCCTCATGGCTGCATGAGTAGTCCACTCACACCCGAGATGGATGAGATATTTACAAAGCAATTTGAACTGAATCTTGAATACCCACATAGTATTTTTCTTCAATACATGGACTCAACTTATACACACATACAAATGTTCATCTTGGGGGATTTTACAGGCCTTAGTGGGTCATACATCACGATGAAGGTCTATATCATTTGACTCCCTGAAGGAAGAATATTAAGTGAAGCGAACAAAACAGGTAAAAGTGAGCTTGCACTTCACATGCTCTAGCAATCTTCAAACCTAAATACAACCAGGGTGACGGCATTGGAACAGAGGCCTCATCAAATTAATAAATGCTAGAAAGTGTGACAGGATGGGATTTGTTACCTGCTTACCTCCTTTGGGCATGAATAGATTTTATGGTTTAGCTTCTACATGGGCCATAGCAGCTAGGTAAGATATGGAAAAATCTTAAAATTGGACAAATGATGAGAGTGAAAAGATTGAGGTCCTCATGATGACGTATGTATGAGATTTTAATAGCTTTCTGTCAAAACTTGAAAGAAAACAGTTAGATTTTTTTTAATTAAATTAAACACACAGCACAAGAAAAAATAGACCAACTTTTTACTAGACTAGACATTTTTATCTTTCATAATATTCAGTAGCTTTTTAATATCATGTCAAAAATATTCTATTTAAATATTTTGATTATTTGTAGACAGTCTTCCAGCAACATAATTAATTTCTTCCCTTCATCAAAAATCTGTAATAAATTATTCTTTCAACTTAAGATTTTACCCTAGCATGACAAAGTTTAAAATATGAAAACAAATGCCTCTTATTTTTTGAATAATGCAAATTAGAAAGCCATATAACATTCTTCAATATCACAGTGATAATTGCACAAAAGAAAGCTATATTTGTCTTCTTCTGTCTTACCCAGACTCCCCCTAAAATACCCTAACTATATCCTCCAGAGGTTACCGTCCAAAGCCTTTGAAAAGGATGTAGTTGTAAGAAGTTAGAAAGGAATTTAAACTCTGTAATCATGGACATCAGTCTTACCCTCCCCCAGGGGAGTCGTTGGGAATTACATATTAGCACTACTCTTTTCATTTAATATTCTAAAAGATCAGCATCTGAAAAGGAATTAATGGATAATGAGGAGCAAGATGGCAAATCATACCAAGCATTGTAATGAGTCTTCACTGAGCACTTTTTCATTGGCCAGATCACCATAGGACATAAAATAAAAACTCAACTGTCAAGAGGTAGATGAGCCCCTTCTCCAGATGGGAAAGTGAGGCACTGAGATGCCTTGCAAATGGCTACACAGGTGTTCAGCAGCAGCAGCAGCAGCAGCAGCAGCAGCAGCAGCAGCAGCAGATACAGATGCAGTAGGACCTGCCGACAGTTATGCACAGGATGGCCACTACACAGCAGTGGAAGGACAGGAGTAAAACTGGTCCTCTTCTGCAGCCTGTATTCCATCTTGTCATATGACATACAGAGCTAATAGAAAGGTTGACTCCATTTTGAAGCTGATAGCATGTCTGTTCTCCAACATCAAGCCCAAGAGTTCATTGTGAGGAATGGTTATTGATAGTGGCATCCTCAGACTCAGGAATGTAGAGCGTGTTGACACAGCATAGGTCAAGTTTGTTCGGTAAACAAGATCAAAATGTGAAATACACAGTTAAAGGAGAGCTAGTACAATAGTGAGAATCACAATGTCAGTTTGATTTGTAATGCCATACAAAGAGATGGTTATGAGCACAGTTAAAGAGAAATTATCAAACATTTAGATTTGAAAATTAGATCACAACTCTATGATCCTTGTGGTCTATGTGAGCATTCATATGCCTTTAAATAAGAGATCAGCTTATTAAACAGAATATTTCTCTTCCTAGAATCATTATTCACTGTATATAATTTCCCATGTTTTCCAAGTATGTTAAATCGCAGAGAAAATACAATTATTTCACCTAGCAGTGGGATTAGTCAAAGTGGAAATAAATTGGTGTGTGTGTGTATGTGTGTGTGTGTGTGTGTGTGTGTGTGTGTGTGTGTGTATGTGTGTGTATGTATGTGTGTGTGTGTGTGTGTGTGCATGTGTGTGTGTGTTGGGGGGTATGAGAAAATAAAACAACCATGTTGTCTTTTAGGCTTATAACAATGTCCATTGATAGCAACATGTCACTATTGCGTAAGAAGCCAGTATATTACTGATACACTGACATAGATGATACACACCATAATCCAGTTTATTCTCGTAATTGGTGGCCCATGGTTACCTGTCACATGGAGGATGGCTTTGGAAGACAGGGTGCCACTAGAGTTTTGGGCTTGAGCCACATAGAGGCCAGCGTCTGCCTCACATACCTTCGGAATGAACACTGAATGCTTTGTGTCCTTGTGCAAAACCTGTAAGTGTCCATCTGCACACAGTTTCTGGCCCTTCTTGAACCTAAAGCAGAGAGTCGGTTTTAAGTCAGGGTTACTTCTTGATTCCGTTATTCCCAAGTTCTCACCGCTATTGCTGTCAGGCCCATCCCCACTGCAGTATTCCCTAGCGTTAGCAGGAATTGCCTAGCTGTGGTAGACACCAGGGAGACTGTTTATTAACCCGTAGCCAGAAAATTACATTGATCGACTCAGATCATGTATATGAAAGTTCTGTGATAACATTTAACAGTTAAAGTATTATAGATGAAAATAAACACATCCAGTTATTCTTTAAAACACGCATACAAAACAAGGAACAAACACACAACAACAAAATGCTGGCCATCTGGTCATACCGGGTCACTGTTTCCTCATGGCAACAGTTAGCTAGAGTGTGAAGTGACACTTGCATATCCAGCCTACTTCATCCTCTCTGCAGCTTTTAATAGCACCCATGGCTTTTGACTCCCATTTGGCATCCTTATGGAACTGAGGCTCACTGGCCCTTTGCAGTAACTTACCTGAGTCTCCCAGCAGGACAAATGCACAATGTAAAAGAAGGGACTTTATACCACTCCTGCTGAAAGGAGCTCATTTTATTGGTGAATTGAATTCATTAGAAGACAATGACTTCTCGTTATAAAATGCATTTGTGATTTTTACATCTTGATTATAAATGACCTATTTCTAAAACTTCTCTGTGAGCACGAATACCTGGATCATCTTAGACAGCAAAGAATTTATTTCTCATATTCTACATCTATTTATAAATACTTTCATACAAGAACTGATGAGAAACTCAAGTCAGCTTTCTTTGTATGTGTTTGGGATGTATGTATTTGTGTGGGCATGTGTATATATGCTTGTATGCATGTGGGCATGTGTGTATGTGCTTGTATGCATGTGGGCATGTATGTGTATGTATATATGTATGTATGTATGTATATGTGTATGTATATGTATGCATGCATGTGTGTCAAGGCCAGATGCTGATGGCTTTCTTTACTGCTCTATATTTTATCATCTGAGTCACGGTCACCCTAAAGAACCTGAAGCTCACTGATTCAGCTACTATCTCCACCACCCTAGGACTGAGATTACAGATGCCTGTCACTGTATCCAACTTTTAGTATGAAAGCAGGTCCTCATACTTGGTCCAGCTCCCAGAGTCATTTTTTTTGTCCCCATTACCTAATTGATATTTTTGCATCTTCAGAGTGTCCTGGGAATACACAATGCCCTGTTAGCCTGCCAACTGTTCACTGGTCAAAACTCTAGATCTGATGGTAAAGTGGTTTTATGTTTTACAATTTGCAATAGTTCTCTAACAATACATACACCACAGTTCTTCAGTGGTGTGTACTAATGGAGCTGTTTGTATGGAGAAAAATAAGAAACACCTCAGATGACGTCTTTCCTTGGGGTGAACTAGTATTTAATTAGGAAATAAATACCTGTTGAATTCATAAATACAAAAATTTTTATTTGTAAAAATAAACCATGCAATTGCAGAAATAACAAAACAAAAAAGTGCTAATTTCTGCACTTACACAAGGGCAGATTCCTGTACTATTTGAGCTCCAAAGTTTTCTCCTAAATTCTTTAGGTATCTGCTTCACAGTCAAGTACCATCAATGAGACATGCAAAAACAAAACAACAACTCTCACAGAAAGTTCCTGATAAATAAAATACAGCACACTTATCTTAGCCTGTCAGTATAAACTCACCGACGCCCCTTAGTTTGCTCCCAAGTGAATTTACCTAAGGATGAGAATTTTGGGAAGGTTTAGAAGTAAGCCCCATGGAAAAGGCTTGAACAACTTTGCCATTCACAGCAAGTGGTTCAGAGCCTTGACTTTACAGTTTACTTTTACAAAGAAGAAAAGGCACCCATGTCTCTAGAGTGAGGTCACACTGTTCACAGCTCAGGTATTACATCACTTTCCAAAAACGAGCTTATTATCAGGCACCTGAAGAAGCTATAAAAGTATTTCAATATTTCATATTGAATGTATTTATTAAAAGAAACCTTAGCAAAACAAATATCACAAAGGTGCCTGCGGTTCTGTCAGGAAGATGAAATGAGTGAAAAAGGAAAGAAAAAAATCTATGGTGTCTTAGGCTTTTTAATTCCCCGAAGGGTGTCAAGCCAGGACGATGCCATTCCAATGCAGAAGCAGACAATAAGGCTGGCATTTCAAGACCCGATTATTAAAAACAAGGAATGTTAAATGGAAAGAAAACCAAACTGAATTAACTTCCAGGGCTTCTGAACGGGGGTTGTTCAATCATTTTAGATGGTTACTCCCCTTCCCAGGGTATTAAAAAACTTTTAGTCAAATGAAAGTGGAGGTGTGCGGTGAAATCAAATCATGCAGGGTCGAGTGTCCTGAGGGTTAGTCAGCCAGCCCTGAATCTCTAGGTTAGTCCACACAAAATGAGATACTCTCAGCAGTTACTTATTTCTGTCTATGGCTTGTCATTATAGGCTACCCACCATGTCAGTGTAGGCTCTGGGAATCCAGTTACTTCGACTTCCAAAGTCACCGGGGAACCTTCCATGACAGTTACATTGGACAGCAGCCTGGAGAAATGAGGCGCCCGGCCAGCTAGGCTGACCACGCTGTTTTCTGCAGATGAGTTTTTCCTGTCTCCTTGGGGACCCACTTGCCTCTGATGGCTCCTGCTGGTATCTGATTGAGAGCTGAGGCCAGGGGATACATCAAGGGCAGCATGCAGCCTGTCTTGGGTTTTAGTGACGTTAGAATCAGCATGCATTTTCTCCTGCGTTTCTAGCGAGTTCTCCTGAGCCTGGGAGCTTTGCTGTAAAGCTTTGCCGTGCACTTCATGGGACATGCGCGCTGGACATTTCACATTGATGTGCAACTTGGTACTCATCTCTACTGACCCTCTGGAGGTTAATGAGGATTCAGCTTTGGACTGTGGATAGGGCCTCTCAAAATGACTTGTAAATGTGTCTTTCTTATTATGGCACCCATCAACAAAAGCAGTAGGTGGGGGAAGAACAGACTCCTGGGCCTTCCCTAGACCACCTGTCCCTGTATGCATCCTGTAGCTGCTGAGATGCAGGGTGAGGGCTGAAGAATTGGCAGGTTCTTCTACCTCCATGTCTGATGGTGCCAGAGGGGACTCTGGGCTCACTGGCAGTGGAGGCAAAGAGATGTCATCGGATGAGATACACTCAGATTCTTCTCCAGATAACATGTCTTCTGGAAGGATCACATCCTGGGCACTGTCCTCTTTGTTAGATGAGGACTGCCTCAAGTCCTTGGGAAGTCTATCTTCTCTTGTTCCATTGATGGCCAACACATCTGCTCCCTGTATCTGCCCCTTCAAAGGAGGAAAGCCAAGTTTTCATTAGGTGGATATACTTCTTTTCCCAGCCTCCCATTAAAATGACACCCAGTGTGAGATGAAAACCTAAGGTAAGCCTCAGGGAGGTGGCTCTGGAGTCCCTGAACTCCAAATGTTTATTGGGAACTGTTCCATGACCATGACCAAAAATATTCAAAGTGTGTTTATTGAATAAGTGACTTCCTGAAAGCATAGTAAATTATGCCGTTGACACTAACCAAGAGTTACCCACAGAGCAATCATCTCAGCAAGCAAAATAAGGTATGGTTTATGTAAATATTTTTTTTCGGAACACATTCATTTGGCTCTTGGTCCTTCTGTTGCTGTTAGCAACATAGACATGGGCAGGCGGTCCTCCAAGCCATTTTAAAATGTTACAGTCACTACTTTTAAAGCTCAATGAGGTACAGTTTGCCAAATGTCTATACTTTTCATTTATGAAGAAGGTATGTAAGCATTCACAGGGAGCGACTATCTTTTCTAATTTTCTCAGCATGGAATCATTGTGTCTGTAAGACACTTGTGTCTTTCTGACTAGTCCTGGGAGATCAGTTGGGAAATTCCTCTCTGATTTGCTGACCATGACCTTGTTTTAAATTTTTTTCACGGACACCTTTCTCTGCTCTCTGTTCTCTGCTCTCATCCTGATTCTCTTTTAGCCCTATCTAACCTTGTTAGTTAGCTTTTGTCTTTTTCTCTCTCTCTCTTTTTTTTTTTTTTTGGCTAGGTATGTGATATGTATATGTTTATATATATGTACATAACAGGTATACCTGACGTGCATGTGTGTGGACACCAGACATCCACACTGGCTATCTTCCTCCATTGTTACTGTTGTTGTATTTCATTTGATACTTGCAGATCACCAATTCATTCAGACTTGTGTCACCGGCAGGCTTTAGTGATCCTCCTATGTCTATCTTCTCAGAGCTGCTATTACAGGCACACAGGGGTGCTGAGCTTTTTACAGGGTATTAGGAGTCTGAACAGAGTCCTCATGAGTGTGGAAGTACTCTCCTGACTGAGGCACTTCCCCAGCTCCCTGCTCTTAGTCTTCTAATTAATTATACACCTAGTGCCCTAGTTCATATGTCTGGCATAACTGGTGAACTTTAATTTCCACGGCTAGGCACAATCAATTGGGTTTATAATCACTGCCTGTGGATAGGGCCAGTTCTGGAAAGTTATTATATTATAGACCCATTGACCTAACTGAACAGAATTGATCCTCAAAATACATTGCATAGGGAGAGGTGCACATCACACATGTAAAGGGATAGCAGACACTTTGCATTCCTAAGTAGCTCTACATTACATGTTTTTACTGTAGGGTAACTGGGATTGGTGGGAAGTAAATGAAAATACTAGGCATAGGACTTTCTGTATGAAAGCATTTGGGAAGAAGGCTCAAGGAGGGCTCATGGACAGATAAAAGGGGACCAGAGACCTTTGGACACTTGTAGAACATGGTAAAGAAAGAGAGCAGAAAAGTAAAGAGAACCCTTTACTCTTCTTAGTTTCCCAAGGCATCTGTCTCTGCAAAGTCTAATACCTGTTCCATGACCCGATGAGAAGAACCAGAGGCTATCCCAGCCTGACAAGCACACTCCACTGAACTGTCTAAAAGAGAGGTACTTTCATTCTGTTGTTTATTAATCCTCCTGCACACAGCAGGTGAGACAGAAGAAGGAAGGGTCAGCCTGGGCATCCATGGCATCGCTACAAACAGCTCATGCTTATGATGCAGTTCCTGGGAGAGCCTCTTGGTCCTCATGGAAGAGGTATTTTCCTGAAATCCAAAAGGACCAGGCTACCTGCCCACCTCTGGTATTAGTTTCTGCCATTCTAGAGGGGGAAACTAAATGTCCTTTTGTCTCAGTTTCTTCAATTGTAACGAGATTTGATCAGATGATTGTTAAATCCCCCCTAGCAATAAATTCTATAGCTTTCAGTGCTGGCATCCAAATCCCTCATCAGCTACCAAAATGGCCCCATGGCTTTAGGCAAGTCCTTTAATACTCTGTGCTGCCATCTAACCTCAGGAGTTTTCAGATATTACTATGGCTTTAGCTTCAGCACCCAGCCTAGGGATAAAACACCAGAAGTAATCTGTTGACAGTGCTACGTGCATTACATTGATAAGATTGTTTAATGCCTTTTACCCCACCCAGGGGTTGGGATACAGGAGAAGGACTTCACTATCTCTAGGAGAAAGTTCCTGTCATAAATATCTTCTTATAATCATTCTGTATAACTGGTTTTTTTTCCAGCTCAAATAATTTTCTGAGGAAGATTCACAGCATTTAAGGGTATCAGGACTGAGTGCAGTGTGATCCCAGATGTCTACCTGGGGCTTTCCTATAATTTGCCCATTGGAGGGTTTGGAGAATCATTACATCTGACCTATATATAAATAATAGAGACAATACGAGGGTAAGTGTGATTGAGTTGCTTGTAAATGAAGCATATTGCTGCCCATTCATTATGCTGTCTGTACCAACGGCAGCAGACAGGGTAGGAAATGACGGCAGTGAGAACTCTTGACAGCTGTAATTGGGACCTTCGCTTGCATTGTAAACGACTGATGATCTAGTGTGTCTTTTAATTTGCCTTAAAATAAAAGTCACTTGTCAATGAGAATAAGTTGCATCTGTTTTATTTAAAAGCACCTGTTTCTTTTAATAAAAATAGATAAAAGCAAGATTTTAAAAAGAAAACCTTTTTACTAGGTAGAAAAGATGAGTGTGGCTTCTTTGGAAGCAATGATTTTTTGTTTCTGAGTCTTTATTAAATGCGCCTAACACATAATATAGGAAAATATGGAGAACTAAAAAATAATAATATTGTAACAAATCAAAAATATTTAAAATTGTAGGTTTTAAGATGCAGTGTATTTAATACTATTCTTTATCATTTTAACTGGTTGTCTTGTACAGGTATAGGGATGACATTGCTCTCCAGTGGGATACTGGTTATGCCCGTTGACATTTTTTTTCTAGTCCAGCTTAGGCAGACAGCAGTGCTGTGAGCATCGGTCAGGAAACAGCAAGGGGATGTTGCATATTGCTCAGCTGTAAGAATAATGACATCATGAAACCTGAAGGCAAATGGATGGAACTAAGAATAAAGAAGTCATTCTGAGTGAGGTAACCCAGATCCAGAAAGACAAACATGGCATGTACTCATAAATGGATATTAACTGTAAAGTAAATGATATTCATGCTACAATTCACATACCCAGACAGGCTAAGTAACAAGGAAGGCTCACAGAAGGGGCACAAGGCTGTTACATATTTTATGATACATAAGACCTTCACTTCCCCCTTAGAAGTTCTTTCTCTGGATAAAATGCCAGGAGTATTGCAGGTTAGAAACCCTGACTTGGATAAGAATGACTAATGATCATTTGACAGGAGATTGAAGTCAGACAGATGACTAAGGCTAGCCAGCTTTTTTTTTTTTTTTTTTTTTTTTTTTTTTTTTTTTTTTTTTTTGTACTTAGAGGGGACCCAGGTGTAAATGGCTCCAAATTGTACCACTCAAAAAGTAGCTTGCTTAATGGTATTAATGCTGGCTGGGAGCTGTCTGATTGCACTGGTCTCTGACACATTCAATCTGTGGAAAAGAGACCTGTAAAGAATCTAGAATTGTACTCAGTGCAAGAAAAGAAATCTTGCTTCATGAAATAACTTACAAATAGTGCAAGTGTGAATGTGTGTGTGTGTGTGTGTGTGTGTGTGTGTGTGTGTAACTCTTTTATCATAGAAGTATATTTTATTAATTTGAGAGCTGCTGGGAATCATGTTTGGTCTGCTGTTCATTCAGGAGAATAAAACCAGAAACAAACACATTGACAAAGAAAAAAAATCAAGTACAACTGTGATCCAGCAGCTACAAATACAGCATATATCCACAGGGAAGATCCAGAAGGGTGTGGCCACTTAAACAAGACTTTTGAAAGCATGATGTATTTGTATTTGTGAGTATATGTCATCCCCCCAGTTAGTTGCTTAATTTACATATATATGAAAAAAGGTTTAAATATTTGTTTAAATAATATTTATATTTCAGCTGGATTTGGTGCCTTAGTACAGATGCTTAGAAATATGTGGAGTTAGAGTCTAGGGGGAAATATAGAGCCTGGTTTTGTGTACTAATATTTTCTAATGGGTGATATAAAACAATTTTAGAAACTTCCTCTTCTGGAACTGCTATAACAGGTATAAAATAAAATGAAGTAAGATTGACTATAAAAGAGCAATGGAGCATGAGATGGGAAAGCAGAGCTAGCCTAGGCTAACATGTCTGTAAAATGCTTATCATTCTAAGATATATATATATATATATATATATCTTATGAATATATATATTATCTTTTATATATATAAGATATATATATCTTATATATCTATATCTATATGTGTGTGTGTGTGTGTGTGTGTGTATCGAACCACAACAAATCTCAAAGACAAAGTAATGCATAGCTGAAGCTAAATACTTTCATTACCTCATTCCTTTCTTCACTGAATGTTGTCTGCTCATCCTTCCCTGGCTCCTTTAGCAGATCAATGCAATTGTCATGGAAATCTTCCAAATCTGAATTCATCTTCGGAACATCTCCCTGCTGTACAAAGCAAGTTTAGTGAGAGTGAGAGCCAGAAAAATTGGAGAAATAATGCCATATGGGAACCACTTGGAAAAAAAAAAGCCAACAGCAACTTTTTAGTAAATGCACTCCACAAGAGACCAATGTTCTCCCTTCAAGCTCACAGCTCTCCTCTTGCTCAGCCTCTGGTAAAGCTCACTGCCAGTAAAACCAACTGTTGAAAGGCCCTGTAAAGACTGAAGTGATGGTTCCCGGAGGATGCTCCTGCAAGCACATTCTCTGGAGATGGGAATCACTATGTAGTACAGTTTAAGCCACTAGGAGGCTGAAGAGCATCAGTGAGGAAGAAATGATGAGGTCTCTGGAGGAGAATAAAGAGGAGAGCCCGGGAATCCACACAAGCAAACTGGAAGAATATTGAAAAGAGGGAGGAAATAGAACAGTTGGGAACACAGGTTATCGCCTGTGAATATTACTTGTTCCTGCATTTTATGGGGCTCAGCTTTAGTCACAGAGGTAGTGGGGCTTTACAAACTGGCAGGGGGCAGCACAAGGGCCAAGTTTTTGTGAAGAGAAATGGAGACACAGGTGCCCCAAGTGATAGAGCACACGGTTTTTAAACGATGTTTGTATTATAGAAGATTGTTGTGTGTGAATCGTGGTACTATACAGTTATGGAAACAGGCACACTCCCCAAAGTGCACATTACACTTGCTTAGAGAATTCGGGGAGAATCTATTGGGGAAATTGAGCTTGGAAACTCTACTCCAAAACAAAACTGGTTTGTATTACTGGATGAGCCACTCAGCACTAATACAGACTTGGAATCTAAACCACAATGGCAGCTGTTGTGAAAAGAATTCTGGGTGTTAAATTAGATGTAACTTCAAGTTCCAGATCTAATACCAGTGACTGTGGAGACTCAGGGACAGCACTTCTAATCTCTTTGGACCCATATCTTCCTTCTGGACGAAGGAAAGCAACACTCATAGGACACGCTTTTAATCCCCGGCATAGGGAGGCAAGAACCATTGGATCTCTGAGTTTGAGGTCAGCTTAGTCTACATGGTGAGTTCCAAGACAGCCAAGGGTTATATAGTGAGACTCTGTCTTATAAACAAACAAACAACAGCGGCAACCCAAAAGTATCAAACAACAAAGGTACTATCTCCATCTCAAGGTTCCTTGGAAATTAAGCTGAAGATGTTCAATATAAAGGAGGGTATTATAGATGATAGCCAGCAGAGTCAGTGAAAGGAGGATTTTCAGCTTATACATGTGTGTGATGGAGAAGGAGCAGGATCCCAGGGAGTTGAAATAGAGGTAAGATGTTCACAAAGATAATGTAAGACCTATGGTTTAGTCACACCTTACTAGTGGTTTTGCAATTGTAAAATATTTATACAAGGTAATTTTGCATACATATTAGAAACAATAGCATTTCACTTAAATTTTCAAATCTGTGTTGGAGAATTTATGTGTCGATGATGAATGAAAAAGGCAAGCACAACGATGTTCACTGAAGTGTGATGAAGAACTGGTGGAAAGAAAATAAGTTGAAAAATCTCAATGCTTAACAGAAGGGAAACAGTAACTTGGTTATGTAACTACTGAGTTAATATTCCCCCAGATTATCTAAATTGAGTCAACACTCAAGTTTATGACATGGAAAAATCAGAAAATTCTTTGCCATGAAATATATAACTCTATCTGAACGGCAAGTTCACTAATAGGCATAAACCACAATAACGATACACCCATTAACATTGATAGCTTCACAGTCAAGCCTCAGGACCACTGTGGCATCCATTTAGGGAGTTAGAATATCTAGTCCCATAGAGATGAAACAATTTACCCAAGTTGTAACTCCAGGGTATTCCAAGGCAACTGAGTTCTGATGCAGAACCTATGCTCTTGGTGACACAGCTATTACCCTAAACCAGCTCACCTCATTAAGTTGTAAAAGCAGCATCAATCAAAACATTTCAGAGCATAACAACACATTTTTCTTTTAGTTGGCATTTGTCTATCATAGCCATCATAAGTATTTGCCCTATTTTCATGTATTATTTTATTTTAATTCTATGAAGGTTGTGGTGGTTAGCTTAATACTTCCATAGTATTAAATGCTCAATAAAAACAATACCTGAATATTAATGTTATTTTCTTTGGTGCCATAATCTGGAGCAAGAAAACTATCACATCTATTATTTATGACAATAAACACAAGACTCCTTAATATAAACTTTGCTTTGGTTTTAACGGCACACATTTATCCTCTGGGATATGATCTATGGAAATGTACATGAGACATCTTAATTGTACTTAGCCCTCATTCTTAGCAACATTTTTCTCTGCAGTGATGGAAAAGAAACAGGATTAATTATCACAAACCCCCAGATAATTATGTTAGAATGCTGTGAAACAAATGTGCACATTGTGTCTCTTGAGAATTTGTAGTAGAACATCCCTGTACCCGAAGACATTTGATTAACACATTTTTATTTATATCACTTGATAATACATATTCTAGAATGTAGAAATTACCATCAGTTTGTCTTTAAGTTCCACAAGAGATGCACATAATTCAGTAATAGATTCAAGAATCTCCTTGTGTCTTGTGACAATCTTCTCAGCATATTTCTGCCCCTCTTCCAAACCTGGAAAGAAGCAAAGATAAACCTATATGTAAAGAGAATTCTTAACAAGAAAATAGGAAAAAAAAACCTGGATGCTAATTCATCTCCTCAGTGTCTTTTGTAGATAGTAATCTCCTAGCAAACACACACTGAACAGAAATCAATGAATGCAGGCATTTTTAAAAGCCAAGTGTTTGGATATATTTGCATATGGGGTTACAGGGTAGGAAGGGATGAAGGTGAGACATGGCCTTAAATTCACTATATAATCTCCATTTCCTAAATTCTGGGATTATAGTTGTGCACCATCACCATGTCCAGCTTGTGGTTTGATTAGGAAATATCAATGCCAGCCTTGTATGTTAAAGGCTTGGTCCTCAATGCTATATTCAAAGGTGGGGCTTTTGGAAAGGATCCTGCGAACTCTGACTGAGTCAATGGATTCTTTTGTTGATCAGTTAGGAACTGAATTGACTATCGGGAGGTAGTATAGCCTGTGGAAAGTGGGGCGGAGCAGAGGAAATGGATGCTTAGGGGATATGCCTTTGAAGAAATATCTTGTACCTATGCTTTTCTTTGTCACTCTCTGTTTTCTGGATGCTGTAATGTGAGAAGCCTTCTCTGCTACACATTCTTGTTGCCAAAACATTCTACTCAACCTAAACTCAAAGAAGTGGAACAAGACAAGCACAGAATCATGGTTCTGAAACTCTGAGCCAGCTATTTTGAGTACTGGAAAACTCACTGGCCCAGGAGTTCTAAAATAGAGTGCATTTGCTGCACCACTGCCACTTGTACGAAGCCTAAATAATGCCACTATATTAGTGCTCTCAAGACACAGTACTAATCAGGGTTTCCCATGCAGGACATTCAGAAAGTCTTCACCACTTGGAGAATGTACATTTCCTAGGATGGCATTCAAGGCCCTCCATCATCTGGTTTGAACTTGTCTGCCACAAATGTGTGTAACTTTAATTCTCTAAAATATTTTAATTCATAGCCAAGCTGAGACAGTAAATCTATGTTCAAAAAATCCTATATATTGTTATCTCCTCTATCTCTCTATCTGTACTTTCTTTCTCTCTATCATCTCTATTTCTATCATATGATATCATATCTATCTATTTATCTATTATTTATCATCTATCTTTATATAGTAGAAGAATGGGTCATGACCACCATCTCCTCACAGTTTATGAGTTAGAAAAATCAATTTGAAATGGATTAAAGAATCAATTTCAAGACCTGGAATGTTAAAACTACTAGAAGAAAGCACAAGGAATGTGGATCTGAGTGGGGTTTTCAGGTGAGACTCTGAAAACACAGGGAACAAAAGCAAACACAGACAAATGGGAGCTTGTCAGAGAAAAAGGCTCTGAAGAGTGAGACAAAGAGTGAGACACAGAACAATTCACCAAGGCACTGTGCAGAAAGGGAGACAGCGGCTGCGTCTGATTTACATTTGAATCCAAAAGAACTCAGGCAACTCCACAGGCGAGTCCCACCAAGACCAATCTGAAAGCCAGCTGGAAACACACACTTCTTCTGAGAGGATACTCATTCTGAGCTATGAATGTAAAACTAGATGAGTGCTTGCTTAATATCTGTGAGTCCCTGTCCTGGTTCCCTTATCTGTTGCTTTGGGAAGATACCCACCAAAAGCAACCTGAGGAGAAAAGGATTTATTTTAGCTTATTGTTTGTAATCCATCATCAAGAGAAGCCAAGGGAAGAACTCAAGGCAGGAACTGAATCAGAGACCATAAAGGAATGTTGCTAACAGGCTTCCTTGCTCAGCTTGCTCAGTTTCTTTTCTTACATAACTCAGGCTCACGTGCTCAGGAATGGCACTTCTCATGGTGAGCTTGGCATCCTCACATCAATCAGCAATCAATAAAATGTCCCACAGACATGCCTACAGACCAATCTGACAGAGGCAATTATTATTGAGATTTCCTCTTGACAGGTATGTCTAGGTTTGTGTTAAATTGACAAAAACTAACTATGACAGGCCCCAACCTCAATCCCTAATACCAGTAACAGAAGATAAAAATCATACATATAACAGAAGACAAGCATTTGCAATGTGATGACTCTTAGGCCAAGATTATGTTTCTTGACTGTAGAAACTGTATCATCTTTGTTTTTACATATACAATGCAGATATGCATAACAGGCATAGTAGACACTCACCATTAATTTTTTGAGATAAATTTATCTGCATTAGAAGTTTGGATTCTGACTGGTCAGATGGCTGAGTAAGGAAAGGCACTTGCTTTCAATCCTGATGACCTGAGTTAGGACACTGAGAGTGACATGGTGTTGTGGGAGAACTGCCTCCCACAGGTTGTCCTCTGACCTCTATATGATCACTGTGACATCTATCTCTCTACCCCACCCAAAATAAATGCAAAATCTAAGTGTTCAGGGTTCAGTAATGCTTAGTTGTCTGCACGACTTCATTTCGTATTCCTAGAGTAATTGTGTAATGCAGTTTAAAAGATGTAGAGCTTCTTGGTCTGGTAAGATACCTCAGTGAATTAAGCTGCTTGCTGCCAAGCCTAGTGACCTAAGTTCGATTCCCAGGACTCACACAGTGGAAGGAAAGAGCTGATTATGCAATTTGTCCTCTGACTTCTAAATGGTCTGTGTAGTCTACACACACACACACACACACACACACACACACACACACACACAGAGAGAGAGATACAGAGACAGAGAGACAGAGACAGAGAGACAGAGACAGAGAGAGACAGAGAGCAAGAAAGAGTGGGAAGTTTAAAATAAATAAAATATTTTAAAAGGTGTGTAGACTACATAATAAATGCATGAAAACTCATAGAATCCATATTTTTAATCATAGTATTCAATTATTACTTTATTCCTGCAATGGTTACTGAGCTCTTAGTATATAATATGATGCTTAAGTTAAGGCTTTGTGTCTCGTGGAGATTACACTCTAATAGGGGTAATCCAAAGAACTAAAAAATGCATACATATCAGTTAGTAATAAGACCCAGAACACTCAAAAGACAGGACACAGAACTCTGCAAAGTGTAGAAGATTGTGACTTTCATAGGGTCTTTGTAAGTACTTTGAACAGGCACTGTACATAAAACAGCATATTATATTCTTCTCCTTGCCAGCACAGAAAACAGACAAAGGAGTGTCTATACTATCATGTGTAAAATAGACACAGACACCCACAGTGCCAATGACACCCTTCAGACTTTCTCCTATAGCATTTACATAACAGCAAGAGCGAGACATCTGTTTCTTCTCATTAGCTTTCCAGCTAATATTTTAGTGTTTGTGTATTGCCACTATTTTCTTTTGGAAAATAAACAATTTATTCTCAAGGATTCCCTATTAGGCAGTACAGTATATCTTGCTAAGAATTTTGCATCTGTCTGGGAGTAGGGCTGCATACTGAAGGCTGGATGCCTGCCTGAAGCAGCTCTGGGCAGCCAGAGGATGCTTTCTGAACCACCTTCTAATGTCTTGCTCTGGGCTGCCTTTGCCTGGTCCCTGGGGATCTCCCTTCATCTCACAGGAGTCCCATCAGAGAATCCATGGAATTGCTCTCTTAGCATTGTTGCCACCAAGGGACTTATTTTATGAAGAAGCTTCTCCCACTCTCCTCATCATGGAGGAGAAGAAAGCAGTCATGAGGTGACAGAGTTCTCCCATGTGTTTATGAGTGAGGAGTGAGAAGAAGATGAGGGAGAGTTCTCTAGTCATTTCTCTAATTCACAAATCAAATTTCATGTGAACAAGAGGACAGAAATCCTTAGAGGAAGCTTTGCACCAGCATCACAGACTCTTCTTATGCTCAAGGAATCACTTAGGGGACATTATTCTCTGTGTCTATAGAGTGTGGTTCTGAATCTGAGAACAGAAAGGATGGACTACAGAGTGACTAGGGAAGGAAGGCTGGTACCAGATGGTTTAAAGCCAGGCTTCATCTCCTGCTGTGGGAAGAGCAATAGGGGATAGTGAGGGCTTTGATCTGTTTCCTGCTGGATTAGGTTCAGAATAGATTCCTTCAGTGGCAAATCACTATCATAGGAATGCTCACCATATAAGCGCTGAGCAAGGTCTATGACCTCCTGAATCCTTTCTTCTTGCTGGGGCACTGAGGGAGTAATAAACTTATTGAACTGCCTGTGGAGGATGTCCACAGCTTCCCTTGTTTGGCACTCCATGGAATACTTTCCAACTCTTACAACTGTGGCACTTGCATCTTCATACCAAAAGTTACACTATATTCAAAAGGAAGAAAACAGAGTAAAGAGACGTGTCCTTCTGAAGTTCTTCACACTGACCAAGGATGCTTTGCATTTCGATTTTCTCAAACTTTATGTTCACATAGTCTATAAACTTTCCAAGTCATGTTAAAGAAAATATCAGCACGCAGTCATATGTATTTTCACATATTCCACGGCATATATTTTAAAAAATAATTAAAGAAATACAAGAAAAATTAGAAGGCAAAAAGTATACAAATAGCTTTGATTCTCTTGCCTTCCTATATTTGTCTAAAATATAGTTCTTAACACAATGTTGTACACTTTAAAGAGCAAGCAGCAAAATTATTTGCTCACTGAAAGAACAATAACATTGGATGGATAATACTCAAAAATTAGTATAATCAACAAACACTGCTAGTAATATTCTAATGATATATTTTCTTTTAAGAATGAAATTTAGATATGGGTCAAAGAATTATCATCCAAAGAATAAATTCTACCTTCATAAAAGAAATCTAGTCATTATTTTGAAGCACAGTGAAGGCATGAAGTAATTTTTCTCTAAAAATAAGTAACTGTGACAGGAGGAATGTCTGCCTCAGGCCAGAGGCATTTGTGCTAGGTAAAAAATAGCAAAACAGGACTCTGTGAAAAGCTAGCATTAAGTAAGTGCCAAGAAGCTTCAGCAGACATATACATCATGTTTCACAGAATAATCAGATCATTCATAATCTGGTGTTAAGTACAAACACTCAACTGTATTAACTGTAAAGAAATATAGTTTGTATGTCAGAATAATAGGCACAAAGGATACATAGGACTCAGGTGTTGTTTCTCTGATATAAAATATGAGGCAATGACCTGACCTTGTTAAACATCATGTGTTTTAGGTGGACTACCACTGTCCCCTTTGTAGTAACAAAGGTTTCAACACCAATAATGGAACACCTGAGATATCCCCATCGTGCTTGAGTGTTGAAACAGTTTTCTGGCAGTGGTTGTAATATCAGTGGTTAAAACAGTTTGAATAGAGGTTATGAAGAAATGGAAACTTTTATGGTACTGGAAGAAGGAGTAAATTAATCAAAGCTTTCTCAAGAACAACTGGACAATGCAGAAAAACAAAACTCATGTGCCACCCATCACCTTTGACCTGACAGTTCAACTTCAGGGAATTACCTTAAATCAATAACAAAGAGGATCATGACCGGACCTGTCATGACAGCAGTAACTAATACTACATTTATTTTTTAAAAGAAGCAATTTTTTCTGAAATAGTGTCTTATTATAGAGGCTAAACTGGACCTGAGCTTGTAACCTCCCGCCTCTGCCTCCAACTACTGAGGCCACACCGTGCCCAGGACAAAACATTCTCTGAAGTGACGTTACAGCAAAAAAATAATTACAGCAAGAAGAAAATACCTCTTCTATTACTTCCTGGAGCTGCTCAGTCAGGTCCAAATTCATCTTGTAATCTGTAACAACTTTGTCAAAGTCATCCATGTGCTTTTTCAAATCCTCCATGGCTTCCACAAGGATGTTAGCTTTATTAGTTGGATAACTTAAGAATGAATCAGATGCCTTATTATTAACTTTTTCCATTTTCTTCTTTAAAACCTATAAGTGGGGGTGGGGTTAAAGGTTTTTAACAGGAAATTGTATATTACTTGTGACGCTAGTGGTAAATCAGAATAACTTGGGAAAACGTGTGTTGCCTCCACCATTCTGATATCTTAAAGTTATAATCACTGTAAATGCACTTTGGAAAGAATAAGTTTTTTCCTAGATATTTTATTCTGTCAATATTCATAAATAAAAAGCCTACAAATAATCTAGATTATGTATACGTAATGTGTATGTGTCTATGTAGTTATCAGGATCTCTGAAATCTATGGTAGACACTCTGGGCATGTGTGGGGACAAGGAAGGAAAGAGGGTGGAGGACACAAGAGGGACATGTATGCACATGCATGAACAGATGATAAGAAGCATGAAAGCACACAGACCTGTGTGTTTGGCAGAAAGCATTCCAGTGCTAAGTCGGCGCATATATCTCAACATGTATCACTGGTGCTAGGTTACAGTGATGGGGCCAGAAGCTCTGATGTATTGCTGCAGCCAGCAGGGCAACCACACATGCTGGTGGTCATGGCGACAGTCAAATGCAAGGGTTTAGAATGTTTTTAGAATAAATTATGAGCATTTGTAGAGATAGGTCTCACCTGGTTTAAATGGTATGCAACATTTACATGCACTGAACTATATAACATGGTGCCTCCAGAGTACACACATTTCTTTTGTTTTTAGGTGTCAGCAAGAAATCTGAAAAGTGAATGAGCTAGAAAGCTCTCAGAATAGTGATGTGCTTGATTGCAGGTGATAACATTTCTCTGGGTAGAATGATGCCATGTATTACTCTATGAACTCTTCCCTGTTGCTGTGTTTAAAATCAGCATCACATGACTGGATACCAAGAACATAACCTTTCCAGGGAAGCCAACTCTCGATTATAAAGAAGAAAGCTGTTGCTTTTAAAGAGAAAATGAGATTAAAAAATCATTTCCTACAAGAAGTCAAATTATTATAAAAATAGAAAACTACCCTTCTCATGTCAATTCTGTAAAATAGAGTTATTCCTGGATCCCATTTATTTTTTTTTTTACTAATTGTAGCAATTACACATGCACATGCATATGTACACACACACACATTTCTCATTACCTGAATTTTTTCAGCATATGTTTCCACTTGTTGGATTTGATATTGAAGAGTCTTTAAGTTTCGAGATCTTTCATTTTTCTTGGAATAATTAAATTTCAGATTGTTGAATTTCTTTTTTATATCTTTGAACGACTCTTTGAGCTACAGTTTAATAAAAAGTAAAATTATAATTCCCTTAAAATTAGAAAGTCAATATTCATTTGTATGAATCAAAATAGCTGAACATTTTCAAATTCATAATCTTAGAAATATATTCAGAATAATTTCAGTCAAAACTAAATCTTTTTATGGACACTCATCCTTCAATGAGAATAATTTCTGATGTACGATTTTTAATTGAGAACAGTTACAAACTATTTCATTGTTTGCTAAACAAGGAAGTATCTAACATCTTAAACATAAACTCTTGCTAACTCAAATTTTCTTATTTGTATTTCTTTAGTATAATTTTGATACTCGTTCTATTTTCTACATGCTAGTATTGTTCCAGATCTTTCTATATCATAGTACTCTCTCACAGTCATTATGTATAAAAAAAACTATCAAGGCTCCAAGGAACTGTCCATGGTGAAGAGGTCAGTGAGGGGTTGACTCTTAGACTATTTAGTACAGTATGTGAGATTTAGAGAGAAAGGAATTTTATTTGCCCAGCTAAAGTTATTTCCATGAGCAAAATTTAGATAGCTTTACTTCTTAGATGTAGACCATTAACTCTGAAAATACAAACAAACAAATTAAAAACCCAGAGTAAGAGTCCTTGCTACTGAGGGCAAAGCTGGCTTCGTGTAGGCAAGGCATGTTATGATGGTCTTACAAACGTTCGTCTTTACCAATTCACTACGATTCTAAGCAATCCGGTTCTTTTAAACATGTTGCTTTCTGTTGCTTCTACATATTCATGAAGGCTAAGTATTCTTCTAGGCAACTCTCACTTTATATTATCAGCAAACGGAAGCACAAAGGAAACATAAACCTAAGATTATATGGGAGCTTTTACAACAAGAAGAAATCACGTCATGGCTGATAAATTTGAATGATGGAAAGAAAAGTTAGAAATGCATTAAAATTCTTTTCAATGACAGCAAACAAATGACCCGAGAGTATATAAAAAGCCATGCACACGTTACACCTTAGGTCCATAATGCAGAAAAATTCATCTGCCCCAGAAAATGTATGCTTTCTCAAAATGCTCACTCAAATTTTCCATAGTGTGAAAATAAAGCATTGATTTTCTCCTTAACTGTTCTTGAAACAAACCACCTACAAGGCCCTGGCAGACCTGTCTATGTAGAAATTATTATACTTATACAATTTTTGCATAGGATATCCAGATACTCAACCAGTATTGACTTTTTTACATAGAAAATGACATTGCTGAATATTAGTTTTACACTATGGACAGAACCAAAAACAGAGATGATATAAACCATTTTAACAGATAAGTCAACAATCTCCAGAAGGAATGAAAAAAGGCTGTAACTTCAGATTTTGAAAACAACTTCTATATCAGAAGACCAGGAAATATTTATAATGTTTTACTAAGTTGGTATACTTATGAAATGGCTTATTAAATACATACACTCTGTGACACTTGATATTTTAATATACATGTGTTAATTCTAGCAGGAAGGGACAAATGATATACCATTTATCATACTGAAATATAAAGAAACTATGAGTTATTAGTAGAAAACTGAGGTAAGATCTTTTTATATTCCTTATTTTTAATCTACAACTATAAATTACTAAATACCATATCTGAGGCAGCCAGAGATTGCTATTTAAAAACTCCTTCAGTGGCAAGTTACTATTTAACTGTATAGATATTTTGCTTGAAATAATTACAAACTTATGCTGATGGAGAATGTCTCGTGTACTCTAAGGTGTATTTATGTACTAAATACCTCTGGGCAGCACACATAAAGTGGTTAAGATCATCAGAGTAATGTTACAATACTTCAACAAAATTAACAACCAAATTATTTAGGGTGTGAGAGTGCTTGCCTAGAATCCCAGTACTTTGTTTCAGAAGGAGGATAACAAATTCAAGGACAATCACAATTACATAGTGAAAGCTTGTTCCAAAAAAAAGGAAGAAAGAAAAGAGAGAAAAGAGGAGAGGAGAGGAGAGGAGAGGAGAGGAGAGGAGAGGAGAGGAGAGGAGAGGAGAGGAGACGAGAGGAGAGGAGAGGAGACGAGAGGAGACGAGAGGAGACGAGAGGAGACGAGACGAGACGAGACGAGACGAGACAAGACAAGACAAGACAGGAAAAGGGTTCTGGAATGGCTCAATGGGTTAAGCTCGATGCACAAGTATGAGAGCCAGAGTTCAGATCCCCAGGAACCATGTAAAGCCAAGCATGGTGACATGTGTCTGTAATCCTAGTCTGTAATGCTGAGATTACAGTCTCTGGGAAACAGAGACAGAACTTCCAGAAGCTCAAAAGAGACTGTTCTAAACAAAGTAGAAGAGTGGGCTGGCATCCAAGGTTGTCCTCTGACTCCCATACATACAATATAGTATGGCAGCACCTGTAACCACATACAGAAACACGCACTCACATACACACCATACACACACAAAATAAAAGTGAATATGATAAAGTAATAAATAAAATAACCATTACAAAAGGAATTAAGCTGTTCAGTCACTAGTATTTATACACTGGAAAACAGCTTTCTACCTTTCTATATTTACTGAATCATGTTTATTGTTTTTGATCATTCTAGAGGAAGAAAGAGAGGTTCTACCATCAACTTGACAGCCAAAGAGTTTCATCTGCTTTTTCAACCAGGAAGGTTTAACATCTATTTGAATGCTGTATGAGCAATGTAGGGAGACAGATCCCTAACACTTTCATTCTAAACCATGCTCTTTCTAGTTAACTCTGGATTAAGAAACATCAGACTTTTAACTGGTAAGAACGGCTTCATTTCTGCATGACCAGCATGTATGCATTTCCACAGAAGGTGATTTAGAAGGCCAAAGAATGCCCGTGGTGCTTCAGGTATGTGAAACAGGATAGCTTCATTCTAACACATGAGGTCGGGCCACAGAGTTGCTGGCACTATTCTTGTTTAGTCACATTGGAAAGCCATCCAAAATCTAATCTCTTGTACATTCCTCAATGCAGATTCAAGACCACTATACATACAGGTAGAAGGGAGTATGGATGAAGTACCTTTAAGCATCACCAAATCCAGCCACATCACATTTTTCTTACCCATACATTCCAATATGAAAATTTAATCTAATCCCCACATAAGTTGACATCATAGCTTTAAAGGAACTGAGTGCTCCGGTTACTGCTCTGGGGTATCATTGTCCACACAGCTGCTTCTAACTTTAGTGAGCTTGTCAACAATAGGACATGGTGGAGATGGGCCAGACAACTGCCCTACTTGTGCATATAAGCAGCCACACAGCCCAACAGCATGGGAAGAGGAATCGTTTATTCATTAGAAATCAATAGATGCTATAATTCACATTAGTAAAATTTATGTGTTATGGATGTTAGGATTTTTTTTCAGTGAGTAATTTGATCTTTTCCTCTTTGTACATGTTCAGCTCTTCCATGTTTCTACAAGCCCAAACTTACATGGCCATAAATTAGAAAAAAATTCTAAAATTTTAAAACTATTCTGTCTCTTTTTTTTGAAACTACAAAACTTATCCTCTCATAATTTTCCCAGTGGATGATACGTTTCTTTTCAGGGCTGGAAATGAGAAAACTTCTATGGAAACAGAAGGGTAAGAGGCTCCTGACAGGCTAGGGTGGCTTGCTATTCTTAGTCTTGACTAAGCTGGTTGAGGCAGCTTTTATAAGAATGTGTTGTGTGTAAGTCTGGTGCTGGCAAGGCCAACTGGTGTGAGGGACGTGGGCTATTTAAAACCAAGGCAATGGGTTTGCAAAGAAAATCTTGCATTAGAACTATGGCATACTTCTGGCTGAACCCCCAAATTCAAAATGAGCAGTCAGTTTTCATCTCTCTAGCACCCACTTGGCAAGCTCTACTTCTTATCCTCTGTTGGCCCATTCCTGATGACAAAGCTTTCCGAGGCACAGTTTCCATAATGAAAGGCTGTAATGTGCCACCTCCCAGAGATGCTTGAATTCGAAACGAAGACATCCAAAGACTCAAAGTCTAATCTGAACAAGACACTGCAAATATTTTTGGAGGGCACTGGGTCTTAATGTTGGACAGACTTCTGGAGAAGTCTCTGGCCTTCTTCCACTTGGTAACCACAGCACATCCTCCTCAGCTCCAAGGTGCATAGCAACAGGAAGTGAGACAACTTGTAAAGCAAAGACCTGTTCCAAATTACGGGCATCAGCCAGTCTCAGCAATAAACATTATCTTCAATGTGCAGCATCTTCATAATGAACTTAATATGTTTTATTTGTTCTATTTGGGGAAATGGTAACTATAATTTTAAACGTGAGCTGTCCATACCCTCTAGAAGATCCTATACAGCATTTTACAGACATCAAACACTATAATTTAAATTTTTGAGCCTTTGGGATGAACATTTTTCTGAACAAATTGTAATCTTTCCTGTCTATTTATACATGCCACCCAAATCCAGTTGGGTCAGGGCCTGCTGAGCAAATGGCTCTGGCTGTGAAGCTCCATGTAGGTTTTAATTTTCTCATGACTCTGGTATTTTGTAGACATTTGTAGTGTTACAGCCTAGCTCACAGTAGCCATGTTAAATATACTTTTTTTTTTTTTTTTTTTTTTTTTTTTTTTTGGTTTTTCGAGACAGGGTTTCTCTGTGTAGCCCTGGCTGTCCTGGAACTCACTCTGTAGACCAGGCTGGCCTCGAACTCAGAAATCCACCTGCCTCTGCCTTCCAAGTGCTGGGATCAAAGGCGTGCATTATCACTGCCCAGCTAAATATACTTTTTTGGATAAAGACAATTTACTATTTTTTTTCAAGAACAAGTTTGGGTTGCAAATCAGAACAATGAATATTGTCTGTGTTTTTCCCAGTGATGCCCCATATGGTGGTTTGTTCTCTATACAAATTTTTCTGTGCCCTTTCCTGCCATGGATGGCTCATTTTGTCAGGAGCAAACTGCCAAACAGTGGAACATGGTTTTCATTCTATCACCTATGCATGTTATATAAAATCCTCAATTATAATCTATTGCTTTTGATCCACTTTGTGTGTCTGGCTCTCAGATGACGAATCCATTCAAATTTACAACAGAATTTGGGGGATCATGCCTGGCATGTGGAATATATATAGTAAATCCTTTCCTTCTTACACCCTGACAGGGAAGATGTTGCTATCCTAGAAGAGATTTTTCAGGGTAAGGTAATATAATAGTCTGAAAGCTTCTGTGCAGAAAACTTATTTTGAGAAAATGGATAGCGGCCTGATTCTGTCATCCCATTCTTCCCAGCAAAATAATTGTGTGTGACACAAAAATAGGAGCCTTTAAGTTATAAATCTCCATTAACATCATGTAAATATAAGGGTAAATTTTTCTTTTTGGTCAGTTTGTAAGAAGGAAACGTGTTTCCTATCAGCATAATAACTTTTAAAATGTAGATTATAAACAAATGATGTTTCTTTTTAATGTAATATGGTTGTAGACATTTCTAGAATGTTTTGTGTGTTAATGATATATTCACATAGCCAAGCAAGAAAATGCAAAGTGCTATTGAGCCATTATGCATACAAATGTATCCTTGCATGAAATGGGTAGGAGAAAAATGCCATAAAATTTGGCATTTTGACAGTTGTGCTTCTCACGGGTAAACATGAAGAAAACAAAATTTTCAAAAACTTCTTATGCATAAAAATGTGCAAAGATAATGAAACGCAAAAGACACTGTTACATGTCCTTAAAGGAAATCACGTCTTATTTTTAAAATGGCATTTAGAGCAGCTTCCATTCGCTCACAAAGTCCTTCTGTAAGTTAGTCTCAGCAAAGCCAAAAGAAAATGTTTTCTGGAAACAATCAAATCAATTGTGACATGATTCATGCATATTATAGAAGATACATTGGAAAGCAGGAATAGAAAGGGTTAAATGGGGTTATATGAAGAGAATAGTTCATTCCTATAAGCAAACACCAAGCATGTTCATGTCTGGCAGGTGAATCGTGGGTCAAAGCTGACCCCCCTCCCAATAAACCCCCAAAACTACAGACAGAAGCTCTGCAGCCTTCTTTGAATTGTTAAGATGAATCCCACACACATACATCTTCATGTTCTCGTATGAAAATGAAGACATAAAGCCTGATATTCTCTGAGGTCTACTGCAACTCAGTGTCTGAGAACTTTTGTGAGCTACTTTGATCACATTGAAAATAAAACAGTGTTTTGTGATCAACTCTAAATATTAAATGTTAAGTATGGTCTAGTTCCTTGGAAAAATATTATTCATTTGTTTGTATCAGAAAATTACTTAACACACTGCCTTTCAATATTTTGTTGTTTGTTTTGGGATGGGATCTTATGTGGCCCATACTGACCTCGAACTTGTTCTGTACCCGAGACTGGCTTTGAACCCCTGCTCTCCCTGCGGTTGCCTCCCAAGAGTTAAGAAAACAGGCATGTGCTACCTTGCCTGGCTTCATTTTATTTTTTATAATACTCTGGATACCCATGTCTAAACAACACATATAGATGCCAAATGTTGTCACCATGGGAATATCAACTGAGTCTCCTCACAGTCATGGTACAAAGTAGAATAAGACATAACTTCATTTTATTTTACTAAAGGTCATCAACAATATTCTTTCTGATTATTTTGCCACCAGTTTGGTGTTTGTGAAATCCAGAATATGGATGCCACACTTCAACACGCCTGCTGTATCTCCACAAAAACAAAAACAAAAACAGACAGAAACAAAAGTCAAAGAGACCAAAGGTTTTCAAAGCCCCTTCAAGTGTGAAAGGATAGCCTACAGATTAATTGGATCAGAAGCGATGGAGAACGATACTTCTCTTAGTAATTATGAGTGCATTAAAATGATACCTGATGCCTAAACCAAACCCACATGTGTCTGTTTGCTCATTCCTGAAGTGGTACAGACAATCCTGGGGCGTCCCTACTATGACTGGAAGGGTCATCTGTCATCTGGGCTGGCTCCAAGGGCAAGTTCATCATGAGGTTGTCCCTGTAAATAGAAGTTCTGGAAGGCTTTAGGCAGGGGGACCAAGCTTCATAAATGCCACAGCTCTTCAGGGACATAGAAACCCAGAGAGGTGGGGCTGGGAATGCACGTAGCCTGCTTCACCAATGCTCTCTCTGCAGTTACAGAACTGTGCCATCTCTGCAGGGAGAGATGTTTGGGCAGAGCAAAGGAAAAAGAGAAGGAAAAAGATGAAAGGAAGGGAAAGAACTAAGAAATTTTAGAGAAAGATCGGTTTTTTTTGAACATGGCCATGAATCTTTCATAGCCCCGGGAGAATCAAGACACTCTGGAAGATTCTTGATTCAAAACTAAACAGAGCTAACAGAAGTGTAAACCGTAGCACAGGGAAGCAGACGAGGCTGCTCCCCTGTGTAGAGGGCAGACTACACTGTCGGCTCACCGGAATGTGAACCAGACGAAGAGTGGGAAGCATGCAGTGTCGGAACACACTGCTATAGTAAAAGCCATGTCAGCACCTTCCTTCTCCCTGACCCCACACCCTCTCCCTGGCCCCTCCTGTTGAACCAGATACTAGCAGCTTCTCCTGATCTCTCACTTTTCTCCCAGCATGCTCCCTCTTGCACCTGCCTGTGACTTGCAAGAAGGGCAGGTCTCCAGTGCAGACGATCATTAAAGCTCCATTACCCATTTTTTTAACCTGTGAGCTAATGATTCTCTGTACCTGGTGGACCTAGATTATGCAGATGGAGCATAAATTAAGAATTCAAGGAAGTTAGTTAGTTAGCTGCCTTTCTCCTCAGCCCTGTTTTTCACAGGACTCCGAAAGATAGAGACAGACGTTGAAGTTGAATTGTCATTTTCACTGTGTTTTCCCTAGAACAAGTGGGTGATGGGTGGAAGACCCGCTGTACTCGGCACTAGATAGTCAGCACACAACCTGTGAATGCAAATCTTAACTGTGGGGCTGGAAGTGAAGGAGGCGGGTGGCGAGGGGAACTTGTCAATGGAGGCAAGGGGAAATTGTGTCTGTGTGGATGGAGGAGCATGGGGGACCCCCTTACCCTTTTCTTTTCCCTGAAACTTCTTTTGCCAGAAAAGGCATTTGTTCCTATCAACAGGAACCAGGTAGTGTCACTTTGGAAAATGCTCTGTGGTCGGTCTCTCAAGAGAAGAGCCTTCTCCCTGCCCTTAGCACTGCCTTCCCCCTGAGTCAATGCAACTTAAATAGAATGTCAGCAGGCTACAGCAACCTGCCACACTGGGCAGTGCTGCCCTTTCCTCTATGCCCTGAAAAAGCTGTGTCCAATCAAGCAGGCTACAACACACACACACACACACACACACACACACACACACACACACACACGGGGGTGGGGGGAAGGATTTGGGAGCTTGAAGTTTACTTAAACTATGGGTACCCTGAAAATGAAAGGGTATGGGTAAAAAACCCATGCTCTGATATTTCCTCCCCTCTATCTCATATGTGTGTGTGTGTGTGTCTGTGTCTGTGTGTGTGTGTCTGTGTCTGTGTCAGTGTCAGTGTGTAGTGTGCAAGCATTATTCATGCACATGCATAGACACTGGGACACATGCTTTGAGGTCAGTGTGTCCTTTCTCAAAGCCCTACCTCATTGATCTCATCTCGTGCCGTGCAGTACTCCAAGCTGCAGGACAGGAGCCGTTCGTATTCTTTGGCTTTGGCACTCCAATTCCTGCTATCCAGTTCAAGGGCCTCCAGCTGCTGCTGCAGGTTCTTTGCAGAAACATTAGAGCAATTCTGGAAATGGAGGATGTGGAAATAGCAAAAAGGAACCCGTGAGATGGCCACACAGTGTACCATTTGCTGTATTGTGATGCTCACAAATGGCTTCAAAAGAGATATAGGGTCCTAATTTATTTTACCCTAAACATGTTTGAATCTAATAATTTTAGAAAGAAGCCAGACACTCCAACATTATGGAGTAGACATTTCTATTCTTGACTCTCATCATCATGCCTAACTCCTCAGAGACGCCACTCATGATAAGGTCTAATTTTTACTTCAAAAAGCATAAAATATGCATTAGAAACATTCTGCCTCAGCGCTGTAATTTTCTCGTCAACTTGAGTTTAACCTCAGGTTCATTATGCAAGTGCTCCAATCTCTATCCAGCACAGGAGGGATGCTGGAACCAAGGCCAGAGGAGGACTGGGGCACAGTTTGTGCTATTTGTGCAAAGTGGCACATTCCGCTTTCTTCTTAGTTTTAAAAATAAATCTACAAATATAATAAAACCCTTTAGAAAATGTTGTCACTGGTAAAAGTGAATTCTTTTAACAGTAACAAATTCATATATTCTGCCTTTTAACTTAAAGAATAGATGCTGGGCTCTCTATACCACATAGCCCCTGATGGGGGTCTTAAATGAACTTTAAAGTGAAACTGGACCCATGGTTTTTATTCATAGTGAAGTAAACATAACCTTCCCCCCTCAAAGTATGGGTTTGGGGAAATTGTAAAGCATCAGAGTTCAGTGCATTAGTTATGAATTAGTTATGAACGTTTGACTAGGAGATGCTTTCTGTTCTCTTAGGCTCTCCCATTAACATCTGACCAGTGGTATAAAGCAATGCAAAAACTGGGGCCAGAACCCAGGCCAGAAGTAGAGGGCCTAGGCCCATCCACTCTGGGCTTTAATGGGTAAGTGGCCAGTGTCTTCAGCCTCTTCCTCTATAAAATGGGGCTGCTTATCTGGTAAGACTCTAGGACCTAGTAGACTTCCAGACCTGTAATACTGAAGAGCCACTGTCAGTAGAAATGTATTATGAACCATGGAACCAAACAATTTCCAATGGTCTCATTGAAAACCGAAGAAAAAAAAATAAACAAAATTAACCTTCATAGCAAAATTTAGTCAACCACATATGTCCAAATATCATTTTATAACACATATCCAATATAGAAGTATTAACATCTTTTTTTACCTCACACCTTTGAAATCTAATATATGTATTATTTGAAGTTTTCTCACTTGTGGTTAAATTTCTATCAGAAATACTTGATCTAAATTTAAATTTCTCAAAACTTACAGCTTCTAAGGTGGAATCACATGCCCAAGTAGTTTCTGAATGAATTGAGATATTTCCAACAATGATATTTACAGTTAACTTAGTTCAAATTAAATAAAAGTTTAGGTTTTTAGTTGCATTAGACACATTTCAAATACAGAAACCTGATGTCCATTTGAGATCATGGTTCTATTTTAAATTAACATGAGAATAATATGTATTAAATAGGGTTCTGATGCTCAGATTTTTGCCTTAGACTTATTTGCTTGTTAATGGTGGTGGAAATTAGAACTAATACTCACTCCAATGATTCCATGCCTTTTAAAATTTAACATACTGGGGCTCAGGGATGGCTTAATAACGATCCACTTGGTTAATATGTGTGAGGTTTCTTGCTCAATCCCCTGCACCACACACAAAAGCAACCATTCATTTTAACATGTACTCAGCAATCTGCCTGTTTCTTTCACAGTACCGGGGGGGGGGGGGGGGAGGTAGCAATGATGATGCTCCAAGATGCTTACAGGTCGTTGTACGGATGAAATGATGTCCACTCCTAAGGACAGGGCCAGCCGATGAAGATGGTCTACATGTGCCCGCCTTTCTTGAGAACAGCCCAGTTGCATCTGGACCTCCTCAGAACTTCCCAGTTCCATGGGCTGTGCTAGAAGCTCCAGTTCTCTTGGTTTGATGAGATGAGTCAGCTGGAATTCAGAACGTTAGCACTTAACCTGATTTCTTTCCAAAGCCTGTTTTCTGTAATGCTTTACTAGTTTCATGAAAGGGGGTACATGGAGTCATTCATCCTACGGATGATGGTACAGGTACACATTGCAGTACTGTAACTCCAACAGGAATACATGGATCAGGTCACACTTTCAGTTTATGAAAGAAAGGAAATGCAGTCTGGGCCCATGGTCTCAAATTTAGCAAGCTCTTGGTCTGTGATTTGAGTAAACTCGAAAAAATATTTTAAAGGTGATTTTCCTTTTAGATGTGCATGGTTTTGCCTGCATACACGTCTGTGTACCAAATGCATACAGTTAGTCAGAGGCCAGAAGAGGATGTTGGAGTCTCTGAGCTGGCAGTATAGACGGTTGTGAGCTGCCACGAAATAACCAATAAATGATTTTAACTGAGAACATCACGCTGAAAGCTTCTTGAGATGAATAAGATTAAAAAAAAAAAAAAGAAAAATAACTTGGGTTTTGACCACCCCTCCTCCCAAAAGCTAACAGTTGTGTTGGTAAAAATAAAATCAAGTCTTATAAAACGTGGAGGTGACCATGATGCTAGAGGTGCTAGATGTGGCTAGTGAGTGCTGTGGGAACTTAGAAGACAGAATCGCTGCCTGGGAAGGGGGTTGCTGGAGGGAAGCAACTAAGAGATCTGCCAGCAAGAACCAAGTTGAGAGCTGAGGCTTAGAGGGAGGAATGCATGAGCCATAGTCAAAGGGCCAGAAGGCTGCAGGCAGGCTATCATATGAAGCAGGGTAGAGGAATAATGAGAGGTAAATTAACCAGCAGGGTGAATAAACCTCTTAGACTAAGACAAGTGATTTGGGTTTTGTTTATTGCAGAATCATAACTTTTAAACCCTGCAACTTTTAACAACCACAGTAAAACTTACTTCTTCCTTGACCTGGTGAAACTGGACTGTCTTGTACAGGACTTCCTCATATTCCTGGATTCGCTCTCGCTGCCTCTGATGGAGATGGATTAGATCCTTCAGCTGTTCAGCCTTGTCCTTCAAAGGGGCTCCCTGACCACAGAACACTTCCCACTCTTTCATGATTTGCTGAACATCCTCATGCAGTTGCTGGAAATAGTGAAAGTCGTGCAGGAAGTGAGTTCTTTACAATGAAGATTCTGATTGTCTAAACAATGCATCGCTTTCTCGTTTGTTAACTAACAGATACCTCTGAGCCTCCTCAAAACCCAGATATTGTGCTTAATGATGGAGACGTAGAGGCACATTGTTCAGTATCTATCTTCTCAGGACTTTATAAGCCACATGGGGGATAAAGGTAGGGGGTTCAAAGATAGATGTAAAAATGGAGGGCCACATGTGTCTATGATATGTCAAATGTGCTGGCCTTCCGGTAAGTCAATATACATGTTCAGACATTTAATCTAGAGTAGAATCATGTGGTATGATAAGGACACCAAGAGAAGTATAAAAATACATCAGGGGAATTACTTGTGCTCCACAATGAAAGAATGATCAGTATGAGCCCCAGCTGAACAGCACACAAGAGATGCTGCTATAAAGCAGTCATGCTGTGAGCCACAAATAGCCACCACGCGGAGAAGGGATCAACTGTCTTCCCTTTCAGTCGGCACTGCTCAGACATCCCATGTAGGAATCCAGACCCTGGAGGAGAGCTTACAAGAGGCAGACTGATTCAAGAGGATTCTACTCTTGTCCCAGGAGTGGATCTTATATCAAAGGAGAACGGAAAGGAAATGCTGTAGGCTAAGGACATAATTTTCAGAAGACTGACTTGCATAGGATTGTCAGGTCCAAATCAAGTCTTTGGACCTCAAATTGATGGCACATGATATAGTAACAGAACTAAATACTAAAGCAATGGCTCCTAAGTAAGAATTTATACATACATACACACACACACACACACACACACACACACACACACACACACACACGTGTGTGTCAAAAGAAGTGTATGTGTACCACACAGAATCTAGCAAGTTGGGCTAGCCATACTTAATGAGAGTGTGGATAGGAGAGTTAGCTGTGGTTGTGATGCTATATATGTGTATATGTGTACAGAGTAAATAATGGCCATACCTCACATGTTTTATTTTAACAGAACCTTCAGTTAGATAGTTGCTAAAGGAATCTCCAAACATTCAATTCAAGATTTCCTCAAAGCCAATACATATTAAGTAGTAACAGATAGATGCATCTTAAGTGTTTCAACAAAACCCAGAAATGCAATAGCATTTGTTTGTAAGTCAGAACTGGGAAGATGGAGGTAAAAAGATCAGGAGTTCAAGGTCACCCTTGGCTGTATTGCAAGTTTGAAGCTAGCCTGGGCTTGAGACTCTATCTCAAAAATAAGTGAATAAGTAAGTAAGTAAGTAAGTAAGTAAATAAATAAATAAATCTGAGTAGGAATGTCTGACAGTCGACCTGTCTTGAGAGTTGTATCAAGGAGCAGCAGAAGAATGGGCGGAGGTTGGGGTTAAGCAGTTAAGGGCCTGAGGCCTGACTTGTGGCTTTATATCTTGTACTCAGAGAGTTCCCTTGGAAGGTGACTGACGCCCACAGAAAAAATTATCAGGAAGGGGGTATGGTAAAAGTTGGGAAGCTTGAGGGCAGGAACAGTGACATTCCAGCGATTTGTGGACCAATGACAATACCACTTCTAGATCAGAGGTTGTCGATTTTGTTCTGAGATGCCTTAACTTTATACAGTCCATAAGAAAATAGTGACTATATGGTAAATATGTCAATAAGTTAACTAGAAATATAAAGTAAATTAATGCAAAATGAAAATATACCCAGGACACAATGTGGCTTAAATGTTTGGCTATCATCAAATACAAAAGTATGTATGGAAACAATAGGAAAATGTGTTATTACAGGGATTTTTAGAGAGAAGTGGTACTTAAGAGAAAGGATGCTTATAAGGCAAACTGTAACTGGAGACTTGGGAGATATTTTTCCATTCTACCAAATCCATTCATTGACATCTCCACCTGGAGCTGAGGCTTCATTGCGATCCACCTCCTTCGCAGATCTGACATGTTCTGGAGGCTCCCTCCAAGGTCAAGTGCAGAGACAGGCATCAGAACCTCATGGAGAAGTTTTACATTGTGAGTAGTCTGAAACAGACATTGACAATTAGGAATGTGTTTCTGGCAACTCAGCACATGCGGTCACTTCCCTGGTAACACAGTGTGCTGAGCTTTCAGCCCGTGTAACACTGGCCTTTGCCAGAGAGGTCACACACATCCCTTGATCTCCTGTGATTTTTATGTTGTTTTTTTTATAAGATCGATTTATTTATTTATTTATTTTGTATATGAGAACAGTGTTGCTGTATTCAGACACACCAGAAGAGGGCGTTGGATCCCATTACAGATGGTTGTGAGCCACCATGTGGTTGCTGGAAATTGAACTCAGGACTTCTGGAAGAGCAGCCAGTGCTCTTAATCTCTGAGCCATTTCTCCAGCCCTTTAATGTTATTTTTTTAAAATCATGATAACATATAACAAAATGCACAATTTTTACCCTTTCTGTGTGTACAATTAAGTCACCACCATCCACCTACAGACTGTTCTCATCAACCTGAACAGGACCTCTGAACCTGTTAAGCAGCACCCCCATTCCCTTCTTCCTTCTGCATCCTCTGATAGCATCTATTCTGATCTTTGTTTCTGAATTTGGCTACAGGGCTGCAAATAAGCAGAACCACACGATTTCTGCACTGTTGTGCTTGCCTGATTTCTATTACCTCATGGTTTTAAGGCTCTATCATGCTGCACAGATCAGAATTTATTCTTTGAGGGGTACCATTCGACATTTCTTTTTGTTTGTTTTCAGGCTAAGGTCTAACCCTGTGCTTTATGTAAGCTTGATCTTGCACTGAGCCATTGTCCAGCCTGTTTCCTTACCTTTTTAAGTTTCTCTTTGAACATTTCCCACTGCTCTCTCACAGGCTTGCCTTCGATGGCTTTGAGGTACCACGCCATTCGGAGATGGCTGAGTTCTTCCCTTCTGGTTGTTTGCTTTTCCATAATGTTCTCCATAATGTGCATTTCATTTTTAACGTTTAATATCTCGTTCTCTTTTGCCTGTTGAATTAATAATCCATGTAATAGCTTTCTTTCCTAAGAGATACATTTTTTTCTTTTGCATTCAGCTGTTTTAGGTGGCAAGTACTTCATCACACCCAAGCAGGACACAGACAAGCCTGAGCTTGTTGTGTGCAGAGGCACAATCTAGTGCTTAGACCTATAGTCTCTGTGTAGACATCAGGTGCAGAGTCGTTAAAGGCCTCCATAGTTTTCCAGTGGTTCTAAGGGTGGAATTGAACAATAAACTTATATATTCTGTAATTGTGATTATTAAATTTAATAACTTATTAAAGACATTAGACCACAGTGGGAGTAACTCTACAGTATATTTTTATGTGTGTTATAAATAAAGTTGTAGTACCTTTTATATATTATTAAGAAGCTATTAAAATATAACATATTCTTTAATGTAATATAATCTGGGAATTGTATTTTATTGATGACAACTGCAGTCATAAGGGTGCAGTGGTCCTAGTAAGGCCTAGAAAAGGCAAGCTGTGATAAGATGTGTTGATGGTTAGCCAGCAGGGTATAAGTGATTTTGAATTTGACAGTTAGTATCAATAATTTGCCTTCTGTCTAGTTAGCAAACATAGTCCTCTTAGTCCTTACTTCAGTGTAGTGCCTGGAAATTCTTGTTGTAGTGTAGTCTAAGTAAGGTGTTAAATTATCCATTCATTTTACATTTATATCCATGCACTGTGGGCTGTTCTCTAATCTTTGTTTTCAGATGCCTTGGTAGTGAGAATGCTGATTCGTGACAGAATTCTCAGTATCCACCACTGTCAATGAAGAAGTTGGCACATTCATCTGCCAGAACTCTGGCCAAAGTCAATTAATCTGATTCAGACAAATTTTAGATAGGAAAAAAAAATCAATTTCAAGCTTGAAAACACTAGTCTCAGAAACACACCCAACTCAAGACAAAGAGCCAGCTCCTTTCTCCTCACCCCCAGCTAAACCCATCACCACACTTCAGCAACATGCACTTACAAGACTAATGCTCTGTGTGTAGGAAGAGGAAAAACATCCTTCTCAGCAATTTCACCTATCAGTAGGTTAACTGATCATTAGAGTTAATTATTATATAGACTTAATTTTTTATCAATAAAGAACTTGTCACATGACTATGGAAAAGAACTTAAAGTAACAACGGTGACATAAAGATATAAGACTATGAGGAAGTAGTGGGAAGATATGGGATATTTTCAGGAACTCTATGAATTGGGATTTCCTTATAACCTGCTAATATAGACATAGATACAAGATTCAAGTTTGGATCCATTTCTTTCTGCAAACAATTCCACATGAAAATAACACTATCTGGTTATTTATATGTGATACTCGACACTCGATAAGGATTCACCAACCTGGATAAAAGACAGGACTGCAGATCAAGAGGCAAGCAGAAACCCATACAACAGAAATGTCCCTGGCGCTAACAGAAGCTACTGGACGTGACTAGGGCATGCTCTACACACTGTGGATTAAGATGGTACAAGGAAGAATGGGAAAGTTGAAGAATGAATGTGAAGGAAATGCCTAACAAGTACATTTACCTTTAAAACCACCTGGCATTTTCACAGTTGAAAAGGATTCTAAAGCAATAAAAAGACTATACAATAAACAAACAATTTGCAAATAATTTAATTTTCTTGTACTATAAACTATAAATGCCTACCTAGAGATGAAAGGAGATACACTAAACCAAGCAAGTGTGTAAAAAGTAAAGGATAGAGTGAGCCAATGTTTCAAATGAAAAATAACTTGGTATCCAAACCTGGATAAACCGCTTAACGAGATTTTTTTTTTCTGATGCTTAAAGAGAGTGTGATTTCATTCATAGCTATTCAGCGAATGCTTTGCTCCTACACGGGCTCATCACTAACGTTCTTCAAACAGCATAAGTCAAAACAAAGAAAAAAATCGATGATTGAAGGTCAAAGAGATAAGAGTGTTACCACCCCATTCTGCCAAGTGATTTCTGTCTCCAGATGCATTCCCCAGTTCTCCAGAAAACGGCAAGTGTCAGTCATCTTTAAGCATCTATAGCAAGGAGATCTAGACTATTAGAGAAAGGAAGATGGCCCAGTTCTCAGAAAGGTGCCATTCAGTATATGGATACGTTTCACATGCAGTCACATGATGGGATCTGTGCTTACAGAGCAGTTGGGTAGAATGGCTCAAAAACAGAGTCGGAAGTTGTGCCCCACACACACATTTTGCAGGCACAATGGTGATTATATTAAAACATAGTGAAAACATTAGTTTTTTTTTCCTTTTAAAAAAACTACTAATCAAACCCTACTGAACTAGGGTGTCAGTCTTTCTTTTAGACATTTTTGCAAAGAAGTAATTGCAATTACAGAAGGCTGGCTTGACAAATCTATAGAATGAAACCCAAGAGAAACAGTTAATGGAGCAGATAGGTCTAAATTAGTTTAACAAGATGAATCATGGTCTAAGGCCAAATGAAGTAAGGCAAGAACTATACAGGCCCACATCTTATGAAAAAGCTAGATAGCGGATGCTGAAAGCCCTGACTAAACTGAATCAAGGATTTAAAAGGTCACATGAGTGGTCCTGGATTGCCACGTAATAATAGAACAATTAAAAGAAACTACGCTTAAAGTGCTAGTACCCTCGTGCCTCAACTACAAGGAAAAAAAAAATGTCTGGTTGATGGCCGTTCGGCTTCTGATTCTATTTCATGAGTGGTTTTAGTAAGTCGAAATTTTGGCAAAGCAGATCAGCCTGAAGGAAGAAATTAAACGACATCGCAAATGATAAATTTGCAAATGCGTAGCTGTAGGAAAGACTCATATTAAACGTAGCAACTGCTTTCAATGTTGGAAAGAATTTCATATGTAAGAGAAATTACCTACGGATGGTTTTATGCCTGCCTCGATACAGAGGTACAGTACGAGATATGAAGACGGACTTATTTAACATTTTAAAAACATTCTTTTTTTTTTTTTTAAACAGCTAGCATTTTTCCAACAATAAAATGAGCCGTTTCATTGGGAAAATTCATGAGGTTTCTGAGGGAGAAGTGAAGTAACCACATTTTTAGAATTCTATAGGCAGCTTCAGACAGATGAATGGCTGGCATAAAGGTCCTAGGGTGCTTTGCTTATTGAATTCAGGGACACCAAGGCTTGGGATGTAGCTCTAAATGCAGTGGGGCTTTGCTCTACAAGGACTGGGAGACTGAAGAGTCAGGGGGAGATAATAGAGCACAAGCAATATGAACACAAAGGGAGGAAGTGCTGGGAGTGAGAGACTGAAGCAGGGAGGGGTGTGGGGAATAAGAAAGGAGAACACAAGGCTGGAGGTAGCAATAAAGCAAAGTCAAGGATGGATAAAATCAATCTTTGGAAACCTACTACTTTGCAAGCTAATTAAAAGTTGTAATTAAAAATATGGATCTGTTAAGCCGAGAAGAAATTCTTTAGAACAAAGATTTATCATAATCTTTGTCTTTGGGTCCCTGGAAATTTTGTAAGGACCTTGCTGTCAACATAACTCAAAACTTGGGCATACACAGACTTCCGGGAATTCTATAATAATAGTCACATAGCACTTGAATCAGAGTAGCTAAAGCAGCTTTCCTATGACACATGGGCTCTGCGACAACAAAGCTGATAAATGTTGGGCTTCAGAACTAGTCTAACTTGACTGAAGTTGAGGAGGCCTCCCTCAGGCAGCATGGCTGACTAACGAATAAACTGCATGTGATTCTGACTTTGAGGAATAATAGCTACAAAAGGCGCTGGTTTCTTAATGCTGTTCTCACCATGTTTATTAAGTTCAGGAACTCGAGGCTCAAGTCCTGGGTCAAAAAACTCTTCTTTAAAAATAGCTGCCATTTTCTCTCAGCAGAGTTAGACCGGCACTCGACTGCAGCATCGTCTTCCTCTTTCCAAGGGATTTCGGTCAGATAAAATTCCTTTAGGCTCTGAAGCTGCTCTTCTACCTAAAGCAGGAAGAAGTGGATGAGAGTTAAGAAATATTTTAAATAAAAAGGACACAGAGTCCATTTGGAGCCAGTATAGAATTAAACTGAAATTCCAGTTTTTGGCACTCTTTAAATAATTAACTATTTCCAGGGTTCTGAAAACCACAAGAATGTGTTTAGATTGCTGACAGACAGGAGTCCCACGGCATAACAAAAGGAGTTGGCAAGGTTGTTGCCAATCAGAAATATTTATTGTACCCTAGATTGTTTTTTATCCTACAATGAGAATAATTTATTTCAGAGATCAGGTGGCTGCTCTGTTTAAAACTGAGTTTTATAATTAAAAAAAAAAAAAAGAACAAATAAAAATCAAGGAATACAAATCAGAAAAGAAGCAATTTAGCAAAAGACAATAGTACTTAATATATCACAGTACTATGATTTATTTGTTATTTTAATGTAATATTTTATTAATTCTTTGAAAATGTAATACAATGTGTTTTGACCATATTTACCACCTACTTCTCTAATTTTCCCAGGTCCATCCCCCCACTTCCTGATTCCCTTCCAACTTCTTTATCTCTTCTTTGTTTTATAACTATGACCTACAGAGTCCGATTTGTGCTTGGGACCATCCACTGGAGCATGGTCAACACACCAGAGGTTACCCCTTTAAAGAAAACTATCTCAGAGCTGTAGATTTGGCTCAGTGGCTAAGAACAATGGCTGCTCTTCCAGAGGACTCAGGTTCAATTCCCAGTACTTATCTGATGGCTCACAACCATCTGTAACTCCAGTTTTAGGGAAACTGATACCCTCTTCTGACCTCCACGGACACTAGGCATACATGAGGCACACAGGTACATATGCAAATAAATATGTACCAGATATGATATGGTATGATATGATATGATACAGTAATAAATAAAAATAAAACTGACTCTCTCCCACCCCAATAGCTCTTCAATTAGAGCCCTCCTCCACCTTCCATTCTAGAACACTCATTGGCTTGATTTTGTGCACATAACTCCAGCTACTGTAAATTCACTAGTAGAGTGCTTCTGTCATGTTACAGTCCTCCCTGACCTCTGGCTCTTACAGTCTCTGCTTGCCCTCTGCGCCTTGGTGGGGGTTGAGTGAAATATATACCCATTTGTGGCTGAGCATTCTACTGTACAATTTATTTTTAATCATGGTGCACCATAATAAAAGGGTTCAAATAATGATGAATTTTCTGGGTAAGCATTAGTATTAAAAACCTTCACAAGCTAATCTTACTAGGACATACTACTTTGGCTTGCTAGAACTACATTTAAGCATTTGTTAACCAATGTTAGCAATACTCAATTATTTTAAATTACTCTCCTGAGCAGAGTTAATATACAATCAAATGTGTAACTGTAGATTAACAAGTAATGGGGTGATAGAGAATTAGTAGAAAGCATTTGGAACTAATTTGTATGCATTTTGGATAATATTTAATGACTAATAAGACAAGACTCATAGAACCCATAAGTTACAAAAGCCATGGAAACACAGTTGAGAGTTCAATCAATAGTCACCCTACTTTGAAGGTTTCAAGATCATTCTTAGTTGAAATGAATTAAAGCCAGCCTGCACTAGCTCCCAGGGCCAGAGGCTCTTTGCTGACTACCATATTCTACTTATTCTGTTGATGCCTGTTTCCTATGCTCACACCGTCTTTGCCTTAATTTTCTTCTTCTTCTGTTTATCTTTAGTGAATCACATAAAAGGTTGCCCTTTCCATGGAAGATTCTAAGATCCCCTACTAAGAACTGTTTATTTCCTTAGAGACCAAAGTTAGTTTTGTGAGAACAAGGCCAATAAGACATGTCTATGTACACACAAGCAAACAATGTCTCAGGGACAAAGAAGGGATAACAACAGCTCTACACGGAGTAAGTACAGAAAAAAATTTTCAGCAGGTGACATCTGGTATGTCCTTTTCTAGGGTGAGAGCAAATGGAGGTCTTGGATGGAAGGAACCAGTGCAAAAGCAAAATGTGGAGTTCCTGGCATCAGGGAAAACGCATGCTGTTGGTGTGAATGAAATTCAGATTCTTCAGCTGACTGGCAAGGAGGAGTCTGGAAAGACTGTTGTACTGGGATAAGGCTGGGTGAGATGTTTCACCTTGCTTTCTATGGTAGCCAACGAATCATGACACAGGCTCATTAGTTGGATGTAGCCAATAGTGAGCAATTGATGAGGGCTTGAACTGGTAAACACCTGAGCAAATTGGGAGAAAGGTATGCAGAAACCTCTGTGGTTGTCTCAGTAGATACAAGGACGTGTGGCCTTTGAAACAAGAAAGGCAATGGGGACAGAAGCTGCCTGACAATGCATGTCAACCTTCTCCAAGCCTCAGTTTCCCTGACCTGTAAATGGATAATACTAGGTAACTAAGACACAGAATCATAGGAACACAATGAAATCAGGAATTAAAGGCCTGGGGCACAAAGTAAGTGCTCGTCAAGAGACAGACTAGAGATACTGAAATCAGTGATGACTGAAATGTCCAGGAAGGCTCTAAATAGAAAGTTGGATGACCAGAGAGATGACTCTGTGGTTAAGATTACTAGCTACTTTTCCAAAGGACCCAAGTTCAATTCCCAGCACCCACATGGCCAGCTCACAACTGTTTGTAATTCAGATCCAAGTGACTTGACATTCTTACACAGGCATACATGCAGGTAAAACACAAATGCACATTAAAAATAAAAATTAATAAATCATTTTTAAAAGGTTGGGACAGTACTTAAACTGGTGGGCTTTAATGGTTGTACAATTAATAAATACAGTAAACATCAGTGCAGTGAAACATAGTAAATTTTATGTTGATAAGGCATAGCTCGATAATTTTCATAAATGCCGAAGGAAAGAATTCAGCTGGGTTACCTCGAGCGGGATGAGGAATGAAAACACACCAGTTGACTTTCTCATGATAGGTATTTCATAAGAGATGCTTAATGCCAAAAAGAGGTGACACATGGCAGGGCCAACAAGGGAGGGAACTGAATGGCAGTGGGAGAAATTCTATGGGGGATGAACAGTTAGAGGAATATCATCTTCCCATTCCAAAGGTTTATAATGAAGGGCAGGAAAGTGATAGAGGGGCAGAGAGCCAGATCTCAAAGGAAATATACTACACAGGGAGAGACTTATGGATCAGGGCCCAGTCGGACTATACCACTTTCTGGGAGCCATGGGGGAAATAAGTGAATATACATCAGTAAGCTGGGAAGTAGAAAGAAGTCCAGACAGTGAACCTCAATGGTTTTGTTGTCTCCTACAGTATCTGAAGTCCAAAGACATCATCTGATGGGGGATTGATTAGCTCGCACGTGGGCAGGCGTGAGTTCTGTTGGGTAGAGTTGTGGTTCCTGCGTGTCTGCCACAGATCACAGAGGCAAAAGTGCACAGGAATTTTGACTGAGTTCACTTGGTGCGGCACTGGGCAGGAGCTGTGGGGCCCTGCCTGGTATGGGGAGAACTCAGTCTGAAGTTCTGGGGTCGGGGGCAGGGCTTTTGAGTGGACCTGGAGCCCGTTGGTCTCCATTCTTTGGGTTCGCAGGAGACTCTTTGGTTACTGTACTCATTTGGTTGACTCAGCAGCCTGGCTAGCTTCAGCCCGTGGCTGGAACACAGAGAAGTCCTTGACAGGAGATTAGGCAGCTGCAGTGGCTGCAGCAGCAACAATGGCTCATTAAAAGCCTTTTCTACAGTCCCCCCATGCAGGCCCCAAAGACACAAGGAAGTCCATGGTTTTACAAGCTTTACTGTCATGGTGGAAGTGGATGGATGTGGCTGTACCCCCCATACAACTCAAGGCAGACCTGAGTTAAATAGGGAGGGAGGAGGGTCTAAGAAGGAATGTTTAATTAGCTATGCCCTCTGACCTTTAGATATCTCATTAATATGGAAATCTCTTGAGGCTGAAGCCTGTAGTCATGCCCTCTACCTGTGCTGGGTGATGCAAACCTCTCTTTGGAAGGAGCTGCATTGCCCTATGTGACTGAAAAGCACAGATCAATGGAGGTCTTTGTTGTGTGTCAGGAGCCTGGAGTCTGGGAGCATGGGGAGATATATGCTGTCCCTCGTAGGCATGGACACCTATTGGGTCTCTGGCTATCTCCAGCCAGTGCTCCACCAGAAACCAAGCCATCCTTTCACAGTCCCACAAGCTGAGATTTGAGAATGGAATAAGATGCTTGTGAACACCAAGCAATATAAGTCAATGGTAGCCTAACAGCAATACAGACTCATAAATTAGTAATCACGCCAATCATTTCATTGTTCACCTTTGTGTCTGGAAGCTTTGACAAAGAAGCTGAGTAGACAGAGTGTTGAACTGACCAAGTGTAGGAAGTTGGCAGGGTTCATATGTGGTAGAGGGCAGGGAGTTGGTTCAGAGAATATAACAGGAATGAGTAATCAAGAGTTGATGAGTTAGAAAAGAGAAGGCTAAGGGTACAGGGGGTGACAGATGAGAATGGTGCAGGATTGTGATGGAAAGTTCTATCAGGTAGGAAAGGAGATCGAGTGGAAGTGGGAACACTGAAGGACATGTGATGTCTTAGGGAGTGTTGTTTATAAAGCTCCATTTCTTGGATCCAAATGCTAGTGTAGGACATGGAAGGAGATGCTTAACATGGTACTAGGTAGGTACCATTTGGGGCATAATGATACAGAAACAAAGCATTGCTTTATAGCTGCTCTAACATCAAGCCTTCAAGTTAGGTTAGTATGGCGCTCTGTTAAAGATTGCTGGTAGGAAGAGGATGGGAGTATTAGGAAGGTAGAGGTAGGAAACCAGAAACCAAGCATGCTACCTAACTTTAGCTGTACTCCTGAGAGGACCTTGCTCCCATCAACAATAGTACTTGTAACCCTTTACAGAGGAGTTATCTGCACCCATACAGAGTTTTCTGGAGCCAGAATTAAGTGAGGAGCAACTCCAGACTTTCGTATGACTGATACCACCCTTTAGAAGCTTTTCTTCTGAGAAGTGCAATCTTCATGCACTTGAGGGAATAGGAGAGATTATTCTAACCATGTCAAAATGAAGTTTCAGAAGAATCTTGGAGCAACATTTAAGGCATCTGGGCATCAAACAAGATAGACTCAAGAATAAGTCAATCCCCTCTGTCTTCTTGTTCTGTTCATTTTAAATGTACCATACTCTGGTGCTAGAGTGATGGCTCAGCAGTCAAGAGGACATAGTGCTCTTACAGAGGATCTCAGTCTGATGTCCATTACCCACTCCGGGCAGCTCACAATCTCCTGTAACCCCAGATCCACAGAGTACTGACAGCCTCCTCTTGCTTCTGTGGGTACTGCACTCACATCCACCCCATACTCACATACACAGTTGTTAATAATAATAACAATAACAACAACAATAATAAATTTAAACAAAAACTACTTCTCTTAGTATTCACACGGATCTATGGTCTAAATGATGAATATTTTCATATTTTTCTTTATTATTTAAGAGAGGTATAAGGATGTATAACATGCTATAATAAATTATTTATACATACCTACTTATATTTTTCTGGATAAAATTACTTACTCTGAGGTTTTGGGTGGCGCCTTGAAGAGTAAAGGTATATATGTAAATACAGGCACTGGCAGAGACACAAACTGTCCACTTGGGTGGAGTTTCTATACTAATAGAAAGCAGAAAGATGGACAGAGTCCATGTTGCTGAAGCAGGTCAACATTACACCATACCTCTTCGGATGACTTTCGAAATGCCACGTAAGTCTGCAGGACTCGTGACCTGTAGCTGATGCTTCGAGTAAGAGCATTTAATTCTGCTTCTAGCCATTTCACTTTAAGAGGAAGCAATACCACTTCATTGAGTTCAAGTTCATTTTTCTCTGTCATGATTTTTGCAGCTGCTTCTAATGCATGTGCTGTCTCCTATGAAAGCAAAGCACAAGGGGTCAGATGCTGACAGGGGAATCAAGAACATTCACATTCCATTACCCTTCGGCTCATCCATCTATTACGGATATTAATTGAACTTGTACTGAGAATTTCCTCAATCAAAAAAAGGTATAACTTTCAGAATTCCAAAAAGGAAGGGGAAAAGGCACTTGAAACTGACAAAACACCCCCAGCCCTTCCTTGGCTCTGTCCAAAGCTAAAGACTTTTTGTTCTGGTGCTTAAGGTAGAGGCATAATGCTTTGGGACATAGAGAATCAAAACGCAGTAAACACTTTACGGCTCCAGAGATGTGTTGTGCTGGGACTCTGGGCTCCTCAGTCCACGGGAGAATGCTTGAATGCTTCTAGCAAGTCTAGCTGACAATGCTTGAACTCTCAGCTCCAGCTTTTAGCGTTTCTCTGCCTCTCACCTTCATGGACTTTCCTTAGTTACCCTAGGATTCTGCCATTGGTGTTGCTGTGTAGGCCTTAGCTCCAGGCATCAGTCTCTTAGCTCCTGGGCACCTTTTGAAACTCTTAAGTTCTGCTACTGCTATTGCCTCTGCCACCAGTGTTGGAAGCCCCTGGGGTCGTACCTGCCCATTATACAGTTCAGTTCAGCCTGCTATACCCAAGATTCAGACCTCAGGTAATTAAGATAGCATTCAGGAGAGGAACTTTTTGTGCCCTACTGCTGCAACACAGAGGGATATCAGGAAGGAAAGGACTCCCCAGGTTCCCAACAGCAACAAACAATCTGTTTGTGCAGGCAGAGAAGGGACATGGCATGCTGGTGCTTAGATTTTGATTCTGTCTCTCAGTGACAGCCTGGATACGTGGGCTTTCCTGTTCTACCAATCACAAGCTTTATATAAGCACCAGTCACAAGCCTCTTGTAGGTACAGCCTCTCAAGCTTTGTGTTAAGGCTGAGTCCTACTCTTCCTCCCAGACATGAGTAAGAGCAGCTATTACTAGACTCAGAGCCAATGGGAGGTCAGGTGGGGAAGGAGTCCTTTGGGGGAGCTCTGGGAAAGGCCATTAGGAGGGCATGGCTCGTGTGAGGTTTATATATGATGATACAGGCTGGAGCAATGTCTAGAGCAGTAGTTCACGACCTTCCTAATGCTGAGACCCTTTAAAACAGTTTCTAATGTTGTGGTAACCCCCAACCACAAAATTATTCTTGTGGCTACTTCATAACTGTAATTTTGCTACTGTTACAAATTGTAATGTGATCTGATATGCAGGATATCTGCTATGCAATCTCCCAATAGGGTTTTGACCCACAGGTTGAGATCCCTGGTCTAGAGCGAGGCCTCCAGAAGCAGAAGCCTGTGGCCTTAGCCACAGTCCTGATTGCTGTACTCCTTGTAGCCAAGTCTAGTTTCTTTAAGACATCCTTGAAGTGCTCAAAGCCAAGATTCCACTATGACAGCTTAGCCAGTAGCCAGTAAGAGGGATTATTAAGCTAACAGCTCCTATCAAGGTAATGGGACACAAAGAGTCTGACAGCTGTCAATCAAAAGCTCAGACTGGCCCAGTCCCCAATAGCTTAGCTTATTTGTGGGGAAAGTAAACATTAAAAGGTGCTTACAGTAAAGACCTGTCATAGCATTAGCATTCTTAATAGTATTTATGCTTAACTCCTGGTTAATTCCCTTAGGGAGAGCTGGTCTTTCTGATCCCTTTTAATTCATTGCCTGCATGTCTATTCCGATGGTGTATAAACAAAATTATTATTGCCAGTCATATAAAAATGCAGCATATATAATTATATGCAACACATAATGCTTCCTAGTTAACTATGTTTCTGGTTCATATATTTGCTATACACTAGTTTTATTGTCGGAGTATTCTTCTACACATACGAAACCTGTACTGTAAGAGAGGAGACCTGCTTGTGTTGGCAGCATCTTCATACATGGTGTTTATGTTTCTCTACGGCATCAAGGAACGATGTCTAGCGACTGCCTATGTCTGTGTAAGTGCACACTGTGATGTTCACACAACAAGTCATGGAACAGCATGCATCTTGGAATGCATCCTCCTTGTCACTAAATGATACATGACTAAGAGCCACAGAAAGAATCCCTGTAAAACTTCCTGAGAACAAGGGAAGAAAGAAGCAGAATTAAAATGTTTGTGCTCTCATTTGCAGCACAAGGGATACCTTCCCTGGTTGTGTTTAACATGCTTTCCAGGAACCCCACTGACTGCACTGAGTCACAATTTGCCAGCCCTGCTTTGTGACAACACACTGCAGAATAAAAGAGGAGCATGGGATTTCTCCCCCTGAGTTCTCTCTCAGGATCCTAAAATTTGAAAGCAGAATGCCTTCAGACAAGGCCTAAGCATTTAAAATGAAGATGTTTCTAAATCTTATCCTAATGATAAGGAAAGAAAAAAAAAAACAGCGTGCCTATCTGCAGTGAGGGGGCTGTTTTGAGTGAGGGTTTTCTGTGGAAATCAGGAGAAACAGGGCTTTTCTTGCTGATTTGGTGTGTGTGTGGGGGGGGGGAGAGACACTCACTTTAAATTCCATGGGGCAGGCAATGTAGATTTGGAACCTCTAGTGCAGAGGTTCTCAACCTGTGGTACACAACCCTGGTGTGTGTGTGTGTGTGTGTGTGTGTGTGTGTGTGTGTGTGTGAGGGGGGTGTCACCTAACAAATACCCTGAGTATCAGACATTTACATTATGTTTCATAACAGTAGCAAAATTACAGTTTTATGGTTGGGGGTCACCACAGCGAGAGGAACTGTGTTAAGGGGTCACAGCCTTAGGAAGGATGAGAAGCACCACTCTAGCTGGAGTCACTGGATCCAAAGTAGAGCCACAATTAGGGGCAGGACATTCATTATCTGAATATGGAGGGTGAAGCAAGTTTCGATTTGCCGCTTTACAGATTACAGTGATGAATGTTGTTTCTGGAAATCCTGTGTGACTTTATCGTGAAATTCTTGTAAAAAGTCACGGCCTTACAGGAGTGCGTTCCTGCCTAGTCTGGTGTGTCGAAAGAGTTGCTAACACCTGAGTCTGTTCTCAGGAAGAGAACCAATGCCAGCTAAGTACCTAAAATACACAGTTGCAATAAATATGCTAATAATTGGACACAAAAAATACACATAACTTAGACACATTTAACAGTGTATGTGATTTTCATGTTGTTATCTGTATTAACCTATAATTGCAGCTCTTCAGGGAGCTGGGATTAAGCTCCATATATTTGGAAATTGTTTTTAAATAATTATTTGCAACATTATGGTCTTAGAAATAACTTTCATTTACCTTGGCTTGGTTATCCAATTCCAGATATTTATTTAAAATCTTCTCTGATTCAGAAGGGCTGGAACTGACATTCAATGTGGTAGCAAGAACCGGCCTGATTTCCTGAATTGACATTTCCACCTTGGGGAATGGAGAATATATTGTAGTCTTAATAATATATACTTATGTAAAGGAATGTACATATAAGGAAATATTGTTCCATACATCACCATTGCATTTAAAATGTCTATCATTTTGTGTAAAATTGCTTTACATTTGGAATAATCTCATATTTTGATAATGCCAATCTTCATATCATGCCATACTGGTAAGCTATGAATACATTCTTTCATTAACAGCAATGACTACAAGTTATCATCCCTACATACCCATGAAGAGCTTTTCTATATTGTCTACAGAGAGAGGATGACAATATAATTGCTAACATATTAGCAGAGATGAATTCATCTGTATGCTGGATGAGACCAGTTTGCTGGCACGCGTAAGCAAGCATTCAAACTCGAGGTGTTAGACTACCCTACGGGCAGTTGTACTTAAGGCTGAGGAGCTCTGGAAAACACTGCCTGGGAGATAGTGAAAGCAGGGACCTACTTGAATCATTTCACTGATCAATCAGGGAATTGTGATTTGATCTTTGGTTCACAAGAACCAAAGGCTAAGGGTGACCCTGGAAGGGCTTCATTCCACTCGAGTTATTTCCTTTATCCCTTGCTTTCTGTAGAATGCACACCCTCCACAGCTAAGTTGGCAATAAGATAAGAAGCAGCCACTGTTTAACTTCCTGCTGTGTTTTCCACAATCACCAAATTAGCTTGACTCTCAAGTGGTAGGGAAAGCAACACCACAGCTGTTCCTGTGCTCAAACTCTCCCTGGATCCAGGCAATGAGATACAGCTCACAGTCGCAAGCTACCAGGTCAATTAACAGAGGAGAGGCAACCTAACAGGGATGTCATCTAATGCCAGGTCCTATGAAGTCTGTTAACTCGTCTCTTATATGTTCAAGAATATAAGTAGGTTGCATTGAATAAAAAGATGGCTGAACATTTGAGACCCAGTGTCTTCAGCACGGTTCACTACCACTGAGTCTTCAGTGGACAAGAAGTAAAATGCTTCCATAGAAAGCTACTGATCTCTCTGCAGAGAGGATGTTGCCTGTGAGTGCTGTTATGTGGATGATGGTGTCTCTTGCACTGGATTTGTTCAATATGATGGATTCAATCAATATGATGTTTTCCCCAGAAAAACAAACCCCAAAATTGTTGATAACTATTTGGCTGCCTGAAGTCCTTCTGTACAATTGTGCCATTATGATGACAGCTAGCATGTGACTTTGCTCAGAGTCATACAAACCAGCCCCCCCCCCCCTTTAGTGAATGTCTGATGTGGATAACACAGAACTATGAAGAACACATAACTTTGTATATGTACATTCAGGACGGGAATGGCAGACGACATTAGACATTTATTCTTGGCCACCCAGGGCAGATGTAGTTGCTGAACACAACAGTGAATTACAACTGTTCATCGAATTATAAGACCTACTATGTAATATAGAGGAAGTCTAAGGAAACACACCACACCCTCCCACAGTGCTCACAGTTGGCACACCATCCATGAACACCAAATAAAATGTCTATATTTTATTTTATGAAACTACCTTCCTTAGGTAGCCGTCCACTGACGTTGCTAATTGCTGTTTCTTAAGGGCAAATTCCTCGTGCGCTGTACACTGTTCAGTGAGAGAATCCACTCGCTTCTGAATGCATCCCATCATCTCGTGGATTCCTGTCACCCGAGAGCTGAATGGAACAAGCCAGTGGTTAGTTCACTTGACCTTGACTTAGAATCCCTGACAAGAGGAAACATCTGAAAACAGATCTCTCCTTTCATGGGCAGTCTGAGTTGGTACAAACTACAAGCTCCTGCTTTTGGATAATGGAAGCTATCATACTGGTACAGCAGGCAGCAAAGCCAGAGTATGTTCCTTTGTTTTAAGTCTGTCAGTCCTGCAGGAAGAATGTATTATGGCTTCTACGGTAGGTCTAATCTTTTCTAAAGGTTTACTTTTTAATATTTCTCTAAGATACTTTGAGAATCTTATGGTAAAAGGCACAGTATGTTTACCAAGTTTTCCTGGGGGCATCATTTAAAAGCTTCATTTATTTCAAGATGCTCTTTGAATAGGAATGTGAATCGGCCAATTAACAAAGCATTTGCTAACCCAACAGGGTAAAATATTTATATATTTTGTTCTCAGTGGCTATGAATGCTCTAGGCTATATCCGCTAGATAAATACCTAGTTATCACTAGCAATTAGGTATCAACTATGCTTGTCCGCATTTCATTTTCACATTTTCATTTTTTTTAACCGTGACCTCGTGAGATAAAGGTGACATGGGGGTTCATAAAAGGACAGGACTTTCAAACCAGCTTTGAGTCGGACTCCAACTGCTCCCATTTGCAGAAAGAGTCACAGGCTTCCTAACCATCTCCGAGATTTCACAATGCAAGAAGTGTAAGGATAATGTGGGTGGAATGAACTCAGCACCTTCCCTACTAATTTCCCTTCATCCATTTTCCTTCAACTACTAGTAAAAGTTAGCATGATAACTCTTTAATTATCCCGAGAGTTATTTTAGTTTCTTTCTTTCTTCTTCTTCTTCTTCTTTTTTTTCTTTTTTAAGATCTTGGAGCTAGGTACAGATCTCAGGAATTTGACCTCAAATAATTAAATTATGAGTCAGTAAAAATAAATTAGTAATGAAATGAAGGCAAGATCAAAAAAGACCTGGGGGTACAGTAATGTCACTAGGATGGCTGTAAAGATGTTTCCAAAGAGAGTTGCACTTGGATGTGCCTGGGGTACATCAAGGGTCCCTGACAAGAATAACTGTGAAATATGACACGAAGCTACTATGAGAAATATTGTTCCTGGTATACAATGCTCCAGGCACATTTAGAACAATTAGTTTTATAGCTCAGTACTTACAATCAGTGCAGAAAATAATAGAAAAACACCAGGAGACTTTTAGAACCAATTCTTACTGACAGAAACCCACACATTCTGTAAAAGCTAGATTTCGGCAATATGAGTTATTTTGACTATGATTTAGACAAAGGTGTACTGCATTAAAGAGATCTTTAAAGTCCAGTTGTCCTATGAGGAATATGTTCTAGGTTTTCAATAGAATATTGAAATCTAGAATGAGAAAGATGTGACTGTGTAGCACCGTGGGAAAGGTGCAGAGAAAAGGGTAATGGGAGGGACTGGCAGACATGGAAAGAGAAGGAATGGTGGGAAGCAGCAGGAAACACCATGGCAATTTGCAAGTTATTGCTAAAACTTGTAATGTAGAATTTTTTAAAAAGAGCTGTGCCAGCCAGGGTGAAGGATGTTCCCTTCTACTGCTGAGTCACCTGCGGCTCCTCACCCCCAACCCGAGCATGCATCCTGCATCCGTTACAGTTAGACATTTGTTTACCGATCACACTTAGAATAGACACCTCCAAGAAGGAAAGTGGGAGACAACTACAAATTTTGAATGGGCTCCTCCCTCCGTGACAGCAGCTGTCAGTCAAAAGTCTAGCAAAGAAAGACACTATTCACACTACTTTTTGGTTCCCAGCCAGCTTTGTGTGTGTGTGTGTGTGTGTGTGTGTGTGCATGTGTATATGCATGTGTGTGTGCATGTTTATATGTGTGCTTATCTGCACGTGTGTGCATGTGTGTATTGTAAGGTGTATACACACACGTGGAGGCTGGAAGTCAACACTGAGTGTCTTCCTCAATTGCTCTTCACTGTATTTTATTTTATTTTATTTTATTTTTCCATTCACTAACTTGCTCAGTCATGGAATGGCAGAAGCAAGATTTGAGCCTGGGTATCTGATCTTACAGTCAATTCTTTTTCCCCCAATCTTCTTGCACTTTTTCTGAGTGTGGAAGAATGACACAAAGCATAGTGAAGTATTTTTCTCCTGGTGTTCTTTTATTGGCAGCTGCTGACTTGCATTCAAATAGATGGACCTGGTTGGCAAGCTCTTTTGAAATTAGTTGTTTTCTCTAGATAAAAGCTATGTCTGCATGTAGTCTGGAAAATGGCCACTAGAGGGATGTAATACCTTGTTCAAATTGCCTATCTTTGCAGGTCCTTCCAGCACAGAGAACACAAAATAAGAAACCAAAACCAAAAACCAAGCATTTCTTCAGTAAAAATATCACCTTTGCAAAACCATAATTTTAATTTTGACAAATCAATGCCAATAAAATAGCAAATCTGTCTGTTTCTGATTTTGTTTTTCAATCACCTAGGAGATTTATTTGTTTCTTATCGGGCACTGTATCTACTGTGCTACAAATTCTTTAAGGGTAAGGGCTGGTGTCCTACTTACTCCTATAATCCTTGTAGCCCTGAGCACATGGTCTTATAATAACGGAAGGTTAATACATTTTTTAAAAAGTTCGAGACAGAGTCTCAGCTCTCTGAGCCTGGCCTCAATCTTTCCATGTAGCCTGGGGACCTTGAATTCTTAATCTTCCCATGTCTATCTCCTGAGTTCTGGGATTACAGACACACAGACACAGCTGGTTTATGGGATGCTGGAGATCATACTTCCTAGGCGAGCACTCTACCAACTGAACTGCATCTCTAGACCAATTAATGTCATTTTAAAGTTCATTAAACTATTGTCTGGTGAACGTTCAACGAAAAAGAACACATAAATTTAAGGAGTGAGAAAAATATATGTTGAGTAGCCATATTAAAAATGTCAAGCTATGCCCACTGGTACAACAGTGAGTGACATAACTATTATGTTAGCAACCAACCACTTTCTGATTGGGGAGGTCATAGACTGTAGGGGGAGAACCTAACTGTTGTTTTGTTAAAGGGATGGTATCAAAGCTACATTCTAAATACTTACATACTCATGTTTCAACTCATAGATTAGCGCTTCTCAGAGACTCTTCCTTTTGCAGTGGGCAGTAGTTCATGTAAAAATTCATTAAGCGGTCAAAATACAAAGAATAAGCAACTGTGGAGAGACTTGGATGGACACCACCAGGCTGTCTGGCTCAAAGAATATAGATGGGGTATAGGAAGGTAAGAGACAGAGGGTAGAGAAGGTGCTGTAAAGCAGCATTTTAGGGCCTGAAATAGCTGTTGCACTCATAAACTCTATGTTGCTGTATTTACCTGCATACAACCTACATAAGAATCCCTGACATTATTAATGATACGGTTATGCTTGCAGACAGGAATCTAGCATGGTTGTCCTCTGAGAGGCTCCACCCAGCAGCTGACTCAGACAGATGCAGAGACCCACAGGCAAACATTGAATGGATCTTTGGGACTCTTATAGAAGAGTTGGGGGAAGGATCGGGGCTCCAAGGGGATAGAAACTCCATGGGAAGATTAACAGAGTCAACTAACCTGGACCCTTGGGGGATCTTAGAGACGGAACCATGAACTAAGAGCCTACAGGGGCTGGACCTAGGTTTCCCCACACATACATAGCAGATGTACAGCTTGGTCTCCATGTGGGTTCCAAATTGGAGCAGGGGGGAGGGTGCTATCCCAAATCCCAAAAGCTGTTGCCTGTTTGTGGGATATGTTCTTCTAGGTGGACTACTTTGTCTGACATCAGTGGAGAATGGGCCTAGCATCACAGAGATTTGATGTGCCTCAGTGGAGGGATACCTAGGGGGTCTCTACCCTCTCAGAGGAGAATGGGGGAGGGATTATGGAAGTGGGGAGAGGGAAAGGAGGCAGTGATTTGGATATAAACTGAATAAATAAATAGGGGGAAAGATTTGGTCATCACCATTTTTTATGCAAGGGATAGAGGGCTTATGAGGCCTCACCTCCCACTGAGAGATTATGGGTAATTATGGGGTTCTGGGGAAGGTATTATCATTTCTTCAGTGGGACAGCTTTTGATAAGTGACCCATGGTTTTAGTAACAACACCCTACTAATGCTCATGCAAGCAGCCATAATTATATTCAGCAGGTCACAAAAAAATCAAAGTAGGAGCGAGACTCATGGAGAAAAGGAGTTTCAGTTAGGGAATAAGGAAGACAGAGAAACAGTAATGAGGGAAAAAATTACCAAAATTCAATATACAACATATAAAATTCTCAAAAAAATACAAATTTTTTTTAAAAAGGAAAACATAAGATATTCTGAAATCAGAATTTCTTAATTTTCACAGTAATCGTATCCCATGGCCTGCAGATAAATGGTTGCACTTTAGGCCACTTGCAGACATTTTAGGCCATCAGGGATGCCTGGTTTCTTCTTTGTTGTGCTGGCACTTATAGCTGGGTTTAAGCAATTTTAACACAACTAGTTTGGTTCAATGTGCACGTCTCTCCTCTAATAAAGCTTTATGAGGACACTCTGAGTCACCTTGCTCCCATGAGAATTACTATCCACCCTGTCCCTCTCCTGTCTGCAGCATAGATTCATTCCTTGGCTAGAGAAATTGCCAACTGCCCTGCTAACCCAAGCCAATCCCTGTTTCCTTCTCTCTCAGTCCTCAAAAGATTGCCTCCCTCTGATTAGATGCTAAGCTCTTCCATTTCTCATTCCCAGAAGTAATATAATGATAGTACCTGGCCCAGTCCTGATCCCAGGGTTCCCACGAGGCCCCTCCCCATCCCCTGCATTAGGTTTCCTTAACGAGACCCTGATCAGTAGATTTCAAGCAGCCCAGGTGCCATCGTTCTTCATTTAGAACCTTCCATGCTGATTCAAGACTCATATTTTCAATCCCTTAAAACATGGGTAGCACATATTCTGGCAATGTTCTCCAGTGCCTTAATAGTAAACGACCTGAACAAAGGATAAGCTATGATTTGCCAGTTTTCTAACCATTCTCACATGAGCTGAAGATAAATGAAAAGAATGTTATCATTCACAAGGAACAAGTGTGATTACATTACAGCCGCACTCAACTAATGGTGGAGCACAGATTGATGGTGACTTAAAGAAATCTGATTGAAGCCAACCACAGTGCCCTGTTACTCAATTCCCATTCGAAAGCACACTGCCTGTGTGCATCTGCTGGGGAAGAGAAAAAGATGACCAGTGGGCTGATGACCTGTGACTGGATTGAACTGGAAACATTGATTGACCTTTGGATTTTCTCCGTGAGAAAGGATTTGTTGGTGCCTGTCAACAGGGTGAGCATGAGGCACGTCACTCATGATTCCTGATGTTGACTTTGGCAGTCCAGCATCACAGATGCTCAGATATGTCAGACTGAGAAGTCTTCTTCAGACATTTGTCAGAAGCTCCATCATGGGGCATTTAATCCTGTATTCGTTAAGTCAACTGAAGGGAAGAGGGGGATAAATGGGCTTTTTTTTTTTCTTCAGAAAGGAAAGACATATTGACTTTTGCTTCCCAAATAGACTGTTCTGTTTACTGTAGGGAAGCAGTCACCCTATCTTTGCATCTGTTGCAAGCAGAGGCTGGGGGAGGGGAGCAAATCCCAAAGTTAATGCATTCTAATGATTCATGCCGGAGCATGGCAAGTTGCTTTGAACCCTTTCATAAATTACTATTGGCAGCCCATCTGGATTAGGAGCTGAACCAGATGGTGAGCACTTGACAGCTTACTCTGTCTCAGCAGAAGGGATCAGCTGACCAGAATTTTCTTCTGTTTATGGCAAATGACACTTGGAAGATGGGGGAAGGGAGAGATACTCCTATCTTTAGCTTGCTGCTCCTTTTAACAGAGACCTGAACATGTCCTTTTTTGTTTGTGACAGTCTTCATTTTGGAGGCGACAAGAACTATGTCTCCTTTTTATCTTTGCTTTGAAAAAGTGCTGCCTGCACTGCGAATGTTAAAAGTATGCTCGTTTTTGATGATTTGTTATATATTTCGATACTTTCTCTCCAAAAAACATATAATACACATATGCACACACATTTTTTAGATATGTAATAATAAATACTTAGAAAATAAGAAAGAAGTAAGAGAGGCTGAAGTCACAGGTTCCCGAGGTTTGGTGCCAATGGATGAAGGATTCATCATTATAAGACCGTGGGGATCAACATATATGTCCCATGAGAATGATGTCATAGCTAGCTGGGACTCTACAGGAACTCAGACATGGAGTTCTCTTTATTAAAGGAAACTTTAAAACATGATAGCCAACAGCCAAGTGACTCTGATCTGACTACAGAAGCCTGAGTCTGGGCTGGAGGTGCTGAGAATCCTGGAAGATAATATTACAAAATCAGTAAGAACCAAGAAGCAACAAGGAGAGAGCAAAGCGGCCAAATGCTAAGAACCAATCCCATCCCACCAGGTGAAAATGTAACCATTTTCCAAATGAGCAAGGCAAGGCAAGGCAAGGCAAGGCAAGGCAAGGCAAGGCAAGGCAAGGCAAGGCAAGGCAAGGCAAGGCAAGGCAAGGCAAGGCAAGGCAAGGCGAAGTAAAGCCCCTCAGCCAGTAGCAGAGAAAAGCACTCCAGCTCACATGAAGGAGGTGACCTGAAGGTAAACACATCTGATGCCAAGAGAGGCAAAGGGAAAACCAACCCTCAAACTGACCGAGCAAGAGACCCAGTAACACACAAGCCCCAACACATACGTGAAGAGCTGTTGGCAGTCAGTGGCTTCTGAGAGAAGGAAGATATGGTTTCCTCAGGAATAAGCCTCCTTGTGGGTTATCCAGTCCCAAGTGGTCAGCCACTTGTACTGTGTACATATGTGAACATGTGGCATGTGAACATACATGTGAACAACACTGAACAAAGTCACCAGGTTGGTTGTTTATATGTATGAATGTCTGTCTATCTGTATGTGTACATACATGTGTGCATGTATGTATATATACATGTAACAATACTAACTATAGAAGAAGAGGTCATGACCTTAAAAAGCAGTGGTGGGGAGCATGGGAGGAACATGGGTTGGACATGATTCAGCTAAAGCACTCATGTAAGAAATTCTCAAAAACATTAAAGGAAAAAGCAAAAACTCAGAAACAAAAACAAAACGTGATCCAAAAATAATTAAATAGAAATACGATTAATGAGAATATCAGTTACTACCACTCAGAAAGATCAATGGATGAAAACCAAGGTGAACATAACAGCAATAGGCTGATGATGCTTCAGATGTACAATCTCCATGGGACCAGGCCGTCACCCTCAAGAGAGAAAGGCAGCCAGAGGGAGCCAATGAAGGACAGTCTGCCAGGCAGACTGACAACTCCCACAGCCTTCCTATATCAAGTGCCGAAGGGAGAAACATGAATCCTATGAAGCAGTATTCAAAAGGATGATGCCTGAAATTTCTTATGCAATGGGCTTTGACTAAATGGCACCTCAAGAGCTAAAAGGGTAAAATCACATATTTGAGATCATTTGAAAGTATATAGCCAAGTGTTATGTATCTCCTTCCAATAAGTTTCCTTTCTATACTTCCCTCACCCATATAGCACATAGTTAATATTAAGCCATGCATTCAATTTGGGGTCTGTGTTTTCCTACTTACAATTCTATGATTGCACGGCCTTCACAAAATTCACTTTCATGTGGGTTTACATTGTCCCGTGACATGCCTGCTCTTACACTGGCCAAACATTTTTCTACTTAAGGGAAATGCAGGGGTTATCTAAAGGTTGGCATTACTCCGACCAGTAGCAGTATGGTGAGTACCCTATTTATAAGTGTGTCTACACACATCCTCTCCTTGAAAGGTCAGAGACTTGCCCTGCGTGGTTGAGGAGGAGTTCTCTTAGCTCTGGGAGTTTAGGAAGAAAAGATAGAGAAGAGGAACCCCCTGAGCTAAGAGAACTCCTCCTTAACCATGCAGGGCAAGGTTTTTGACCTTTCAAGGCAGCCTCCCTCTGTTGACTCTGCTCTTCCCAAGCCTTTTACCTACGACAGGATTCAGGCAACTTCACCACGTCATCGTCATCATCGTCATCATCATCATCAGAAAGTAAATTTGCATTAGAGTGACTAACTTGTAGATATTTTGTGAAAAATAAATGATAGATACCCCTTTAATGCAGTCTAAGCTTTGTGATACATTCTAGACTAGGAGTTTCAGAATGAAGGGGGAAAAAGCCATCAGCCTTAATGGTGCGTGTTAAGTGTTAGCAGGTTGAGATGGCAATGCTGCTGTTTGCTCAACATCTGAAAGAACAGCTTATTATCGACACAAAGATATTTGAACAGCAGCTAAGTTCAAACTCTCATAAGAACTAAACTTTGTAACTTCCCAAATTTCAGTGTCTGACATTCACCACCTAAATATATCATCAGACTCCATTAAGGCATCGCCTTTGTTTTCCATTTAAGGCTGAAACAATGCATTTTTACTATGGTGTGCTTTTCTCTGATATCATGCCTGCTCCTGAATAGTTCAAGTTACCTCCCATGTAAATATCCAGAAAGGAAGATGAGCGTTTCCTTCAGTGCTTTAACTCTCTAGACAGTATCATCCTGTGGATGGAGGTGATACAGGACAGCAGGAAGGACTAAGGGATGATCCAGAGTAGCCGAGTCAGAAGAGAACCAAAGGGATGAATGTGAGAAGGGGGAAGGGATACAAAGTATTACATAACATAGTAGGTGCTCATTCTGGTCATCTCAGCTTGAAGATGCACTCTCGTCCCCGAGGTTCTCTCCAATTCCACTAACGTCACTCTGCCTACTCTGTTTCCAGTTCAGAGTTATTTCTCCCTTCTCTCTGCACCACAGCCTCTGACACCATGGGTTCTGTTTCCTAGAGCACACGCATGCAATATGTACCTTCTTGACTGGATGCCAGTAGGTTCTTATAATTCTGAGACACGTTTATGTATCTTTGTCTAGCCTTGAGGTCACAGCCATTTCGTGCATAGTCAATACATTTTTAAACAAACCAAAGAAAACTACAGAGAAAATGGAGCCCAAGCTAAAGCCAGACAGAGGTAAAAGTCTCCTTGAGCATCTTAGAATGAAAGACAATCTATGGCCATGAAGCAATCAGGCTCCTTGTGGTCAATGAAAGTTGAATCACAAGAGAAGAGAGACCAATAGTTAGCAATCTAACAGAACGATTCAGACAAACAATCCAGTCCTCCACCTCCTACAGCTGAGGGACACATACTGCAGCAAGTTCTTGGACTTCTCTGTACCCCAAGTTCTATTCTGCAAAACAGGGACACTGATGGATAAGGTACACAATACACAATCATTAAATCCATCAAACATTGCATAAAGGATAGTGTGTTCTGTGGTGGTGAATGAGCCTGGTTCCCTCAGCTCTTGCCATGTTTCATGATCTCCACTCACATCTACTTCTTCAGCGACATTGTCCTTTCTGAGGCAACATTGCTGCTCTGTCAGCTCCACTTAGCTCTCAGCGATTTGCATGGGTTCTCTTCTTAGCCAGTCCTTCCTTGACTCCAGTGTCTGAAACAGTCCCTGCCACACAGTCGCTTTATATCATATGTCCTGGTACAAAGGGGCATCTCACTTATAGACTGATGTGCTGGTTGGCTCTTCCCACCAGAATACAAACAGCATGAGAACAGAAGTGGCATTAGATGCTTGCGACCACCTGCTTTGAAAACATTGAACATGGTTTTGGAATGAAGAAATGAATGAATGGCCTAAACTCCACCCAAGGTTCGTTATCGTCTGTAGTAACAAACAAGGTGTTGGTAGCCAATATAAATGAAAACTGAGGGAGAAGAAGCATAATCTTGATTAACTCAGTTTTTCCCTACTCTAGGAAATAGAAATTTTTAAAAATTTACATGAAATCACATGTATCGGGTCAAATCAGATGACACTTAAAGTTACACAGAAGCAAAATATCCAACTAAGGTGTAACTAACACATTTAACTTCACCATGATAAGACAGAGTAAAATGTGATACCATCTTTCATGCGGGGATAGACATTGTGCTAATAGATGCTTGCATAAAACTCCTAAGTGAATTTTAACAAACAAGAAAGGCAAATGAATAGTTCATGAGGTAGCCTGGCCCCACTGTGTGTTTTATGTTTTGAGCTCTGAAGTGGGAGCAGCACTTAGAGAAAGAGACAGAGACCCCTTGCTCCCAGACATCGCTGTCACCTAAGCTTCAGACTGAGCCCTTCCATCCACCCCAGCTTCCCATGGTGTAAGAGCAAACACTGTGTGCTAGCAGGCCACCTTTCATTAAGAATGATGCCAATCAAAGCTTAGGAGTAGGTGAGGGGGACCAGAAGCCGAGGGCTCTCAGCCTTGCTGTGAGTCTAAGCTTGGCTGTTATCACGTTCTATTATAAATAACTTGTGTTATACCTGCATGCAAAGTAACTCACAAAAAGATCACAATGCAGTGTCTCTTGGCCATATGACAGATGTTTCCATCTAAGGAGATTTAAAAAAATAAAACCACTCAATGATCCAGAATTATCGTTAGACTGCAGGTTAGCTTTAGAAGAATCAGGGAAACGTGAGCATCACCACTATTCATTCTTTGAGGCTGCTCGGACCAAACGTATTTGATTCCAGGATATGAAAACTGTGAGTCTGTCCCTAGGATGGTATTCTTTACAGAACAGCAATGACAAACATCTCAGATGTATCCAGAACAGTTTATCTCAGATAAATACTGACAGGTTCAAGTGAAACTCAGAAGAAATGGCTAACTGATGTGCCTATTAAGACACCAAAGTGCATGCTGGCCTCAGGGCACACTCAGTACCTGTGGCTCCTCCCACTTCTTCTCACACTGCTCTCTACCCTAAATGTCTTATGGGCTTCCCTTCTCCTGCATCTGGTCCTATAGAAGCCTGTCCTTTACCCATGTGTTCTCTTGCTCCTCTCTCCTCTCCATCTTCTTGGTTTTCTCTCTTTTCGCCCTGCTCCTCTCTCTCTCTGCCTGTCTCTGTCTCTCTCTCTCTGTCTCTCTGTCTCTATCTCTCTCTCTGTCTCTCTCTGTCTCTCTCTCTCTCTCTATCTCTATCTCTATCTCTATCTCTATCTCTATCTCTATCTCTGTCTCTGTCTCTCTCTCCTCTCATGGCCTGGTTCAATTTACTGATCATGCTTAGTCTGCTGCTTTCTCTCCCTGCTGTGCACTCTTCCAGATGCCTATGGCTGTAATCTCCCTCATATCTACAATGAAAAACCTCCTCAACCTTACCTTGGAGCAGTCATTTCCTCATTTCATCCAAATGTAAACTTCTGAGGGTTTTTTTTTCTATCATCAACAGTAAAAAGTTAAATAACAGTGCTTCTGAAATTTCTACCTGCTGATATTCCAATTCTAAATTCTGCCTTTGATATCTGATGAAGAATACTTATCTTCTGTAATTCAACCCGACCTTCGTGTCTAATTCAAATGCATACCACTATTGCAATCACCCTGTGGCAGTCCATTTGAAACCGTCATGTGGCTCTTAGTATTTTGCTTTGAAATCCCTTTGTACAAATTTTTAAAAACTGAAGTAATTATGTATTGGGTGTTTTTTTTATTTGCAAGGAATGGTGTTATATTATTTAATGAAAAATGTTAAATGGGAATTTCCATTTTACAGAGGAGGAAAGAGACTCAAAGAGTTAACTTGAAAGCCACACCATTATCTGGGCGCTAAGTAGAATCTTAGGTTTCTGACCCATGCCATTTTGGAAGCATCTGCTAACAGAATTTTGTGACCTTGTGGTACAGCTGGCATCTCAAAGCCTAGGAACACTGTGATACTCCATGTAGACGTTTTACACCTTCAAATGTCTGTTGGTTGTCGTTGCCATGACTACTGTACCTTCATCCCAGAGTGGCTATGGCCGAAAAGTTTCTTCTTTTTTTTTTCTTTTATTTTTTATTGGATATTATATTTACATATCAGATTACATCCCCTTACCCCATTCCCTCCACCACCCAGGAGCCCCCTATGTCATCCCCTCCTCCTGCTTCTATGAGGATGTGCCCCCACCTACCCCTCCACTCCCACCCCCACCCTCAAATTCCCCTCCACTGGGTGTTCAGCCTTCATTGGACCAAGGATCTCCTCTCCCACCTATGCCTGACAAGGCCATCCTCCCCTACATATACAACTGGAGCCATGGGTCCCTCCATATGTGCTCCCAGGCTGGTGGTTTAGACCCTGGGAGCTCTGGTTGGTTGGTATTGTTGCTCTCCTCATAGGGCTAAGGACCCTTTCAGCTCTTTCAGTCTTCTCTCTAACTCCTCCATTGGGAACCCCTTGATCAGATCAATGGTTAGCTGTGAGCATCTGCCTCTGAATATGTCAGACTCTGGCAGACCTTTAAGGAGACAGCTATATCAGGCTCTTATCAGCATGCACTTCCTGACATCCACATCAGTGTCTGCCTTTGGTGACTGCACATGGGATGAATACCCAGGTGGAATGATCTCCAGACGGCCCCTCCTTCAGTTTCTGTTACACACTATGTCTCCATATTTGCTCCCTTGGGTATTTTGTTACTCCTTCTAAGTAGGACCGAGGCATCCACACTTGGTCTTCCTTCTTCATGAGCTTCATGTGGTCTGTGAGTTGAATCTTGGCTATTTCAAGCTTTTGGGCTAATATCCACTTATCAGTGAGTAAATATCATGTGTGTTCTTTTGTGATTGGGTTACCTCACTCAGGATGATATTTTCTAGTTCCACCCATTTACCGAAGAATTTCTCAAATTCATTATTTTTAATAGCAGAGTAATACTCCATTGTGTAAATGTACCACATTCCCAGAAGTTGCTCCAACATATAACAAGGACATATGCTCCACTATGTTCATAGCAGCCTTATTTATAATAGCCAGAAGCTGCAAAGTTCCTACTTGAAAAACTTCTTTCTTTCTCTGGGAACCCAGCTATGTAGAGATGGAGAAAGGGAGGAAGTATCAGAGAGGATGTATGGAATTGAGGTCAGTAGCCATGTTGTCTTCTGGTTTGCAACTGAGAATTGGTTTCTAGTAGGTTTCCATTTTGCCTCCACTTTCTGAGTCAAAACTATGCTTTGCCAAGAGACAGTTTCTCTTTACCTTCAGTCCCTCCTTCAAAATGAAAGTGACACTGATCTGTAAAACTGCCAAATCTCATGGCAAGACAGGGTCTTGGTACTGTTATAAAGCAAGCTTATATTTCTGAGCTGTGGACAGTAACATACTCTAATTCTCTTTAATATCAAGCTAGTTGGCTGTTAATTTAATTTTTTTGCAATGGTTCTAATTACCAGGTGTTTTATTAGACCCAAAATGCCTCCTACAAATGGGGGAGGGGGGAATATAAAAATCAAGACAGAAGAATTGAACTGGATGTGTAAATAAATATGCAAGCCATATTAAAAACAAAAGGGAAGGAGGGAAAGGTGGAGGAGGGAGAGAAAGAGGGAGAAGAGGAAGAGGAGGGGAGGAGGAAGATGAAGTAAAAGCAAAGCATGTCAATCAAAAATTTAAATACCAAAATTAAAGTATTTCAGACCAGAGCAAACCAGATCGTTTACCAGTGAAATCCTGTGACCACCTTTCTGACTCTAGGAATGAAGCATCAACCTGAACCAGAAAACTCAGTGTCTGAGTGAGAAGCAGGAGTTAAATTTGCCACTGGCCCTCAAGTGACTGGGAAAAGACAAATGTGTGACCTGGAAAAGGGAAGCAAAACCACAAGGACTGGGGCGGTACCAGCTTCCTGCCTGGGGGAAGTTTCTAGATCAGAGCTCAGAGAAGCAAGATCCAAGAGCCCAGAGCTCTTATTGAATTAACCACCAACCAAAGATCAAGCATAGACTGGACCTAGCTCCTCCATCCCCAATGCGCATGCGCACACACACAACACCCCCCCCCCCCACACACACACACACGTAGCAGATGTACAGCTCAGTCTTCATATGAGTCCTCCAACAACTGGAACAGGGGCTGTCCCTAAATTTGTTGCCTACCTGTAAAGACTCTGATATGCTGTGGGAGAGGACAGATATACCCAGAAGGGGCAGGGCTCCTCCTTCTCAAAGGAGAAGGGAAGTGGGGAGTCGGGGAGGAGCTTCAAGAGAGGGAAACTGGGAGGAGCAGGGGCTGATATTAGGATGTAAAGTGAATAAATTAATTAATTAAAAAGAAGTCAGGATCAGTCTTCAGACTCTGCACTTAGATTTGTGGGATTGAATACCAGGCAGGAAGGGACGACCCAAACCAGAACTCCAGAGGTCAGGAGAAGCGGATCTTTGGCCTTGTTTTATTTGCTCACACATGAGTAATCTCCCTGAAGCCAGAGAGAATTGCACAAGGAAAGAGTAGCCTGACCAGGGAAATAACATTGGCCAAGACTGTGAGACCCAACTTTAATGGCAGGCCTCAGCCCTTACTCTAGTCATCACATGACCCACACAAAGATACAAGTGCCTCTAGTTATCTTACAGTTCTCTGCATGGCTCAAGACATTTACAAGGAATAAACTTGGATCATGAGGAGAAATAAAGGAATCAGCTTCAACAGGCACACTTGGGCCTAGATGCTGCATGGCTGGGCTCCAGTCTAATGGAAAATAGCCTTATCTGGATCTGGTTCAACACCTAACTCAAGACACCAAGCACCTACAGTTGTCTTTGGTAGTTATGCCCCTGTGGAAAATGGTTTGCCCTTGTCATGGCCTCCAGTTTTTGGCTCTTGCTGGGAGACCTTGGATTTTTTTCTAATCTCAGTTTTGCATGGTCCCATAGCAACCACTTAATCCCCAAATCCAATGCCTCTGTCCAGGTCAGGAAAGAAAATTCCCATGCCTAGGCTTCCACATATGCTATTTAGAACACATCTGAAAGAGCAGACCAGGAGGCTAAAAGGAAATGAAACCATGTTCACCACATCCCACCTACTTTGTTCCTCAGATTGTGTTTTTGAGTTTCAAGGATACTATAGATAGGGAGAAGGAGAGCTGGGGTCTAACCTCTCTGGACAAATCTATTTCATCTCTTCAAATGGAAGTGCTGCCTTCAATTCTTCCTGGCTGATACCTGCTCCAAGAACTATGCCACCTCCCTGTCTTCAAATCCCCACACTTCCCAAAGGCATTCTTTCTCTTCTTCAATGCCCCTTTCTGCCCTCACACCCAGCCAGTTCTCAGCTCACCCTAATGTACCCACTGAACATGCTCACTGAAGTGATCCTCCTGGCACATTCCCCAAGAACATGGAAACTGGAGCCTGTGCCTTGGATTCAAAAGCTGCGTCTGTCACAAACTGGCTGTGTGATCCTGTTCGTAAGTTACTTGAAACACTGTACCACAGTGTCCTTGTCTGTGGAAGGAAAACATGCCTAGTGTTTCATAGAGTCACTCTGTGGATTAAATGAGATAATGTCCCTAAAGCCCTTGGCACGGTGCCTGGCACATAGCAGGCTCTCACTCAATGTGAGCTTTTGTTATTAATAGTTACCTTTTATTTGGGGTTTTGTTCAGTGAAATAGCAAGGTCAAAAAGAAATGACAAGTCTGGTGGGTTCTTTTTGTTTTGTTATGTTCCTAGAAAGGGAAAAATGGAGCAACAGAGAAGGCTCATGAAACTGAACCAAGGGGGTGAGGAGCAGGAAGCTGGAGAAGCAGAGAGCTCCTCCCTGGTTAGTGTTTCCCTCCCCCTCCTCAGACAGAGACAAAGCTTTGGCATCTTTAAGTCCTCAGGCTTGGGCTATGGCTTCACTCCTGGGTGAGTAATGCTGTGTTCAGAATCACTGTTGAACATAATTCAATAGAACCTTTTAAGCCACATCATAATGCGGACAGACAGCAGAAGCAGAAACATAAATAAATAAATAATAAATAAATAAATAGATGCCTTCATGCAACTTTTTTTTTTTTAACCAGTTTGTGGAAACTCTGAAAAAAGGCTTGCTGCACCGGGGATAAGGCAGACTTCACTCACCGGCAGGAGTCCATTTGGCTGATTAAGGTCCGTCCCTTTTGCAGAGCAGCAGCTGTAGCGTCTTTAATTTCTCTGTGTAATTCCTCATGCTTTGCCGCCAAGACAGGCAGGCTTAAACCCTCTGATTTAAGGAGCTTAAGGTAAGCTTCAACTTTTCCAAGTACATCAAATGCCTGCACAAAAAAAAAAAAAACCTTTCATTTTCTGCTTTTTTAGTTTAAAACTCCATCAATGTATACACGAAACACCAGTGATTAAACCAGGCCATTCAACTTAGGAATTTGATCATAGCAACAAAACAGCAAAAACGTCTTAGTTCTGGAAAACAGCAGTGCAGTGCCCACTCAGGGAAACTTACAGCTTAGTCCAACATAAGTAAATGTCAACGCCATAAAGTTACCAAAATCACTTATATTTAACTATCTGTATGACACAGATAGCTAAGACGGTATGACATTTGGAGAGTCAGATTGATACTTTGCATATTTTATACTGTACACATATACAATGGATGAGCTATTAAAAACTTAGTAGCCTTTCATGACCTGAATATCTCTGTAACATGTCTTAAAGGAAAACTCCCTAATGAGCTATACTTTGAACCTGAAGCACTAGAGAGAGACACTGAGAAAGTAGTATTGTTTTCTGCTTTGCCTTTAAAATATGATCTTGACATATTCCATCCAAGGAATATGTCTACAGGAGGGGATTATACGTCAGTTATGGAATAGTGCAAAGAATGGGAACAAAGTAATAGTTTCTGATATGCTTAGTATCAGATATATAGAAAAAAATGTAGTCCTTTCAAACAAAGGCATTCGTTGTCTTACATTGTTTACTTTATGTGTATGAGTGTTTTGCCTACATGCATATCTATGTATCACTTGCATGCCTGGTTCCTATGGAAACTACAAAAGGTTGTGGGGTTACGTTGAACTGGAGCTACAGATGTTTGTGAGGTGCCATGCTGGTGTTGGGAACAGACAGACTGACTGCCCAACATAAAAGGTAGAGTTTACAAAATTAACATGAAATACAAAGGAGTTGTTTATTGGCTATTGAGGCTTAGGTGACATTAAGATACAGAAGCATTGGGCTAGAGGGATGCCTCAGCAGTTAGGAGGGCACACTATTCTTGCAAAAGACCTGAGTTTTGTTCCTAGAACCCTCAGAGGGAGGCTTACAACCTTCTGCAGCTCAGCTCTAGGGAATCTTATGTCCTCTTCTGGAATCTACAGACAACTGTATTCATGTTTATGTATCCCCCCCCCCCCCCAACACACACTATGCAAACAACCTAGAAGTAATAAAAATAAAAAGTTATACAGGATACATAAGAGTAATAAGGAGAACTGTAATTTTAAAAGACATTTTAAAAAGATAAAGCAGAGTACGGTCTTTATAGGTCTCCTGATAGCCATTTCTGACCTTTGGCCTAGAGAGGGGATAAGTAAAGTGAGTCAAAGAAAGGTTGAACATCAAGAGAATTCTCAGATACTCTCTTATGTTGAGATTCTCTTCTTCCTCCAATGTCCTTTCGTCTTTCAGGTTTGCTCTTAGTCACTTAAGCCTTTTAAGCTTTGATACACAAGAACCCTTTCTTACTTGGTCATGTTTCTCTTGCAATTGAAAACAGAGCAAAGTATGATGGTATACTGATGTTAGCGAATGTGGTTTTATGACTTTCCCATAGCTCGCTGAAGCATCACTAAGGAGTAAGCTCTGATTCTAGGGTTTCAATTTTATTTTAAATATGGGGTTGTTTATTTAGGATAAAATGGTCTTTCTCATTAATCAAGGGTAAGGTTTAAAGTCAATGCCTAACAAAAACTTCTAGTGGCTAAGATTACCTTGGGTTTCCTTAAATCCCACTTGAAGTTTAAGGTTGGTGAATTGTTGCATGGTATACTTGTACTTTGGATTGACAAATCCCAAGCTCCACCAAGGGAAGAGATAGATGGAAAGTCTACATGTAAATGTCAGGATGTGGTTTCCTTTCTTTCTTTATAAAAACTCTCAATCCTTCTACAAATGGAAGAGGGATGAAGAATTCATGGTATCTCTTCTTGATTACAAAGCTATTCTGTTTTAATAATAAACCATGCTATGCTTACTGTTGTTTTGAAAATTAAAGGAAAATGATGAAAGTAACTAAGAATGCAGGCATATGGGCAGTACTCAGACACTGTTAGCTGCTGTTCTAAATTTTGATCAATCAAACATGTCTTTAAAAGAATCTCTTAGCAGAGCACAGCCACCTGTTGCCTGAATTTCATCCTACAGGGCTTTCTTCTTTGACCCTGCCCCAGCAGCTGCCTCTCAGACTTCGACCATGGTGTCATCTTCATAGAAGTTAGAAACTAAAACTGCAAGGCTGTTGGATGCATGTGCAATGTCACTGTCCCTTAGTCATGATGCTATAATAAAGGTATGACTTCCGAAACAAATGAAGATAAACTGAAGGACCAGTCAGGCACTAGAAATAAGAGCCATAAATCAAAAGCAAAGGTAACTCATTAGCTAGGAATCAAATGAGCCAGATTTTTCTTCCACAGTCTCTTCTCAAATAGATCAATTGTTAGGAATACACTTCATGATTTTCTCTACACAATAAAGCAAATAATAAAATTACGACAGTTTAAAGGAGATGACAAGTTTCCTTTCATTAGCTTAACACAGACATGCGCAGAAGACCTCTGAGTGAGACGAGAAGGATTCTATGACAGAGCTCCTTACTTAATGTTCTAGTTGGATTTTTGTTGTTGCAATAAAACAAGACCAAAAGCGACCTCTGGGGGAAGGAGTTTTTAACATCTTAGAGATTAAAGACCATCACTGAAGGAAGCTAAAGCAGGAGCTCCAGGCAAGAACTGAGGCAGAGACCAAGAAGGAGCACAGCTACGAGCTTTCCTTGTTGTCTGACCCAGGATCGCCTGCCCAGGGATGGTCCTGCCCAAGGTGGCCTTGATCCTCCAACAACAACCATTAATCAAAGAAAATGTTCCAAAGACACGCCTGTAGGCCAGCTTGACGAAGACAATTCCTCCACTGAGGCTCCCTCTTCCCAGATGACTCTAGTTTGTGCCAAGTTGACGATAACTATCCAGCATAGTTTTAAGCATAATAGGGATAGTTCTGTAGAGACACACACACACACACACACACACACACACACACACAACCCAGCTAAACCTTTGGGCTTCATAAAGAATTCTTCTTTCAAAATTAAACTCCCCGTGACTGACTGAATGATATGCAAAATTCCTTTCTCTCATTCCTGTGTAGAATTTGGTGAGGAATCCATGTGCCAATTCCAGAAATGATCTAAGCATTATCCTTCCCAATTCACTTCTCCCAAAATAGAACGGACCGCTCTCCTATGTGCCCAACCTGTAGGGAACTTGATATACTGGATCTCTTTGTTGCGAATACAGGACAGAAGGTCTTCCTGGCATTAAGAACACTGTGAGCCTCATACAAACTCTCTTGGAATTAAAGTCTCCTCCCCCTTGGTCTTTCTTTTCATAGCCCCCTGCTTCTTCAAGCCTTGTATGTCCAGGGTGAATAAGCACTTATGAGTAGACTGGGGGTGGGGTGGAGATAAATGCACAAGGACAGTATTCTCTCCTGCTGGGTCCTAGGCATCTGAACCATTTCACCTGCTACCCCTCTGTCCTGCCACATGAGGAGACAGGTCAGCTCCTTTGGGCCCTAATTTGGAAAAGCTTAAGAAACTGCTTGGCTTGTGTTCTCAAAGAGGCCAATAAAAACCTTTCCTGTCCACTGTTAAATGTAGACCCAAGGTAAACTGCACCAAATCAAACATAGATGGTATCGGGGAATGGCATGTTTTATTCTTTTTAAAAAACTAAAAGACCCATGATTTAAGAACCATGAGCCATCTGGCATAATTCTGCTGCCATGATGGTTCACAAAGATGCTTTAACAATTTAACAGTTAGACTTGACTAGTAAATGTGGAAAGAGTGTATATTGGGCAACAACAAAACGAAGCACCCTGGAAAACACCCAAGGACACAAAACAGCTTCAGACCAGAGCCTCTGATTCCACCGCCTTTGGAGAGTCAGATCTCCTCTGAGTGACTTATATAAGAACCCATGACTTTCCTTCCCTAAGCAACAACTCAGACACCTGCCAGTGGCTCAGGCTGCTGAACTAACTCATTGTTCAGGACATGGCCAAAATTGCTCCAGCTTACAAACCCATGAGACCAGGAGCTGGAGCTGAAGGTGAATTGTAGGTCCCCTTTCCCAATTCTCCACTGCCCCCATGGGCTCCTTATTCTCAAAGCTGTTTTGCTGCCCTGCCCCTATCCCTTCCAGTCTCAGGGTAGATGAGTGTTCCTATTAAGCTGTATTTAAAGGCATTTGTTGCTCAGCAGAAAAATACTGGAAAAGAAGCTTTAAGTTGACTGCATGTATCAATAGCATTTTCCCCGTAAGAGAATGATGGAAATTTACATACTAACATCTTAGTCTTCCTGAGGTAAATTCATCTTACAAATGAAATGAGGCTCATTAAGTAGAACTTTAGGAATCTCAGGTCTATTCACTATTTCTTTCTTTTCTCTTAATCGACTTAAGTGATTTTAGGATGACCTTTGTTCTATTAATATGGGAGATCACGTACGAATCATTTTTGTTTTTATCCCTTCAAGGAATATCCAGCAATACCTATGGATCCTAGACGCAACTATGTGCTGGACATAAGATTTGCCAAATTCGAGTGGCTGAGGCCATGGGAAATGTGTGTGGAATGGTGGAGCTATGGCTAGCACTCAGCAGGTGCTCAGCTGTGCTATGCACCAGTGCTGCATCACCTTATTGAGATGGGCTGGCGATTCTGTAAGAACACAGAATTAGGATTTCTATTTTACAAACGAAGATGGCCTGTACAGGGAGAAGTTAAGTACATATCGAAGCTATGCAGTTAGTAAACGTGTCTGGCCAGATCCGTGCCCAGCCTGGCTCCAGGATCCACTATGTTATTTTGGCAGTCACGCTAATAAATATTTCTAAATTCTTCCTTAATGTCCTATCACTTCTAGTTTATACTCCAACTATACCCTTAAATGCATATATAATTCATCACCAACCTTTAAAAATTATGTAATGATGCTCTTTAAAGTAGACTGGGATTGTTAGACTTAGTTTTGAAAAGAAAACTCAAGTTCAAAAGCTAAATTGTATGCCATACAACCAGCTGTTTATTCAGTCATACAACATAAAATTTTGAACACTAGGTGGCATACAAAGATGACTAAGGCAACCTCTCTCATGAACAGTGAGAAATATGACAGGAATAAAAAGAAATAAGCAGTCAATACTGCCTGGAGTCTTTGGAAGTGTGATACATGTGATATTTTCTTACACATAACTCTAGTTAGCTGCTCAGCTATGACAAGAAGTTGCACTGAGAATCCATGTTCTTTGGGCATTGTAGTAAGATTTTCTCTTTTAAATTGATTTTATCCCAAATACTTTGCATCAATATAATCTGTTATGAACAACACAGTATAGTGTTCTTTGTTGTATAACCTTTTCCCGAGGCAATGGGAACAAATTTCTACTTGTACTGTATAGGACAGACCAAAGTAGAATTCACTCAAGGTTCAACCTGGGAAACTAATGAGTTTGTTGGGCTTACTTACAGAACATGGGCTAGGGGATACTTTTAGGAACATGGGTGACCACAGAGTAGCCACATCAATGGGGAGTCTTACCGCAGCATAGATGACAACCTCCCCATAGCTTAAGACAAGGACTCTTTTCCCTTCACTTAACTTGGTGAACATAATATATTCACTAGCTCCCCCTAAGATGTCAAGACTATGTGCATTTAGGAGCAGATTATATATCTAAGTACAGGAAGCAGTGGCTGGAACCCCAGGTGAGGGGTCAGTGACGTTTGTCTCCTCTACTATGAGAAAATATCAATTGCCTTGGAGGCGTCTTACAAGTAGCCACAGCAGCTCTGATGAAGTTAAGAGCTGTCACGCTCAGAGAGACCCAGTCTCTAGCAGATCAGCCATTCTAGAGTTTGTATTTTGTGCTTTCAATGGCTCAAATAATTAATTAGAAGGCACCAGACTGTTTGGGTAAATACAAAGTGAGATAGACATGCTTCTTAGCCTCAAGGAATTTTAATTGGGCAAAGAAAAATAAATCTACCGAGAATGACTACCACAAGGCTGAATATGTTCACTGCCAAAAGAGATACATAGTAGTGGGGAAGTACACATGGAAGGACATCCAGTGGATACACTCATGACTTAAAGATCCGCTGACAGATTTACTTACTATTAATTACTGGAAATTTACTGGAAAAAAAAGATGCTTACTGGTGAGTAGGAATAAAATGGAATATCTTTATTTGTATTTGCAGCACTGGAGGCAGAATCCAGGGCCTCAGGGACACCAGGTAAACACCTCAGTAATGAGTCATAGTACCCCAAAATTGAATATCTTGACGATCAGATGGCTAAGCCTGAACTGGGTTTAGGGATCTTGTGATGAACAATGTTAAAGACTTTCTACACCTTTCAATCATGCATTTAATACTTCTGTCCTAACAGTTTGGGCCCACCTTCATTGACTACTTGCTGAGGCTGAAACAATCTGGCCTCAGAGCTATAAGTCAAAGGTTCTAACCCATAGTCATCATTCTCTCAGGGGGACAGAAGGAAGGTAGATTAAATGAAGATATCATCATTAATTTGGGGGGGGTGAGATTTGACTTAAGATAATCTTTTCAAGTTCTTTTTTATTGGATATTTTATTTACATTTCAGATGTTATCTCTTTTTCCCATACCCCCAAGAAACCCCCCTATCCCATCCCCCTCCTCCTGCTTCTATGGGGATATGCCCCCACCCACCCACCCACTCCCACCTCCCTGCCCTCGAATTCCCCCACACTGGGACATCCAGCCATCACGGGACTAAGGATCTCCTCTCCCACCTATGCCCAACTAAGCCATCCTCTCCTACATATACAGCTGGAGCCATGGGTCCCTCCCTATGTGCTCCCAGGCTGGTGGTTTATAACCTGGGAGATCTTTTCAAGTTCTTAAATATTTTTCTTATATATTATGTAGTAAATGATATATAATAGCAGCAATTACATATAATAGAATATATACCACTATCTATTGTAAACACACACACATACATACATACATACATACATACATACATACATACATACACACACACACACACACACATATTCCTGAACATGGTATCCACATTCCTCACTGAGCCCCGGCTCTCTCTATTGATTCTGTCACTCTTCACATCTGATCTGAGGTGTATCTCTCCATACCTCAGGCAATGACTTAGCCTACATCTCCCAAGTATGACTGCCTTTGCATCTTCTGGCATTTTCCCTTTCCTTGTGTATCATCCTTCCCAATTCCACTCAGTGGTTACCTTTCTGGTACCTGAACTCATGTGCATAGACACACACACATACTTAAATCTTTTAAAAAGAGGACTCAGAGACACAGTGCTCAAAAATTAAAACAACTAAAAGTAACTTTTAAAAAACTCTAACAATTAGTATAATTTCCAGATTTTTACTTACATCATTTTAAGAAATTCCTTCTCAATAATATTTTTTACGTTCTCTATCTGGGCATGTTTCCTCTTTCAATCTGTTCAATAATTAGGCCATTGTAATTGTTTTCCACCAATGTGCTTTAAATGCATATATTTTTAAATGGTAAATGAGGAATATGTAAATGGAGAAAAAGTACAGCAAATGTCATGCTTAATTATTTTGTTTTCATGTCAAACAAAAACATGGCCCCAGGCATTACTGTCGTGCAATTGTTTTGAAAGGCTGCCACATCGTCTAAAAGACTCCACATTTTCAATAGGGATGGGGAAGCAATGGAAGCCACATCACTTCATTTCCTATGAGTACTTAGGGGTTTCTTTAAATGTCCCCAAATCACTTCACCTTTGTATTCATACTGACCATCTGAAGATCAAACTGTGTTCATGAAATAGACTTGGCCTGTCTTTTCTACTTGCTTCCCACAGAGAAATCATGTACCTGGGAACAGAAGATTTGGGCAAGAAACTTGATAACCCAAGAGCCAAGCTTGACAGATCTAGTTCAGTAATGACTTTTGCTTAAATAAAAAGCTGACGCTGTTCTGATCTTGAAAGACACTAGATATTCATCCCTGCTCAAGTCAATCACAACCCCCAAACAGTTGTAACTATGTCTTGGATGGTCTACAGCTATTAATAAAAGTCCACAAAAATGTCTGAAATATAACACACATGATAATCCATAATTGAGAAGGATAAAAACTTGGAGGGATCAAGGAATGTTCTGTAACAGATGTGATGCTCATATTTCAAGCTATGAAGGTACAATTCAGAGAGGGACTCCTCTCCAGTCAGCTCGTACTCACTGTGATGATGGTAATACTGTCAACAATACTAGTTAATTTGTTGCTGAATGATTCAACAAATGGGTGCACCAAATACAGTAGGACACTCTGAGAAGGAGGTATATCAATTCTTTAAGTAGCCTAGTTCAATCTTTGTGTGGGTTTTAGAAGCTGGTCTAGGACAAACATAGCAACATTCCTAAGGCCCATGTCTGTCTCAATATTGCCACCTGCTGATAAGTCCAGATTCAAACAGCCAGCTCTCCAGAACAATACACTGCTCACATTTTCTCTGCTTCAGAAACAGACTTATGAATTCCAAGTAACTGGCCCAAACTCCTAGGCAAATTACAGCGTACCTGTTGGGTTTCCAGAGTCATGAGACAAAGGCATTGGGGGACTTGTTCTGTATGGACAGTTAGGGGTTTGTTACAGCTTACTGGACTCAAACTTTAGAAGTTATATTGACCAATAGATTTTCTGCACATCTTGCTCTACATATTGTATCCTCGGGAAAAAGAACAGTGCCTGTCACAGAGAAGTTACTCAATAGATATTCATTAAATACAGGAATACCTAAAGATGGAGGTGAGTATTACCGTGGATTTACTGAACTGCTTATTCAGTGACTTGAGTGGTGGTGTGTGTGTGTTTGTGTGTGGATGTAGTGGTGGTGGTGTGTGATGGTAGTAGTGGTGTGTGTGTATGTGTCTGTGATGGTGGTGGTGGTAGTGGTGTGTGTGTGATGGTAGTGGTGTGTGTGTGTGTGTGTGTGTGTGTGTGATGGTGGTGGGGTTGTGATTATGGTGATGTGTGGGTGTATAGGGTGTAGTGTTGTGTGGTTGGTGGTGGGTTAGTGGTGGGTGTGTGTGGTGATGCTAGTGTGTAGGTGAGGGGTGGGGAATGAGCAGTAGGGGTAGTAATGGTGGTGGCATATAGGCACATGTGTGAAGATGGGTGTGTAGAGGTCAGAGGATGTCAGGCTTCCCACTCTGTCACTCTCTGCCTCATTCCCTGAGAAAGGGTCTCTCAAGGTACCCAGAGCTAAGCAGTCAGCCACCAAGCTCTCATTACCCTGCTCTCTTTGCTGTCCACAATGCTGAAGTTCCAGGCATGCACAGGACTATGCCTGGCTTTTTATAAAGATCCTGGGATCTGAACTCCTTACATTTGTGCAGCATAACCACCTCTTCATTCCCTCAAAAAGTACATTTTAAACCCACTACCTCACTTTTTAGTAAGCTGACATTCACACATCCCAGTGGCTCATTTGCCCACAGCACCAACATGTTCTGCTGACTGGCATTTGACATAACATGAATAACTTCAGCTGATGAGTTTGTTTACTGAGATAGTAATTCACATCTCTGTGAGGAAAGAGCTCTGGGCCAGAGACTTCTTTGTCCCCACAGCACTAACAGGCATGCTTGTCTGCATGCTCTCTCACCCCTCTCTCTTGAATGCCAAGAATGAAGGACCTGACCTCTCTAGAAGGCCACCTTTCTCAGTGTGGGCTTTGCAGCTAGCAGTCTTCCCGTCCAGTCCCAGTCACCTCCTGAGACAAAGAGCAGGCCTGGTTACTGCTTGCTCTAAAACAGCAGATTCCCTGAATAGAGAGTCTTCGCCTCACCCCTTCCTCTGTGGGCATCACCCATATTGGAACTGAAACACACAGAGCTCATCTGCATGTCACCCAGCTACTGTTTGGCTGCTGGGTCATCATTCAACACTGACCTGAAACCTATGCATCTGCTGCCAGCATCCATGAAAGGATGGCACCAGAGCCTGAAAGTCAGGTTAAAAAAAAAAAAAAAAAAAAAAAAAAAGTCCTCAGTGCTTGAAAGCATGACTTCACCTACAAACACAAGTGCACACAGCAAGGAAACCCAGCATCCTCCAGATATGTCATGGGCAATTTTCAATGAAAAATATAGCGCTTATGAGATAAACAATTGATGACGTAAATTAAACACTATGCTACTTACTGTACGCACAGAAATTCTAGCCTAGAAAATTATTTTAAAGACTTTTGATATTATCATTTTAAAAAAAAACAGCCCTCTAGAGATTTATTGATGAGCTTCCTGCCAAGGTTGGATAGAGTGGTAAGGTATAGACAGACAGACAGATAGACAGATAGATAGATAGATAGTTTTTTTTTTAATTTGGAGAATCTAGAATATGAATCAGGAGGGAGAATGCCACTTGAAAGCCATAAGAGGAGTTTGGTTCTTAGCTTACAGAGACTTACGCTTTACATAATGTCATCATTTCTTTTACCGTAATAGCATAGAAACTATTCACATGGATGTATAACTAGCCATCCACTCTACAAACGCTGGCATTGGCCACACCCCAGTTCCCATATCCATCATCTTTACACTGAGTTACTAGTTTTTAATTTGGATACTATTTCCTTAAATAAGAAAGAACTTTAAGCCTTTCTGAGTATCACCTGGCCATGAACTAGAGCACTGGTCAATGTCACCTGACTTTATAAGTTGAATAGTTAGCATGCTGTGGCATCAAACAATGAGATGACACAGGGAACCTAGGAATCTATTCTTTGGGGTTAAGAAATATGAGAGTTTCATTTCCCAGACCAGACTTGCAGTATTGTATGAGATTCGGAAAATATCCACTCTGGACTTTTCCCTCCCTTTCTCCTTCTTGTCTTCCTCCTCCTCCTCTCCTCCATCAACTCAGCTTCTTTAACTTTTACAAGTTCCCTTGGGGCCTGAGAATAAAGTCAGATGATAAATAGCCACGTCAGGGTATCAAATAATGACTGTAGAGAAACCAAAGCAATTAGAAGAGAGTAAGAAAGGAGGACGAGCATCTACGTTTGCAAAGCTGTGCACTATGCGGCTTCTCATAGAAGGATTGTTTTATACAAACACATTCTACTCCGCTTTCCCTTAGCACCGGTAACAGTTGACTTGAGACAGCTAACTCATTCAGTAGATTAAAGGTGTGATGGAAATTTTAAAACCTCGTACCTAAAAGTTGGGCTGCTAAAGAGAAAAATAACAAGTAATTGGCATGTACTTAGTTCAGTTCCTGTGTAAAAACAGTAGGATCCCCCAAAAATTCAATTAGCCAAGGAGTACTTTCTTAATAGGTCTACTGTAAGTCCATCTTCTCTGTCTTAGAATTTTACTACCCAGATTCTCAAAAGTTTTCTTGTAAGTAAGGAATTTCACAACTAAGTAACCCTGTAGCTCACTATACTCTGAGCGCCAGTGTTGGGATTTCAGAGCACATGCAGTGTATTTAAGCTCCCAGGAGTTTCCCCTCATCCTCTGCGTTTTATCTTGTCTACCTTTAAATTGCTGATATGTCACTGGTTAAACAATTCCAGTGCAGTGTCTGGAGTGTGGCAGTGTCAAAGGTTAAAAATTTTCCAAATAGTTCTTTGACTATTTGTGTTTATTGTCTTGCTTGTTCCTTGACTATTTGCATCTATTGTATTGCTAGTCCCTCAACCTAGAACTGATCTTAATACATGCATGTAATTAAAATGGTATAAAAGCAAAAAGGAGGAGGGGGGATGGGATAGGGGCTCAAGAGAGGGGAAATGGGGAAAGGGGATGACATCTGTAATGTAAATAAATAAAATATCCAATAAAAAACAGTAACAACACATACACACACACACACACACAGACACACATTTTTTTTAAATAGCTTAAGTACTGGATGTTTAAAATATAGAATAAAAGCATCACATATTGAAAAAAAAATCTTCCAAATAACATCACCAGCCACACACACTGAACACCACCTGTGTGCATAAACAACAGCAACACATTGCTCATGACTCTGGAGGCTGAAAGGCTGAAATCAGGAAGCAAAGGGGTTCCATTGTGATGAGGGCCATCTCCTGGGCTGCAGACTATCCTCTTGTGCTCTCATGTAGTGGCAGAAGGCAAGGTGACAAGTCATAAGCATTACCACCCCCAGGAGCACCGGCTCCAACAGTGAAGGCATTTATTTAGCCAGGAGATAGTCAAGAAGTCCCACTGATGATCTGTGTCAAGGCTCCCTTTTGCCTTACTTAAAAATGTAAGACCAAGGCAGAATATCTGATGTGAAGCAGGTTCTGACCTTAGGGCTGGTTTCATATGTAAAAGACTTAATATGCATGCATCTCTACCTAATAAACAAGGAAAGTGTTTTAAAAGAACAAAAGTAGATCAGGGATGTACTTCAATTGGTAGAGTGCTTGTTGAGTATGCACAACTTCCTGGTGTTATACAAACTAGGCGTGGTAATGCGTGCCTGCAGTCACAGCACGCAGAAGATGGACATAGAAAAGTCAGATCAAAGCCATCTTTCACTACATTGGGAGTTGGAGGCTAGCCTGAGCTACTCTTTAAAATAAACAACAAAAGGGCATATTGGTAACATTGGTAAGGTTTCTTTTTAACTGAATATATTTTATAATATTTGCTCGTCTATGTGAGAAACATTTTAAAGTAGGGAACAGCGTCTCTCACAAACAGACCAATAACAGCTCTAAAATGAAACCTTTGAAAAGTTATCTCCTTGTTACTGCTTATGTCTTTAGTTTTTTGTTTTTGTTTTATAAGACAGGGCTCACTCACTACAGAACTGGCCTGGAACAAGTAGACCAGGCTAGCCTCAAACCTACAGCTTCCTGAGTGTTAGGGTTAAAGACACCTGGTTTTGGAGTTATTTTAAAAATTAACTTGTTATACATCAAAACACAATCTCTTAGTTTTGAAAAACAGCCAATAGCTAAATGGAATATAATTTAAAAAAAAAAAAAAAAAACCCTTCTATGCTTCCTTCAGTTTGTTAGCCTTCTGTGACGAGCCACAGCCAGCTAACATAACAGGTCTCTTATTGGTTAGACTGAGAACCTACGATTGGTGTCTTGGCCTCGCACTGACCTCGTGAGCACTGGTAAAAAAGTCATTTGCCGTTGTTAGCCAGGCTTTCCGTTCCACCATGAGTCGTCCAAACTCTTCCTGAAGCCGGTTCAGTTTCTGGTTAGAGAGCTGTAGATGTTCCTTTTCTGCCAAGTCCTTTGACAGTAGAATCCCCAGAGCCTGGCTCTTCAGCTTCTCTACGGCCAAATCCCATTCCTACAAAAGAATATTCTCTTTAGTAACTGTACTCAGACCCTGTCATGAGTTGTCTGTTTGTCCCTCTGTCCCCAAATCCAAATGTTGACATAGAATCCCCAAATGTGATGGTTTTTAGGAGGTGGAGCTTTGGGAGGTCATTAGGTCAAAGGGTGGAACCTTTGTTCTAAAAATGTTATTTCTACATCACTTTCTGCTACATGAGAACACAAGGAGAAGTTAGTCTGCAACCCAGGAGAGATCCCTCGTCACAGTGAAACCCTGTCCCTTCCCAATCTCAGCCTTCAAACCCCCAGAATCTTCCAGAATCATGAGGGATGCATCAGGACTGTTTGTCAGCTTTCCTGTCTATGTTACTTCAAGTTATAGCAACTGGAACTAAAGGACGCGCTTGAAATCCCTGATAAGACTTGGGGGACATCTATCCAATATCTGTCATATTTTTCAACCATGAAGTCTAATAAGCCATGTAGAAGTTAATGCTACATTGTAGGTTTGAATACCAATATGCAGTCACAAGAGAAAGGGGTACAGAAAACAGGCACCAGAAGAGAATAAGGGGTGGGGGAGGGGCAGAGTGATTGATGGATCACCCTATATGCAGGTCACATCTATTCCTGTTTCCATTACCTCTAGGCTCCCATGACCTGTACCCCTAAATGAACAGATCTCTAACTCATTTTGTTCTATTAGGATTCATTCAAGTGTAAAAAGAGTATCTGCCCCACAATTCAGGCTCCTTGACAATGGAGCAAATATGTACAACAAAGGAAGAGAAATTGGATGTCTATGGCTATTGTTTTTGTGTTAGCCTAAACAGAGAGATTGCGATTCATTACTCATTGTAAAATAAATACCCCTCATCATGCAGTATTTTCTTTTTGGTCCCAGCTTTACATATTAGTGCTTCCCACTCGATGATGTATAAGCATGTCAGAAAAAAAAGTCCCTTTCTACTCTATGTGACATGAGGATTAAAAATACAACCAATAGAGAGAGAAAAAGAAATACAAGTTGGAATAAACCAGTATTTCTGTTAATTTCTTGAGGAAGTTCAATTTTCTTGAAATTGGAGCATTGCCAGATTCAGCCTCATAAAGCAATAATTACCTCTGAGACGGCTGCCTTGTTGGTGTGTTTTCTGACATGGATCTCAAATGACATTGAGCAAAGTAGAGGGCAGTTCGGGAAGCATAAGAAATGTAACATCAGACTTCAAACATCTCAGCCTGGCTCTGTCCTGGCATATCTGCTATGCAAAATGTTCTGTTATTAAATTACATTGGATATACTGTGCTGTATAAAATAAGTCTAATTTTAGGGTCATATGCCATTACAATTTCCATTACTCTCACATGCCACGATGAATACTATATACATACCACAATCTAGGACTGTAATAAAACTAAAATGTAGCTTCATTCTTTTGTAATATATAAGTTGGCACTTCATACAACTTTCTATACTCTCTCATTAGGAAATGTATTAAGTATACATACACAATATGGTAGTATTTTCAGTGACAGTGAAAGGTAGAAATTGTACCTACTCTCTTGTAATGCCCCTGGAACCATATTAAATATTTATTCAACAGAAAACTATTTTTGATTGAGGGATATGAAAATAAGGTCGGTCAGTTAAGGAGTTAGCATGGGGGGGGTGTGTGGAAAGAGCCTGTTTTACATTTGACTTGTGACTATAATCTTCAAAAATCCTCAACTTGGCTGTGTTTGGGGGGGGGCAGGTTATTGTTGTTTGTTTGTTTGCTTTGCTTTTTTTCTAGTGTTTGTATAGGCGCAGAAAAGTATGTTCCACATGTTGACATAGCCCCAAAGAAGGACCATAGGGGCTAGTTCGTGGGTCTCTATACCTTGCTACCTTTCAGAGAATTGAGGATAACAGATCCTAAATTCTCCAAAATTCTCCTTGACTAGGAAAACTTTGCTCTGTGCTACATGCCTTCTAAAGACTTTAAAAAAGGATCTTTGTATCCCCACTTGAGCAGAACTGTATTTCACGGCATTCATCTCTAAAGCATGATAAATAGCCCTCCTGCTTCAAACCCAGCAAAGACATGTTGAGAAAGAACACGTGTTCTCGGAGTGGTAGTCTCCCTCATATCCTCACTGAGTACGGCCGTACTTTCTTCCAACAGCTCTATTGTGGCCCCTGTCACCTAATATTTGATCTTCATGAATAAGTTTCCCTTTTTCCCAGTTCCGAGCTAAGGATAATGGGATGTTCCTCAAATATTACTGGGTAGCATGAAGATTAAGGGGAACGGGATTCTGTGTCTCGGCAGTTCTCAAAAGCTTGCTACGCTGGTGTGTGCCAAGCCCTTCCTGGGAGATAATGTCATTTGAAATATCTGGGTAAACGTTCGTGACAAAGGAACCCTTTGTTTGTTAATCATTTCAGGAGACCAATTGTCCAGGTAAAATAGTGTTGGGAAACATACCTGTGGTTAAAAGGCCCCAAACTGCCTACTGGTTTGCCTGCTAACCCAACTTCTCCTGTTTCTTTTTCTTTTTTTTTTTTTTCATTTCTTTCCATTTGTTTATGTGCGCATGTGTGGTGTGCTACACGTGTGTATGTATTGCTATCTTTTGGCATGTATGGATACACATGTGTGGGCACACAACTGTGAGTATATGTGGAGGCCTGTGGTTGAGGAGGATTATTTTCAACCAGTCTTCTACCTTATTCATTGAGATAGGGTGTATCAATCAAACCCAGAGCGCACTGATATCATGGCTGTTGCTAACAAGTCTGTTCTCTGGGTCCACTCTCTGCAGTTCTTAGGCTGCAATTACGGGCCACTTAGGTTCAGTTCTGGGGCGAGAAATTCCAGCCCTGATGCTTGCTTAAAATGCACTTTAGCTACTGAACCACCTCTTCAGCCCTCTTCTTTCTTCGTACACTTAAGGACCTACTTGACCCATCTTAAGTCTTTGTGCCATTATTGCTGCAACCTGTTAAGATCTTGAACTAATAAATCTTGAACTAAGGTGAAGAAATACTTAAATGTATGAAGACGCAGAATAAAACAGGTAATTTTTTTTTTTGTAATTGGCATTGACTAGAACATCCTGCGTTTGTTAGCAAGGAGGAACCCTTCATGCATGCAAAAGCTGGAGATTTCTTAGCATGCTGTGTGTACAGAAAATGCAGACAAAAATCAGAATATGGAGAAATGGTTCATAGCCATTGTGCTTGGTAGCTTGAAGCTTTGGGATGGTGTACAAACTTCCAAAAAAGGGCTAACCACTGCCTCTCCTTTATTTGGTAGCACTGTGCTAACCACTTTTCATGTACCATTTCACTTAATCTTCACCTACCCTGACAAAGCCCCAAGCTGTTATCCACATTCTAACCACAGGGTAATTAGAACTCATAGGAATCACACACTTGCCAAGTTTCTCAGCACCAGTAAGAAAAGGACTCAGAATCTACACTTGGGATGGTACCCAAGATCTGGTTGAGGCTGCTCACCTGAAGATGGGTGTCTGAGTCAGGGTACCGTCTCCGCCACAGCTCTCCACAGAGCATGATACACCATTTTCTCATCATCACGGAAGAACTTACCAATTATTTGAGAGAGCTGCTATGGTTAAACTTCCATAGGGCCCTGATGAGTCCACCGTGATGACAAAAGCATTTCACAGAACAAATGCTGTATATATATCTATTAAAGATATAATCTATCTACATAAATATAATAAAAAATTTATTGCCCAAACAGTAATTTTGCTTTACCAGTTGGACAAAATAATAAAGCTCTTTTTTTTTTATTTTCCAAATAAATAAGAAGAAGGTCTGTTCTTTAAAAACTACTCATAAGCATGCCTTTAGGGTAAAATTTGGAAAACACATGAGAGAGAATATTCTGGCACAGAGCTGTGTGGACACCCCCCCCCCCCACACACACACACACACATACACTGTCACTTGCTATTTTGAATCCTGCTAGAAAGAGTGGTCTCTGACATTCTGAAGAAACTCAAAGAACCAGGTTCAGCCACTTATCTGTTTTCATTCTTAATTATATTCTTACTTGAACTCTGTGGGCATTAAACGAAGCTGGGCACATTCGCTATTCTATTCAATCTTCTCTGAAAATTGGCTGTTTTCTTTGGGCAATCTGCAGGCCCTTTCTGCTGTGCTTCTACACCACTGCAATGATGTATTTCCCTAGGCATTTTTCTGAGGGGACACTTTAACTCTTTTATTTTTTTTAAGATAGAACTTTCTAGAGTCATCTGAATCCATCACACTTTAATATATATATAGCTGTCAACCTTGTCAAGGCTGGAGGAACGCAACTGAGAAACTCTGAGTTCTTTTTCGCTGAGCCATTCCCTCTGTCTCCTATGTGTTAAACTTCTTACAGAGTTTTAGTCACTTTGCAATAAAACATTTCCAGTGTGTGCCCCCACCAGCAGAAGCCAAGGTCTGCCATTTCCCTGGCTTTCCAATTAGAAAGAAGCACGTGCATATCCCTGACCCAATGAAGCCGAGCGGTGGTATATCAGGGTGTCTCTCTGGGTCTTTCTGGTATTTTCATTTATCACTCACAGTTAGTAACCCTTTTAAACTGGACCACTCAGCATTCCATTTGCCGTAGAAATTGTGCTTCTCTGGGTCCCCTTGATGGAAAGGGTACTTTAAAAGGGGATTAGTGTGGCTAGACAAGAAGGGGGAAAGATTTCTTTTCTTTCTTTTCTTTTTGTTACAGTCCTAGGCTAGCTCTTCAAATGAAGTTATAGATTGCCATTAAGTAGGTTCAAAAAGTAAAATCCGTTCATGAGTCCAATTTGAAAAGCAAAAGAAGTAACACGTGTAGCATGTTTAATAAGCTTTCTTCACAGAAAACTTACCTGCAGAGGAGAAGGTCTAATAGTTCAACACCTTATAGTGCACTTTCATCCCGTGCTTGATATCGGAATGTAATTGTGTGGGGAGACAGACAAATTGCAAAAGGGAGTGCTTGCGTAAGAGACAGAAAGACTGACTGGCTATCACTGACAAACCAGATGGGGTAGCAGCACAGGTTGAGTTCACGGATTGCTCCCAAAGCTCGGCTGAGTCCAAGGCCATCTTACTGCACACAGCCCATCTCCTGTTCAGCCCCAAATCTATGACCCCATTTGATTCAGCATTTGGGAGGATTAACTCATTGACAGAAAATCAGAATTTTACATGATTGCATTAGCAGATGGTACAAACAAACCTGGCAATTTTAATCAGAGAACATTTGAAAGTCTGCTTTGAGCAGGCATGTTTTTGAAAGAAATGTTTACGCTTTGGAAGAATGGCAGCCAGCAGGCAGAAAGCACAGATTCTGATTGTGTCAAGTTGGATGGTAACTACTCTACCAGTTCCCCCTCATCATGTTCCCTTCCAGGCATTTTCAGGCTGACCTGTACAACTGTAGGGTCATCCTAGAGAAAAAAGGACCCCCTCATGCTCTAAGTGTGCAGACTGCAGTACCCAGAGGCCATGTGAACTATGCCCTCCTGTGCACATTCTTACAAAGGCATGGTCCACATACAGAAAGAACTGGGTCTCACCTATTCATGAAAGAAATGTTCGATTTACCCTTTCAGTAGAGAATTTTGAAGATGAGCAGGAGGTGGACCTGGAAGAATTATTTTTATTCCAAACATGCTAAATAGCTTCAGGCAAACCTTTTGCTTTTGAGTTCTCTTTCCTAGCAAATCAATGGCAGAGGCAGCACTTGGTGGGGACTCCTGCTTCTGGAATGGTTTGTGTTAATTCAACCACTTATCAGCTCTGCTTCACATCTCAGATTTGAAGTGCTCCCCAAAATTGGTTTATCAGAATAACTATTCATAAATAACCCGGCTGAGACTGGGAATGACATGCTATAATAGAAATAGACAGATATCCCCAAATTAATTTCTGAATATGAATTAGACTGTTTTTCTCTTATTTCAAGAAGAACAAAACAAGCAAAACTTCCATCCCCTGTCCACCCAAAAAATCCTGGCTTGGAAGTTTCTTGGTGGGTTTTTTTTTCCCACTCTCCAGTGGGCCCCTGAGTAGAGCCCATAGTCCAGCTGTGCAGGACAGGTGTTTGTGGCCTGCACTGAAACGGCTATGTGACACTATAAAGTTGAAAACAAATTATAAAAACAATAAAGCATATGACAAATGAATCTCCAGAAGAGAGTTCAAGTGAATCTGCTTGTTTGCCCTTAGTTTTAGGGTTTTAATAATGTGAGGAATGGGGGAGGGGCTCCCAAGATTTATGTTTTCTGAGAACCACTGCCCTTTCTCCAGTGGCTCATCTTTTGCTGTATTCTTTAGATTTCTTGCCCCCCTCAAACATTTTTTCCTAGCTGATTATGACTTTATTCAGGCTGGTGTTTCTATTTTCAATCAAAATTAATTAAAGCCTGACTGGCCAAAATAGTTTTTGTTGAATATAATTTATCTACAATCATAGTGGCCTATGGACTAGTGAAGTAGTTTTGTTAATGGCCTGCAGGGCTTGTCGGAGGATCTGTTGGGCATCTTGAGGGTCCAAGAGTAAATCAACCATAGTGGAAATGATGAGCTTGTGATTTCAACCTCATATAGGAATCCCCCTTCTTGAAAAAAAAATAGAATGTAGGCTTCTTGTGTTTTGGCCACAACAGATTGAAAACTAGAACAATGGTTGTTAATCCATTAATATCTGCTAGGAAAGTTTTAAAAACTTATTTTAGATTCATCTTATATCCACTCGATCATAAGTTTTATTGGTAAGGCAGAAATTTTTTATTTCTTAAAAAAAGCTGAGCTTTTATGTGAAGTCAGAGAGATGCAATAATACCTCTAAGCAGTCAAATGTTAAGACTCTCAATGTGGGATATTCGACAAGAACAAGTGGCTGAGAAATTTTTAGAATCTTAATGATAAATGGAAGTTGGATGGTATAATCATGGTAGTTTTAGTGTTCAAACTCAGCAAACATGACCCTTAAAATTATGCTATTGCCTTGATGAATTGTAAACCTAAAATTTAAATTATGTTTTATAAATCCAGTAAGATCTGAAATGGGTTATGGAAAACACAATAACAAGTAAATTCCTTGTCTTTATTCTTGATGAGTGATTCATATTGCAATCCATCATAAATTTAAAATATTTCTGATGACTTGATGTGCCAAAGTGGAGATGTGTGTGTGTGTGTGTGTGTGTGTGTGTGTGTGTGTAATATCTCTGATATAATGCTAGCCATCATCCTGATTAATGAAGAAAGACTCACACACCATGTTCTATTTCATTCTTTCTTCACATCATTGTCTTAGACAAAGGAGCCACAGATGTAAAGGGAAAATGAAAAAAAATTTTTGTTTAGTTTTTTCTTTCCTAAACTTTTCTGAAAAAAAAATATATTCAGAATACATATATATCTGAATATATATTCAGAAAGGTAGGAAGTAGAAATATATATATATATATATATATATATATATATATATATATATATATTTACTTTAAACTTTCCCTGCAAAACCTTTGTAGCCGTATGTAGAATATTTATAGTCTCTCTCTTCACTATCGGAACAAACCCTTGCCTCTAATAGTATGAAAGACATCATCTGCCTTCAAACAAAGTGCAGTCAAGACTAGAATTTCACCCATGAATCTCTCCTTTTGGAGGGTTTGATGCAGCCATGACTCAGTAGAACCATAGCACTCTGATTCTACGGTCAATAATCTGTAAGTGTCAGGAAATGACACTGGGATGGACATCCTATAACTCTCACACTGAACAGGAAACAGTCTAAACACATCCTCCAGCATCTCCTAGAGACAGCTGACTAACATAAAACGGATTGTTGTTAGCTCAAGTGGGAGCCAAGGAAATGTTTAAAGGAAAGGACTGTCCCTTCTGATTAAAGAATCTGAGATGGCCTCTCACGGGTCTTTAAACATGGGCAGGAGTTCTAGTTCGGGAGCTTGGAGGTGGGACTGGATAGAAGGCGAGGAGGGGTGATGCTTATGAAAGAAACAGCCCTGGCCAAAGCACAAAGTCAAGGCAAGGTATAGGGTAATGGGGTCTGGATCATAAAAGCAGTGCGTCTGACCCAGAGCAAGACTTTCACAAGCGTTTCCTATGGGCAGAGATGTCTAAGATGAGGCTTAAAATCAAAAGCTGAGAGTGCTCAATGCAAATGAGGACTATAAGCGGTAGGAAGTAAAAATGACTAAGAAATGAGGGGGGGGGGTTTAAGAATAAAGAGGCGGGGCGGAGAGATGGCTCAACAGCTAAGAGTGTTGGCTGTTCTTCTAGGGACCTGGATTTGATTCCCAGTACCCACATGGTACCTCATAGTTGTCTATGACTCTAATCCCAGGGAATAAAAACCCTCTCTTAGCCTCCCTGAGGCACCAGGCTCATATGTGGTACACAGACACACATACAGGCAAAAGACATGTGCACAAAATAAAATAAATAAATATAAACCAAAACAACGAATTGACAGGTGATAACTAAAGAAACTGCCAGGCTGATATAAATAAATAAAACATTTTAATAGATCCAATCAAAACAGTTATGCCAGTTGTTTCAGGATCTTCCAGAATGATGAAGCAACATAGAAACAGGGTGATTGAACTGATCCGTCAGCCACTGTGGCCCAGGCTTAGTGGTACACACAGCCAAAGAACGGAATGGAGTTTGCTCAAGAATGGAATGGAATGGAATGGAATGGAATGGAATGGAATGGAATGGAATGGAATGGAATGGAGTTTGTTCGGGATAAGGTCATGAAATAAGGCATGGGCTTCAAGAACAAAGTACATCAGGGAAACTTAAGGCTGGGAACCATGTAATCACCAAATGCACATTACAGTAACACAGAAGGTCATAGTGGTTTGGGACATGACTATGTTAAGCACTGAGAAAATGCCTTTGCAGGCAGCCACTTAAAGTGGACTTTATTCCAGAGTTACTGTATGGCTGTACAGCACTAAAAGAGGAATGACAAGAAGCCATGCTTTGTAGGAAATTCCAGTTAATGACTGACCAATGATAAAGAATAAGGAGGAAGAGGAGACAAAAAAGAAAACCAGAACATAAACAGAATGAGCTGAGGGTCCCAGAGCTGATAGCTCCAGCCTAGCAACTTCAGACCACGGTAGGCCGAGTTTTGGAACTCAGCATATTTCTGAGGGAGTTTTAAATGCAAGTTCGCCTTGGAAATTATAAGGATATGGTTTACTGAGCTTGAAACTAACCTCAAGTAAAAGCAAGAATTGGGACTTAAAAAAAAAAAAAGAACCCTCATTGTTTTATGGATTTTCCCAAGGCTCACTGGCAAACTCAATACTATTTATACAGATTTGTGACTGTTAGTGATGGAATTGTTTCTAATTTATGTTCTGTGAAAAATGACATCTGCTTATAATTGGGAAGTTCATTTAAAAATCAGGCAAGTAAAACTAATCATTCACTAAAATGAAGACAGAGGGATTGAGAAGTGCAGATGCAGGTGTCTTAAGGCTTGGAGAATGCAGCTAATTTTGCCTTAAGACAGTTCAGATTTGATTTTCAATGTAGACAAAGCTGTGCAAAAAAAAAAAAAAAAAAAAAAAAAAAAAAAGGCAGATTCTACTCCATTTCGCAGATTTTTCTTCACCGTCACCAGATACGATGTGGACTGATTTAAGGAAGGAATCTGTTTTTATTGTAACTTCACACATTTTGTGATCTTCAGTGAAGGATGTCAGGAATAACCAGAGATTCAACATCGTAATGGTGAGTTTCTCTGTATAAGTTAATATATGCAGGCATGAGAAGCAAACACTCCACATGCTTGTGAAATACTAAGAAAATATTTGGATAGCCTGAAAACTGGTTATTTGAATTCCAGATATTGCCCCACACCTCCTGAAGAACTGAAGAAATACACAAGTTATACTTTATACCTTTATACTGAATGTTCCATTTCAGTGATACTTACAGAAGATAATAACACAGTCATAGAACACATGATCATGCTTTTCCCTTCCCCCAACGCTTCCCAGTTCATCCCCAATCCTCACCCCTAAGTATTTAAAGGAATAATCAGAAATTTTGCATGCTTATCTTTTGATCTTCAATCACCTGTGTAATGGATCTAAGGGAGACCGAAATAAATAGCGAAAAGAAACCAAGTCCCAAGCACGGACAATCTTGTCCGTAACCTCAGAGACTAGAGATCTATTTAGATTTCTATTATGACTGGAGAGATGGCTTGGTGGTTAAAAGCACCTGTTGCTCTTGCAGAGGACCCACATAGTGGCTCCCAAACACCTGTAACTCCAGTTCTAGGAGATCTGCTGCCCTCTTCTGACCTTTGCAGCCATCAGCCATGCATATTTAAGATGCACATAAGTGCGTGCAGGCAAATACTCATAAACATATGTATCAGTCTAAGACAAATGTAGATTTACACCTTGAATGTTCTATCAATGGCTACAATTCATACTATCTTCAAGAACTCTACAACTTACATTGTCTTTGATTCCACTGGTTTGGTTTTGGTTTTGTTGCTTTGTTGTTTGTTTTTCTTTATATTTTTGACAGCCAAAGTATGGTTCAAAGGGCAACATCAGCAGCTCCATAGGAGCTTTGCTCCAAACATAGGAGTTTGCTCCAAATGCAGACACTGCTGCAACCTCATTCTAACCCTGATATCTCAACTCCTCTAGTAGTATGAGAACCTCTGGTCTACAGATCTCTGCAAAAGCAACCTTTTCCCCGTTAGACAGATGAGCAGACCAAAGACTGGAAAGGAGATTTGTGCATGATATGATCTTACATCCAGAAAATCCAGTAGAATTTTCAAGCCCTCCCAGAACTAATACACTGCCACCCTCCACTGTGTTTCTGAAGAGCAGCAATGACCAATCTGGGAACTAGAAGGCAATTCTATTATTGTAACAGAATAAAGAATAAAATAGTCAGGAATAAATTTAATGGAAAAAGTATAAGACTAGTACACTGAAATTTGCCTATCATTGTTGAAAGGGGGGAGAGATCCAGAAAAAGTATAATTAGATGAAAAACCGTATGTGAGTATGAACCACAAAATTTAATATTGTGAGGATGGCAATAGTAGGAACTGGAGAGATAGCTCTGTGATTAAGAGCACTGGCTGCTTTTTCAGAGAACTTGGGTTTGATTCCCAGCACCTACACAGTGACAAATGACCCATCTATACCTCAAGTTCCAGGGGATCCTATGCCCTCTTCTGGCCTCTGTGGGCACTGCATGCATGTGGTAAACATACATGCAGACAAACATGCAGGCACATGACATAAAAAATGTAAAAGGAAAAAAATTAAGACAGTAATTCTCCTCCAAATATCTAGATGCAAAGTCATTTTTGCCAGGCTCTTTGGGGAGTTACATGAAGAAATGGAAGGCTGATCACGATGTTTACATGAAGCCGCAGGGCAACCGGAAGAACCAAAATGGCCGTTAAAAAATACTGAAATAGAAACAGAGCAAGAGACCTTATCCTTCCAAATTTCATTTTTTTTCCTTCAAATTAAAATGATGTGGCACAGACACATAGACCAGTAGAACAGGGACGAAAATCCAGAAGGAAGCCCCAACATCTGCTGTCACTGATAGAGGTGCCAAGATCATTTAATCAGGAAAACCGTTTTATTCAATTCCTGAACTGCAGAGACTCTAGACCACCACATGAGAAAGAATAAAGTTAATCCCCTGCCTCACACTAGACACTAAAATTTATGCCATACAGGATAATGACCTAAATACAAAAGCTAAAGCTACAACATAAGCAACAGCATTTAAAATAACTGGACTTTACAACAATTAAAAGCTTTTGTTCATGGAAGGATGCTATGGCTAGAGGGATTATATGGAAATTTACTCAAAATATGTACACAATGGACAACAACCACGTGAAAAGGCTACAAAGTCATTAGCTACTGGAGAACAGCAAGAAGTCTCAATCCACTAGCTCTCCACACACAGGATGATGAAGCAAAACAAAAAATGGCAAGTGTTGAGGGGACACTGGGCAATTAGACCCCTTGAGTATAAAATGGTGTGTATGGAGGACACTGAAGAGACTCCCCAGTGAGTTAAACATATAACAGCATATAACAGTGAGAAACAGCATATAACAGCAATTCTACATACATACATACATACATACATACATACATACATACATACATGTGTGTGCACATGGTCTTTACAGTTCTCAGAAGCAGACTGTACAAGCACACCACCTCCCATGTCTTGATACAGTAGTATTCACATTCACCAGCTTCAAGGTTAAAACCAGTTTCCATGAGTCATCAGCTGGTCTGGTTTTCCAAGTCACTGAAAAATATTTTCCAGTTGCGGTTGATTTCACAAACTAGGTCTGTGATCCTGGCCCCAAGTTCCTATAAATAATATCATTATAATATCTTGTGAAAAGTGCCAGTGCTGTGATCCCACAGAAACTTTATTAAAAGGGAAAAAGTCAGCCTTGAAGCTTTTTATTATGAGATGAGAAAGTAAAGCAGAATTTCCTGTAAGTTGATTTGAATAATTTGCATGCATAATTACCACCTATGCGGCCAATATAAGTGCCTCTTTATAATCTTTTTCTCATTCTGTTTTTATTTTTTGTTTGTTTGTTTTTGTTTTTTGAGACAGGGTTTCTCTGTGTAGCCCTGGCTGTCCTGGAACTCACTTTGTCGACCAGGCTAGCCTTGAACTTAGAAATCCACCAGCCTCTGCCTCCCAAGTGCTGGGATTAAAGGCGTGCGCCACCACTGCCCAGCCTTATTCTGTTTTTATAATTGAACAATACAGTTTTATTTTGTGAAAAAATAAATAAAACTAATCATAGAAAATTAACACCATAAAAAATAAAAAATAAAATTAATACCATACACAGTATGTGGGTACATATGTATTTCTTAATATTGGAAATAAGTATAAGACATAAAGATAAAATTCAACACCTCTGTGTATTTCTGGTGCCATCTCAGACTCTTAAAAAAAAAAACTGGACCCAATTTTATTCTCTTTTTTGTAAAAGCAGGACAGTAATTGCTGCCTATTTGTCTGGTTGTTTTAAGGATTAAACGTGTTCATATACAACCATGTTCAGTAAATGCTTGGTGTATGGATTCTTAATGGCGATAAAATAAATAAAAGGATTATAAAACTTACCCTTAGTGATGTTTAGTAAGTTTACAATGTTGTGTGTCACAGATAATTTCCATGGTCCCCAAAGGAAAATCAGGCTCATCAGACAGTCAATATACCCTCCTCCCCCACCCCTAGCCAACCACTGATTTGTTTTCTGTCTCTATAAATTTCCTTCTTTTGTATGTATTACATAAGTGAACGGACACAAACTGACCTTTAATGTTTGGCTTCTCCCAGGTCTGTTTTCACTGTGGTGTAAGACTTCATTCTCTTTAGAGCTGAGAAATTTCATTATATAGATATACTACACTATTTTATCCATACATCTGAGTTACTTCTATAATTTGTCTGCTACAGTGAGCATTCATGTATATGATTTTGTGTGAGCACCTACTTTCAGTATTTCATGTATATATGTGTATATATATATGTATGTGTATGTATGTATACAACCATACATACATACAACAATACATAATATAGCCATAATATACACTCATCTGTAAAAACCACAAGAGTGTGGGCATGTGTGAATAAAACCTCTAAGTCTCTTGTAAATTCTAGCATGCATACAAGCCTTTATGGGGGAATTGTTACACACAGGCTCTGCCTCTAGGCTTAATGGGAAATCTGGGAGAGACACTTGCATGGCTTGTAAGTCTCCCTAGAAGATGCAGATTAATAACCTCCATTGCCAAAGGGACTAGGACCTGCCTCTAAAGTCATCTCTGTTCTCACTGCACTCGGAGAAGTGTTTTCAGCCTCCCTTCTCATCTGACTCCCTGCAGTGCAATCTCGAACACAGAGCAGCTCCCTTGTTTGGAGGACATCTCATTGCCCATTGGCTCTCAAACTCTGATGCTTACTCACAGGTGCAAGACAGGAACAGGTAGGAAGATGAGGTATATTAATCATTAAAGGGAAATGGAGAAGTCTGTGGGAAGTTCTTGGGTGTGCATGTCTTTTCTAACGAAACAAAACAACAAACAAAAAAAACCAAAAAACAGGTAATACTGGACTCTAACCAAAACCTTTTATGTCTGTGTGGAACGGTGAGCTTGAGGCTGCCAGATGTTTGAAGATTTTTTTTTTTTAAGATTTTATTTATTTTTATTTTATGTAGATGGATGTATGGGTATTTTGTGTCCGTGTACGTAAGTGCATCATGTAAATACAATTCAAGAAGATAGCACCGGATCCCCTGGAACTAATCAACAGTTATAAGTTGCCAAGTGGGTGCTGGCAACTGGATCCTGGTTCTCGGCAACAACAGTAAGTGCTCTTAGCCACTGAGCCACCTGTGCAGCCCCTGAGACCTTTCAGGCTTTAGAAGAGCCAAACTCTGTTGTTGTTTTGTGTTTTTTTTTTTTTTTAAATTTAAAAACGCTAATATTTTAAGCTTGACAGTGAGTTGTTTCTATTTTTATTTTTTAAGTCTTATGCACCCAAACAACTACACAGATTCTCTGGCAATGAGATCCGGATGTCAGCAATCTCCCAGCATTTCTCAGGACTCTGAGTAGCCAGCACTGAGAAGCCTGGGCCCCAATACCTCACATATCACCAACAGCAAAGGGCGGAACTGAATGGAGGGTTGAAACCATGGGAGCCAAGATTGGAACATGTAACTGATTCTGACCTCAAAGGCTGCAATTAAGCCTTAGGACATCAAGTTGACTTATGGTGGTACCATCCAAGGAGGATTTAAAATCATCTGCATTTGCTATTCCCTTTTCAGATACATATATGAATAGAAAATACTAAGTAAAGATGGCATAGATAAAAAATGACTCATATTTCAAGGTTCAGCTCAACTACTTCAACACACCCCGAGACCTAACCGAGAGCTGTGGAAGTTACTTCATTTCTTGATTTGAATGTATTCCAGAAAGAAACAATCGAGACATTTTTGCAATTTATTTAGAAAAGACTTGCTGGCTAGCCTCGCCGTGGGAAGCGCAGGCACCTGCCTTCCCGTAAACCTGATTACTTACGTGAGTTTCAGTAATGACCCCTACTTGATGCCTTATTTCTGATCAATTCTCTTTGAAAGTGACATCCCATTCCTCTCCACATGCCCACACAGAAACATGAGCCCAGAATGCAGTGTGCTGCATCCTATTTGGGACATACAAAAAATTGAATCCTTTCTCAAAGGAATGAGATTATTGAAAAACCATCTGAAAGTCTGGCCGAAGGATGGAAAAGCAAACAATATTTGGGGACTACTACTCACAGGTGAGTACTTGCACAAGTATTTTCCCCCAAATTCCTATGTTTCCTGTTTCCAGGTGCCTATGAAAATGAGGCATGGAGAAGCAATGTGTACCCAATGTTCTGAATGGTACAGCAGGGACGTAAACCCCATTTTGTTGTATTTTGGTTTTTGTTTTTGTTGTACATAGATACAACCCATCATACCATAGCACATAGCCTCTGAACGTAGGCTAGTTAGGAGTAAGGGGGAGGGAGAATTAGATAAGAGCTAGGGACATTCTGCTCAATGGTCCCCTTTTATATACTGTCTTTAAAAACAGAAGAGCCTCGAAGTGGCTGAAGAAAATCTCTAAGTGGTAAAGGTCCCCAAGTGCACTCAACACTGTGCACAGAGCTGCTCTGTAACCAGCAGACTTGCATGTCCTCTCTGGCCCTGTGCCTGGGATAAGATGTAACGTTGATGAAGCCACTCTCTATACCCAAAGCCTCTGCTTTGTTTTAGTCAAATCATTAAAAAAATTGATAAACTTCTTAGGGGTTTGTCTCATACTCAGAGTAGACAATAATTATGACATGTGAGTGTGTGTGTAGATGTGTGTGAATGAGTATGTATTTGTGTGTGTATGTGAATGATTATATGTGTGTATGTGTGAAAATGTGTGTGTGTGTATGTGATGATTGTATGTGTGTATGTATGTGTGTGAATGAGTGTGTATGTGTGTGTACAGGCTGCTTACTGTTACTCTAGAAGTTACTGGCATTACCTAATGGTCTAGTGATTATTTCTATGCAATCAGTGGATTATTCACTTTTTGTCCCCTATAAATGATTCAAGCATATTCCAAGAGCAATCCCATTTGTACTTTCCACTTACTTTAATGTATCTTACCTTTGCTTTGATTGTCAGGTCCTCATGCTTGCAGATTAGCTCTTTGTTGTCTGAAAGTGATGAACCCAGACTCTGTTCCTGCAGATCTCTTATTGTTTTCTGAAACCAACAAGAAACCTGGGAAAGAGGTGAGAAGAAAGAACCAATATTTAAATGATCAGGATAGAGTATTTAAACTCAGGCATAGTACTGCAACATTTCAAAACAGTGTATTTCAATCTCTTTCTACATAATCTTATATATATGATGTTAGTATCATCCAGGTTTTTAATGTTCTCTTTATTTCAGCCTCTCAATGCTTAAGGAAAAAAAAAGACAAAATAATTGGAGAAAAGCACAGGCATCAGCTGCTTAGCAGCTCAGTGAATTATAAGGCATGAGGAAATGAGTCAGCATCTTCTCCAAAAGCCACAGTGCGTTCCCATGCAGTCCATACATCTTGCTTCCTTTTCAAATACAACTTTCTTTCTATATATAAACGTGAATCTGAATATAGTCATACAGACCCAGTTAAAGATATTATACAGCATATGTGGAATCATATTTTCTAGTACACAAAAAGAAAATACAAAAGTATTTCATTTGCAGTCACTGGTGGGAATCTGTATTGAGAAATGAAATGAAACAGTTATTAAACTCCACTGATATTGTAAGAACAGGACTCAGGTACCAGATACATGTATAGTTGACTCACAACACATGACAGACACACAGTGTCAAGGCAACAGATAGCGTGGAACTTGAATGCAGCAATAAATACTTTTTTTACTTTAATTTTTTTATTAATTAACTTTGGAGGAATGCTGACGCTGAAGCCAAGATCTTACACAGACCCAGCAAGCATTCTATCATTAAGTCTGTAGTGTTGCAGTTTCAGTGAGGCCAAATTTTAAGAGATATTAAAGCTTGATGTGAGACTTTTGACTTAAGACTCCTGAACACAAGAACCTTGATATCCATCAAATGAAATGCAACTAGATTTGTACTATCTGCTTCTGTACAGTATTATCCCTAAATCCTATCAGAATGACTAATTTATAAGAGACTGCACTATAAACTAGATATGTGGCTAGTTGGTTTGAGAGCATCATCTTTGTTTTTCTCAGTAAGTCCACAACAAGAGCAATATAATCATACAAACGTACAGAAGAAGTAAATGAATTTGGAGAGCCAAAGCAGTTTATCCAGAGACAGATGGTAACCGCAGAGGAAGGATCTACCCCTAGCGTACATAATTCCAAAATCCATGCTCTTCTGCTGTGCCCCACTACTATGCTCATGTCACCTACAGTCTTTCAGCCCTGTCGTCTAGGGATACTGTTGCCAACCTCAAAGACGAAAATTGGCAGCCTGCACAAAACGGTAGGCATAGCCAAGAGTCATACTGTGTCTTTCTGAGGCCTTGGTTATCTTGTCTACACAGCCATGGGCTTTCTTCCAGCTCCTGTAACAGAAAGGAATACATGAAGCAGGAGGCTGAGGAAAGGGTGTCAGGTCTAAAGTTCCAAACTGAAAATGTGCCTCATGCTCCACAGATGGCAGCAGTAGAGGCTCACCCCTGTGAGATGCCTGTGGGCCGGGAGGGAGCTGATGTAGCAGCTGATCTTGAGAGCAGAAGGTCTGGACTAACCTGGCATTTTCCCAGCACAGAAAAGGGAATAAGTTATAGAGCAACGGGGTTTCTCCACCTTACCAAAATGTTAGCTCTTTATCAGTGCAAACAAAATACCCACATTTACCCTGTAGCCATTTTTATTGTGAAATTCACCTTCTTCATAATATTGGTAAACTATGTGATATATATTTCACATTATATAAACATGTATATAGTATTTTTATATATTTATAATTCCTTGAAGCCATTTTTTTCTGATATCCAATTAGAAGATAAGTACAAAGTACATAGAAGAACCCAAAGAAGGGCACTTAAAGAACACTAAAATTTATTTTACTTTTATATAAAATATTTTTTTACAATAGTGCCAGTGAATATTTACAAAAAAAAAAAATGTGAGCTGAGGGATGATTTGGGGGTTTTCCTCAAAGAGAACATGAGAATAACTAACTCCTGGAGATTATTTAGTTGTTGAGGACCAGAAATGAGTGTTTTCTATTCCTAGCTAAAGTTGGGGTGGAGGTAGATATCTCAAGAATGTTTTATTGTGGGCCAGCTAATATGGACACTGAGTGAGTGAAATAAAGGAGAAAGCAGGTGTTCATTAATCTCCCTAAACAGGTGAGAAGCCTGAAGCCTCAGATAATCCTATTTAATTTGCGAGTCAAATATTTGTCATCTAACACATGTCAGAGATGATGAAACCTAGAAGGGAGGGAGATTCTGAGATTTTTTTTCCTCCTCCTCTTCCTCCTCCTCTTCCTCTTCCTCCTCCTCTTCCTCTTCCTCCTCCTCTTCCTTCTCCTCCTCCTTCTTCTTCTATTGATATGGAATCTTACTATATAGCTCCAGATGGCCTGGACCTTGGTACGTAGACTAGGTGGGCTTCCACCTCATGGAGCTCTGTTTTCCTCTGTTCCCCAAGTACTGGGATTGAAGGTCTGCACTGCTGCAACATATTGTTTTAACTTTTAAATGGTGTTGGTGTTGACTGACTTCATCCTGTAGATCTGGCTGATACTATTTCACCCTTCAAAAGCTATTACTCCTAACTGAACAACGCTTTGGAGATAGAAACTATGGTGATATTCAGTATCTTTCATCCTGCCTTTCATGTCTCTCTAGATCTACACATTGTTTATTCCTGACCAGATACACTTCAGGGAGAAACACAAGTTGGTATGAATGCTTGAAGTAAGTAGATCATCATTAGCATATTACATCTTATCATGAGGCATTCAGACATATGAGCCGTCTCATAGATCAGGTTTGCCACCTGTGCTGTGAGATGCACACAAACGGGCTCAGAGTCCTTCTCAGGCTAAAATAAGACACTCTAAATAACCACAAGAGTATCCACCACAATGCTCTGATACCCAGTCAATCATTCATTACATCCCACAAAGTAGTTACTACAGACAGCTGCACAGCTATTCCAAGGGTTCTTTTTATAAGCCTTTAAATTGCATCAGTTGCTGTCCAAAAAACTTGAGTGATGAGTCCAGCCAGTGAATACTTCTGCAGAATAGAAGGCATGTGGGGATGAAGAAAGAACAAAAAACATTTAGAGAACTCACTAGAAATTGGTTCTGTGTATCAATCAGTAGGGTAGGGGAGAAATGAAAACGTTCCCTTGCCTGTGTCAGTGCCTACCATCCAGTTTGACTCAACTCATGTACTTACTATCTCTCTGTTGGTTAACATGGCTTCTAGGTCTTTAGAGGAGGCAGGACTGAGTCAGAGAAGATATGGGACAGATCCTTTGTGTGCCTGAGATATCCATTGGATGTAGACAATCCATTGGTAAAGACAGACAGAAGTGGGTCAATAAAGATACAAAAAAGAAAGAAGGAAAGAAAGAAAGGAAGGAAGGAAGGAAGGAAGAAAGTGAGAAAGAAGAGAAAAAAGAAGGAAAGAAAGGGAGAGAGGGAGGAAGGAGAAAGAAGGGAAGGAAGGAGAGAAGGAAGGAGGGAAGGACAGAGGGAGGGAGAGAAGGAAGACTGGGATGCTAATAAAAATCCAGTATTATCTCTAAGGTTTAAGGAGAGTGGCAGAAAAATTCTGCCAGGTAGGAGAAGGGCAGAGTGAGGTATCTGTCAGTAAACATTCAGGGACTTCCACATAAAGAATATCTAAGGAGTCTTTTGCAGAAGTTGACTGATCTCATCAGCTAAGTATTAGAAGATGGTTTTAGATGCCTCTGAAGATGCAGCAGAAATATTCACTTCAGCCTTTTAAAAACTGCTTTTTTGCTGGAGAAGGGACTGAAGGAGCCAGCCCTTCAGGGGTTTTGCAGCCCTATGGGGGAGGGGGGCAACAGTGTTAACTAGCCAGACCCCCTGAGCTCCTGGGGACTGGACCACCAACCAAAGAGTACACATGGAGGGACCCATGGCTCTGGCTGCATATGTGGCAGGGGATGGCCTTGTTGAACATCAGTGGGAGGAGAGGCCCTTGGGCCTGAAATTGTTCCATGCCCTAGTGTAGGGGAATGTCAGGGTAGAAAGACAAAGAGAAAGACTGGAGTAGGTGGGGGGGAGGGGGGAGGGGCACCTTCATAGAGGTAGGGGGGAGGGGGATGGGATAGGGGGTTCTGAAGGGAAGACCTGGAAAGGGGAAAACAATTGAAATGTAAATTTTTTTAAAATCCAATAAAATAAATGAAAAACAAAAAAACAAAAAACAAAAACAAAAAAAAAAAGAACACCCTGCTCTCTTTGAGTGGAGGAGGTTCAGTTTGTTTCAGTGTGAGGAACTGAAGGTGTATAAGAATTGGAGGAGTGAACCAGACTAAGAACTAAGCAGGAAGTTAAAGACTGCTGTGTGTGCTAGCCTTGGACAAGGAAGGGCTTATCAGCTGAACATTCTACTTCCACCACGCCTACTGAAAGAAATGAATGAGAAAGTAAGGGGAGAAGATGGTGAGCTTCTCAGAGGCATCAGGCACCTTATACACCTTATAATGTTACCTCAGCTACTGTCCACCTCTTCCTTCAACTGAGGCAACCAATGAGGAAAGAGAGAAGATAGGGTGAATCACTTGCCCAAGTTTATGCGGCCAGCAAGGAGGGTTGGAGGCAGTAATGTTGTGGTTGGGCCGCATGCTTTCTGATCCAGTACTTATCTTTCTTCCCATCACACCCTTCTATTGAAACAAAAAATTCTGGAGACGTCCATGTCTGTGAACATTCTTAAAACAAAAACTGTAAGGTAAGGCTGCAGCCATAGGGTCTGATTTGGACATGACAGCACCACCAGGGGGCTCAAGAGAAACTGCAGTTAGAGAAGATACTGGAAGCATTTGAGTCAAGCCCTCAGACACCGGCTATGGGCAGAGGTGACTGGAAGCACACAAACTGAGAATTCTATTTTTGCAAATCTAAAACACAGAGGACATAAGCAGCAGACAATGTCCTGTGAAGGTCAAAGATGAAAAGTCTGGAAGCAAAAAAAGGTGAAGGGCCTTAGAAGCCAGAAACCCCCGCACCAGACTGCCACAAGCAACCTGATTCTCTTCTCTGCAAATTGTTCTAGAAACTGAGATGAGGTTTAGTTTTTATCTTTATTTAAAACTATTCTAGGGGAGGTGAGCTAGAAAAAGACAAAGCCTTCTAACCATCTTAACAGAAACACATTTTTAAAAATAATGATCTCTTCAAATTACTTTGGTTTTTCTCTTCCTTGTACAGAACAGCTCTTGGCACAGAACCAGCTACTGTTCAGATGGAAAAAAAAAGGGGGGGGGGATCAGATTTTCTGTGGTTTTTTTTGTTTTGTTTCTTGTTTTTTATCTTCCTCGGCCCAAGTACTTTTGACAGTCTTCCATCCAATTACCAGAAACGCCAACATGTTTGCAATTATAGTCGGTGTCACAGTTCCTGTGTCTACTTTGATTCTTCTTTCTTTTGCTTAGAGCAGAGGAAACAGTTGTCTTTATCTTGCATTAGGCAATCTGGTCAAAAGTGCTATGTGCTTAAGGAGGCAATAAGCAGACTAGAGAAACGTCCACCAGAAGAGGTGACAAAGCCAGAGTGCTGATTCTGTACCACAGGACTCGGAAGTTGGGTTATTGCTGTGCAGTCAAGTCATCTGGTCTAAACTGGCTTCTCAATACACAGAGGATCATAGCTGGATGTGCAAACAGGCTGACCTACACTTGTCACAAGGGGTGGTGTTTCAGCCAACCACAAGAAGCCAACCATTCAAACACCTTCAAAAAAGACAGTTATGAGTAATTAGTCCAGACATCTCTGTAGAAGACACTTGCTCTTTGTCCAGGTTACCTTTTTTCCTTGGCTATAAATAAAACCTGTCCATGCAGCAGAATGGGACAGTCTAAATCACTTTGTCCCAGTTGTGCCTGATTATGGAATCTCGGTTAAGCCAATTATGAAGTTGAAAACTAGATTTGTTGCAATGTCTTCTCTTAATATTGCCAAAATTTTGTACTGAGTTTCTATTTTTAGAAACATTTTGGGATTGATACAATTTTTAGCCTGTTATCTGGGGGCCTAGTTTCAAGTTTGAGGAAGACAACAGTCACATTCTTTTGCAGAATTTGGAAGCCTTTCTCAAATTACTGAAGTCAGCAGGAAAGTATCATTATCTTCTCGGATTCTCAAATCCTAGGCATCTGGTGACAGGTGGCAGGCAGCTGGACTGCTCGTCATGAGAAAAACTGGTTACTTTATAAATACCCTCACAGATAATCTTCCTACCTAAAATTTAAATTAAAAAGCCATCTACTTAATTATTCTGTTTATATTAGCATATAATGTCCTCTCGCATCTGTATTCCAAAAATAATGATACTAGAGCCATTTCCTTTTCCACATTGCCCTCAAGTTCGGGGGTTGTTTTTGTTTTTAGGGAGGCTAGTTAACTACACCTATTTGATAACAGAAAAGCTGTGTGGTCCTGTGAATAAAACAGTCTCTAGATCTGAATTTTTATTTTCAATAACACCGCTAGCTCATTGTGGGGAAATTCAGAGCAATGGAAAAATCTCTTTATTCAAGAAAGGGGATAGAGTCCTATACAATATGAATCACAGGGTTCAAGGTACCTAAGGCATAGGTACACAACTTAGTTCCACTTTGTGCTGGATAGTTTATGTCAACTTGACACAAGCCAACATCAACTGAGAGGAGCGAACCTCATTTAAGAAAATGCCTTCTTTCTTACAGGCAAGTCTGTTGGGCACTTTATTAATCAGTGATTGATGGTAGAGGGCCTAGCCTATTTTAGGTAGTACTATTCTTGGGCTCGTAGTTCTTGGCTCTATTAAAAAAAAAAAATAGGCTGAGCAAGCCATGGAGAGTAAGCCAGTGAGCAGCACTTCTCCATGGCCTCTGCATCAGCTCCTGCCTCCAGGCTCCTGCCCTGTTTTAAGTTATTTCTATGATGAACAGTGATGTGGAAGTATAAGCCAAATAAGCCCCTTCCTCCCCAACTTGTTTTACTCATGGTGTTCATCACAGCAGTAGTATCTCTAAGACACACTCTTAGGAACCTGGAGATCTGGACCAACTATACTGAGACCACAGCTTGACTCTCTCACATCACCATCCCTACTCCTAAGCCAGACAACTTGGTGAATTTCATATACAGCTTTAGTTCTAACCCTAGTTGTTAGAAGAACTTCCCCATTGAAAATATACACACCCCCAATGGAACTAACTACAATAATATACTGTAAAAACTTGTTATTTAAATGTTATGGCTTATTTATTTCTGGAATCTTTCATTTAATATTTCGCAGCAGGACTGATTATGGATAATTTATAAAAGTGACAAAATGAATTTAATGAACATGTGGTCAAACATAACAAGTATAACAAGTGAGCTAAAGAAATAGCTAAAAGGCAGCGTTAAAGAGGTTGTGGTAGGTTGGATGAGAACACCACGCCCCACCATTGGCTTACATATTTGAAGGGTTCCTTCCCAGTAGGTGAAGGATTAAAAGGTGTGATCTTTTGGAGGAGGTATGTCACCTGGGATGGACTTTGAGGTTTCAAAAGCCAGTGCCAGGACCAGCTCTATGCTCCCTCTAATTTCTATGAATTAGATGTGAGCTCTCAGCTACTGTTGCAGCACCATTCCTGCCTGTGGTCACGATCCACTACCATAATGGCCAGGGACTCTCCATCTGAAACTGTAAGCAAGCTCCAATTAAATGCTTTCTTTCATAAATCTCTCTGGTTGCAGTGTCTCTTCACAGAAATAGAAGCTGATTTTTTTTAACTACTTTGCAGAGAAGGATGATTTTTGAACTAGGCCAGATACCCAGCGGCTTCTATTGTCTCGCATATAGGGTGAGTGAGGCTAACTCATCCAGCAGTTTAGACATGAGCTGGGATCTAGTTACAGGGCAGCTTCGTGCCAGCTCTTACTACAGCTCGAAAATGACATACAATGAACACTTGAAGATTTATTGAACATTTATATGTCAAGCAATGCTCTAAGTGTTATGTATTTCATATATTTATATACATCATTATGGCTTTATTTTTTATAACAAGTGACCAGATAACTACCATAATTAGCCTCATTTTACACAAAGAAAAGTAGTACACAGAGGCTAATAAGTATAAAAACCTAGAAAGGTATCTGTGCCCTCTGCCCCGGAGCACCTGTGCTGGAGTCCTCGACCAGCCTGAAAGCAATGATGGTCTGCATTCTAATCAGCAGATGTCTATTGCTTTCAGAATGGCAAGCTTCTCCTACAAACTTTAAGATATTTTGCATTTCCTGCTAAAGAGGAATTTAAAAAGAATTTCAGACATGGCCAATGTGTCAAAATTAAATTCTGTGATGTTTTAAACGACATATGGATTGTTATTTATGTCTGCAATTGGACCAAACACCCAGATTCCAATACCACCAAGCTAATTATAACTCCCCCCTACTCCCCCTATTTTTGCCTTATAGCAGACAGTATTAGAAAAAATGTATTTAAAGAAGAATTTTTTTAATCCCTCTTAACCCTGTCTATGCTGTCTCATATTAACTTAAGCTGGCCATTCATTCAGACTCTAAAGCAAATGAGAAGGCAGCAGCATGTACCAGAAAACACACAAATAAACACAAGTGTGTGTTTATACACAAACCAAGCTTTGCAGATGCCTCATAGGCACAAGACTACATTCACCGAAGCTACCCATCTACAGAGCATCTCAGATGCCACCTTGGCAGCTCATAGGGAATACAGTGTCTGATAATGGCTGTGTTCTCCTCAAATTATGAACCATAAAACCTTCCCAGTGAATTCTGTTACTCTCCCCTCCTTGCAAAAACATACACAAATATACAGAGGTGCATCCTAGGTAGTAAAACCAGAGTGCCTGCCACCGTCTTAATTCTCCTAGACGCCCTTGGCATTGCCTTGCATAAAGGGGCCATGAATAACTTAGTTTTAGTATATTTGTTTGCCTCACTTATGCCTGATTGGAACAATTGAGAAAAATTACATTCATAAATCTTCTTGCCAAGATAATTAATTATGCACAAAATACTCCACACTGCTTCTGATTTTCATTAATGAGGCAGATTATCTGCAAACTAAGATGCTGCTATGGCTGAACAGAAAGGGCAGGTTGCTCATCTGTCGGCGTGAAACATGTGCACACTGTCTTACATATAAAAAATGGTGATACAGGGGACGCCCAGGGAGTGTGCTTTTCAGATGATCACATCCCAAATAAGACAGAAAGGGAGTTTGTTTTCATTTACCTTCCTCTATAAGCAATGAACATCTCTAGTTGCTATCATGCTGGTCATTTAACTTCCTTCCCCAAAGAGAATTAACTGACCTTTTCAAAAGCATCAGGTCACAAGCACCCAGAGTCACAAAAGTATCAATTGTCTCAAATAATTCTTAGAGGAGATGACTCAGATGGTCAGACTCCATAGTCTTGGTTCTGATTAGTCACCTCCCTTCCCTTTTTCTTAAGTGGTTAGAATGACTGACAGCTGCCATTTTATCAATGTATCTGTTCACAGTCCTTATGCTCCATAAAACAAGCACAGAACAGACAAGCCTCTCCCTTTATGAAGTATGTCTCCACCATGTTCTAGGATTATCGGGTACACTGTACAGAAATACCACGTCCTTCTCCTCAACTCCCTAGCAATCTCTCAATCTGGTGTCCACGCTGCCAAGTATGGCACCGTATCATCTACAGAACTGTGAACAGAACATTTTAAGCTTTTTGGACACGACATTAATGTCTACCTAGACTGATAACAATCAAGACAGCACACTTAATTGTTTATAGCACTGAGAAACTGGAGAGGCTCCACCTCATCATCAAGGAGACACTGTTTAAGTTATCAATATTATAGACTCATCAAATTTTGTATTCTGCTTTTGACCCAAGGATATTTCTATTATGTGGCCAAATCCATAAAAGCCATATTACAATATAGTATATTTAGTTGAGCTCCTTTGGTTTTGCTTATGTTTTTTTGTCACATACACACAAATACATATATATGTGTGTGTGTGTGTGTGTGTGTATGTATATATATGTATATATATGTATATATATGTATGTGAATGTATATGTATATAATGTTATAAATGTGACTAGACTTGTACTGGAATAAAAGTCTAAAATGGCAGACCATATGCTAGATGCTTCCACCATCATCTGAATGAATGGTGCTTCCCACACTTCCAACACATGAAAATTAGTATGTAATAAGCTAGGGGAATAATGTCTTTTAAAAAATCTGTAATTGAGTACCCATCAATGAATATGGTTATTAAAATTATAAAAGCTGCTTATTTGACTTTACTTGTATAAATCCAAAATAAGTAACAAGACTGTCCTTCAATCCAAGACCAACCTTTCCCTGCTCTAGGTAGGATGGGTATTATGTTGGATCTACACTCTCCCTCTAAGGTACAAAGACAAAACTCGCTGTTCTGATACAGCAGTTACTATGTGCCCAGAACTGTCCCAAGTACTAGACATATAAAAACTGATTTGGTCATCATAATAAGACTCCAGGTGATTACTGTTATTATATACATTTTTAAAGATAATAGAATTTCAGAGAATTTAAATAATGACTCAGTTACTTGGTTGATAAATGGTGGAGCCATAATTTAAACCCATCTAGCAGTCTGGCCGGAGGTTGTGTGTTCTTATAAGCATGAAGTATAGTTATTATTATTAATTGCTCTTGCTGCTGCACTGCAGTTAGCAAGAGAAAATGTACCATGAACTGTTTTAAGAGCACACGTCTAAACCTTTTATTTAAGGCAATAACCATCTTACTAACAAGTGAGTTATATTTAAGCAGTGTTTATTCTTATACAATAATAATATTGGCTTTGGCTCAGGACTGTTAGGAATGGAATACAAATGAAAGATCCATCATCTTCTCCATGAATATATATTCTTACTAGCCTTTTGCATCTAACAATGTATACCATCAGGGGGCCCCGGTGTGTATAGTATCACTAACACTAAACCTGGAGAAGGAATTCATTTAACTGAATAGAGAAAGCAAAGAAACTAGTGTGTATTATATATTTGTGCATGCTATTGCATTTTGGTTTTTAGACTAACTCTCTGCTTTTGTATTATTCTCAGCTTAAAGATAAGGTCCTACAATGAAATACTACTATATATTTACAGGAGAGGCCAGAATCCAAAAACACTGATAGAATCCACTGTAGGCAGAGAAATAGAATACAGAAATCTTATTCATTGCTAGTAGAATACATAGCTAACTTTGGATGACAGTAAACATATTCTAAGCACACTGTCCAACACATGCTCCTTGTTATTTACTCAAATGAACTGAAATATAACTTGACACTAAAACCTACACATGGCTGTTTATTCACACTTGCCAAAACCTGGAATCAACTAAAATGTTCTTTAGCAAGTGAATGGATGGATAAACAGTTGTATATGCAGACAATGGGATATTAGTCAGCCCTGGACAGACATCAGCTATTGAGTCATGCAAAGATAGAGGAGAAACTTAATTGCTTATTACTGGGTGAAAGGTAAGTTAGCATGAAAAGCTACATAACATATGATTTCAACCACACAATCTAGGTTAAAAAGATCGGTGTACACAGCTGGGGAGGGAGGGATAAACTAGCCGAGCACAGAGGACTTGAGGGACAGTCATTATTCTTCATTATTCTGCATCGTATTATAATGACAGACATCAGCCATTATACATCTGTCCACATTCACACAATATGCAACACCGAGCCTGAACCTCAGTGAATATAGTACCCTAGATGATAATGATGTCTTAATGTTTGAACATCAGTGGTACTAAAGTCCTCTTCAGGTAGAGGATGCTGATAATATGGTTGCTGGGGTGGGATGTATAGACACTCTCTACCTTCTGCTCAATTACGCTATCAACTGAAAACTTCTGTAAAATTGAAGGGTGTTTTTTCAAATCCAACCTACAAAAGAGGGAGGGATAGAAGGAAGGGAGGAGGAGGGAGGGGAGAAGAAGGAAAAGAGGAGGGGGGGAAGGGACTGATAGGAGGGAAAGGAGGGGAAAGGGAGGGGAAGGAGAGGAGGTAAACCTACAATACCTGACTCTAGCTATCACCAAATATCCCAGTTTCCCTAGGTCATCAAGATAACCTCAATTTTCCTTCAGTATATAATTGAGCTAGTATATTTTCATTTAGAACTTTCTAAATTCTGATTTTTCTTATACTGCAGGATTAAAGTGGCTGATTAGTTTAGTAGCAATAAAGTGGGAAGGCAAAATTACCATCTTAAAAATAAGAAATAAGTAAAGCCTATGTCTAGGTATAAACATATAACATAAAAAGTATAGCTGTATTTCTATCATTGGAGAAATTGTTCTTGTTTAGCAAAATGCTCTTAGATGAGGTTTTTCTTTGGAGAGGAAGGGTCTCTGTGTCAATCCAAATGAGCGACAACCTTCTGTACATGAGAACATCTGTCTGTCCTGGAAACAGAGTTGGGGGTTTGAACTGTGCATCTACGAAGAAAAAGATGACTGAGAAACTCCCTTAAAAAAGACAGTCACTCTGGGAACATGGTGGCAGGTCATAGATAAGAGAGAACTCAATGCCAGAGAAGATAAATTGAGAAAGGGGAAGCAGGAAGGGAAGAGAGTGAGCTGTAATGGATCTGTTTGTGACAGGAAAGACAAAGACTCAGGAACATTGACTTAATGAACAGTTTTGAGTGGATGCTTATCTTGGTAAATCACCATCATCAGTGAAAGATGACTGCACTAACTAACACATGTGTGAAGGTGGGATGGGGGATGAAGATGGGATCAGGAAAAGAGGAGCAGGCAGTACAGCATCAGAAGCAGGCAGGAGCCAGCAGGAGAGACGCCGGAAGAAGTAGCTTACAGAGAGGATGAGCCCGTAAGAGAAGGTAACAGAACACAAGTCGAATGTACACCTGGAGGGGTCTATACTGGGTCTCCAACCTATGGCAGCTTCTGCAAGAGGCTTATCTGATTAATGGAGCAATGCCAACTCTCATATGCCTTTGGGTTTTCAAATAGAACCTGCCATTGTTCACTTATTTTGTGACTTTCTCATCATGCAGTCTAGTAGTTCTCAAGTGACACTGATTTTGCATGCTGTGATACACCTTACAAATCCTGGTGACATCTTAGATGTCCTAACTGAGAGTATTCTATTCAAACTAGAGTAGTAGGCCTCAGAGATTCTACTTCCTAGTGCTCACCAGACACTCTCCTTTAGAGTGAGAGTTACCTACCACTAAATATCAAAGACTGAGAAAAACAATGGAAGAAAATTCATTAAGAAAAACAACACTGACTTTTGTTGTGTGTATCTGCAACACCTGTAATAGGAAATAGCACATAGTGGGTGTTCCATAAGTAAAAATCTAAATGTTAGACATTAAATCTTTTTGTGTGTGTGTGTGTGTGTGTACCTGAAATAAGAACCAACTTCTCTTTGTCACACATATCCTTCTAGCTGTATGTCTGTCTTCTAGTTTGCATCATAGAAATAGGAAACATAGAAAAGTCCTCTCCTATGTATCCTGACCAGGAGAGCAGCCCCCAGATGATTTCCTGCCACTGAATTTATACACCTGTGAGCATGGGATTGAAGCAAACAGAAATGTTGCAATAAATATACCAACCATTTGATCAGGGCCTTTGACCACTATACCTTTGAAATGATTACAGTATGCCTCCAGTCTGAATAATGAGCTCTACTGAGTCTGCAAACCCACAGAATCCTAAACTCCTATAACCACAAACATCCAGACACCCGACAATGTTCCACCTTCTATCACTGGGGAAGAATGTGACCAGTCTTACAGGAAATCCATCTCTCTTTTGCACTTACAGATTGTTTTTAATGGCATCGGCAGCAATCTAGCACAGTTCTGCCCATCTTTCTGACTCCCAGGCAACCATAATTAGCATTTCTGAATTTCAAAAAAATAAAAAGCCCAAAGTAATGATCTTGAGGGGAGATCACAAATTCAATAATAGAACACTTATTTTCAAATGTTCACCTATGCATTCCTCCATTTGCAGTGTTATATGACGAGGAAACAAAGATGGGAATCTTCATTTTCATATGCATATTTACTTGGGAAAGCTACATGGTAGTTAATCGAAAATCCCCTTATGGTAGACATTAGCATATTCAACCACAGCAATTGTGATACCATTTCAGAACATCACAAGGCCATATAATAATCAACTGGCCCATACTGAGACTTCATCTGATGTCCATTTATGTTACCTGGTTTTCTTGTTGGTCCCACAGATACAACTGCAGAACCTGAGATAATTCCTGCCGCTGTTGCTGCAAGTACTTGTCCAGCTGCCTTCTCCTGTCTTGCAGAAGTTCAAGGAGGCTGTCAATCTTCAGACAGCTGCTCTGAGCTCCCTGGATCAGCTCAGAATTCACAGTAGATCCTTCACACTTGAATTTTTCTATGAAGTCAGCCAGTTGTTGACTTTTGTTTAAAAGGACTAGAGATCTTTCTAAGAGTTCTAAAAGAAAATTAGAAAGAAAAAAATAATATAGTGATGAACATCCATGCAGTTGTTTTTGTGTTCTTCATCATATGTATATAACATATCAATGACAAGCTATATTGAAAAGAATTTAAATGTATAAACATTTTAAATGCTTTGCAATTCCTGTATTTTTTTTTTTAGCCCATGTGATCAAACACATGTCTGTCAAATGGATCACCAGTTAACAGCCTCTATAGTGATTGTATTGTATACTATAGAATGGGGGCTTAAATCCTAAGAACTGAAGAAACATCTGGGGAGAGAGCATTGATAGGTGGATAGGATTGAGAGCAGTGCTTTGAAGATCTACACATCAGCATCAATTGGAGAAACAGCCTAGAGTATGTCCACTTTTTACAAGCCAGAAGCAGGAATTCTCTGACATATGACTTCCCTTATCTTACCATTGATTATTTTTCTATTTTACACTACCATCCCACTTTCTGCATATCTGCTTCTCTTCATCCCTTGATGCAAAGTGTCACCTGCTACCTGGACTCTTTTTGACTAAATCCTTTCTCTAACCCACTCGCCCATTCTTCACACTTACCCACAGAGACCTTTTTAAACATGCTTTGTTGTAAGTGGTATTTCTCCCAATCCTTTGTGATGGTAGGAGAAAGGCTCCTGAGACTCAGGAAACTAAAATACTTATGAGGTACAGGAACTTCACTAAACTTACAAGACCCAAGAGCTCTAAAGTTATAAGATCCACAACATTCTCTGGGGGGAGGCTTATGTGAGCTGTAAATGTTTATTAGGCAAGAGTCTTTTCAATAAATCTGTCTGCAAATTCAGCAGAAAGTTGCAGGAACACAGCTTTTACAAGTCATCACCCTGGTGAAGTGGCTTCCCTAAAGATGCTTCTGGTTCTGCTTCCATAAGTTAACCCAATAGACTTATCATTTCACCAAGCTAAATGTATGAATGTTTTCTTTAGTCTATCATTAGTGTCCTGTCTAAGATAAACAGACATTTGTTTCAGGAGACGTATATAGATGTATATAGTCTCTCTCTCCCTCTCCTTCTCTATCTTCTTTATTGCCTTAAAGTGGAGAGCTAGATCCCTTAAAGTAGATTATCCCATCTGGCACAACCCTAATTTCTAGCTTCCTTTTCCAAAAGGCTCTATCTTGCCTCTGTAAATTCCCTACACATTTATACGTCCCCTGCCTTTATATTCTCCCATATTTCCTCTGACAAGAATGCCATTTACCTCAACTCCCTTCCTCTCCACCTCTATTCTATGCATATTCAGGCCTGTCAGTTGTCAGTTACTCAAAGTATAAACTGAACGCAATACTCCTCTTAACCATTTCCACTGAACAACACTGCTTTCCTTTATAGCTCTTGCCTTGGCGGTAAGATTACATATGGCTATTCAGCTAATAACTGCCCTTGCCACTGACCCTAGCACCATATGATGATGGGACCCTGGGCTCCTCACCAAGAACTGTTTCAGAAACATTCTTCTATGTCATTGAATTCAAAACAGAAGACGGGAAAGTAATCAAGAAACTGTTTTCTGGAAAAAGACTAACAAGACTATGTTAGCTCCAAAGGAGAGAAGATGGATGAGGCTATGTTAGTCTTCGGCTATCTAAAGCATTGTACTCTGATGGAACATTCTGAAACATTCCAAAAGGCAGAAACCTCAACCCATCCTGTTCTGACCTAAGCAATGGGATATAGTGGTCACACAGGTGAAGCTAAATGAAATAAAGGGACAGTTGGAGGTAAGTTTCATCATAGCTCCTGGCTATATTTTGTCATCAGGACATACACTTTTATACAACTCAATTGCTCAACAACTCAGAAATTTATTAGAATTGCTAGCTCACACTTTATTCCCATAAATTTAATGATGATAATAGATACAAAGCCCTTGCCTGGCAATCAGAAATTTTATGCATTAATGTGCACTTCAAATTATATCATCTTAATCACGTCCCACTGAATGGGCTGATTAGTCTAAATCCCATCTTATAAAAACAAAGCTCTTGAAGCCACCATTGGGCATTATTCATTAAGATCCAGTTCTTTTGCTCACTGCCCCCTACAATCATTCAAGTATCACACACAGAGTTTTAATCTAAAAATTCATGCCACCAAAGACAAAGTATGTTTCCTGTGTTCAGCTAGCATTTCATTGATCTTGTCAACCCAAGATGAGGCTCAGTAGACTCTCAGAGATTACACTGAAAAGGAAGACAGGGTTCCATTGTCACCTGGATACCAGGACAACATAGCCTCAGGCTTCCAAATAAAAACTTGATGCATCTTTGTCAGCTGGCTCCTTTGTGCCACAGACCCTGTTAAATTTGAAGATGCCAGCAAATGCAGAAAATGGAATATTAAACAGTCTCCTCTTCCTCACCAAATGTTTACAGGAAAGTCCCCACTTCCATGGGATAAAGTTACTTTGTTTCCATGAGTAAAGTTGTGTGATAATCACATTGGCTGGGTGAGATTGAATTGAGGCCATAGAACCCATCTTGGTCACTGGATCTGAGTCTCTTCCAGCCTCCTACCAGGAATGTTAAGTGATTCAGCTCAGCCTCAGGGGACCCAGTGAGATAACTGCTGCCATGTCAAAACAGCCAGCTGATGCCTTAGTGCTGAGTCTACTGTCACTGTTTATATCTCACAGTGACAGGTGTGACAGAGAAATCACCAGAAAAACACATCTATGCATTTGGTAGGCTGCCATAAAAATTTACACTGGAAAGACAGTTATTAATCACTTTATTTTGAGAAATTTGTAGCAAGCAATTAATAATGAAGAACTATTTTATAGAGAGTTGGAGAGCAATATACAGTGTGTGTGTGTGTGTGTGTGTGTGTGTGTGTGTGTGTGTGTGTTTAAATTCACTTTATTGCTTTGTTCCTTTTCCATTAGGGAAAACTTTTGGGGGATCCAAACTTTTGGGGGATCAAATCAAGTTAAAAGTGACAAATATTGACTACATGGAGTCTTTGTAAAAGTCAAAATAAAATGAAACAAACACTAACAATATAAAAATTTGTGATAAATCTATGAAGGCATTTTACTCAGGCCCAGTAACAGATAATAAAATACATTTCAAAAAGAAAAGGAACCTTCCCCCAACCACGTATCCACATTATTTTCATAGATGATACCTCCTCTACATCAGTCCTGGCCATCCCCAGATTCTTGTGGTGAAGACCATACTTTGAAACTCAATCATCACTACTAGGTACTCTGAGAGAGTTGAAAATACTCTGCCTCATGTTTTATTACACTTTCATCTACATTCTTTTTCACTGAAATAATGAAAGGGGATTTTCCTTATGGTTGAGGTTTAAAGGCTGGTCTTCATTTACCTACACTTAGATGGAACAGTTACTGAATCCAACCAGTGAGTATAGCTTAAAGATCCATGGTACTGTGCACCTTGAGAGATGCTGGGGATGGAGGTATAGCAACCTCTGTCCTCATGGATGAAGCTCTAGAACACCCAGAGGCAAACTTTCCACAGGCCCTTCCTACCTTCCCTGGGGTCACTTACAAGTAGTGCTTTCTTTCAGAAGATGGCCAAAAGCAAATCTGTTTATCCTTTCTTGAAACAAACTAAAGTATAACAGTAGAAAAACTCCAAATATTGCCTTTCATGAGAATCCTGTATTAACAATTTTTGAAATCTGCAAAAGCTAAGATGAAGGGGGGAAGCCCCATTTCTTGCCTTTGGCATGTCGGTCATGAAGCAGAAGAAGTGATTGTAAGGCTTCAGCACTCTCAAACTCATGAGGATTCTGCAGAAAATCTTCAACTTGGTCTATTTTTATAGCAAACTATGAAAAAACACAGGGAAAAACATGAAAATGATTTAAAAACCAACAGAATACTTTATTATACTTATGGATTTTTCTCAAACACTAATGATCTAGCTGACTCAATATGAGGGAGGGGAGAGGGTGAGAGGGTGAGAGGGTGAGAGGATGAATGGTATTATGTCCTAATCTAGGGTATTGTGCACGTATTTACATGTAGTAAATTTACAAAATGCCATGGCTTATCCTCTAATTTTTCTTTTGTAACCAGAAACACATTATTTATGCTAAAATAAACCATGTTCAAACATCTAGTAAGTTTTCAGCCAAAATTATCTTATATAAGGAAGAGCTTATATAGAACAGCTCATATAGAGAAGACTATATCTTCCCTATAGCCATAAATCCAGTAACTATCAATATTCTAAAATAGTTCTCAAAGAATAGCCAGAAAACTTGCTGACAAAAATCAACAAAAAGTTGACCAACAAATAATCTATAAAATCCAAGTAAATTAACTTAGGGATCTCAGAGAAAATCTACTTAAGTATTGTAATTTTTCCCTATGTGTGGTTAAGCTTAGACATAAACTATAGATGTTTCTGAAAAACAGTCCAGTGTTCGTGAAGAAAACACACATGCACATGTACACACACAGACACACGTGTAAAGGAAGAAGAGATGGAGGTCTAAAACAAATAAATTAATTTTAAACAAAACTAAATAGAAAAGTTTATAATATACTTTAAACTAAAATAAATTAGTTAATTTTATAAGAAGGAATGCAACCGGGGATGAAAGAGAAGAGGTGCGCTTCAACTTTTAAGCTGGCAATGTTATTTGAAGTGTCAATAGTATTTGTGCCTTATTTGTATAAATAAAAATGAGATTGTGCAAATCACAAATAAAAACTGGAGCATTTCTCCACTTCAAGGAGAGTGTAACACAAATGGTGACCAATATGATCGATTTCATTTTTAAAATACTTTCTTAAGTAAATCTGAGATGGAGAGTTACTTGGAGAGATAACCTTAAACATGAATTTTAGGTGGGGCAAAGCATAGTTAAATATTCTATTACAATGTCCCCAGGATGGAACATGCATTTACATACAGGTAGCATGATTTTACACCAAGCTTCAGTAGAAATTATCATAATTCATAAAGAGCATGATAAAACATCCACCTTTGGATTTGGTTTAGAACAAAATAATAAAGGCAAAGTATCCATGAGAAAGGCAACGAGGCCTCCTACTGTACTAGGACTTCCTGTTTTGCTTTCTTTAAAGTACCATCTTTGAATTTGTGAACTTGATATTTTATGAAGCAAGTTGACTAAGAAGATGTATCCTATTCTGATTATTCCACTAGCTGCAGAAAATGCAGTTTTAAGTGGTATGGAATGACGAGAGGGCCTGGTGGGCATGCCCTTTGAAAAGTACAGAAGGCCTCTGCCGTCTTGTACGTCAAACTAATGGACACTGGCCACTGTCATTCAGGTGCATTGTTCCCAGACACAGCAGTGTTTGAGACGACCCCCGTCTGACGATTAAAGCTTGTAAGTCAGATACTATCCTATAATAGCCACTACAGCCCATTGTAACTTCTCTTACAATTCTAAAGAACTCTGGTGTGGTTATACTTACAGGGGATCAGCCACACATGAGCTCTGCATCTCTCAGTCATTCAGTTTCTATAACTGAGTTTTAAAGGTATTATTCCAAGAGAATCTTCCATAGAGGAGCCTCTGTAGGTTACTTGTTGTTTTCCAGTAGAACACTACAGAAAGCTTATGGCCATGGAATAGTTTATATCTCTATTTCAGATTCTTTACTCAAACTCGTTAAAACTGAAACAAAAACAATGGTCTAAAAATTCCTTGATCTCCTATTAACTCTTATCTTGAGGATTTTCCCCCCAGTTCTCTCATTCTCTCTCTCTCTCTCTCTCTCTCTCTCTCTCTCTCTCTCTCTCTCTCTCTCTCTCTCTCCCCCTCCTCCTCCTCCTCCTCCTCCTCCTCCTCCTCCTCCTCCTCCTCCTCCTCCTCCTCCTTCTTCTTCTTCTTCTCTCTCTCTCTCTCTCTCTCTCTCTCTCTCTCTCTCTCTCTCTCTCTCTCTTTCTCTCTCTGAAGTTTGTCCAGAATAGGAAGGACAATGGGAACTTAAAAAAGAGTTAAAATTAATTTCATCATCTTTTTTTGATCGTTGGTGAAAACTGCTTTGCTATAGAGAAGCTGCCCGCAGATTATGTAGGGCTCTGTCCTCCACTTAGTATGAGCCATTCACAGAATGGGAAACTGGATAATACAGACATATTTAGTTATTTCCCTAGACCCAATAAAAGCTCACTTGAGTGGTCAGATAACAGTGCCCAGTTGATCTGGTTCGATTTAGTGTTTCCTTCTAGTCCTTACAATATCTGGAAGTTATTTCCACATCACAGAGAAAATTAGCTATCATTAACGCTAAACCACACTGAGAAACAAATATTGAACCTGATGTTAGGAAAAAATAATTTGCTGTTCTCAAGAGTGCTGAGTTTCAAAGACAGTGACATTTATTCCCCTCCCACTAAGATGGAATGAATCGGCTAGAGCTGTAATTTGGCTTCTGTGAGAATATTTCAGCTGGCTTATTTCTTCTTTCAAGAAAGGAGATCATATATTAAATTTTCCCCGTAGATGGTCTATAAAACGAGCAGCGCTTTGGCATGGAGCTGCGGTGTGTGAATCCTAAAAGCTACAGTAAGGGTTTTGTTCTTCTTCTAAATCAGTTCATGGAGCATGAGATTGTCCACCTCAAGTTTGATGTTCTGTGACTAATCTCCTTACCTTTGTAATTCCGGATTTAACTCCTAAATTTCCCTTCTAAGAACATCTTGATTTTCAAAGTTAGTGTTTTATCATAACAAGGTAGCAGTCACATCAGCAAGAGCTTGCTGTCACTGACAGAGGAATAAAAAAAAATGTGAAATGTCCAATAATTGTCTTGCACAAAATATATACCTTCTGGAAAAAATGGGGGTCTCACATTATAAATTGATAACCTCCACAAAGAAAAAAAATGTAACACACGCACACATACACACACACGAAAAATTACAGAAGGGTTCGATGGCCATTCATCTATGTTGGAACACAGTCCAGGAATAAAGTCGTATGTTGAGAATTCTGAGTGCTTGTGAGAAAACTCTAAGAAAAACAAGAGTCTTGGGACCTCAGTTTCTTCAAAACTGTTCTTGGAATGTGTTTTCCTCCTCCTACCAGGTGTAGCAGATAGTAGTGAATTTACTTCGGCTGTTGTTATTTGTGTGCCCCTAAAAACCATGTCTTTGCAGTGTGCAGCTGATGTGTGAAATTGTCCCCCTAAGTTGGGAGGAGCTAAGGTGGGAGAAGTAAGGAGAGGAAGAGGAGGAGTAAGGAGAGGAAGAAGGAGGAGGAAGATGAGGAGACAGCAAAGATGTAGGAGGATGGAGAACCTCGCATGGGTCCAGAACAATCCTGGGTAACGATTTCTATCTTAAGGTTAGATACTGGGAAACAACTCTAATTGTGTGGGCAAATTGTTAATTGAGCATTTCTAAATTTATAAAGCCTTTGATTAATATTTAAGCATTAGAGTCTCATTTTCCTACCAGGCCCTCGTGGATGTCGGGATGGTCTAGGCAAAGCCCAGCCTTTCGGAGACAGAGTGGAAGACTGGCAGAGCCATCTCCCACGCTGGCGTCTCGTGGGTGGCAGGGCCGGTGTCTCTGGTTGCCTGAGCAGACGGCCTGAACTGAGCAGCGGTGATACACTGCTTCCGCTCTGGCTGCAGGCCTAGGCTAGTCGGGAACATGGCGGCTGTTTAAGAAAAGCCAGATTGAATGCCGACGATTTAAATATCTCTCACTACACGCAGCTTGTTCTTGTGATTGGAAAATTTGCTCAAGTGATGCTTCTTAACCTTCCGTGTACAACAAAAGTTGTCAGATGCTCTGGGTGAAGTTGGCTAATGTGTGATTTTTAGTCTGCCTCATTTTTAGGACTCGTTAGGGGCCTTTTTCTTCCTTTCCTTGTATTTTAATGGGCTTAAACTATAGAACTGCACCAATATTCCTCAGGAAAATAAGATGCTATATGTACAAGTCAAACATTCTATAGAATATTGTGGATTTTTTTATCCTCTGACTTTTAGCCAATAAAATTCTTCACATCAGCATTCCCCAATAATTGTGTAGTAAGAGCAATTAGATTCTAGACTATATTACTCTCTCCTAGATCAAAATGGCATCTGTATGAGTTCTGCATTTACTTGACAATCTGTATGACTGATGATCTGTATTTAGTATTAACTTTATACAATGTATTATATATTATACAATATATATAATACATATGTATGTATATATTATGCAATATATATATACAATATGAAATGTATTGTATATATCTCCTTTATCCTGCCATTTTGAACATGTGTGTAACATTTGTTTTAGGATGTTAAACATTTTTGAGCATGCAAGTTATCTGCAATGTTATGAAGAAGCAAATGCTTTCTGAAGCACGCACCTCCAAAGCACTTTGAAAAAACTCAGACGTCAGCCCAAGGAGCTCCCTTCTTCTTTCAAGCATGGAGACCAGGGTTGCCCATGCTTCACCCAGAGTCTGGGCCATGGCATCATACACCTGACTTTGAGCCTTGTTTGCTTCGGCTGTCCTGTCTGCTTCCTGTAAGAGCTCCCACACACGACCTTCCAAGGCCTAAGTCCATGAAAACAAAATATGTAAGTCAGTTGTCATCCAGTGTGAAAATAAAGGACCACATTTTAAGCACAGATACCTGAAACTGTGTGTGATCCAGGAAGATCTAGTAGATAATTAATAATTTATAAATATAAATCATATTTGATGAGAAGTTTCGTTATTCCCTCCTGTTTCCAAATGAAGGTTTCTGTTATTTATTCCTACAAACTCTATAAATTTTATTTTTTCCTGATCTTTAAATTCTACTGCAAGTCTCCACCAAAACTTGATTCAACAACTTGCTCAAACTCAAAATATCTGAATCTCTTCATACCATCTTTACCAAGTCTACCACTCACTGGCCTACCCAGAACAGCCACTCGTAAGAGACAACCTTCATTTCCCTCCTCCTCTTCCCCAACTCCCTTCCATTCCAAGACCTAGTCGGTCACATAGCCTGAGAGAACACTACTACGTATCATCAATACTAAGTAGACAGTGCGTTATAATAAAACATGGAGATATTAAGGTGGGAGATGAAGGAGTGGGAGGAGATATGACCAAAATACATTGAAATTGCATATGACATTACCAAGAATAATGTTAAAGGAAAATTTTTAAGATTTATTTCTATGATTTTAAAAATTGCAAAATTGAAAATCAGAGTCAACAAATAAAGTTCTATTGGAATGCAGCCATGATCATTTCTGAGTTTATGGCTGTTTTCATGTTACAAAAGTAAAGTTTAGAGAATTACAATTCAAAGGATAAGATCATCAACAAAGCCTAAAATAGTCACCATTTAACTCTTAAACAGAACAAAACATGTAATATTACTCTATGACCTTTAACTGTAAAGAAATAGTAGGAAAATATTCTTGTAATGCCAAATATAACATCACATGCCATGCTATAATTTATTACTGTTCTCATATTGTTAAACTCCAAATATGGTTTCTATCTTCACTGTAAAGTGTTAGGTTGAGTTAATCCTAATAATCTTCTCTCCATCTGACTCCTTGCTCCTCATCTATAAATCTGTGGACTGTTCTTATTTTCACAAACTAAATTCTTAATAGTGGGTAGATTTGGTGGGCCATCAAAACATTTCAAGGCTCCTGACATAGGCGCCAAACTGTTCTCCATAAGATTCACACCAACCAGTGACAATATATTTCAATTTGCTCTTTATTCTCCTGCAGTGTCTACCAACTAACAGAATGGGGACATTTGTTTTACGCAATTCCTAGTACGTGCCACAGTGTGAAAGTCACAGAGTGTATATGCAGGTCAGGCTGAGCTGTGGGACTCTCCATGCAACCTATATCTCCATACTGTAGAGCAATCCAGTTTTTCAATCTGGAGAACTCCGGAAACTCAGACAAAAGTTGTGGACCCTCAGTACAAGAAACCACTTTTTAGAAAGTCAAGCTTTGCTGCTCCAGTGTTCCACTGTAAAACTGAGGCACAAATGCAAGTGGAAGCATTGAATCATAATAGCCTTGGGGTATCTTATGATAAGCACCAGAACGGTGAAATTATCGTAGGTACCCATGGATCTTCTGAGATTGCATTTGTGGATTCTCAGGGATCTAGGAAGCACAGTTTGAGGACAATGCAGTAGAAGAATTATCACAAGAGAAGGAGTGGGGTGGGGGTGCTGACAATGTTAACAGGCATTATATTAGGTGTTAAGGATCTTCACCAAGAAACCCTTCAGCCCTCCAGGCTGTGGTCACTGATGGAAAGTAAGAGGAGGTAGCTTCATAGAGTTGAATTGATTGGATAAAGAAGTCAGAAAGCCTCTTGGGAAATGGGAGAGACTAGAGGGAAAATACAAGAGCTAGGAAGATACAGGACAGTTTAGAATTTGACACAAGAAAGCTGAGAAAGATGGCGTAAAGGATGGAGTGAAGGTTCCAGGAAGCACCACAGATACATTGCAAAGGTACATCTCACAACCATACAGGGTAATGCTATACTTCCTGACGAATCACAACAGATAGGCAGTCTATTGCTATGTTAGTAAAGGGTGAAATTGTTTGATTGGTGTGTTCGTTCACTTTGGAAAATAGCATAAAGACCTTTTCCTCGGCACATAATACTACATGAAATTGCCCCGATATCTCTACCTTTCCATTTTAAAAACTCATTTATGAATTTGTGTTTTTTTCTCATGATGTGCAGAAAAAAATTTCACATGAAGAAAAATTTGAGATAACCCTATTTCTCATGTACAAAGATAGTCTTTTTTTGAACAACCACAACAAAACCACACACACTTAGTTATCTCTCCAGAGACAGAGAACATTTTTCCTTTGGTCACAGTGAATAATATTATTGTAAGCAATAATATGTCAAGCCTCCTTTTGACTTATGGCAGGCCCTCTACATAACACAATGACTCAGAGTTAGACTTAGGGCTAGGGGTGTAGCTAAGTAGTAGAACTTACACAAGACCTTAAGTTGGAGTCTACAAACCAGCACCAAGGCCTATAGGCTGACTCCACCACTTAGTAATTCCTGTACATTTTATAAACCAGCTTTTCTCACCATGTCTCAACCTCAGACAATATTGATCTTATAAAGTTATGAAGACTAAATGAGTGACCCATGTGAGTCCCTATGGTAGCACCTGACAGATATTAGCAGTCAATAGATGTTAGATGGTATTTTAATTTCCTTTATGTTCATGATACTTCTCATTAATAATAATTATTATTCACTTATAAAACCACTGAATAGAGGACTTACTGTGATCTGGTAAAGAGAAATTAAATACTACTATACCCATGATAGGAAACAAAAGCCTACTTAGGATCTGAAGGGCTGATAATACCCATAAGTGATTTCAGAAATGATAACACTTGATAATACTTGAAATGATAATGATAATGAAATGATAATACTTGAAAATATAAGACAATTTAATTTGAGTCTAAACATCAGTGATCCACTTTTTAAAAATGTGTACCAAAATATATTTTTGAAAAACTTGTTTTCAAAAACATGATTTAATCATCTATTTTGTTCTTTAATTTTCCACTAATTTTCTATAATAAGATGATTATTTTATGTATAAATACAAATGTATTCTCTATGGTGATACAATTATTTCATGTATGAAAATAATTCTATAACATATTTTCATATGGACAGTAAAATACTTATGTAAAATTAAAATGTACAGATGTAGCCATTGACAAGGAGTTTGTGTGCAAAGTTTAAATCATCATATTTGGATTTCATAGTAAATCCAACAGCAGCATCAAATTTGGACAGTAAGTTTGGAGATCTGTGTGTGAGAATAGAGTATTGTGTTTGGAACACACAGTTCACCGGACTGAAGACTGCAGCAAGGCCTAGGGTGACATGCACAAGTTCCTTTTTATCCACGTCCAGGGCCTCCCTTACCAATGAAGGTGAACAGGAGAAAGCAGGTGCATGCTGTAATTATTGCTGACACAAAATTCTCATTCAATTTTTGCAGTTATATTTTGCTGGGTCTTCTAAATGTCAGCAATCTCCCTAATAAGTCTGTTTAAAGATAGGCATGACCCCCCCAGTTGAGGGATGGGACCACCCACCCATGTCAAAAATTTCAACCCAGAATTGTTCCTATCTAAAGGAAATGCAGAGACAAAAAATGGAGCAGAGACTGCCTCACCTGGGGATCCATACCACCTGCAGACACCAAACCCAGACATTATTGCTGATGCCAAGAAGCACTTGCTGACAGGAGCCTGGTATAGCTGTCCCCTGAGAGGCTCTGCCAGCCCCTCACCAATACAGATACAGATACTCAGACAACCATCAGACTGATCCCATGGGGCCCCAATGGAAAAGTTAGGGAAGGACTGAAAGAGCTGAAGGGGATTGCGACCTCATAGGAAAAACAACAATATCAACTAACTGGACCCACCAGAGCTCCCAGGGAGAGCACACATAGAGGGACCCATGGCTCCAGCTATGTATGTAGCAGAGGATGGCCTTATCTTGCATCAATGGGAGGAGAGGCCCTTGGTCCTGTGGAGGCTAGATGCCCTAGTGTAGGGAGATGCTAGGACAATGAGGCAGGAAATGGGGGTGGGAGGGTTGTAGAGGGGAAACCTGGGAGTGGGAAAACATTTGAAATGTAAATAAATAAAATAACAACAAAAAAACCAAGTCTGTTTAAAATCCCACCATACAATGCATGTAAATAAGCACGCTAAAACAATGCTAGCCCTTGGCTAACGGGTGAATCTCTGTTGAGTTAATGGGTGCTCCAGCTTACTGTCACTCTGACTCTGGCTCTCCTGTCAAGTATAGTTGTTATCAATCAGGACATGTCAGGGTCAGGATAATAATGCCATCAGAATTTTCTATTTTGGGGACATTTCTGGATTATGATTTCTTTGAAGTTGCTTGCAACCACATCTTATATTTTCTGTCAAGCCATCAAAACACCTCCTAAGTAAAGAAAATAATCTAAAAACAGACACACATAAAACCCTTTTTGACTTGAGAGTTTTCAAATTCTCAAACTAATTTGGGATCTTAGAAATGTTCTATTCAAACATAGTTGGAAATGTCTGTAGTCTTCTCTCCCACACATGATTAACCAATGGTGATTACTCTACATTGTTCTTTCTTAAAAGTAAATGGATTTAATCTATTTCCATAAACGCTTATTCACAGGTGTTCTTGTGAACATAATTTGAACAATCATTTCAGTGAATATAAGAAGGATAGAAAAATCTCAACGCAGCAAATTAATATTAAATGACCCAGAAATGTAATAAATATATATACAATTCAGTAATAAAAGACAGAGAAGGTTAAACCCAAACTAGGATATGTCTAGGGGTCTGAACTGTAATCTATCTGTGTAAAAATAACAAAAAAGTAATGGGGCAATGAAAATACATATTGCACGGTAAAGAGCCTCTGTCACCTTAAGTAACAAATAATAGTTCAAGAAATGACGGTCCCTGCTTCACCAACCTACCCTGCTTCAAGTCTGTGTATTTTCCCTAACGTGGCAGAAGCTGGCTCTCTGGACTACCCTGTACGTTTCTACCTTCTTCTGTCTATAACCTCAATGAAGACTGTTTCCACCAGTGATGAGGGAGAAGCCACACTGGATATCTCTCCAGGTATCAGCTAGCCCAGACAGCCGTTCCTGAAGCCTCCCTCTTAGGCTGTGAGCTGGAGAAAGGGGCCTGGACCTGAAATAATGCCCATACCTCCTCTCCTCCCCCTCCTCTAACAATATCCTGCCTGGAATTTTCCACAAAGCTCCTTGAACATGGGCCATCTTGTTCAATGGAGATACTATTGCTTAATATATCACGGATAGGAATTTGTCATTCACATCTCCTATTGAGAGAGGGAGGGAGGTGAAGAAAATAAGCTAAATTAACAATATGCGAGGCTTGTGTTCAATGGTATCTCATTACTGAATAAAACATTGATAGATGGGAAACAAAGTTTTAGTCTAAAGTATTCGAAGAGTGTTTCGATATATCACTCTACGAGACACTGTCTGGAGGGGTGTCAGCATCCACCCACAATGTTGACTAGGTGGCTTCTATACGCTTGTCTAATTCTATGGCTCATAGCCACAGATCCATTAATTTAGAGAACGTGCTGGCTGGGTACATTTGCACGGTACAAAGACTAGCAGAATCTACCTTTGACTGTGCAACATTTCCCACAAGGGCTTAAAGTTAAATCTTATGTTAGTGAGAAGCCTACAATATCCATAATTTTACTAAAAGACCAGAAAACAATCATTGTTCACACTATTGAAGAAATGCATTTTTCTTCATTCTCGAGGCCTATTCAGACAATAATTTACTTTGACTTTGATTTTTTTCTCCTTCCTTAGACATACAAACATGACTGGGAAATTAAACTTTTATAGAAAGTGTGCTCTATTTATCTTCTCCTCCCCCTCCTTCCTCATTCCCCTCCTCTTCCTCATGCTCCTCTTTCCCTGCCTCCCCATCACTTGTTTTGACCAACACTATTCCTTTTCTTTCCTGTCAGCAGAATGGAACCCTCTTGTATGTGAGGAACACAAGAGAGATGATGAAAGCCACCCCACCTTCGCCCATTGACAGAAGAAACCAACAGCATTGGCCTAGCTTCTACAGCTTGCTGACGGAGCTACATATGCATTGACTGGCTCTTGGACTAAAGCATAATTGATTCAAAAAATAATAGTAAAATGAAAATTAATAATTTAAAAATCCACGGAAAATCCAATTCCACAGAGCCTTTCCTACCAAGATTATTTGCCATGGTCGGTTCATGTGCCACTAAATTGGCATGGTGTAAGCCTGGAGCAAGTTGGTGACCATCCTACTAGCCAGCCATGAGTAGAGCTTGTCCAGAGTCAGAGACCCAGAGCCTTGACAACAGCACACATCCACGGTGTCTATATAAGACTTGTGCTTTAAGATATTTGAGGATCAAAACAAAGCAAAAGCAAGCAAGCAAACAACAACAACAACAAAAACCCTGATTTTTTAAGAGTCTAATAAGTATCTTGCTTTGACACCTCTAATGAGATATAAACAAAGGACATGAAATTGTACCATCTCTTCTTCTGCCAACTCCAAAAAGGAAATAGTTTAAATCATTTTTTTCCAAACACATTTGAGGCAGGTATCATGAAATAAATGTCAGGTTGAGCCTCAAATGATTGTACTTATCTTCGTTGTTTAATGTAGGTCTGGTTAACTGCAATTGCTACCTGTGCCTGCTGTCACTTAGATTATCTGTCATAACCACACAGCAGTGATAAAAGACAAAGAGAAATACCAGGGAATATGTGTCCTAATTTTAAACTATAAACTCTGAGTATGGCAGTGCCACAAGATGACTAATGTCATCTCTGTATTCTTTTATCATCTTTAGGCAGATATTCCCACACAGTGGCCAGCCTCTGAATTAAACTCTCAAGTTAATGAACCTGCTTAAGTCTGAGTAAGCAACTGAGGTGTAGGCTATCTGTATTATGTTTTAACACATCGGCATATCGAGACTGCTTGGCTAACCCAAAGCACACAACTGCACTGTTGGCCATTTTGTTTGCTAACATCAGAGTGAAGCAACGCCCATTCCGTTCAGTTGTCAAACATCTTTACAGTCCTTCCTCTAGCATGTACCTCACATTTTGCAGCTTCCCAAGGGCACCAAATGACCTATGCCACTGCATCTTGAGCATCACAGGCTGACATGATAAACACGTTCATAGCATTTGGGTTTGTTGACTATTTCTGGGTCCTCTGTCTGGGTCTCTACTGCTGATTCCCTCCTAGTCTAATTCTACAGTTCCATGTTCCCCAAATAAGGCAGTAATTGGGTATTACTGCCCCCATGAGAGAGATTCTAGAAAAGGCAGATTCCCAGGCCCTGGTTTTCTGAGGATCAGAACTGGAAATCCTTGCTGGGTTAAAGTCCTCATTTGACTCTGACTTATGGCTATGTGCTAAAGGTATCATCTACTTACTGACTCTTCTGGAGACAGAACATAGGGATGGGTAGGAGGAATAACCTCACCTGTTCTCAAATTTTATGTGCTATACAGTATAAATACTTACAAATTATAATTATCATTCTATCTTATCTATTTTTTTAAATTTTTTGGTATTATTTTTTTAATTTACATTCCAAATGTTGTCCCCCTTCCCAGTCTCCCTTATGAAAACTCCCTCCCCATTTCTCCTCCCTTTTGCCTCTAAGAGGGTGCTCACCCACCCACCCACTCCTGCCTCACCCCTCTAGCATCCTCCTTTCCTGGGGCATCAAGCCTCCACAGGACCAAGGCCTCCCTTCCCACTGATGCCAGATAAGGCAGTCCTGTGCTACATATGTAGCAGAAGCCATGGACTGACTCATGTATTGTTGGGGGCCGACTTTTAGCAGAAAGCAGCTATCAGCTTTGCAGCCATCTTGAGCCATATACCCTGACATGTGATTTGGATTACAGTAGCCTACAACAGCTGAGCACACTCCGATAATCCTGGTTTAGATACCTTGAGATTAAAGGTTTGTGAGATTAAAGGTTTGTGAGATTAAAGGTGTATGAGATTAAAGGTGTGTGACTTAAGAGTATGACTTAGAAGTGTAGAGATCAGATTTAGAGACAAGACCTAAGGGCATGATTAAAGGTGTAACTTAGAGGCGTGGCTTAGAAGTAAGACATATAAAAGGCAGAGGCAGACATCAGACACATCAGACATTAGGGAGACATAGAGGAGAGAACCAGACACAGCAGAGAGAAGACAGGTAGCAGGCACTTGGAAGAGAACTTGGAAGAAGTAACTTGGAACTTGGAGGGACTAGTAGCTAGGGACTAGGCACTAGGAACTCAAGACTTAGGACTTAAACTGAAGAATAAACCGGATTGAATCACACTCTGTCTGGTCTGCATTCTTTGAGTCCATCCTCACTCTCACTCTTGCTGAACCCCGACCCGCGGACCGGAGCGGCAGCTTGGGCCGGGATACAGTGGCCACCCAAACGTAGGTCGGCCCAGGCCTCAACATTTTGCTTGGGCCGCAACATTTTTTGGCCGCCCCAACGTGGGGCTAGTGTGGACCCCAACAATGTATACTCTTTGGTTGGTGGTTTAGTCCCTGGGAGCTCAAGGGTTCTGGTTAGTTGATATCGTTGTTCTTCCTATGGGGTTGCAATCCCCTTCAGCTCCTTTAGTCCTTCCCCTAACTCTTCCACCGGGGTCCCCAGGCTCAGTCCAATTGTTGGCTGTGAGTATCTGGACCCGTCCTAGTCAGGTGCTGGCAGAGCCTCTCAGAGGATAGTGCTCCTGTCTGCAAGCACTTCTTGGCATCAGAAATACTGTAGGGCTTTGGTGTCTGCAGATGGGATGGATCCCAAGATGGGGCAGTCTCTGGATGGCCTTTCCTTCAGTCTCTGCTCCATTTTTTGTCCCTGTGATTCCTTTAGACAGGAATAATTCTGGGTTAAGGATTTTGAGATGGGTAGATGGCCCCATCCCTCAACTAAAAGCTTTTGTAAGGCAAAGGACACTGTCAATAAGACAAAACAGCAACCTACAGAGTGGGAGAAGATCTTTACCAATTATACATTGGATAGAGGGCTAATATCCAATATATACAAAGAACTCAAGAAGTTAGACTCCAGAAAACCAAATAACCCAATTAAAAATGGGGTTTTAGAGCTAAACAAAGAACTGTCAACTGAGGAAACTCAAATGGCCAAGAAGCACCTAAAGAAATGTTCACCATTCTTAGTCATCAGGGAAATGCAAACCAAAACGACCCTGAGATTCCACCTTATTTTGAACTTTAAAAATGTATTGCATTCATTTATTTGTTATGTGGTGGGAGTGGACATACATGTGACATGGTGTATTTACAGAGGTCAAAGGCCAACATTAGGGAAAGAGTCAGTTCTCATCTTTCATAAAATGGGTCTCAGGAATTGAACTCAGGTCATCAATCTGACTTGCAAAAGCCTTTCCCCACTGAGCCATCTCCCTTGTCCTGAGCTTTTAAATACTTACTTATGACTAAGATAGGCACCTATCAGTAGCCAGCTAGTGGAATTCCTCCCAGCTCTTTCTGGATTTGTATCTGAATAGTTGTTTTCCTAAACAAGTAAATAACTTCACTCTAGGTGCATCTTTTGGCTGTGATACACATGCCTGTGAGAGAGACAGATCACCCACTGTAAACTAGAGATACCCAAGTACTTCCACTTCCTGATCATGGTGTCCCTTGCAAGTGTATCTTGTCTGTGTGGTCAGCTCTCCTTCTGTCCCTTGGGAGTTACGTACTCTGGGTGCCCCCTCTGGAGTCTCCTAGGTGGCCGTCGTCTCAGATGCTCATTCCTTATACCTGCTTTACTATATAAACCCTTTCTTCATTTTGCTGTCACCTCTAAGTCAACAAAAGTGGCACTCAGGTTACACAAAATATCATATAGAAAAATTGGACACTGCCTGAGGTGACAACATCAACTCCATTCTGTTTCAAAGTCTAAAGAAAAAATATCAAATTCTGTCCTTACTTTGAAAAAGAAGCCACAACATATTCTCAGTTATGAAAAATCCACTCTCAGGTTGAAGAAGCCTCGGGGCAGCCACCAAATGAAATACTCAGATTAATTGACAGCAGTGGTAATATATTTTTTTTTAAGCTAGTTGTTTCACAAAACAAATGGGGTGTCCGGTTTACAGCATAAGCAGACTTTGTGTTGACAATGAGCTATGGTGCTTTTAAGACAAGCAATCCATGAAAAATGAGTTGCCTCAGGACTCGGTCAAGGCCAGCTTAATTTAAGTTTTCCTTTCCCACTTGGCTGGCCATTAAACTCAGGCAACGTATCTTGGAATTGGATCAGAGAAAAAGACATTCTGGTCAACATCATAAAGCTTGTTATTTAAAGAGATGCTAAAAGGAACTACTTTCTCTTTAGGTTGCAGAAGCATGGAAAACCAAGGCTATTCGGCACTCCTCAAAAAATGTACTCTGTCTTTTTAAGTGTGGCTTCACAATAGTCAGCTTTAAGTAGAGCATATTTTATGGCCATTGTACCACCTGAGCTGCCATACAGAGCACAAAAAAGATTACAGACTTTCTTTTCAGTGGAGCATTAAATGGTGCCCTGAATAGCAATTTACTAAAAGACCAAATAGATGTGGCACATCCTGCATTTGTTAGCCTGACAGGATCGTCTACCTGGGACAGAAACAGGCAGTCCTTTTGTTTATAGAAATTCACCTGAGTTTTACCAAGGGAGCTGAAAGTAATTAGTTTAGGACCTTTGGAAGTAAAGAATAATGAACATTTTTAGAACAGTAAGTAGTTATGTTTAATTATTTTTGCCAGTCTCTTGCATGTGGCATTGGGGATCCACTGGCTCTGCTGTTCTTTTCAGCTACACACTCCCCGTGTTTATTGTTGCTTATCTAAAAACTTGTTTGCCTCTAGTCTCAATGTCAATCCTCCATGAGGCCCTCTACCCACAGCAGCCAAGAGCAAATCCTCTTTCCTGTGGAATCTGTCTCTCCCCGCCCTCCTTTCTATAAACTATATAAGCACACATGAATGTCCACCTTATGCTTTCTATAGTGTGCTCAGTGAAAACACGGTCTTTCTAATTCACGTTGTGCTCCTCATCAGACAGGATAATCTTTCAATTCAAGAAAATAGCAGCTGCAACTGGTGAGCAGCAAAACAAAGAAAAACCTGTTTTGAAATTCATATTTTGAGAAGATAGGTAATTTCATTTTTTTATTATTATTGAATACGTCCTTAAACGGGAATCTTAACAATAAAAAATGTTGGTTGAGGAGATGGCATAGTGGGTAAGAGTGTTTTCTCAGCAAGCATGAGGACCGGAGTTCTAATCCCCAGCACCTAAATACTGACTATTTATGCCTGTAAATCCAACATGGGGGTATGGAGGCAAGTAGATCTGGAGAGCTTTTTGGCCAGCCAGCCTATAAAAATATCCAGCTTCTGCTTCACTGAAAGACCCTGCCTCGTGGCCATAAGGCAGAGAGCTGGAGAGAACATCCAGCATCCTGCTCTGGCCTCTACATGTGCGTTTGTACATGTATACACCCCCACCCACATACACAAGAAGAAAGAAAGAACTGTAAGTTTAGCTTCTATTCAATTATAAGTACCCCAGACTCATGTCCTCCTCTGGCCTGCCATAGCTCCAGGTTCAGAGCACTGCTTTGCCTATGATCACTGCTGTTTAGTGACTTAAAAATAGAATTGTGCCCATCAAGCCAACGTGGCATTATATAACAAATGTCTCACTTAATCCAAATGCTTAATATAAACCCCAACAAAATATTTAATGGGTGTTCCAAATATTTCTATCTAAATATTCCAGATATTTGATGGATCACCCAGCAATTCCAGAAGTCAATAAAAACATGCTCATGGCCTACACTGCCAATAAGCAAAGCATCCTCCATCTTAACAAAAGCAAATGTCCCAGCAGCCGTTTCTTCATGTATGCAGAACACTAGTGATGGGAGAAAAGCATCTATTCTAAAGGCTCATCAGCTTGGAGACATCACTGTTACACATGTAGACTGCTGCTCAGCGCTGAATGTTTCTATTTTTGTGAATGTAATTTCACTTTAACTATAGAGTCGTTCCTTCATATAGAAAAGTATTTAGCGGTTACACAGGGAAGCAAAGTTACTTATAAGCTGTTGTGTCTCTTTTTCCCATTCTATCTTCATTATACCTTGTCTCATATCAAAAATAGAATGAATATTCTACAGTAGGAGATCATACTTACACAATCAACATTGATTATAGTGAACATCCAGATAGATCAGGACAGCTCTTGACTACTTCACAGCAATGGGAGGATGATTTAAATAGGTCTGATGTGAGAAATGGCTTCATATTAATTAGCAATGGAGACATTCTTCATAGACCACTTAGAATTCAGGGTTCCTTAGATCGCAATTCCAAGGTGCAAATGCAAGTAGATATTTTTGTTCTCTTCAACCATCCAAGAAGCTTAAAAGCTCAAACCTGAAGGCATCACTTTTATATAATCAAGTTGAACTTTGTATCAGTTCTGTGATGGCCTCATACATGTACACTCAATTATACCCCGGGCCTTAAGAACCTGCACTAGAATACACCATGCTAGGCCAGACTTAGGGCAGACTTCAATGCTGGAAAACAAGAAGTCCTTATTTTTGGTTGTGATGTGACAGGGCCCCCTCTCCATAGGATCAACTGCTCTGTCTAGATAGGATGAGACCTCTTCGTCCAGCTTATTCTGGATGCTCTGGGACAGAACATAATAGAAAGACCATGACAAACTAGGTTGGATTCCCAGCTCTACCAGCTGATAGAGGCTAAGAAGCCCCTTAACATCTCTGAGATTCAGTTCCTTCCCCTGGAAAAGACTCCAAATCATATTGTTCCTTATTGTGTAACCAAAAATGATACAGTGTTCAAGAGAGCAACTCAGCACTGACTCTGGCTGCTGCTTCTGTCCTCTGGCCTCATGATGCACTGGTAAGACTTCAGGGGGTACTGGGCATGTACAATGTTTGCTTATAGATCAAGGTTTCAGCGCTTTCTAGTGGCAGCTGCAGAAGCCTTAACTGTTGTAAAATAAATAAGCAAATGCATGGTGATTCAGGGCAGTGAGGGAAAGCCTGAGAGTCATGACAAATTCTTCCCACATGCTGGCAGATGCTAGCAGTGCTACCGGAGAGAAGCTTTACATTTGAGGATTTTATTTCTTTAAAATTCATATTACTATCTCCACTCTTTAAAAAGGAAGCCAGCTTGAAGGTCACAGTGTATCCACCCTGCCACCGAAGAGATACTAAAAAGAAGCATGTGACCATCCCTTCCACTATCACAGTGCTGAAACCAGAGACTTTGATGAATTAAAAGTTCCCCACAAATCTCATGCTCTGGGAAGAAGAATCAAAGGAAGAGATTTAGGAGACAATAGAGGCTGGTTGGACAGCCATAAGTCAATGATGGGCTGGACCAACTTCCATCCAGGCTGCTTAGGTATGCACACCTCTTACCCTTTATTCCAAAATACATCAGATGCCAGTGCCCTGAAGACAAACATGAGAGTCATTAGACCCTTTGAATTGTTTATTTTCCCAGTATATGGCCACATTGGCTATACCACCTTTCTCTGTTTTTTACCATTACCTATGTTTTTAGTTTGGGTATTGTGGATCATGGCTGAGCCTAGCTTGTTGGGGTTGTCTGGGTGATAAAGCTTTTTCCCAAAAATCTTCAGTAACAAGAAAGTAGAATAAGAGGAGAGTGGGGTAAAAGGTAACAGGAGTGCGTGTTCCTCTACTCAGAGTCAAAGAGTACTTTCCTGATGTTCCACAAGAATGACTCTGATAGAGGAATGTGTGTCTTAGAATGAGACTGGACAGGAAATGCAGGAGGGGGTAAACAGGGGGGGAGCCTCAAACTGTTACCCCAAATCACACTGAGCCTGCTGCTTACCAAATCTTACATAATCACTGAGCCTCGGTTTTCAGAGTTGGAAAATGTGCATTAAGATAGCAGCCTTATTTATAATAGCCAGAAGCTGGAAAGAACCCAGATGTCCTTCAACAGAGGAATGGATACAAAAAAATGTGGTACATTTACACAATGGAGTATTACTCAGCTATTAAAAATAATGAATTCAAGAAATTCTTAGGTAAATAGATGGAACTAGAAAATATCATCCTGAGTGAGGTAACCCAATCACAAAAGAACACACATGGTATCTACTCACTCATAAGCAGATATTAGCCCAAAAGTTTGAAATAGCCAAGACTCAACTCACAGACCACATGAAGCTCATGAAGAAGAAAGACCAAGTGTGGATGCCTCGGTCCTACTTAGAAGGAGTAACAAAAATACTCAAGGGAGCAAATATTGAGACAAAGTGTGGAACAGAAACTGAAGGAGGGGCCGTCTGGAGACCATTCCACCTGGGTATCCATCCCACGTACAGTCACCAAAGGTAGACACTGATGTGGATGTCAGGAAGTACATGCTGACAAGAGCCTGATATAGCTGTCTCCTTAGAAGTCTGCCAGAGTCTGACATATTCAGAGGCAGATGCTCACAACTAACCACTGATCTGATCAAGGGTTTTCCAATGGAGAAGTTAGAGAGAAGACTGAAGGAGCTGAAAGGGTTTGTAGCCCCATGAGGAGAGCAACAATACCAACCAACCAGAGCTCCCCAGGGTCTAAACCACCAGCCTGGGAGCACATAGGGAAGGACCCATGACTCCATCTGTACATGAAGGGGAGGATGGCCTTGTCAGGCATAGGTGGGAGAGGAGATCCTTGGTCCCATGAAGGCTGAACACCGAGTGGGGGGGGGGGAATGTGAGGGTGGGGAGGTGGGAGTGGAGGGGTAGGTGGGGACACATCCTCATAGAAGCATGAGGAGGGGGCATGTGATAGAAGGTTCCTGGGTGGTGGGGGTATGGGGGGTAGGGGATAAAATCTGAAATGTAAATATAATATCCAATAAAAATTTTTAAAAAAGAAAAACAAAGAAAACTACAAAAACAAAAGATTGAGTTCCTCTTAATACTGTTAAAACGAGATGTCACATGGTCAGCTGTGTGTCGCAGCACCTAGCACAGTTCAGCCATCCATAAGTCAGCCACATAGCATTATCACAGTTGTTAGCAGTGATGAAAATATAAGTCTATTAAGAGTAAATGTCATGGAAATCACAGGATTCCTCTTATAGAATTCCTATGCTTTTCTTTGCTCCTTCTGTCCCTTAGGCCTTCATTTGTAAGCCACGCTGAATTTGATGGCACAAGCTGTATGCAGACAACTTTCTGACTTCAAAATACTCTCCTGGTGAAATAACACCATCTCTTAATTCTGGCTATAAAAACCTATTATGCATGGCTGTTTGGTGGTGGTTACCCCACTCCCTATCTGTAAGGCTGCCCCTAAACTGGACTGGCACATGACACAAACGCCTGACTTTGGTTTCTGGCTCACTTCCAGTTTGAAAGGGTGGCTACTCTGAATGGACTGCTGAGAACCCTGAGTGCCAAGCACAGGGTGGAAGCCTCCAGTAGCTTTTACCTGAAAGCCAAGCCACAGCCCTGGGGTAATTAAGAATGCCTGCCCATGCTTTCATCTGCAAGGCTTCCTGTGCTAAAGCCAAGGCGTCGGTAAAATAGCAAATGGTTCTGTTGTCAGTAGGAAATGCCAGCCACATAGCAATGACAGAGAGACAAAAACCTGGAAAATTCTAACACCACACAATTGCACCAGTCTATTTGGATTAGAAAACAAACAAGGACTCTTTTATTTATTTATCTATTTATTTTGTCTATTTTTCAAACCTGTTTAAAGGACCACAAACAACTCCATCATAAAGAAATTGCCACAACTTTTATCTTTCAAAACTTAGACCCTGTATAAGTTAAATGTAAATAAAATCAGGTATTTTTCCTCTCGATTTACCCAATCATAATTGTTATTCAAAGCCATTTCTTTTGTGCAGTAAAAGACGGTATTTTAGAAACATTTCAAATGAACCTCGAACCTCTCCACCATTACTTTTCATAAACAGGTTTTCTTAATTTTTTTTTCTAGCCTGGCATTTGCATATAAATGACTCTCCCAGGTCTGCTCTGAGAATCGAAGTAAATAATGTAATTAGAAATCATCTACAGGTGTATAGCTGAGATTCTTAATGGTGCTTTCTGTTGTTTGAGGGGCTTTCTGTACCCTTGGATTGTTTAGGTTTCACTGCCTTCCCTACCGTTCCCTGCTCTTGTGTGTGACTGAAAATGGCAGACCCCCTGAGACTTATCAAGGATGCTATTGTGTGTTATGCCGGGTAACTGGAACTCTTCAGACTTGATCACAAACAACAACAACAATAAGGAGAAGGACATATTCTCTGAGATGTGATGAAAGCTAGAACATTAGGAAGTTTTTTGTACCAAACAGAAGAATAAATAAACATAAGTAATAAGCTAACATCTGTTCTCAGGAGGATAAACAGTAAAGCGGAAACAGCCACTTCGGACCTGAGAGTACCTTCTTCCTTTCCAGAAACTTTTTCTCCCTTGCACACTGACCCCAACAACACCATTATTTCAAAGCTGTCCTTAAATGCCACCTTCTCCATGAAACCGCTCCAGCTAAATTAACTTCTTTTCTCCCCCAAACTTGCCTATAGTGTTTTTGCTATCAGCATCCTTCATCTGGGGACTTAATTAATCATCTCAAGCCTTGATGTTGTGATCGCAGTTACTTAATTGCTTCATGGACCTAACAGGGTCATTTTGTCCTCTATGCATTATACATTATAAACTTCTTGAAGCCAAGAGTGCCTCTTACATTTCTTTCATGTCCTTGGCAATGCCGAGCACAGAGCAGGCAGACAGAATGGACCCTGGCCTGCTAGAATACAGCCATTCTGTTGCTATGGCAACTTGGTTCCTTTAAATCAGATGAGACCCACAACTGTGACATTGATAGTATTGAGTGGTCCTACTGAATCAGGTGAAAAGGAACCCATGTCACTGTTACACATTCCTCGGTGAGTGGGTCCTTACAGTTCAGCCAGTGATTGAAAGGTTTGCATCTGGTCACTGTTTGGCACAAACGCAACCATAATAGGCTAGGGTTCCAGGACAAGTCTTTCTAACTATAAGAACTGGACTAATAACGTGTGTGTGGCATGCACTAGTTTGTAAAATGAGGATTAAAATACTGATAGAGTACACATTAGAGAGAAGCTCAGACATTAAGGGCGTTGGTTACACTTTGGGAGGATCTGGGTTTCATTTCCAGCACCCAACGACAACTCACAATCATTTGTAACTCATAAGTCCAATCCCAGAGGATCTGATGCTCTCTTCTGTAATCTGTGGGCACCAGGTACACATATGGTGTACACACATACATGCAGGCAAAACATTCATACATATAAAAATTAATTAACATTTTTCAAATGCTGATAGGGGCTGCAGGGTAACCCCGGTAGTTAATGAGCTGAAGCTAGCAAGAGGGCTTCAGTTTGGATCCCCAGAACCTTCCCCACCCTCAATGCCAGGTATACATAGTTGCCTGTCCGTAATCCCAACCTCTGAAAGAAGAGACAGGGGATTCTATCGCAAGCTGCCTAGCTAGCAAGAGTAGCTGTACCAGTGAGCTCTGGACTTGCCTGAGATACTTTGCCTCATTGAATAAAGTGGAACTTCAGTGGATGATTCTGGATGTCAACTTCAGGCCTCCATATGCATTTGTACACATGCAAACATGGATATACACATGCCCCACACATGCAAACATGCATATACACACGTGCATGCCACATATACACATCCACTACAATCACATGGAAGTGGAAAAAATAATAACTAAAATAGTGATGATTACAATCATTCTACACTCATTCTATGTCACCCTTGTCTCAAAGGCGTTAACTTGCTCAACTCCTAGACTCTCATGCCTACCTCCTGAGTGGGTGTGAAAACTTACAGGTGTGGAAATGGAAACACTGAGAGATCAGTAGTTCCCCAAAGGTTACACCCCAATATAACAACACTGGATCTGGGTCTGGACAGGAAGAAATAACAGTCTCCACCAGTAAGATGCTGTCTCTTCTAGACTTAACCTCAGATGGTCACTTTAAATATGAACAAATAATACATTTAAAATATTTAAATATATTCCATATTTGAATGTAATCTTAATGTTTAAAAGCCAGTTGATACAGAATAATCAATACATGCCCGCTGAGTTACCTTCATGCAGGGTTCATAGTGCAATTCAAAGTTCCTACAACTAATTTAGACAAAAGTTAACTAGGTAACAACTGGGTATTGCTACACAGTCTCTACACAGAGGAAAGCTTGCAGTATTATGAGAAACATACACATGTATAAAAAATCCAAGCAAACCAATATTAAAAGCAATGCCAAATGTTAGAGTCAAGACTGCCAACTGCAGAACACCTTTCTTTAACTTGTCTTTCCCCATATGGGATAGGGATGTGGCCTTCTTAGGGTGCACAAGCTAGCGTGGGTATAAATACTGTAAGCCGCGCTTGCAGCACTTTACACAGACCAAGCGTATGCGAAGCCAGCACTTGGGTGAGATGCACTGTATCTAACAAGTGTGTACTGAGAACCCCCAGTGAACTCTGTGGAGAAAGACAGGCAAAGAGCAGGGCAGAGCTCAGTAAAGACTTCACAAGGGAGGCCGCTTTGGCATTCTCAAATGAGGCTATCAATAATTCACTTGGAAATCCATCCTCCAGCCCAGTTAGAAGAATAATGATACAAATCAGAAACACTAATAGTATTAATAATTAATCAGTCCCACCCTGGGTTTTAGGAACTAGAATGTCCTATACATTAATTATTGATTCTTCAAATCCTCCAACTGGCGAGTTCAAAAGGAGCAGGTCTGTGTGTACGGCTCCAGTCATCTCCGGTGTATTTCTTTACCTGGATTCCTTTTTGTGTGTTTCTTTTGCCCAGTTACGGAGTGGCTATGCATTCATTCAGTCCTTTCTTCACTCTATAAACATTTATTTAACATATAACCCACACACAGGGCCAGGACTCAGAGATAGACCTGTGTTCACAGACCAACAACCAAGGCAACATGAAACATTTGCATCTCTGAAGAAAAGAACACTTGGAGTAGATTATAGAGAGATGACAATTACAAATACCCAGAGGACAGCATGGCCACTGGCAGAAGAAAGCTATGCCCTAGAGACGTCCGTGAGAGCAATCATTTTCTGGCTGTCAGCTCTAACACTCAATTTTTCCAATGTGTTGCTATTTCTAATGTTATTTCATATTTTTGTCCTGGAACTTCCTTTCCCTCATACTCATATGCTCTGTCTCTGAATGTTTTGCCTCAAATTTTCCATAGTCTCTCATCTCTTGTCTTTTTTTTTTAAGAGGATGAGTTTCCTTCTGTGTGTTTATACACACTTCACTTTGATTGATCCTCTTCAACCAAACCCTTGCCCTTCCTGTCTCACCTCTCTGCCTTCCCCCATGTGACTCTGTCCTACCATTCCCTGGATTTCCCTTTTCACTTTCAAGTCATCTGGGCTCTACTAGCCTTCCCATCCACTTTCTCCTCTCACGGTTCCCTATCTTGTTTCTAGGCATCTGCCCACACTCATTCACACATAACTAAGCACATATTATAAAAGTTACAATCTGGAGCAAAGGAGCTAGCTCCACTAGTAAATGCTTGCTGCATAAGCATGGTGACCTGAGTTTGACCCCAGAACCCATATAAAACAGCTAAGTGTGGGTGAGTATGGTTGTAATCCTGGTGCTGGATAGGCAGAGACGGGGAGATTTCTGGGGCTTGTAGTATATCAGGCCTACACTGCTTGGAGGAGTTGCAAGTCAATGAGAAACAAGTCTCCAAAAACAAGGTGAACAGCATCTGAGGAATGACATCTGGGGTTGATCTCTGTCTTAGGGTTTTACTGCTGTGACAAGACACTGAGACCAAGGCAACTATTACATTTAGTTGGGGCTACCTTACAATTTCAGAGGTTCAGTCCATTATCTTTAGGGTACAGGCAGACTTGGTGCTGGAGGAGCCAAGAGTTCTACATCTTGATCCAAAGGCAGCCAAGAAGAGACTCTCTTCCTCACTGGGGGTGGGGGGGGGCGTCGGGGGGAGCTTGAGCACTAGCAGACCACAAAGTCCACCCCCATAGTGACACACTTCTCTAATAAGGCCACTCTCCTAACAGTGCCACTTTTCATGAACCAAGCATATTCAAGCCACCACAGTCTCTGACCTCTATACGTATACTTACACGGGTGCATGCACAAACGTGTGCATACATAAGCATGCATGTACAAACAAACACTAGAAGCTTGGATCTCTGCTGCAGAATATTTGATCATACTGTGATCTTCAAGATTATGTTATTTAATGAAAAAAAAAAAAAAAAACCTAAACTGTTTGTAGTTGTGGTGTGGCTCAGTCCTTAGCACACACCTTTAATTCTAAACAATGAAAGTAAAGTTAGTTTGTAGAAGATAGCACCCATGTTTGTAAGTGATGCCCAATTGAGCAGCAGACAAAGTGATAAATCAGAGAAAGATTTGACACAATATGATATGCCCAATTCTCACCAGAAGAGAGGGGAAAGGGAAGCCACTTGAGGGGCAGTGCAGAGAGAAAGAGAAGGAGGCAGTTTTACTAGAAGAGTTTCACTGCATGGGTTGAAGAGAGAACAAGCTAAACATAGGTAAAGACAGAATGAGCCAGAGATTAAGAAAGAGCCAGAAGATTAAAATAGATTGCCAGAGTTAATCTGAGGACAAGCAGAGCAATTTAGTCAGAAGCCAAAAAAGAAGCCAGACTGAATTAGTCAGCTTGGAGAGAAGTTTGAGCCAGAACAGCTGAGTTCAACCAGCCAGCCAGAGCTCAGAAAGAACTAGAAAGGGTGAGCTTATTCAGTAGCACATCTGAGGCTAAAAACGTTCTAGGCCTAGGTTCCATTTTACAGAGGCTAGAACCTAGGACTAGGCCTAGGTTAGCTGTTGGAAGCAGTAAGCCCCCCGAGATGACAGTTACTAAGGAGAATAAAAGTTACTTTTACAGATCTACATATGACAAAGAACATTCATCATTTGTGTTTCTGAGCCTGGGTTACCTCCATTTGATATTCTACATTTCCATCCTTGTTTCCCCCCCCCCTACAAATTTCATTGTTCCATTTTTCTCTAGAGTGGAATAAAATTCTATTATATGAACCACATTTTGCTATCCGTTCATCTGTTGATGGATATCTAGGCTAATTCCAGGTCCTTGCTATTATGAATGAGCAGTCAGATACCAGGAAATGGCTTTCTTTCTCTTGGGCTCACTGCCCATCCTTCTTTTCACTAAACTGGTGAACTTTTGGGTTTGATAAGTGACCATCTAGCAAATCTTAGCAGTGACCACATATATAGGATATTCTGATTTCAAAAGGACAGTGATATAATGATGTCAGTGGGGGTATCCTTTATTCTTATCCTACAGGATTAAGGGTGTGGGATAATCTTTGACTATTCTCTTACTCTTTATGCAAAATAAATTGATACTGAAATATCTTGTTTATAATTCACTGGCAAGAAAAAAATCAACTAAACCAACATACTGTGCTAAGCAGTCTAACAAATACTTTTAAATTTGATTCATGTTGCTATTTCCATCAGAATGGTAGTGTAAATCGCAATGTTAATAGCTTCCAATTACATCTCTAAGTTTAGGATTTTTCCCATTCAGCTGTACTCTGTAAATAATTACAAAGGAAAGTGTCATGAAACTATTTTGTCAAATCTACCCCCTTCTTGACTACTACCACCAAACCCAATTCTAAGCTCAGCACCCAGTCTTCTGGCACTAGCCCATGTCTTCCACACCAATGGAGTCTCATCCTTTGATGCCTGACAAGGCTTTTTGTGAGGCTTTGTGTGTCTTGCGTTCATTTTCTCAACAATGTTGCTGATCCCGTCCTCTAACCTTAACTCTAACCTTAATTCTTTTTTTTTTTTTTTTTTAGTTTTTTTTTTTTTTTTTTTTTTACATTTTATTTTTTTATTGGATATTTTATTTACATTTCAGATGTTATCCCCTTACCTCATTTCTCACACACACACACACACACACACACACACACACACACACACACACAGGAATCCCCTATTCTATCCCCTCTTCTCCTGCTTCTATGAGGATGTGCCCCCATCCACCCCCATTCCCACCTCCCACCCTTGAATTCCCCCACACTGGGGCATCCAGCCTACATGGGACCAAGGATCTCCTCTCCCACCTATGCCCGACAAGGCCATCCTTCCCTACATATACAGCTGGAGCCATGGGTCCCTCCCTATGTGCTCCCGGCTGGTGCTAACCTTAATTCTTAAAACGTAATCCTTAAGCCAATCTTACAGGATATGAAGCATTCCCACACAGTAGATGCCTAAACAGGTTCAGAAATGGCTAATGACCAATCCCACAGTGGCTTATGCCAGACCAAGTCATTGCTACCCAAGTAAAGTTATTTTGAATTATTTTTAATTTTAAAATATAGAAAAGAGGCTTTACCAAATATTTACCTTATTAATACATGTAGTAGCCATAAAAACGAGCATACAAAGAATTTGGTTTCATCGTGGTCCTTGCCAAACAAAATTTGTTTTTGCTGCGTCTTCCTCTTCTGCTCCTGCTCCTTCTCTGCCCTCCCTCCCCTAGTAGCTCCGTTCAATTTTTAATATCCTGTGTGACCTTTCTCAATACCTCCTGCTTCTCTACTCCATGGTCTCCTACCTAGTTTAGTGTTCTATGCCCACTCTCACACTACCTTTTTATATACATATAAACATTAAAAGTTAGGCCCTGCGTAGGAGTGATAACATGCAATTTTTACTTTTCTGGGTGGGGTGGCCTAATCGAATATTCCTGCAAATATCCGAATTTCATTGTTCTTTATAGCTGCAGACTCTCAACCCTAACACATCACTTCCTTCAAGATCCAAATACACTCTCCACCCCTGAGCTAGCCTCTCTACCAAGCTGTCCTTCAGAACTTCATAACAAGGTTTTTCATTTATTATCTTGCAATATCTACATTTTGATTATTCATAGTATGTCCTTAAAGGAACTTGGGCACCGATGACTTGGTCTGGCATCAGCCACGGTGGGATTGGTCATTAGCCACTTCTGAACCTGTTTAGGCATCTGTTACACCTGAGTGTTTCCTGTCCTGTAAGATTGATCTAAGGATTACATACTCAGTTCAGGATGTGCAGGAAGATTGGGGCACAGTAGATGGATACAGGGAACAGCCATTATTGCCTCTAAAGCTTTTCAAGGAAAAGGAAGAACTTATTAAATATTTCACACATCTATAACCCTATGTGCACCAACCCTGAGCCATGTACACAAAGGATGTCTCAGAGGAACACAAGGGACCAACAAGCTGGTGATATTCTTTTGACTATGGAAAGAAATTATTTTCAGTTTTAGCTGGTTGATTATTTTTACTATTACTATTATTATTATTACCATTATCTGTTTGTTTGCTTGCTTGTTTCCTTTGTGATGGTTGAACCGAATCTCCTCTATTAGAAACAATGAGACTTGCTGACGACTGACTGGCCTAGGACAGAACTATTGGATTGAACGTGTTCCATTTTTCTATACTTCACTAAACTCTTCTGTAGACCAGTTGTAAACCTTAAGTGATACAGAAATCGTTTTCTCTTAGAAGAAAAAGAAAATCCAACATTAATTCTTTGAGTTCATAATCTTAACTATCCATCACTTTTTCCCAGGTACATAGTTCCAGGCTTAGGCCTGAGGACCAGTTGACTTCTGAGGCATTCAGATGATGCTACTGCCAGCCTGGTTAAGAGATTTCACAAAATATTTCAACCTTTACTCTTTTTTTACATGTAATATCCAGACAGTAAATCTCCTTTCCCCAAACCCTAAGTATTAAAAGAAAAGAAAAATAGATGGAACACCCAGCTATTAGACACTGTGTTTTGCACTACTCCCTTTGTTTATTAGTCAACACTTGGACCATTATCTATGACATGACTGAAAACTAGTCAGATGTGAAATATATATAAATGAATTAAGCAATACAAAAATCTCCAAGATTTCCAACCGCAGAAAGCACATCCTCAATTGTCATTATAATACCCATCACTCAAGTAACCAAACCTTTAATGATCTGTTAGCCAACAGTTAACACAATTAAGCAAAGAACATATTTAAAGAAACTATTTCAGTTATTTTTAGAATCTGAATTGCATTTAGTTTCTGATGTTATCATCATTATATAATGTAACCATGAGAAATCCACTGAGCAATATGTGAGCCATGAATGAACAACAGACAACAAATTAATTACACATGAAAGTATTAATGAAGTGTGCATTAATGCTGCCAGAAGTGGGAACCAGGCAAAGCGCCATTTAATTACGGTCGTCTGCTGGTGGCTTTTCAAACAGTAGTAACACACAGTTTTCTCTTCATTATCTCAAACTATCACTGCTATGTCCTTTAAAATGTTTAAATTATATTTTAAATTATAATTCTAATTATATGTATATGTCATCATCTGTGTGGGTTATGTGCAGGTGAGTGTAGGTGTCACCAGAGGCCAGAGGCATCAGATCCCCTGGATCGAGAGTTAACTGCATTGATGTGCATGCTGGGAACCTAACTCAGGTCATCCAAAAGAGCAGTCCCTCTTAACCACTGAGTTATCGCTCCAGTAGTTTGAAAGGCATTACTGTTTAAACCAAAATCAGTTTCAGTTACAAAACATACACGCAAATACATTCACACATGTCTTAGCTAGGGTTTTACTGCTGTGAACAGACACCATGACCAAGGCAACTCTTATAAAGGACAACATTTAATTGGGGCTGGTTTACAGGTTCAGAGGTCCAGTCCATTATTATCAAGGTGGAAACATGACACAGCCCTATACAGAAGAAGCTGAGAGTTCTACATCTTCATCTGAAGGCTGCTAGCAGAATACTGACTTCCAGACAGCTAGGATGAGGGTTTTAAAGTCCACCTACTCCAACAAGGCCACACCTACTCCAACAGGGCCACACCCTCTACAAGTGCCACTCCCTGGGCAGAGGATATACAAACCATCACAACACACATCATATGCTTCTCAGCCACAGATACCAACACATTCACACATATTTATATAAGTTCTCAGAAGTATTGCATTAGAAAAATATTTTTATTCCTCCTATAACCATGTTCAGTAACACTGCTTAACTAGTTATAAAAATTTACCATTAGAAACCATTTTCTTTTTTTAAAAAATTGAGTTCCCCTGACAGAAATATCAGGCCACTATTTTCCTTGTCAGGACTTACATGGCACTGATCCTTCCTAAGTTTCTGTTGAGCTAGAAATCAAAGGAAAGAAATCCCAACATGTAGACTCCTTTATTCTCCAAATCTACCATACTGGACACACAGTGACCACTAATCATTTGTAAGAAATAGGTTAAAGAAAGTCACAGTATCTCACTGGTCTGATGCACTATTTCATCTGTAATTTTAAAATGATTACTTGCTAAATGGTAATATTTGGTGTATATTGGAGTAAATTAAGCATATTATTAAATTACTTTCACTTGTTTCTTTTTATTTTGCTTTTTGATTTGGGTTTGGTAATTTATGCTTTCAAGGACTCGGTTCATTTCATCTAAACTGTTGGATTCATGTACAGACAGATGTTCTTGGCACTTTCTCATTATATATTTAATGACTACGGGATTCATAGTAAGACCTATTGTTCATGTCTAATATTGGTAATTTTTGCCCTCTCTCTTTTTCCTTCTTGGTCTGGCTGGATGTTCATCAATTTAATTGACCTTTTCAAAGAGCTAGCTTTTGCCATATTGATTTTTCTATTGTGTTTCTGTTTTCAATTGTATCGATCGCTGTTCTTTGTAGTTTCCTCTACTCTGCTTGCTTTGGTTTTAATTTGCTCTTATTTTTCTAGTCTCTTAAGCTTCGATCAATTTAGGGTATTTATTCTTTCCTAGATAAGCATTTAACTCCCTAAAATTTGCACCATGCCTCCTCCACACTTTGAGTTACACTTTAAGATGTGGCTGGCTCTTGCAGTTTATACTTTATTTTCCTATTTATCTCTCCTCTAAGAAGTGTGACACTCTAGCAAAGCATTTTCTTTGCAACACATTAATAAAAGTTTAATAGCTTATGGGACCACTGGACCAAAAACACTCAGGCACTCCGAAAGCAGTAAGCAATAGCCTTGGGTACTTTAGATTTCTCTATCTAGTTCTAATTATGGAAAACTCAGGGTGTGCTTTGAGTTGACTTTTCAAAGAAAAATAAATTCTATAAAATTGAATCTGAGGTATCCAGTTCTTCAGTTTTCAGTCTAATGGCAAAGCATTCAGCTTTCTTTCAAGACAATCAGATCATCATCTGTATGATATGAGGTATGGCGTGGCCTTCTTTGAAGTCTCACTTTCCTAGCTCAAGTTAATGGCTGAAATATAGAGTGGGGACTGAAAAGCCAGGGTTTAACTTTACTCACTGGGTCAAGGTCTCCCCACCATTGTGTTTCTCTAGTAAGTGGGAATGCCACGGGGGCGGGGGGAGGGAAGGGTGTCAATTCACCCCAAGCACTTGAGTGAGCCTAGAACATCTGTTTTACTGGTTCTAAGTCCAAGCAAGTTAGAAAGAGCACTCTCTATATTATTTCTATATTATTTTGTAATCCTCTGGTAGAATGAACATTTGCCAAGAATTCTGAGGAGTAAGCTGGCAGCTTTGGGGAGGAGAGCAGAAGATTAGGAGGTGCAGGTAATTTAGAAGTTGGGGCTAATCGTGGAGTTCACCTTAGTCTCCTGATGACTAACAGCTAGATGGGTTTGTCATCTGAATGAGAGCCAAGTCGTTCTAAGATCCTTTGAGCTTGGCACATTTACACATTATTACATATTAAAGTCAAAAGCATTTGATCTAATGTTAATTAGGCAGGGATTGTAATCAACAAAACAGAACAAAGAATCCCTTCTTAGAATGCAAACTGGGGTCTTCTCCTAAACCGAACCTGTCACCTTCTAGCTAGAGTTTGAAAGGCACATTGCTATCCTACAAGTAATGAAACTCAGCGTATCAAAGATGGAAAGTGGAGAAGACATGTCATATTCTACCACCTGCTCTCTGCATCACAAGTGCATCTCCACTTCCGGAACTGTCAGAGTCCATCCTGTCTTTCCAAATCAGCAGGCTCTCTGTCATTGCCCATAAGAGCTATGGGTTCTACTTTCATTGGCTGAAGATTATAATTTCCCAGAGGGCTGTCTTTTAAATAAGTACTTTATAGGTCAGAAGCTGTAAGGTTATGGTCTCAAAAAAGCTAGCTGTGACTGAGGAGAAGTAGGTGAAGTATTTGTGGTACAAGCCTGACAACCCATGATGGAATCCCAGAACCTATATGAAATCCATCCAGGCACAGTAGAGCACATATCTATCAACTCTAAGGTCCTACACAGGATTGGAGGCAGAGATAGGAGAATGCCCAGTTCATAGGCCAGCTAGCCTGACTTACATAGCAGTGACAAGAGATCTGCCTCAAATAAGATAGAAGGTGAGAAATGACAGCCAAGATTATCCTCTGACCTCCAGATACATGATCATAGCCATACACATGAACAATTATACACATATACCATATACACACAAAACGCTTATGTTACATACACACAAACTTTTAATTGTCATATACATGGCAAATATTTCTTGCCCAATCCCTGGTTTGCCCTTTGAATTTGTCTGCAGTGTCTTGATCACTAATACTCACTTCCTAGGCAGTAGCAGCAGCCTTCTCCATCAACTGTTATCTGATTTCCCTGACAGAATCAATCCTCCTTCTGCATATAATATTTTGTGCATATCTCTGTGTGTAGAATTATAATTATAAACCTTCCCCCAACCCCTTGATCATGAAGCTGAAGTGGGATGTATACCAAACAGACAAGAGCCATTATAGATATAATCTTTGGCTACACACTCATCCATTTATCCTTCAAGAAATGAGGCACACAAACCTCAAAAGTATGCTTTACCCTCAATAGTACATCCAAACCAGCTTCTGTCTGATAAAAGTCTGGTCTATTTCTCAGCTGCTTCTTTATAAAAATTCTCATTTTCTTCTGCATGCATCTTCATTGTCCTTAGAGGATGTTGATGGCTGCCGGTACCCTCTGCCCTCATTCTCTGTTGCTATGCCATAAGCTACCCCAAATTCAGGTTGCCTTAAGCAGTCATTTATTTGCCCAGTTAGGGAAGGAGGCAAGGAAGGCTCTCTCTACTTCACAGAAGCATGGTGAGGTCGCAACCAGGGGTGGAGAGTCCCTCACATGGCTGGCAAATTACTTGCTTATTAGCTGGGATATCAACAAATCTGTTGCCCAGGAGCCCAGTGACATTGCAATTTGGGCCTCTACAGGGCTGACGAGATCTCTCACCTGTGGAGTATATGCTAAGTGTCACAGTTCTATGACATGGAGCACAATGTCTGAGTAAATCATAGACCACAAATGTTGTCAGTCTATTGAAGTTGAGGCCCCCACAACAATATGCTACATTGTGTTTCCCAAGGCAGGAGAGGAGTCTATGTACTCTAGAGAGAAGGGCCATAGACTCCCAGAGGAGGGCCAGTTACCTTAAAGGATTTCTAGTCTACCACAATCTTGCTGTGGAAGAGATGATCCCAGAGTTCTCACAAAGAGATGTCAGTATCTGCTATAAGCCACACATGATCTGTTTCCTGCAGAAATGAGGAGACGTCCTCTTCTTACTGAATCAGAGTCATTTGATTTCTCAGGATATAAAGATATGTAGATATGCATGCTTAGGCCTCATGTTCCCCATAGGCCCTTCAGCTTTTGCCAATCCCAATGTTTACTCCTGAACCAAGAGCTAAGACTCTTCCTTCCACCTCTGTGTCTACAAAACTGTCCCCCTCTATAATTTCTGTACTTCTAAAAATGAGCTCACATCAATATTTCATCAATAATGGATACTTTTTCAATTCGTGCTTCCCAGGAATAAGTCATGGACTCTCTAGAATCTGCTAAATCAGCATTTCTGCTATGGCTTGAATGTGTTCCCTCAAATTTACATTCACATGTTGGGAAGTGGAAACCTTCATGCAATAGTATTAGGAACTGGGCCTTTTTAGAAGAGGGTAGGTCATGAGATCTCTGCTGTACAGATGGGTTAATGTCACTGCCAGGAAAGGAGTCTGAAGAAGAGACAATTCCATTCCGTTTTGCCTTTTCCCCTTCTCTCCTATGAAGACACAACTCTCTTGTTCTTTGGATTGTGCCACAATAAGGCACCATGTTGGGAGCAGAATTCAGGCTCTCTTCAACTGTGAAAAATCAATTTCTGATCTTTATAAATTACTCTGACTGTGGTATTTTGTTATAGTGCCACAGATGGACTAAGATAATCTCTCACTTCAATTTATAAGAACAGCATTTTGCTAGATTATCCATGGCATTTTCTACCTCTAAAAAATAATACTCGAAATTACCCCCCTGGGTCACTCTGTAGCACATATTGTTCACTGAAACCGAACATCTCAGGAAGGAAACAACCTGCTAACTAGAATCCCTTCGGTGAGACAAGGAACATCACCAGGAAACTTTTGTGTTTCATAGTTGTGAGAAGTTTTGTTGGTGCTTTTTAGTGGAGAAGTTTCTTAACAGCAAAACTTAAGAAAAGTCCTCCAGAACGTCTGCCTTGTCCCTACCTTATCTCACTGACCTCATTCAAAATGATCACTGAAACATAAAGCAGGCGCTTTCTGTGACTAGATCACCAAGGCATAAGCCCACTGGCCCTCTTCCTTTAATGTTCCATATTGATTGGGAGATTGACATCAAGATCAAGTATGGATCAAGATATTTATTCTCACTAATGGGAAAGAGGGACTGGAAGACAAGACTGTTCTGGCTTTCTTCTCCCACCTCCAAAATCTGGGCCTCACCTCTGAACCAGCTTGCAAGAAGAATTAGATTGGGGACATGGCCATCATGGATTGTACTAGAGTCTGCATCTACCAGGTGGAGATGACTGACCTGGTCAGCAGCAGCAGAGAGAGGAGAGAGCTTGCAGCCAGCCATGGGCCTCAGAAAGAGCTCTTTATTCCCCAACAGTGGCTACTCCTTTTCCCCAAGTCTCCCCAGTCAGGTAGCACATTCCTCTCACTTTGCTAGAACAAAAAGTAGAAAGGTCAATAGAAGCCTCCCTTACTTAGAGCCAGCTTTTCAGGATTCCAAGGTGGACAGAGGACCTGCAGCTCTGCAGCAATCCTTCAGGCACTAGATTGGGACTGCTGGGTTCCTGGAAAAGCTGGTTCTAACAGCAGCTAAGGAATTAGAAACAGCAGCAACAGGGTAAATAAACTGATGAGAGGTAAGGTCAACTGAACAAAAGGCAAACACTCTCCCTTCTTCCATATCTTTTTTCCTAATCTGCTGTTACCAGAAGATGCCATCCACATTTGGGGTGTGTCTTCTCACATCAATTTATCAATTGATAAAGGCAATCAAGGCAATTCCCTACAAACACCCTCTGACCAACCTGATGGAGATAATCCTTGAATTGAGGCTCCCTGCTCAAGTGATTCTCAGTTGTGGCAAGCTGACATTTAAAACCAATCATTGCACCACCCAAACTACTTATTTTCTACTAGGGGAAATATTTTAGTGTTTCCTCAAATCATAAGCACGAAAAGGCCATACAATCCAGCAAGTGTGCTGCTCCATATCAGCCAGAAAGAGCTAGAGTTACATGTTCCAGACAAATAATTTGTGTCAGTGTTGATTGCAGCACAATTTAGAGAAGACAGAAAGGAAACAATCCACATGCCCTCGGACAGATGACTAAACAAGATGTCTTACAAGTTGAATGTCCCTCATCCTAAAATCTGAAACTAAAAATACTTCAAAACTTGGGGTTGGAGAAAGAGCTCAGTTGGCAAAGTGCCTGCTGAGAAAGGATTAAGACATGAGTTCAAAGTTCCAGTACCCATGTAAAAGCTAGGGACAGTGACCTATGGCTATAACTCCGGTGCTGGGAAATAGAAATAGGTGAGTCTCTGGACTTATTGGCCAGCTAGCCTAGCCAAATTAATAAGCTACAGGGTCAGTGAGAGACCCTGTCTTAAAAACTAACATGGAGAGTAATGGAGAAAGTTACCTGGTGACAGCCTCTGTTCCCATAAGCATAGATCACATGTGTTTGTATACTTGCACACATATCCACACAAACACACACACACCAGAGAGAGAGAGAGAGACAGAGAGAGAGAGAGAGAGAGAGAGAGAGAGAGAGAGAGAGTCCTAGTTTCCTTTCTGTCACTGTGATAAACACCATAACCAGCTTTGGGGAGGAAGGGTATATCTAGCTTAATATCCATCATGGAGGGAAGCCGTGGCAAGTAATTAAGGCAGGATTCTGGAGGCAGGAACTGATTGAGAGACCGCAGAGGGACATTGTTTACCAACTGGTTTCTCGTGGCTTGCTCACCCTGCGTCTTTACTTAACCAAGGACCATGTCCCAGGAATGCTAACACCCGCTGGCTAGGCCGTCCCATATCAATCATTAATCAAGAAACTCACCCCACAGACTTGCCTACAGGCCAATCTGAAAGATGTAGTTTCTCAGTTAAAGTTCCCTCTTTCCAGATGATTTTAGTTTGTGTCAAGTCAACAATAAAACAAATCTGTCCACCTACTACTCCATAATCGCAAACTTTTGAGCACAGCCATGACATAACAGTTGGAAAATTCTATCCCTGAACTCATACCAAAATGCAGGGATTAAAAAAAAAAAAAAAACACCAAAATCACTTTTATTCTACATGTATAAGGTATATCTGAAATATATGAATTTTGTATATGTACTTGGGTTCAATGCTCAAGATATCTCATTGCACATATACAAACATCACAAAATCCTAGGAATTGAAAAGATGGAACATTTCTGGTTCAAGTATTCAGGTAAGGTATATGCCACCATTACTATGTATTGTCCATCACTCATTCATTCTTTGTTATTCGTTGTTATATTTGTTATAAGAAGAAATGAAATTCTTATACAAAATACATGCAAATATCATATGAGAAGACAACAAGTCAGGCAAGCAAAGTCAAATACAGTATTCCATTTATATGTGATGTCTAGACCAGGCAAATTCACAGACAGAAAAAATAGACTACATTGGAAGCAGAGGCAATAATTACTTCTTAGGAGATACAGAGTTTCTGTTTGATGTGACTTTTTTTTTTTTTTTTTTTTTAATACATGGTTGATGGTTGGATATCCTGAATGCAGTGCTACGGAATTGTACTCATATAAGTAGTTAAGATGGTAAAATTTATATTGTTTATATTTTGGTGCAATACAACATGTTTTTCAATGCATTCTGAGTGAATACTATAGCTTAACTGCAGTAACTCACACTATTCCTTGTTTAAGGCAAATTTTAATACAAGGATTTTGGCCTTACTGCTCATATGTTGTATTCATAGCATGTCTGTTTCTGGATCAGTAATCAGAAATAGGATAAATATTAGCCACACTGGGCCAGAGATCTCATCTGAAGCAGGAAACCACTAGACTTCTGAGAGTCAAATAAAAGGTGAAGTGGGTGGTGGTTTGTAATCTCTCTGAAGGGTCACAGGCCTGTAACAAGGAGCTGGTGCCCGAGAGTCACTTGACACCATAGCATTCCTTTGGACACTTAGATGCTGAGGATAGCAACAACTCAAAGGACCCCTCCCCCCACCTCTTCATTTCTGCCATCAACTACTCTGTGCTTACCTGGGGTCACAAAGGCAATAGCAGCCACAGGCAAGTCTTTACCTGACATAAGTCCCCCTCTTCTTCTTGGATGCCTTCTTTCTCATCGGAAATAATTCAGTGCAGTGTGGGAATCTAGAAGCCCTGGGACTTAAACCTTTTCCACTTGATTGTTTCCTCCACTGGAAACAGGGGAGTGTTTTTTCCTCTGGATACACCAGAGGGATGGTTAAGTACATAGCCGAAGGCAAAATAAAATCCCTTGGGGCACAGACATCTGAAGCATTAGAAACACTAAGGAAAATCATGTGTTCCCAACATTATCCCTTTATTCGCTGTGAGGGTTTGAGATAATTTTTAATAGAAGGCACAAAATAGCTTTTCTAGTAAATGTTCACATTAGTCTGATATATTCATCATTAGCATAAAAATTATGCCATTTCCCCCCCTTAAAGGCAGTACCTACTTCCATACAACATTACATTTGTCTCCCAGATCTTCTTTTTGGAAGTGTAAAGGTAACTGTTATTACCCTAATTTTTCAAATATATACCCTCACTGGAAAGGATGAGTGTTACAATCGACCAGAAAGGGCTCCCCTCTTGACTCCTACGCTCTCCCAGAACCCCTTCCAGAATCTTTTTCTCTATAGTTGGAACACACTGCAGGGTCCTATACACTTACAAAGGACTAGAATGACACCAAATATTAAATATGATTGTCTTCTTGAACTACTAACTTCTGTTTCCTTTGAAAACCTCATATTACAATTAACTTGAGACCAACAATTTTCTGCCACAGGTTAAGTGGTGATGGCCCTGCTAGCATAATAAGTAGTCAGTTAGCTGAGATCCATTTGAGAGATTCCATTCCCATTATTTTTAAAGTTGGCAAATCTGAAATAGGATCCAAACTCCTTGACAAACTCTTCTCTCTTTTTTACAAACATTAAACAAAAATTTAAATAGCAATATAGTTTGAAAAATGGACCTGATAATTAAACTACATGGGGGCTGAGCTGGCTAGGTTCCTAGGAAACAGATGGATGAGAGACAGTATGAGAGATGGCTTTTCAGAGCCTATGACTAGGACCACAGGTAAAGCCAAAATGTGTTTTCGTCTGAGAGCTTATGTTTTAGACCCATTTGCAGGGAGGTCGAAAATGACTTGAGATTTCATGGCACATAATGATAAAATCCAACAGATACAAGTCTCTGATCTCCTCTCTTTATGCAGATAAAATGCCTGGAGTTCGGAAGGCTTACGTAGCTCATGCACAGCCTGAAGTCTGGCCTAAGAGAAGCAGGTATTTAGAATCTAGAGCCCAACGTGCCCTGAAAGGCAGACAGAGTCTGTTAAATGGACCCCCTATTTCCAGCTGAGATCCAGGGTGCTTTCAGATATAGAAGAGCTTCAGTCCATCTAAGAAAGCATGTCTTGTAGTGTTTTCTCAAAGATATGAGAGATGAAAGTCCCCAGAGGCCCAATCTGCTATAAGCCACCCATGATTCATCAGTGAACCGGAAAGTACCAGGAAGCATGGGTTAGTGAGAACTGAGAAAGGAATGTAGTTTTAGGTCCAGATTACATCGCACAAATGTTGGCAGGTGCATAGAAATAAGATGGGGACCCATGGACTATGGGGAAGCAAACCTCAGGAATGAGCAGGAAATGGTATTGGGCATTTGTGGTTCATAGAAGAGTGGGTTCAGGAATGTATTGAAGTTTATTTTGTAACAGGAAGACTTTGAATTATTTGTCAAGTTACATTAGTTTATGACATGACTGAAGCCACACAAAGGTCTTTTGATTCCTGGTCCAATGTTCTTTCACATTATAATGGTGTTTTGTTTTGGTGTTGTTTCTGTTCATACACACGAGACTTTGTGATGACCAGGGCCTGCTACCTTGAATGACAGCTCAGATCAGACACCAGTAAGGAGTTGTCAAACAAGGAAGTAAATATCAGGTTCTAGAGGCTGCCTTCTTCAGTACTGGTTCATCTATCATCCTCTCAGTCAGTTTTACCCAATTAATTACTTTTCCCACAGTCTATCAATTAGATGCAGTTTGGACCTCACTCTGAATTAGAAATCAACCATGCGTTTCAGCCTAGAAACACAGAGAAGCCAGTATTATTCAAGTCTAACATCACAGAGCATCCTGACCATTTCAAGACTCTGAATCTTCACCGAGCCTCTTTGATCTTAACAAAGACATCTATTTGCTTGCATGTACAGCTCACAACACAGAGAATTAGTTGCATCCTTCTGCTCTGTTCAGAGGAAGGCAATGTGGGATTTCGCACTCTGCCTGTCACTGTCTTGGAAAGGTTAAGAATGTCTCTCTTTCAGTTTGTGCTCTCTAAGTGAATCCCACAGATCATGAAACAAATGCTGGGATCTGGAACGTCATGGTACAGGAAGCCATCCTCTGGGGGAGGGGCATCGTCTGTCTACCCCTCCCCCTCCCATCCAGTTGGCTCCCGGTTGAGTTCACTGTGTGAGTTAAGAGTGATACTCACCATTCATGGCTCGCACTCACCCATGTGTCCTGTCTGCCAGTACCCAAAGCAGACAGATAGTAAGCACAGAATGAAACTTCCCATGATAGCTTTTAGAACAAGGGCCTATACATTTTTACCTTGCTCTGAACCTCACAAATTAGGTAGCTGGCTTTGTTCTTACTTGGCATCCCAAATCAGTGTTAACTTTACATTTTTAGCTAACTACAATTTGTTGGGTCTAATTTTTACTAACAATGTCAGATGGCTTCAATAACTCAGGTATTTTTTGAAAATGATTCGTCTACATTATTTTTATCAGAAGGTCACTTTAGCAACAGAAAGGTTAGGGCTGATGCTGTGTGTTGGGGACTTAATGCACGGGATGAAAAGGTAGTGGAGTTGGTTTTCACTGAGGTGGCCCGTGGAGGGGATCTCTGAAAAGATGGTGACATACTATGCCTCTGTATTTTCTATCGCATTTAGGGAAAATTTAAAAATACAACTTGTTTGTATTTTTTTATTGGGCATGCGTGCCTGTCTGTCTCTGTGTGTGTTCTTGTGGAAGTCAGAGAACAACTCAGGAATCTTCCTGGGGAGTACCATCCACTTCTTTTGAGATGGCATCTCTTACTGGCAGGAAGCTCATCAATTAGGCTGAACCAACTGGTCAGAAAACTTCAGGGATCCTCCCACTTCCTGTGCTACTGAGCCTGGCGTGTTCCCATAGACTCTAGGTATCCAACCAAGAGGCAAGCACTGGACCAACTGAGCTGTCTGTCCAGCCCTTGTTATTCCTAGGCTGATGCTTGCGCACAGTAGCAGTGGTTTTTCTACTCTCTAACAGCATTTGGATTAAAATGGCCAAAGTGGCTGGGCGGTGGTGGCGCACGCCTTTAATCCCAGCACTTGGGAGGCAGAGGCAGGCGGATTTCTGAGTTCAAGGCCAGCCTGGTCTACAGAGTGAGTTCCAGGACAGCCAGGGCTACACAGAGAAACCCTATCTCGAAAAACAAAAAATTAATAATAATAATAATAATAATAATAATAATAATAATAATAATAATAAAATGGCCAAAGTGAGTCACAGCAGAGGGACCAGAGGAAGTCCAGAACTGGCCTTACCTTCCCTTGGAGCATTGACTTTGCTTCGAATCTGAGGCACTTACCTTAAGCTTGGCCAGAAGAAGCTCATGATCATGAAGCAGTTTTTTGGTTTCATCTTGACTGCTCCCAATTTCCAGGAGATTGGGCTTCGATTCAGCCAGTTGGAGTCTTACCCATTTGCCACACTAAAAACAAAACGGGAAGTGAACTTTGATTCTCTCTCCCCATTCTCCTTTTCCCACCTTTTAATTTTAATTTCCAGTTACACTACGAACACTTTCTCCTTCCACAGAGATGGCCTAACATGTGGAAACACAACAGGTCTAGGACCAACTTGTGCCGTGTCTTCTTTTCTTCTCTAGAAAACATTTTCTCGTGGAGGGGGCAGGTTTGAATTCTTTAAATTCCCAAATGGGAAACAGATCGTCTAACGCACACTTTTCTCATTTGGGAATTTAAAGAAGCCAAGCCACTGGATGAATTCACACAAAACATCTCTAGATAGTGAGCGACACCTCACACAGGTGAAGCCGGATGGAGCTTCAGTACAGACCAGACCAGGCTTTTCTCATCCATCAATACAGTCTTTGCTCTCTAAGAGGCTGAAGTGCCTTTTATTTGGAGATGGCAGTAGGGTAAGGACCATGAGTGGCCTTTCTGAGAAACAGAATCCAGCTTAAAAGATTTTCCTATAAAACTGTTAAAGTTCGCTTGTTCTTTGTACCTCTGACTATCCCATAGGTTATTCCCTAAGCTTTGTGACTCAGTCTCATTGTGACTCTATGAGGATTTTAAGTTTGAGGAAAAGTAATGTTTACTTAAAAAAAAAAAAAAAAAAAAAAGTCATAGATTTGCTTCTCTCCCATCCCTGCAGGAATCTGCATGTTGCCCAAAGCATCTTGAACTCCTGAAAAGTGACCTGATTTCACTGGGGAAGCCTCAGACCCTTGCCATTCCCACTCACACCTCTGCAGAGGAGAGGGTGGGGAGTGGAGCTGAGGTCCTGTTTGTTGTACAGAAGTCTCCCAGTCCTGAGGACTCCATCTTGAGCAGAACTCTGCATTCCAAGCTTCTTCAATGAATTACTTTGCTCAATGTCAAGTTCTGTTTTCCTCTACAAATCTTCCTACTATTATAAAAGCTGGCAGCAATTAAATTTGATGGCCTTGTAGCCAGGGTTTGTTTGTTTGCTTGCTTTATTTTTTATTTTATTTATTTATTTATTTATTTATTTATTTATTTACTTTTACCAGGTTTGCTTTCATTAAACATGAATTCTTTGGGTGGCAAATCATCTAAAGAACAAGCTTATATTCTAGAGGATCTTTCATGATGATTTCAGTCAGAGGGAAACAAATCATGGAGCCTTCTACAACCCAAAATAATATTTGGCCATCTTTGCAAACAGCTAGACATAAAACACACAGTTAAGCCTCAAGTCGCCACACTTTCCTGTTCTTGAGAGGCAGTTTATTACATAGTCTGTGACAGTCTCCATCCCCCTACAATGGGAGAAGTATTTAGCCTTTACCAGTGAAAACCGGTTGGGGGGGGGGCACTTGCTGAGGCTCTTAGTGCTCCCAGTTCTGTCACACTCAGGACAGTCCCCCACTCTGACCTGCCTCCTCCATTCTCCATCACCTCCACTCAAAAATCACAGGCACTATCCCAGCCACCGGACTCTCCTTTGCCTGCAAGTCCTAACTCTCCATCACACTCGCCTTGTCTTTAAGGACCAAACTGAAAGTACATAGAAAAGTTTGTTCGAAGGCTCTGTAGATGGTTTTCTAGGCTGAAAAGCAACTAGAAACTTGTTGAAACTTAGCAGTCCTCTGTCACTGATTTAAGTGGGGAAGGTCACTTGTTATTTGTCATCTGCTCTGCAGTGCATTATCCTCCAGGGCTCTCAGCTACTCCACAAAGAGCCCCCCCAGCCACAGAGAGAAAAGAAAGCTGTGAGTTTACCTTGACAACGGCTATCACAATCTTAGAGTCCCCAGCTTGCACAGCTACAGAGCTGACAGTGGTGGTGGAAACAGCCACGGGAGGACTTTCTTTGCAGGACATGGCACTTTAGAAGCAGGGTTCAAACCTGGAGCAGCTTTGGAAGGGATGCTGTCTGCTGGTCATGTCAGAAGGCGTCCATGAGGCTACCGGGACTCATTCGGGGAACGCTCTCTGTTCACACTGATTACCCGGCCAAAAGGAAAGAACAGGAAGTTAAAAATAGACAGCCCCATTGAGCTTATCGAGAGGGAGGGGGAAAGGGGAGAGAGAGAGAGAGAGAGAGAGAGAGAGAGAGAGAGAGAGAGAGAGAGAGAGAGAGAGAGAGAGAGCCACACCCCTAGTATGGTAACAGTAAGTGCCTGTTATTTTTGCCATTATCTGAAACTCGAGGGACAGCTTTGAGCTCTTTGCCTATCAGCTGATGTCCGATAGCTAATGGAAAAAAAAAACCCTCCATCCTGACAACCCAAATTAGTTTTGCCATTGAAACTAAACAGTTGTAATTATGGACTTTGCAACCAGAAAGTCACTGACCTGGAATACCAATCTTTTCAAGTCTTCTTCATGCAAAGAAGAGTACTAAAAGGATTCCTTTTTTTTTTTTTTTTTTTTTTTTTTTTAAAGTTCTGGTATTTGTTTGAGGAGTTAAGTCGCAAAATTGCTCAAAATAAAATCTGTTTTTCTAAAACTGAATAGGCTTTGCCCAATGAAATCTGTGGAATGGTCCCATTTTCTCAGAACTTCTTAGGGGTATTTTAAAAACATCTCACCCAGGATTTCTCAAGAAACACACATCTTCCCGGGACTTCTCTGACAACTTTCTAAACAGTATTTTCAAATTCAGCTAGCAAACAGTTGTGAGGAAGTTCAGCGCTTCCATGCTACTTGTGAACTGTCAGAGACTGTTTTCTTTGTTAGTGAACGTTTTTGTTTGCTTTTGTTTTTGCTCTGTTTAGCCTCCTAGCACTTTTCTGGCTCCCCCATCCTTTTCTTTCTTTTCTTTTTTTGTAAATCCCCATTTCTACCTGGAGGGGAAAAAAATGCAACTAGTTTCAAATCAGAGTGAGGCTCGCAGATTAATCCTATTGCTAGAAGCTCTGCCTCTGTCAGAAGTTGTCTGTGGTATTAAGCAGCAGCTGTTGGATCCCCGTCAAAGAACAGCTGAAAATAACACCACTGAAGTTTAGGTCAGAGGTTAGAGGCAAACACATCAGGGACACCAAACTCCAAATCTGATGAAATCACTTGAGAGCCCTGGGAAGAAAGAGAAACTGTAGGAACAGAGCCAAAGGAACCCACTCCCTGTGTAGCCCCCTTAGCTCTGAGTTAAAGCAGGTTAGACTCAGGGCTGATGCGGAGGGGGCGGAGCAAGCAGCACCATTGCTTTCTTTCGATAAGGCTTATGAAAATATTCTTGAGTTGAAATGTGTGGGAGTATGCATGCACACATACCTGGGTGTCAGCCATTGCTCTTCTTTCCAGGAGCATGCCCTGGCTGCTCTGCATACTGTACACACTTGACCCTGGGCTTCTGCTTTCAGCATCTGCCTGCTGCTCTGATGAGATGGGAAACACACCAAGATCCCTGTTCCTAGATTGAACAGACTTCACCTGACTTCATGGAGGCAGCAGCCTAGAGTGAGCTCTGGTCTGCAGACGCCAAGATCCTGAACAGTGTAAAACCTATTCAGAGTGGTTTCAGTTTGTGGCAGGACTGAGGAGCTCACAGAGAAATAACCACTTCAGAATATTAAAGACAGTTTCTTCCACTGAGCCAGTATGTAACCAGGGTGTGTAAAACAAAACAATTCAATTATAACCAGCTTTCAGCCGCAATGACAGAGATCCAGAATGCCCGTGGCTTAAACAAAATGCACAGCGGGTATTGCTTAAGTCCTTATCCATCTTGCCAACCAGAACAGCAAACAACCTGCATGCAAACAGCACATTTTCACCCTAAGGTAACCCCGGGTTGCACGGCTCACAAGTTGCATAAAGGCCCTCAAGAGCGGAAGGGGATTTAGGGCAGCAAGCTGCAAAGAGCACAGGCTAAGTCAGCTGCTCCCCTCACAAAACTTCACTTAGGGATGGAAGACTGTGTACAAGGTTTGGAGGACAGAGAGGGACTTCTGAAAATGGTGGTCAGTTAGACAGAAAGGAGGGAGAGACAGAAAAAAGGGAGAGCACATGGCTGAAAGGCTAGTTAAACCCAAGGCTTAAGGGCCAGGGGAATTAGAACTAGGACTTTGTTAAAAGATTAATCCAGCTACTCAACAACATATTTTGTCTGTGGATGACCTTTCTCTTAATTAGATGGAGCAGGTCCAGGGTACTGAATGAAAAAAAAAAAAGAGAAATAAAAAAGGTTCTCTGCTTTGGTGGACACAAACATTAAGGCAAACTGCATGCATCCATTAAAGCGGATTCTTTCTAATTATTACTCAGATTCCTGGTCTTAAAACTTGAAAGAGACTTGAATAATTATATTTTTCCTTTTTTTTTTTTTTCTTTTTGGACTCCACCTTCCAGTAACTTAGCTACAGAAACCGTGTGGTGGCTCAGATCACAGCATCAATATCTACTTTCTTTAGAACCTTGCTGTACTTTTCCTCTAGAGCAGGGGTTCTCAACCTTTCTAATGCTGCAACCCCTAATACAGCTGCTCGTGCTGTGGTGACCCCCAATCATAAAATTATTTTCATTGCTACTTCATAACTGGAATTTTGCTACTGTTATGAATGTTAAGGTATATATGTGTGTTCTCCAGTTGTCTTAAGTGACCCCTGTGAAAGGGTCATTTGATCCCCAAAGGGGCTACAACCCACAGGTTGAGAACCACTGATCTAGAGTAATGCTTAGTTACACAGCTTGTCATTAACTCCACCACATATTTAGGGAGTAGTTAGTAAGAAACACATGGGAGCTGAAGGAATTGCTACACGCTGCTCAGGCGGATTTTATTCATATTAAAGTGTTTGTAAAAGCCTCTGAGTTAGTTTATTTACACTCCCTATCAACATCAGAAAGGAAAAAAAAAAAACCCAAAATGAAGAGAGAACCTCGCAGGCATTCTCCTGCCTTTGAAGTTTATAAGCGATCTGGCAGAAGTTACTCTACCTTCCCTGTTCATCCCTCTGGGAAATGGCTGTTTTTATATAAGCTGAATCTCAGTGAAATATCCTCTATGGGGAATCATAAAGCTGTGGCTGAATTTGGTAGAGTTTCAAATAGCAGGTTCTTAAAGAAATAGATTGGTGTTTGAAGACCTTTTGTGCCGTTCTTTTCAGCTCTATCTGTGGACCTGCCGTCCAAACGCCGTTTCTTTCCCACACTGTCTACACAAAGAATAGGCTCCTGTTTCTTTCATGAAGAGTTCCAGGTGTTTGTATAATTAATATTTTTTTATATTACAAAGACAAATTACATGAACCCAAATATAAATAACCCAGAATTATGTATTATGATAGTTTTATTTGCAACCTCTTCATCAGCAATTTATTCTTCCACACACATGCTCAAGTATATCTTTTGTCATCATGGAGGACTAAATATGCGTCTGTTAGTATCAAACACTACTCTAGACATTAAGCACATAGCAAAAACAGGACAAAGTCAATCTACGATGGCTTGTCCAGCGCATAGCAAAAACAGGACAAAGTCAATCTACGATGGCTTGTCCTCTGGGGTGGGGGGTAGAGACATAACCAATTGGATAGCAAACATACAAACCGAATAGATGACAGGTGAATGGACAGATAAATAAATGATAGACAGACAGACAGACAGACAGACAGAACAACATCACGTATTGAGAACTACAAAGGAACACACAGACAGGGCTAGGAAGGAGTAAATAGGGCACTGTTTTAGGAGCATCAGTAGAGGTCTAATAGGTAAGATTTGAGTAGAGGCCTTGGATTAAATAGAAAGATCAAGCCATTCTGTATCTCAGAGAAGACTATCCCAGGCAGCTGGGGCACATCTTTCTTCTTGAAAAGCATCCAATAGGTTGTTGAGCTAAGTGAGGCCAGAGAAGGAGACAGAGATAGAACTGAGAGGCTTCTGGCTAGTTCCCACAAGGCCTCTTGAGCAAGTGTCACTGGGTCCTGGTTTGCTCAGATGACCCTGGTTTACACCTGTTCTGCCATAATTACTCTTAAGGCCCCTGTCACGATCAAAAGGCTCCATTTGGATGATAAATTATGTGCTAAACCTACTGGTAAGGCAGTAGTGACGCTTTTGGATTCATTGTGAGATGGAAAACTATTGTGGGGCTCACTCCCAAAGAATAGGATCATTTGACTTAACGTTGCTATGGAAACTCTTTGGGGGAAAGAGACTGTCAAAGTCAGACACAAAAGAGAGGCGTTGTCCCACCTGGTACAATAGGCCACTCAAAGCCATGCTGAGATGACCACCACACCACCTGGTACAATAGGCCACCTCACCACCTGGTACAATAGGCCACGCAGGGCCATGCCGAGATGGTCATCTCACCACCTGCCATGCAGGGCCATGCTGAGATGCTTCTTTTTGAAAACCTAAGCCATGTATCTGAAAGATAAAGGCTCCTACCTGCAGTCTTATTCTCTTTGTGACTTGAGCTCATAGATTTCCTTATAGCTAAGTATGTTGGATTTTAGTCCTTAGTTTCCCCATGAGACCTGGGAGAATACTTACAGACAAGCAATATTTATATCCAATGCCTTTCCCACCTATAACTGATAAGAAAAGCAAAAGAAAATTCGATGTTAAATGAATACATAAGTTGGCCAAGAGATCCAGGTGAAAGAGGATCCCCCCAGTCGGTGTGTGAAGTACAGTCCATACTTCTCCATGATCACACACATGTGCATGCACAGTTCTTCTTGCAAACTCTCCAAAGCATTAACATAAGGTAGAAAGAGTTCAAAAATTAGCCAAGTTAAAATGAATAAAAGACAAAGGAATCTTGGTGATTCAAGCAAATTCCTTTCTGGGTGAGAATATCATTTACAGTATTTCAAGCCAGGGGAGAAAAGTATTTAAAATCATCAAAAAGCTTTTCCTGCACAAGCTTTCATTTTAACTCTTTAAGCCCCATCACTTTCTACCTGTCCTGATCTACATACTCAGCATCCAACATCGATGAAGCCCCTCTTTAAATACATACATACATACATACATACGTACATACATACATACATACATATGGATGAATAGACAGACAGACAGACAGACATGAGATTTATTGAGCTTGATTTTGGAAAATTGAATTTCGTTTGTTTTCTTTTGCTTTTGCTAAACTCCAATTGAGGCTGAGACTTTCCATCTCAATGTAATCCAAGGGCCGCAGTCATTCTGGGGAAGCCAGAGGGACACTTTTAGTGAGCTGACACACTTCTGTGCCTTTGCCGGGAAGACTAATGACCTAACACAAACCCAATGGCATAAAACTCACATGCTCCAAGTAGTGTGGCTATGACCCATGTAGTCCAAGCAGGAAATAAGAGATTAAAAGGAAAGAGTTATAAAATATGTGTTTTATTTAGAAACTTTAAGACACAAGGAGACTGGTGTATCTATAGACTATTAAACATGGTAAGTGGTTTTAGAAACATTCTAAGTTTTCTCAATTATACGTGGTGGCATGACAAAGATGTTTTAGTAAGATCTACTATAGATTTTAGATTCATTTCTTAAAATTTGTGTGTGTGTCTATGGGTGTATGCTGTGTGTATGTATGTGAGTATGTGTGTGAGTGTGGGCAGGGAAATGCTGTGTGTATGTGTGTGAGTGTGGGCAGGGAAATAGGTATATGTGTGTATGGGTGTGTGGTTTGTGGGGGGGGGGAGGTAGGAAAGACAGAGGGGAGGTATGTGTGTATATGTGTGTATGTTTTGGGAAGTGGGGGAGGTGTGTATGTGGGGGTAGAGAGGTGTGAGTGCGTATATATGGGTGCGTGTGTATGTGTGGGTGCGGGTGTGCAGGGTGAGTGTGTGGGGGGCGTGTATATGGTGGGTAGGAGTGTATTTAGTTACAGAGTTCAGAAGAGGAGGTCAGATTCCCAGGAGCTATAGACAGTTGTGATCTAACACAACTGTCTGGAAACTAAACTGGGATCTTCTGAAAGAGCAGCAAGTGCTTTTAACCTCTGAGCCTTCTCTACAGCCCCCAACAACTATAGGTTTAGAAACAAAAACCTCTAACTAGTTTTAAAAACAAACTGTTATTTTTAAAGACCCACGTCTCTGTTCTAAGTAAATATGTCTCTCTCCAGTTCACACAGAAGTCCCAGCTATGGGAATCTTTTGTTAATACATCACTGGAGAAGGGTGGGTGTCCCCAGAACCCACATGAAAGGCTGAGACTGTCCACAAGAATAAAGAAGTTACTGACACCTGCAGGAAAAAAGATATTTATATGCACAAGCTTTTGAGAAAAACAGGAAGTGAGATGAGAGAAGCCCACAGAAAGCTGGAAATCCAAACTGGAAACAAAAGTAGCAGGTCATCTGCACCCCACCCCACCTGACTCACGCCACCCAGAGCAAAGGGCTTCCTATCGCTCAGACTCCACCCTCTTGAAAGGAAAGACTTCAAACGCTAACTCAGAGTTTAGATTCTGGTTCTGGCATTAGCTGTGTTTGAGCTCCCAGGGAGAGCAGATAGCAGGGAAAGCAGAGAGCCTCACCCACTGTGTGTAAAGGCCTTCCTCCCCTTTGTCAGCAACCTTGTTGCCACAGCTCCTTTAGGTTTGTGTGGCATACAGTTGTAATGGAGCGGGCCAGACAACAACCTGAACTCCAGGCTTTGAAGCCTATTACCCTGTTATAAGTTGGAAAGCTTTAGCAAGAAAAGTTAGGGGGCCCATCCAGGTTCATGAAGCAAGCGAGCCAGGAACCCAGCTGCTTCCCTTGGAATTTCTTAGTGCAGTCTCCGAGAGAGTAAATTCTCTTCCAAATGTTAAATAAAAATCTTTAGTACCCGTGGATGGATCACTCTCCATGGCTGAGCAGTCCGTGGTGGGGCCTTCTGTGTCAGAGCACAGTAAGAAACCTTATAAGGAGACAAAGCACGCAAGCGCTGGAGCACATGCCTGTAGCTCAGCATGGAGGATACTTCTAGTTCAAGGCTATCCTGTGCTACGGTAGTGCAATGGGAGCGTCAGCCTCAGGGGATGACTGCCCGGTAGACCCCGTGGACCTTCTTCACAGAGGCTAAATAAGAGTTGAACACCTAGGGATACAAAGTAAAGACTCAGAAAAGGTGAAAACTGGAATTTACTGTAGCAGAAAACACCCTGTGGGGAAGGGTGGAGTGTTCAGAGTGGGTAGACCGGCTGGTGGACTCTGCGCTGGTCTTTCACAGGATCCTGAACTCTCCGCTCTTTTCATCTTCCCTTTTCCTTCCTCAGGTCTCTCCTCCCCTCTCCCATTACTTCATCCCCTCAGCCCAGATGGTCCTTGGCCCAGGACGATAATAAAGGCAGTGAGGTGACACCCCAGCTGCAAGATAGGGTGTGGTCTCTCTTTATAGTCCAGCTGCTATTATGTAGGGATGCTATCTCTTTCCATCCCACCTCTACCCTGGCTGACTATTCTCTAGTAACGGCTCAGGATAGTCAGTGCCAAGCCAGACTGGGTTACAAAGTAGGGTCCTATCTAAACCAAACAAAAAAATAATAATTAAATTAAATTAAATTAAATTAAATGGAAAGGATTGAAAAGGAATAAAACTACAAAACTCCAAAGCAGCAGAGGACCCGACCTCTCCTTGGTGGTCTCCTCAGATAAGGGTATAGAGCACACTGACGGCAATGACCTGCTCTGAGCATGTGCCAGAGTTGCTCTGTTATCTTGAAACCACTCTGCAGCCTGATGGGACAATTGTATGTCCAGTCTGTGAGGGTGGCTTGGCCACTGTCCTTCGTCACTCCCAGACCCAGATGGATGTGCAAGGCAGGTCAAACAGAGCAGGCAAACCACGGGAACGAAGCAGAGTAAAACATGAAGTAAAATCTCTCTGCATTGACATCTGCAGACAGGCTGGCAAAAAGGACAATTTGGATGCTTTTCTTAATGATTTTTCTTCTAACCTTTAGGAAGGTATGGAGTATCATGGTCAAGGCAGTGGCCCATTACAGCCAAACTCAAGTATGAATTCAAACCTTTTTTGTTTTGTTTTAGAAACAAAGCTTTTAGATTAAAGAATTAAAAACAAGATCTTGATTGAAAAGGTATATTTCAGGATGACAGTTATGTGTTTTATTTAGAATTCCATCTCATAACTAGATTTAGATTTTCAAGTTTGTAGACTACGATAGAACCATTTCATGGCGAATTGCATGGTAGAATTCTTGTCTTCAGCATCAGGACACACCACACCTACTTTGGACCCCTGCCCTCAGTCTCCTGTCCCTCACTGTCTAAAAACCTGGCATCACAGAAGAGCTGTCTTTACAGCCTAGGGCACTGGCTCATGCTGGCAGCCTGAGGCCTGTCCTAGGCGAAGCTACACTGGAGGATCCTGGACAGACGCGGAGCTCTCCATCTGGAGAATGGACTCTCATGGCAAATCTGCCAGTCTTCTGTTCTCACCTTCCCAACATTGTGCTTGTTATACCTTAAGGAAAAGCCTCCTAATTAGGGGTCAGATCGGCACTACTCAAAAAATGCTTAATGGCATTTTAAAGTCTATTCAAATACCCATTTCCCTTAAAAATCAACAAAACACCACATGGTTTCCAAGAATTTGGGATGTATATCCCTGACTTTCATGCCAGGAAACCTTGAGGAAGAAGACAGGTCTCTTCCCTCAGAGACTTTATGTCCAGAAATTCACAAGGAAATAGTAATGCAGGCACTGACTACGAACCAGCTACTCACTAAACGCCTTACAGATCCCTCCTTTAATTCCCAGGAAAGAAGCACTTCTCTTCTTGCTCTCCTTTGGTTGAGGACACTGACCCAGATACATTAAATAACTTCTCTGCAACTACAAGGTGCCTAAGGTTTAACCCAGGTTAACAGGATGCCCAAAGCAGGAGTCTTACCCAAAGGCTCTAAATCATGGAAACTCAGTTTGTTTCATTTGTGTCTTATTGTCTGGGGCAACCTATTTTGAATAAGTCTCAAACTATAAAAAATTGAAATTAATCAAATTTTAAAAATTGTAAAAATACTGCCTCAATTCAAGAGGCATCTAGGCAAACTTGTAAATTCTTTTGACCCAGCTGTAACTGACAAGTTGTAGTGAGAATTTTGGTTTCTTTAAAAAAAAAAAAAAAAAGGTATGTTATAAAAATATGTTTTTGTCTTAATCCCAGTGGGTTAAGAGGCTACTTCATAGAAGGCAATTCTGATTTGCCTCACGTACTAGCAGGGGTGTGATAATTGCTCAGCTTAGGTAGTTTAATTCTAGGGACTGTGGAGAGGGGATAAATGTCAGAAGCCTGACAGAGATTGGGACACTCTGAGAAGAAGGCAGCTTCTCCCTCTGCTGTTCCTGGTTATGTTGTTGCCATTTGAGTAAAAGAAATTGGAAATATCCTGACAATGAGGATTGGATTTGCCTGAGGAAACTCTAAGCCCCTCATCAGTGAGAAGTACTCTATGGAGGTCTATGCCCACATTTCCCTCTAACCTTCTTTCTCTCCTACCTCATGTTGGGGGGTTGGAAAGGGAATACAGGTATACAAATACAATAAAGTAACTCAAAAAATAGCAGCAACAAGTGGCTATGGTGTGCTGGTCCAGGACCTGAGTGTCTATTTCTCCTGTCAGTATTGGAGGTATTCCATTTTCTTTGTGTGCCTTGTTGATTCCATGGGATTTGACTCCAATGCGTTTTGCCTTTTACAAGCAAAAGTGTTACTGTAAATGTTCTTGAAAACACACTGTGGGATTAGCTGTCATTATCACCTTCTCAGAACGATCCTGCAGTCCCTCCATTTTTTTCTTCCTTTCCAGTTGTAGCTGGTTCTTTTCCCTCTGCATTCTGTGGCCTTCTCCAGATCTCTGTGTGTGCTGTGAACTGCTTTGCCCCCCCCCCCCCCCCCCCCCGCTTTTACCTTAGCTTTATCTAATCATAGAATTCTCCATTCCCACCGATCTGCTAGCACCTATATGGAAAGCCATGTGGTACTGGCAAGGGAACAACAAACTGATTAACAGATCGGAATAGCCAGTGTAGCTGTGGACCAGGGATTTACAAACTCAACATAATTTCAAGGACTGCCAGCAGTTAATGGGAGGGATAAACTATTCAATATGTGATGTTCAGAACATTTGATATTAGTAAAAATAAAACCTAGCATCTATCTCCACCTTGTACAATACACCAGACCTACTTATGGCTGTAAGATGTAGGAGGAGCTAAGGTGGGAGGAGTAAGGAGAGGAAGAGGAGTAAGGAGAGGAAGAGGAGAAAGAAGAGGAGGAGCTGGGGAGACGGATGAGAGAGAAGGGAATGTGGAAGCAGATGTGCACGCGTCTCTGGCAGTCAAAGATAGTTGGTATATCTAGGTTGGGTATTGGGTTACACCTCTGATTGTATGGGCATCTTGTTATTGAGCATTACCAAACATATAAAGTCTTTGGATTATCTAAGAATTCGAGTCTCATTTGTACTGAGCCCACATGGATGGTGGGATGGTCTGGGCTCAGCCAAGCATTGTGGAGACAGCATGGTAGATCAGCAGAGCCATCTCCCACATTGGCGTCTCGTGGGTGGCAGGGCTGGTGTCTCTGACCTGAGCGGGCAGCCTGAGGTGAGTAGCAGAGGTACAGCTTCAGCGGCTCGTGGCTGAGGGCCTTGGCTAGTCGGGAACATGGCGGCTGATTAAGAAAAGCCAGATTGAATGCTGCCATTCGCAATAGTAAGAGATGCAAAAGTGGAGACTGTACAGAAGGAACAAAACTCAGGCTAAAGGATTTTTAAGTATTCAAGCCATGTAAAAATTCCAGAGGTCCCACAGACACGTGAATGCGAATATCACTAAACTTCATTCACAAACACAGACTAAACAACAAACTGGGGGAAATGCATGCTACCAATATGATGTATTAATACTTTTATGAAAAGTTTCTTCAAAGAAGAAAAATGCTGGCTCTAAAGGATTAGTATAGAAAAAAACAGTTAAGTCGCCAGTGGGAGGCACAGTGGCTGCTGCTAATCAGTACCCTGTTTTCAGTTAATCATGTGAATACATCTGTTCTGTTTAAGATTTGAAAAGACTTTTAAAAAATTAAAAATCTCTATGCTGAAAATAAAATTCATGTTGGGTGCTGGAGCATGGTGAAGGGAGTATGAACTTGCCCATCCTGTGGGAGAATAATAATTCAGCATGTCACATGCCAAGGAATATACATAACTCTGTATCAATGAATGTTTCTACCTTCAGCACCCTCAAGATTAAATGCCACCAGAATAGTAAATAGAGGCCATTGATCACTACAGCATCGTTTAGAACAGTGAAGAGGAACATGCATAAAACCACCAAGTTTCCTAAATAGTGGTCTCAATGTATCATCAAATGTTAGCATTGGCTTGCACAGGAAACAATTGTTCATAGATGACGTCTATGATGTAAGGACAATGATGGGGAGTAAGCTGTGTATACATGCATTATGCAAAACACAAAGAAATGCACAAAATGTTAGCTGCATGATCCTTGCATTGATAGGTTGCAGGAAGTTTTTACTTTCTTTACATTTCTCAGTTGTCTATTGTATGTTTAGATATAGTAGTTAAATGTTTGTCTTTACACAGGATTTTAACAGAATAAATTATAAAGGAATTAACTTTCTCTAGTTGTACACAACTATCACTGATTCAAGATAGTAAAAAAAATGCATTATCTTCCAGATAATGGTAATCTAATAAATACACAATATCTGAAATCCCTAGAAATATGTAACACGCTTCTCAAAAATGCCACCTATCAGCACTAACTGGCCTGAAATTTCCTGTGTAGAGTAGGCTGGATTCAAATTCAGATCTGCCTGCCTTGTCTCCTGGGTGCTAGGATTAAACGTTTGTGCCACCATGCTGGGCAAACTCTGTACTTTCATATTTAAAAAACTTAACTGATAAGACAATTGAATTGTTGGATATCTCTGTGGTTCAATATTTGTCTCTTATGCAGGAAGCCCTGGGTTGGGCTATTAGTAACACATGGATGGTATGAAAATCAACATATTTATTTACAAAGGCTACTCTAGGACCCTTCAATTCAAAGTGTGAAAGCCAAATATGGTGGTGCAGGGCTGTAATCTTAGCACTTGGGAGGTGGACAGAGGAGAATCAGGAATTCAAAGCCAGCTCAGCCAAGTGTTTGAAGCCAACAAGGATTTTGTTAGACTTTATCTCAAAAACAAGACCAATACTCTCAACTGTGTATCATTTGCAAGGTATAAACACAGAACCCCAGATCTTATTCCAGACTCACTGAATCTGAATCTGCATTTTCATAAGCTCTCCAGTTGACCTTGGGAACACTGAAGCTTCTCACTGACTTGAGTCTCTGATTCTGTTTCTAACTATATCTACATTGTGACTATGAACAATAATCCATTTTTATACCCTACTCTCTTAGCCATCTCAGAGGGCTCTCTATGGTCTATGAGCTCTATAAACTTTTTTAAAGAACACAGCAGCAATTAATGGTGTATGATCTAAAATCAGTAGCCAGACCCACCATTCAGAACTTACCATTATTAATTGTAATGAGATTTCTAGCTCATCCTACAAAAGCTTACATAATCCATAGAGTAAAAGGGAAGCACCCATATCTTAGCCAATTGTTTTAGTGATTGTTTTTGATGCTCCCCACTCCAACAGAAGAGTCTACAAGCCTGGTTCTGTCATCAATACAGGACCTGTCATTAATGGTAGTTTCAGTAACAACCTATAGGCTCACATGTTTGAATACTTAGACCCCAGGTGGTGCAACTGTTTGGAAGGAACAGGAGGTATATCCTTGGAGGACACTAGGGGTGGGCTTTAAAAAAAACTTGGTGCCATTCCAAGTATGTTCTCTGTCTCCCCTTATAGTTAAAAGATGTGAGCTTTGAGCTGATGCTTAACCTCCTAAAACTATAAGCCAAAAAATAAAGTCTTTTTTCATAAGTTGACTTGGTTATGGTGTCTTACCTTAGCAATAAAAAATTAACTAATATATTCATAGATGTAACAATTTGTGTAGATAACTGGTAGGGCAGGTAGGTCTCAGAATGTTCTAAACATAAGACAGACAGAGATATAAAAAGGTTGATACTAAGCTATACAGTCTTTTCTTTTGTGAACATCGACCACAGAGGATTTGAAACAACTTTATGGATCAAGTCTTTACTAGGAAATCTAGAATGTTGAGTCTCTATGGCACTTGGCAAAGATGATTGGGTTGTTAGAGTTGAGAAAGAAACCTCTATCTTCTAAAGAATCTACATTTTCTTTTGTTTTATAAAAAATGTTTAGAAAATACTGGTCAAAAATTGACTTTAAAAAATAATTAAAATACAGTTAAAGATGTAAAACTTATCAGATTATGTTGTAAAGACCAGTAATGAGTAAATTCTCCCTAGATTTTATGAACAATCTTTATTTACAGAAATCAAACTTGTCCAATAACAACATGGCAAAGAAATACATATGAAAATCTGCTGCCATTGTATTTTTATGGTTTTATTGCATATTTACAATGTGGGCACATTATAAGGATATACAGTAGAAGCCAAATTTCCCAGCCCTTAAAAATCCTATAGGAAAGGTTAGATAAATCACACACAGGTATTTGAACATGGGTATTGGAACCATATATATGATCATAATTTCACAGGTGAATATCATCTAATAGAACAGAATATGAGGATAATACACGGTAGAAAAAAGTCACCCAAGTATGAAACTAACAAAGTTGGGCTGAAAAGATAAAGACTATGACATTTAAAGGCTAGAATGTCTACAAAACATACCTATCTGCTATGTAAAATGTGAGGTAGAGTTCTTCCCATCCCATTGTCTGCTTTCCTGACCACACTGGGCACTTCCCTGCATAGGTGTCTTTCTCACGCTGTGGTACCAGGAACTGACTCCTGTATATGTTCTTGGCATTTTATTCTGCCCCCTCTACTTCCATCATAAAGTGTTCTTTATTTAACTCAGTGATGTGTCTTATGTTACTTACTGAAAGTGGGTGGTAAATGTAACATAATTGAGCTAGTGCTGTTTCTTCTAGCTAATAAATTAGCATGCTTAGAGAGCCTAGCCTCTCATAGAGTGGAGCTAATTCTAAACTTTCACGTCTGAGGAACCGCTCTGGGGAGCTGTTTTGTGACAGACAGCATCCCTTTCCTCAAATACCACCTAACCACATTCAAATATGAGTGACATCATTTCTACCCACAACTTCTTTTACTATTTCAACATGGGAATCAGAAAAATTGTTTACAACTTTTTACACACCCAAAATATAAAAATCAGGGCACAGAACAACCATACTGGGGAAAAAGAATGATAGTTTCTTTTTTAAAATCGCTCTGCAAGCCAGCAATTCTAAGAATTTACTCATGAACAGACAAATAACTATATTCATACAGATGTTCTTAATAACGAGCATTGCAGCTTTGCTCATAACTGGCAGTCCTAGAAACAGCCCAGTTAGCCAACAGGAAAGTGGGAAAGCAAGTGGCAATATACAATCACTGGGACAACACTTAGCAATAAAATAGGGATGAATTAATAATATACCAAGTCCATGAATAAACCTCCCAAATATTACAGTCGTAAAGAAGCCTTGATGTGTGAAGTTAATTAAAATAAGTTCTAAAAGTAAAACAATCTAACTTACAGTACAAAGGAAGAACGATGCTTGACATTTGGGGACAGTGATGAATGAGAAGGGGGAACTTCCTAGAGTGGTAGATGTCTCTTTTTGTAGCACACCATGTAATTATGAAACAGACCATGGGAATGGTCTGTGTATGTCCATTCCATGAATGCAATCTTATGCCAAAAGAAAGCAGATATGGAGCCCTTGCAAGTGAGAAACATGCTAAGGTATTTAGATGAAAGCATGGAGAGATCTGCAGTTTCAGATCCATCAAAAAATAACCTGGATAGACGGAGCGGCATGTGGCAATGCAAGTGTAACTAATACCGAGGATGAGGATGCTATGAAGTTATTTAAAGTTTTACAGACTTAAAATTTTTATAGTAAAACTTTGGGAAACAGAAGTTTTGACATTTACCCCCCCCCCCACTCCAAACACTCTTCCAACATGAATGACCAAATACTTCTATGTGCCAATTTAGAAAATTAAGTTTCTCTTCAGAGTGTTAGGTGAGCAATGCAGCTCCCAAATCTACTCTTAACTGCCCAAGTGATACTTAGATCTTCTCACAACTCTGAAGAACTACATCTACCCTGATGTAGTTCCCTGAGCAACTTCACTGGCTGAGAAAACTAACACCTGAGCTAAGATGCAGATACACTCTTCAGAGATTAAGCAACCATAAGAATGGTCAGAGCTCCATCTTATAAACGAAAACAGTCAGGAAAATAAGAGATGAAAGATGTGATATAGTGGACAGGCAGTCTTCAACCTTCAAAGAGAGACAGACCTATGTAGTCACCCTGAGGACTCTGCATTGGATTTGTAAACACTTGTTAAGACGCTCCCTCAAGATTCAGTAGGAACCAGCTTCAGAGTGCAACACCCTGTCGGACACACTGTTCCACATGTCTCTCTTCAAACTCTTGAAACTCTGCTCTTGATACTTGACAGTAACCATTTTTAGCCATGTTTGGAATTCCTGTATCATGACACACAAGAATTATATACTGCATCTTGTCTCATTAAGAGTTCTCATAAAAATAATCATGAATCTATGAAACACTTATTCACCAGCATTCAAAATATTTAGTTTCAGTGCTGGCTTTCTTGTTCTCTTGAAGATCTACATGTCCTAGCACAGGTTCTGCCTCTTCCTAGAGTGTACAGAGTAGTGTTTATTCTCAAGTTTGCTTTTAACTACTGCTGCAGCATTAACTCATACTGAGCATCACCAACACAAAGTGGTGCTCTCATGGCACACCTTCACGTCTAAGCTCTATTACAGGACCAGTCTTTCACTGCCGGAGTCTGTCAAACTGCCTTTTCTCTAACCAAAGTCAGCACTAATGGTTGTCTCAAGTCCTGTTTACCTCAGTACTGAGAGATCCCACAAATATCCTCAGATGTATGCTCTTGTTTTTTATAGCTTGTTCCTTTCTCAATACACTCCAACCATACCTTTCTTTGGCTTGTTAACTAATGGAGTAAATGGAGTTGTCTCATGCCCTGTCAAACACAACATAGATGCCATTTGTGTCTTGTCTTCTATCTTACTGTTCTAACATCTTCCCACAGCAGGGTATTTGTCAGCTTTAAAGCTTCATTATACTGATGAGGGCACCAGCTCCACCCTCAGGATGTAACGCACATTTCCTTATCCACTGGTGAGATGGGGGTGGAGGTGAAGAGTGTAGAGATGAAGGGCATAGGGCTTTGTGAGCTAGGGTAGGGGTGAAAGACTAGGGGTGAAGGGAAAAAGGTGAAGGGAAGGGGTGAAAAAGAGGGTATGGAGCAGAGGAGATAAACAGTGTGTCCTCTCTACCACTCCCCGAGTGTCACTTGAGACAGAGCAAGATTAAAGAATACTATTTTCTACCTGAAAGATTATAGCAATGATACTATCCACTGTATATTACCCTTGAGTTTTCAATACTTCTGTAAATGATTACATTTTGTTATTGAAATTGATGATTTACACATTTCATATTTTAGAGTCTCGGCGATATTCATTGACATATAGTGATTCTGAGAAATCAAGAAGTGTCAAATGGTATTCACTTGATTCCACCAAGATATTTATTGGCTACATGTAAGAAAATACTTTCTGCTCTCAAGCAACAATGTTTATGTCTAGAATTGAAAGTTAATATTGGTGCCGTTTGGCTTTCTTCCCACCATCTTTTTAAATCCTGGAACGCTTTTCCTTTGGGTGCTTAATCAAAGATAGCACCATTGCACAAGTCTTATTATGGATAATAGCCTATTTATGGATACTTATTTCAGCCTATACCTTCTCTACAAACTCATAGCATCAGCTATGGTATCTTTAGTTCTTAGCATCGTGTTTTTATTATGACTCAGTGTGCTTTGGGTAGGATGCGAGACATGCTTAAGAACCCACAACCTCTTCTGACAAGTACTTCTAGCAAATGGAAGAAGGCTGATGGTCTCTACCAAAGTCTACTGTGCAGTGGGATGCATTCACCCAGCCTAGTAAGCATACCACACATGCAAAGGGGTTAGAGGAGAAAATAAGATGTGCTTAGCAACTTGTCATGTTCTCACTGAGAATACGTCACTATACTAACGGCATACCATACATCAATGGAGAGTAATGCAGTGACGGACACATTACGAGTAGGTAACATTCCCGGGCCACTTTTAATCGCAGTCAAGTATGAGATCCAGCCCAGGCTCCTGGACTGAATGGCAGCTAACAGGCTGAGCTCTCACCAATATCACTAATGACTCCCCTGTAAAACAAGGTCAAAACGATGAGAACTGGGAATGCAGCCAAACTGGTCTCAAAGGAAGTTATCGTCTTTGCATCAGAGCTCTGCCGAGTCAGAAATGTACTAAGAAAAGACATCAAATTGCCATTGTCTGCTAAGTTTACACAGGAACAAAGATAGGCATAGGCAAAAAAAAAAAAAAAAAAAAAAGCCAGACACAAAAGTTACCCAGCTAACATGTCAGTCAACCTCCAGGAAGGACTAAAATAATGCAGGTGGCTGCTGCATTGAACCAGTAAAAAGGAAGTATTTCTTTTTAATGTCATTTGTAGGTCAATGTCAATGTGAGTATTAATATAACAAAGGCTGAGGTTTCAAACAAACTGAAGTCACCTCCTTCATCTGTCCTCTAACTGAACTGTGACCACATGAGGAAAGTCAGTTTTGGGCATTGCTGGGTTTTTATTCATAACTCTTGTATAAAGATACATGCAGAGAAAGGGGTCCACATTTGCCAAAGAAGAGAAACTATGTTCCTTCTGCATATCTAGCTTCATTTGACTATTCAAGTCATATATGGCATTTCCATGTTTTGTCTTACTTCATTTTTTGCAAGAAAGAGGACTTAAGGTATATGAAAATTAACTCCTTTGATTTATGCATCCATGAGCTGATGGCATAATTACCAAGTCAAATAAAAATACTGACAATGCTGAAATGCAGTAAAAAGAAATAGATACTGAATATAAAGAAACAAACATCTAAAAGTTACATGTCTAAGGATCTAAAACATCAGACACATTCTATGGATGCAGATTTACAAGTCAGTCCTAACTCTAGGGGAAAAAACAAACAAACAGTGTTTAAATACACCTCAGACTACAGTAGTGGAGAGATAACTACTAATTCTTACAAAGGAACACAGGTGTGGGACTGAGCATGTTACACACAAGGAAAAGTGTGTAACAACACAATACATGTGGGACAAGAGTCAGCTCCCAAAAGGACCTTATGGCGTAACAGGAAAGGGTTAGCACCGTCATGAAGACTGAAGAAAGAATCACAGAAACCCCTAAGCACAGGAGGAAATCCCTCAAAGAGGGTTATCAAGTACAGAAAGAACTTCTGCATGGTCTCAGAGGCAGTGTAAAGTCATGGAGAGCAGCTGGATTTTGCCCTGGACATTGTGGCACCATTAATCAAAACTACTCCAGGAAGAAAAGCAAGTATGATAAGTCTTTCATTTAGGAGGAAATGACAGGGAGTCAGCTGAAAGCCATGCATTTCAGCTAAGACATGAAATGCAGGACACTAGGGATGGGATGCCTGATGAGACAAAGCTGAGGACAGCAGCACAATGCGCATGTACAACAGACATATTTTAAATGAGTCCTAAATGCGCCTTCACATGGTAGCAGAGTGTATCACTGAGGGATGGAACACTGTTCGGAAGAGATACTAGAAACGAGAGAAGACAGGTGATGTATCAGAGAGCAAAAACATTCAATTCGGTAACCAGAAGACTATGGCTGATTTTCAAAAGGACAGTTTCCTGTAAAGTGAGGTGTAAAGCTGACTGAAAGGTGTCAGAGAGTGAAGGATGAGGATGGATGGAATTCATCAAGGCTGGTAGAGAAGAAGGCTGGAGAAACTGGCTTTAGCATAGGAAGGTACATGAGTGTCTCCACAGACTGGAAAAATAAACCAGCATACAATTCTTTGCATAATTTTGTACTGATAAGCCCAGTTATTTTTTACCCTAAAATATATTCTAAAATTAAAATTAACACAATGTTAAATTATATACATTTTATAACTTAATACAAACATAAAAGCATTACTATTTTATGACAAATTTTATTTCTAAAGATCTGTACAGTTTCTGTGACTATACTTCAGGATGATTTTTGCCTCTAGTATCATGAGATATTAAATATTATTAATAATTTCTGCTTTAGTTCCAGAGTGATTACTGTGATATAAAAGATTACATTGAAGTAAGTATGCATACCTTCATCTTCAGCCCTCCTTCCCCACAGACAAAGTGTCTTCAGGGTAGTTAATATTTCGGACACCATTTTTCAAGAGAAAAATTTAAAATAGTATTCTATTGTTATGTTCTTAAAGGTCTAAATTGTTCTTCACAATAAACATGCTTGTTTTTTATTATATACACATGCATACATATGAAATTCTTGCCTAAAATACATGCATCCACCATTAAAAACAATGATTAACCCGTCCTTACAATCCTAAGAATGCCCTTTTAGTAAGGCACTCGTGTTTAGAATCAGGATGTAACTACCAAATTAAATAAGAGGTTTAAAGAAGATTTTTATTAAGCACAAACAACTTTTAATACATTATGAATACAATAGGAAAATGTCTTTCAGTGAATATGATATATCAAAGATCTGAAGGGTTTTCTTCATATAGACAATAAAAATAATCAATTTTAAAGAATTACAAAGTAAAACTTTGAGGACACCACTATTCACTAACAGTCTAACTATGGTCTAAATATCCTACATCACCTGGGGAAGAAGGGCAGCCATGTTTTATAGAGAATTCCTAAACTCTGATTAGCACCATTCAAAGCTTAGTATTGGTTGTTCGTCTACAAACTGACAAGTCAGGTACAGCGTGAAAGCAAGAACTCAGTGCGGTGGTTACGGTTCCTTCTTTTATGATACCAGGAGTCTACAGTCTCAAAGCATGTTATGTGATTATGCCTTGGTAGTCAAGAAATGTTAGCATTTAGAGAGAGACGTGTTGTGGGAAGAAAGAAGGCTTATCCTGCTGTGAATAGCATCTTAATGAGCTGTGGCTAACCCCGTAGTATGCCAACAGCAAAGATGTCTGGGCATATGACCTGTAGATCTGTGGGAGCTGGGGACATTAGCTCTCCGTGGTCACCAATTCAGGATGTCTCAGCTGCTGCCTTTTGAGACTGACCAATTTCATTCTGTCTCTGATGTGTTCTGCAGTAGAAGCCATGTCACTTGGACTCCCAAAATATTGTTCAGTTCTAAAATTAGAACACACAGAAATTACACAGGTTAATCCAAATTCATTTAACTATAACAGGTGCATAAAAGCAGATGTTATCATAAAATATGATATAACTTTTAAGTACGAACTAGTTCATCTGGGGCAGTGACTTGTACGTATGATCCAGTTCTGCTGGGATTGCTCTCTTGCTGCAGGTAAATCATATGACATTAAGCTACTTTTGACAGTTCAAATCCAGGTATCCCTAGAGATTTTCTCAGTGTAGACTATGAATGATGTTCTTCCAAGGGAATAAAATGGTAATTTTTTCAATAAGAATTCTAAATACTCACTGGAAGTTTGTGACATAGCAGTATGTCCCTTGTGTCTCATTTAAGTTCTGTTTATCTGCTTGGCTCCAAGAAGCTCCCCCCCCCCGCCCCCCCGGAGCTGTGACCTGAAAACACAATTCTCCCACCTGCAGCTGCAGCTGCAGCTGCAGTCACTGCTGGGAGCCCACTGCTTGGGCTCTAGCTTCTATCTTCTGCTCCATCATACTTCCACAAAGCAAGGATACCTTACTTCTACCTGATGGCTTGGTTTCTCTATTGTCTGAATTACATTTCCTTTGTCCTGCCTCTCAGTGATTCACTAGCAAGGTCTGTATCTCCAGGTATAAAACTCTTGATTCTTTTCCTGGCTTATTTTACCTTTAAAAATAAAAGGTAGGGTACAGACTAGGTCTTGGTAACTCCCCATATGAAGAGCCCAGTATGCCTTAGAGCCCGATGATAAGATGACAGGTTTGAAGATGGTCAGACCTGAGACTGTATCCTAAGTCCAACACCTAGAAAGTGGGAAACCCTGGTCTCTGGCTTACTCTGAGCCTCAGGTCCTTCAGTTCTAAATCACGAATAAGCTGGCTCTATCTGGATTAGCAATGAAGATGAAGAGCTGAAGCCACTTGACTGGTGCATCTCACTAGGTCTCAGTCCTTCCCCAACCCTCCCGCTCTGAATGAGGCTCACCATCTCAGAACTCCTAATAATCATCACAGCTAAGGCTCCAAGCCCATGGCTCAAACTAATCTGTGATCATCCATCAACAAGTTGTGAAGAGGCAAATCTAATGTCAGCAACACCAACTGTCACTGCTGCCAACAGTGATCTAGACTTCTTTTCAGTTTACACTGATTTACTGTAGGAGTGAAAACGTAGACCAAAATGAAAGTACTTAGCTTTCTAAAGGATAGATTGATAAGAACATGCACCATACCCATCGGGGTAAACCACGGGGATAGTGAGTCTATCCAGAAGTGATTTTCCAATTGCTTCGATTTCCTCAAACTGCTCCTCATCATTCATCGCTTCAGGCTCTTCTGGGCAGTCTTGCAAAATCTGTAGCAAACAGAGGGCAGCACCAATCAAGAAATGTAAAAGGGAATTAGCCCTGTGCAAACGTAAGCTGAAGAAGGTGTTTGGTTCCATGCTTAGTGTCTTTATGAGCATCACTGTACAAGACTAGTAAAGAAATGATAATCACAGATGAAGCATATCTCTAGTAAACATATATAATCAAAAGTACAAAACAATATCCGTTGGCTTCTAGGGAAAACTGCATGGAGTGCTATTTGGAAAGTGAATGGAATTTGTGCTTAAGAAAGAAATAATTTATCTATAGCTTATTAGGCAACCGTTTGCTAAACATTTAATGGGATGTTTGTTTAGCAAAGTCAAGTGTGACTGTCAGACAGACTCTGTTCTGAAGGAGCTTACAGACTTGAAAAGTCAAAGACACTAAGCTAAACCAATACAGAGCATGCAAATACACTTCTGTGAAGACCCGCCTAGCTCCTTTTATCTGTGATTTCATGGTTACAATTCAAATATAGGAAACTGTCCCATCTTTGAAGACCGTTTATTCTTTTGTTTTTTTTATTTAAAATTTCAAAATTCAGGGCTGGAGAGATAGCTCAGTGGTTAAGAGCACTGGCTGTTCCTTCAGAGGGCCCAGGTTCGATTCTCAGCATCCACATGGCAGCTCACACCTGTGTATAAGTCCCAATGCAGAGGATCCATTGCACCAGGTATGCATGTGGTACACGTGTCTGTGCATGCAGGCAAAATACCCCCAACACAAAATGTAACATAAATACATTTTTAAAAGAAAAGAAACACCAACTTTTAATTTAAATTTTATTTATTTTTATAAACCTTCTATAGAGTTCTTGATTTAAAAATATCCTCACACTTAAAAATAGTCTCCTCTTAAAAATATCCTCACACTTAAAAATAGCCCCAAGCCAGGGTGTGTGCTTCAGGCCCTGAGCTGGCTCCACAGGCATGCCCACCCTGTTCAAGGCCATTAAGCACAACGTTTGAGGTCTACACTTTTTTCTCAATGAGCCACATATTGTGTAACAACGAGAATGTTCACTAAAGTAATGAGTCGATGAACAAGTCAAGCTACCTCCTATCTCTCCTATCATCCTCATTAGGCCTTCGTTTGTCTGTGGTTTATTGTTCCAGGCTGGGTCTCTCTCTATGGCTCAGCCTGCCCTTGAACTTGTGATATTCCAACTTCATTTTCCAAAGGACTGAGACTACAGGTATGAACCAACATACTCGATGTCTGCAAAGGTCAGTGAGTGGCTGAGAGAATCAGTTATGGCCACTTCTAACAGTGCGCCTCAAACGTAAGACACTCAGTCTCTGAGGCTCCCTGTCTCACCTGCTCTGTCCTGCAGTGAAGCTGCAGCCGACACTTTCCACACGTTACTCCATAGTTAAAAATCCCTACATATAAATTCCTGCTGTGAGAGAACAACACAAAAGTAACTACCTAATTAAGTTTCCCTCTTGAACGGGATGTTCTCAGCTACTGTGAGGAGAAATGGGCTCTATCAAAAACTTGCCCAAATAACACTACTATTTTTATTGCCAGCTTCTGTAACTAATAACATAAAAGTATAAAAAAGAAATACCAGAATCTTTGAAAATAATCATGAAACAAAGGTTTTTTTGTTTTTTTGTTTTTTAGTTTCATTAGTTTACTTGGCCAGCCCTTTACCCTAAATTATGCAATCATGGAGGTAACTTTTAAAAACTTTCTGACAATTACTAAAAATGTAGTTGCTACAACAGTTTCCTTTCCTGACCCAATGACAGAGCCTGACAAGGTGACAGCAGAGTGCAGACAGAACCTGGACCTGGATTGGGCTGTGTGGGCAGAGAGAGGTGAGGGAAGCCAGGACTCCTGTATCTCTGGAATCCTTGGCCAAGCACTCCAGCACAGTCAGCTCAGGAGACTTGGTACAGACAGATACTCTTAAGACAACACACACATTCAAATGAAATGAATATGAATAGTAACACACACAGATTAATCACATAATCACATTACTCCGTTAATATTTTAAATGCTGGCAACTTTTTGTTAAGGGAATACACTGGGGCTGGAGAGGGGTCAGTGGTTAGAACACTGTCTACTTTTCCAAAGGCCTTGGGCTCAATTCCCAGTACCCACATGACAGTATTGTTACTGTCTGTAACTCCAGTCCCAGAGGAATGTGACACCCTCTTCTGGCCTCTGAAGGTACTGCATACACCTGGTGTACAGACTTAAATTCATGTAAACACTTATACACATAAAATTAAAAAAAAAAAAAAAAATCAAACAAGTTTTTAAAGAGCCTGCCTACCTTTTCAGCATTTGAGTGAAAGGCAATAGCCATTTCCAACCTATGCACTCTCTCTTCAGATGCTACTGTGAACTGCTTCCACACTCTGTTCAGTCGAGGAAGTGTGTCTCCTGAGGACCGGGAAGTACAGCGCAGAGACTGACAGAGCACAACTGTGGCCTGCAGCAGCTGTCTGCCATAGTCGTAAGTGCTCTAGGAAGGAAAACAACTACCGAGATAGAATGCAAGAATTCAGATGGAGGGAGAGGGGAGAGGGGAGGGGAGGAAGAGGGGGAGAGTGTGGCACCACTAGACATCAATACTACACAGTCCAGTGGCCTTAGAGATCTGATGACCAAGAGGAGAAGAAGTTAGCCACATACTTTATATTATATCTAGAAAAGTAAAATATAACCATGTGAACTCCATATTATAGAAAATACACAGACTCTCAATCCCAAAACAATTTTCTATTATTATGCTAATTCTAGTGAGACACTGGGAGTGTTGCTTTTAATTTGCTGTTATTAACAAATATCGTACATTGATTCCGTGAACTGTTAGACGGTCCACACAATAGCACAACATATAATACTAAATACAGGGTGCACAAAGATCCTATACTCAAGAGAGAGTTTATGTGCACCCGATGGCATTCTCCTAGTTCTATGTAGCAAAACTGACCTTCTTGGACCTGGTTATCTTTTTACCTAAAGTCACACCATGATCTAGCAGAAAGCTATTCACACAGTGCACTTGTAGAAAAGAAGACAAGTTCTGTACCTGTGCAACATCGACAAATTTTCTGTGTTTTTCCAGTAAAACCTTTGTCTCCTGAGCATCGTCACCCAACCTGATGTGTGTCTTCAGCAGGGCATCCAGAAGTTCACTTAGCCATTCTACCGCCTGCATGAAAATACAGAATAAAACCAGATTCACCATTCTCTTCTTGTATTAAATATGACATCTGTACAGAACTTACCTCTGTTTGATTAGTTGGTTCTTTCATTCTAACTTTGGCTTTAGCATTTATTTGATGCCATGCTCTACGAACTAATGATCTCCTCTGCTCCTCAAACCTCCACCTCAAATGTCAAGGCTGGACATACCGAAGAGAAGTGCTCAGTGTCAAACTAGCATCCTATGACCCAAGGCCATGGGACCAAGTAATGTTCTGATACTAAATGCATGATTACATCAAGTTGTTTATGTAGTACTGAGAATTCTTTTATGGGTGGAATGGTGGGTGCTTCACTAGTCTTCATTCCAGGATAGAACTAACAACTGAGTTGACAATGATAAGTAATTAATGTTCCCAGTCTCTAAATCAACAGAGGGTTTTGCTGAGGGGGGTGTGTCAAATGAGATCAGTTAACTAGCTGAATACCAAGCTGTATTCTTTACAGGAGAAACTAGAACCTGATGTAATAAACTGACTTTCTTAGCACCATAGGAGTCCACTTTGTTCAGTTATGTGAACTCGACTTTTTAACTTAAATCTATAATGAAGTAAGTCTAAACCAACCTCCTATGCGGTTAAGCAGGCCTTACCTGTGAAGCATCCTCTTCACATTTAAACAACTGCACCATCTGAAGCATCTTCAGCCTCCGCACATCTACCATGTCCTCACATCTAATGAACCAAACACAAACTCAGCTTACTATTCTGGTTTCAGTGACTGTCTGACACACGTGTTTAACAGAACACTAAAGTACTTAGTCCTACGCTAAGAACTGCAACTATTTTGTACTGACTTGTCAGCAGTTTATGAATATCTAATCTATTATCTATGTTATATCAAGACCTCAGAATACCTGGAATGATACTGAATGACAAACCCTCTCGAGGATAGCATGGATTCTGTAAAATATTGAAGCAAAGCATAAATGCAGTGGTCCACCAAAACCCAAAGAAACTTTCATTGCCAATTTTATTAACCAAGCTTTAAGATAAAAGTGTAAGAGTTTAGAAGATATTTCTTGTATATTTTATCAAATTATATTAGCTGAAATAATATTAAATTCTGAATTTAAAATGTTTATCTATCTATACTCTTCAAATAAAAAATAGCCCACAGATCTTCTGAGGTAAGACAGACAAAGCACAGAGCACTGTCTGGTCTCACTGTGGTCGGCATGGATACTGTACAGAGCACTGTCTGGTCTCACTGTGGTCGGCATGGATACTGTACAGAGCACTGTCTGGTCTCACTGTGGTCAGCATGGATACTGTACAGAGCAGTCTGGTCTCACTGTGGTCGGCATGGATACTGTACAGAGCAGTCTGGTCTCACTGTGGTCGGCATGGATAATGTATAGAGCAAACTCCAACAGTGTGTGGTGAAAGTAAGACAGTGACCCATCTCCTTCATTCCCACACAGTGCCATGAGAAAGCAGGGAGGGGACTCTTATAAAGCCCCACCGATCAGAAACAAGGAATTCAACAGGTCACAGGCTCTATAGTCAGTGTCCCTGAAGAAAGTCTAATGATAATCCAGAACTAGCTTACAACAAACTGCTTTTTAGGTAAGCATTCTCATTCACAGCCTAATGTTAATAGAGCTTCTAAGGTAAGACTACAAGTGATGGAAGGGAAATAATGATGATTGTTTCCAAAATATAAAACAAAATATCTAAGACACCTTAATTATAAAGATGATTAACACATATAAACTTAAACATGTTTTATGCTATTAGGAAAATAAGAGAGCTTACATTTAAATTGTATATCATTAAAGCACATATTTTGGAAAATGTTCCTGGAAAATGAACTTTAGATAGGTAAAATGGTAAAAACTGTTACAGATCTAGTACTTTGTGGGGGTGGGAAGGTGCAAGTGACTCAGGTGCCTAACATAAGCATCCACTGGACAGGAGACAAGAAGATGAGGAAGTCCTGGATGCATGACAAATACAACATATTCAAGAAACCAAGCAAGTAGGATTCTGTAGATGACGCAGACACTAAGACTGCAGAGCTGAAGGCAGCCCCCCATGTGATCCTAAGGACACAGCTTCATCTCAGAAGACAGGCCCAGTGTAATTCCATCCGGCACATATGTCTGATGAGAGTAGTCCATAGTCAGCCGTCTCCTGACAGCCTCCCTGTCACCAGAAGTCCATGCTTCCACCCCACAGAAGACATGATAAATACTGGCATAAGACCCTTGAGGCCCTGCAGCTATCCTTTTGTTGTGAACATAAGACTGATGAGGAATATCACTGTAAGATGGATTATGGTGAAAAGCACCAGCATCAAGAACAGTTTAGACCATGAAGCTAAAGATGAATCACAAACAGCTCAGGCAGACTTGGTAAACTACAAGGCAGTTCAATTAAAGTAACAGAGGCAACTGTGAAAACATCTGTCCAATCAACAGCTGGGGCCTTTAAGTGACCTCACTTGTGGTCTGCAGCTCATTCAAAGTTCAGGGCCTGTACATGTTAGTGGACAGCATCTAGTTGTGTGGAGCAAGGTACAGAGTCAGAAGATGGTGATGAAGAGGAAACGCCTAAGTATGTCTGGGAAGGGATCTGCCCCTGGAAGTGTTAACAAGGCTCTATAGAAAACAGTAAAGCTTGGTGAAGATGAGGAGGAGGAAACTGTAGAAGCAGCTCCAGTACAGGAATCTAGGAATCTGTACAAGATCCTGCAGCCAAAAACAAACAAACAAACAAACAACCCCAAACAAATAAAAACAAACAAACAAAAAACCTAGAATGGAAAATACTTAAAACCATCAACACCAGGATCAAAGGTCAAGAATCAGAAACAAACAAAAGAAAAAAACAAAAACAAAGAACTCAGTTCCATAGAAGATATTAAGGCAACAAAGCAAGCAAGTATATAGAGAAAACAGTCTCTTAACAAAGTGCATTCTGAGTTCATCAATTACATCAAGAATTGCTTCCAGATGATGGACCAGGAGGCCCCTCGAGATCTCTGGCAGTGGAGATAGCTTAACCACTTACAATGTTCCACCGTACTTCACTGCTGCAGCAGCCGATACCTGGCTATGGTTTTTATAATGTGAAGTGAGAACTTTCCTCGGTGTTTAGTAAATGTTGCCCAGACCCCACTACCAAGAGTGTGCTGTCTAGATGCCTGTTGCATTTTCGAGGATAGAAATACACTTTTACTTGGTCTTAGACATGCATGGAACGTAAGGACAGGACATGGTGGTCAGACCTGGAAATGGTTCGGAGACAAAAGTAAAGGTATGAAAAAGCCTTGGTATTCTAATAACAGAAATGAGAGTCAGTGGCCTCATCTGATTCTTTTCTTTTTTATGTGTATGAATACACAGTAGCTGTCTTCAGCCGTACCAGAAGAGGGCATCAGATCCCATTACAGATGGTTGTGAGCCACCATGTGGTTGTTGGGAATTAAAACTCAGGACCTCTGAAAGAGCAAGCAGTGCTCTTAATGGCTGAGCCATCTCTCCAGCCCTTCATCTGGTTCTTGTACCAGAGTAGATTACTCTTGTCTGCAGCGGCCTGATGAGCAGCAAGGCCCAAGGCAGGAAAGAACAAACCTTGAGCATCTGATAGGGTGTAAGAGAACAGGAGGATTAAAGACTCAGAGACAAATCTTAAATTTGGTAGCTGACAGCAACTTGAACAGGAAACTAGAGAGCAAAGTTTGGGGGAAAGGGAATCTGATCTAGACCAAGTTGGTTTGAGGGAATGTGGTACATCTAACTAGAGGTCCTCTGGTGGTGTCCTGAGTCAGAGAGCCCTGGATAACTAGCAAGCCCTGAGTATGCAAGGCACACTCAGAGAAACACCCAGAGAGGACAGTAGGACCCAAGAGCTCTGGAAGTCCTAACTTTAGCAATAGAAAGAGAAACCAGAAGAGATGGAGCCAAGAGGGGGCTTTGAAATAAGACACATATGTCACTGACTTTCAAAGAGACAGCACCAACAGTGGCCATTGGTATTTAGAATCAAGAGGGGTCAGGTCCAAATATTTCTTTTTTTTCAAGACTGAGAATTTATTAGATACAGCGATAAGAAGTTACTGACACTAGAACAAGAAAGCAAACAGGGATTGTACAGGCAGACAGGAAAATAGAGGGATAGAAATAATTCAGAGAAGTAAGGAGCTCAGGTTACACCTGCACATGACTGAGCTCTGAGGATAAGTGGTGGCATCGGAAGACAGTGGGCTGAGAGCAAGCCACCCCCACCATGCCAGTTCTGGGTACACATTTATTTACTTCCTATCGGAGACTTAAGTACTCACAGGAGGAGCCAGAACCAGGGTGGACAAGAAACATCGTTGGAGTAAGAAGACAGGAGGGTATCAGAGAAGCCAGAGCACAAACACTTGGACTCACCCTAGAAACTGATGGTAAGGACCCTGCAGGAGGGCAGGGTGCAAAGGGATCCCCTGCCCTGTGACTCTTCATGATGTACAATGGAAATTTCTGTAAAATTTCCCATGGCTTAAGTTTGCAGGTGTGCAATATTCCCTACAACCATGCCAGATTGCCTATCTGTGCCTATTCTTGCCTCTGTGTAATTTTATTTTTTACTTTCTAACACTTCCAGGTCACTGTTATAGACTGAGTCTCTAGACCAGTGGTTTTTATCTTCTTAATGCTGCAACCCTTTAATATAGTTCCTCATATTGTTGTGACCCCAAACTATAAAATTACTTCATTGCTACATCATAACTGTAACGTTGCTACTGTTATGAATCGTAATATAAATATCTGATATATGACCCCTCCCAAAGGGTCATGATCCACAGGTTGAGAGCACCTCCTCTAAAACCTTAAAGTTCCTGTTAGTCTAACAAGGGAAATAAAATCGGTGTCAGCCCACTGTTTAATCCTACAGCCAACACAATAATGGATATATGGCATAAGAAAATGAGATACAGAAACAACTAGGTAAGACTTAACAGAACTCTAAACCAAGAAACTAGGAAAAGCACGTCTCCAAAAAAGGTCGTCTTAAAGCAGATATGAGTATCTGAGAATAACTAAAATCTTTACAACCGAGTAAAAAGGAGACATGCCTCTTCATCTAATGAATTAGCATTAGCTGTCAGAACAAGTATATAAAAATTATTACACTCACCTCAAACCTACTCTGTACATAGCATATAACAGGTAAGAGATTTGAGTTTGCAAAATCTAGAGTATTTAACTGTTATCATGTTATCTTGATAAAATTTAACATTAACATTTAAACTTTGCCTTTGTTTCCTAAGTTGCATGTCTTCCATCACTCCTTGTATGTGGTCCACGTTTTCTTTATTTTCAATAGTAACATCCTTTCCATAGGCCCAGGAAGCCTGATTGGAGATCTGATCCAGGAGACCTTGACCTTTTTCTCGTAAGCCTTGCAATCCCACATCTAAAACAAACAACACTGGATTGAGTCTCTTAACAAGAGTGTTTCCCCCAACAGCTCCACATGGGTTTTAAATGTAGAAGCTTTAGACAGTGGCATGCCAGGATGCAGACCTTTGACTATCTCGAGCAACAGAACCTTTAAATGGGGCTTACAGTGGAACTCTTTTCCACTCTACTAAATACTCCCTAAATGGCATCTTCAAAGCACAAACCTTGTATAGATGACTATTTCTAAAAACTAAAAGTATGAGAATCTCTATTTCAGCAAATACAATTTTCTATTTTTTCCTTTTGCTTTTGTGTTCCATTGTTTAGGGAAATGGTGCACATATTTTGTTAAAAATGTACAATATTTGTGAGATTGCAGAATCACAATGTATGATCAAAGTAAAAGGATTACCACTAGCTATGAGGTCGGCTACAACAGCTCATATGCCATGGTAAACACCATTCAAGATATATAGACTCCAAGTTAGACACGTGCATAGGAGTTCTCTTTTGAGAAAAAGTGTGGCTCAAGAAAACTTCTGATACTTTAAAAGCACATTTGGTGTATGAAATATTAAATAGTATTATGCATACCATCCATTAACAAAGGCTGCAAGCAAGTAAAACGTCAATACAAAAATGCTTTTTAAAACTAATTCCCTGAAGTTGTTTTCATAATGAATTAATTTGGTTCAATCATGTGTCATCACTTTCTACTACCTTGCCTCACTGTTCGGCATCTTCTCCATTCACTCCTGTTGTAAATCGCCCCTGCTCAGTTTTACTTCCAGCTAGGAAGTTCACTGTTTCCTACTGCACACACATGGAAAGGGGCCTGGTGTCAAGTTTCAGAGGTAGATTTACAGGACTGGACCACACTTTCCCTTGGAGATTACTCCCAGTGTGGAGACACAATGCACAGAATCAAACCAACTATTTTTTTCTCATGGTTAGAATATAGAAACAAACATAACAAAATCATAGACTAAAACACAGTTTGGGGCATGCAGGGTTTGCCATGGAGCACTCAAAACTAATTGCGGTTTCTGCATGCATTACACATAGCTGTCCCTGGAATATGCAAGACATAGCACCTGTAGATTGACTGTGTAACAGGAGGTAAAGGCCCAAGGAAGGCAGGACTGAACAATCACAATGGAAAATAAATGCTTTAGCAAAAATTATAACCCTTCAAGAGAATAAAACCTTTCAATATTTTGTTTCTGTGTTCACTGCAAATGATGATTAGTTCAGTATATATAAATTAACTGTCTAACCATGGTAACATTTTTACAAAGAACTCTTTGGTTTCAGCATTTTTAAAATCTGCTTACCAACACTTTTCAGCTTCTCTTCAAGCAGTTTTAAAGTCTGCTGAATCGATGCTCCATCAGCTGGTGCTACGTCTACGCACAACATCCCTAATAAGCCGTCCAACTGCTGAGACAACTAAGGCAGAGGGACAAAGAGACAACCCTGATGTAACCAGCATCTCAAGTCTTCAGTGATTAATGAGGTCATCACAAATACACTTGGAAAGACTATGCAGTTAAAAGATAAGGATGAGTAATCAGAAAGCATGTTATCTAGAAGATGGGACACATGGATGCATGCACCAGGAAGGTCAGCAGAATGCAAGAAGTTATTGATGGTTCCATTTCTGTCCATGTTACAAAAACATATGTATTGAGAAACCATCAAAATGAACTACTAGCTTGGAATGCTCTAGTTAAGTAGGTTCAATCACATGCAGAACAGCAAAATTACTTAAAGAAATTCATTTCATTACCTCCACCAGAAAATTACTGTCCCAGAAAAGTCATCATGGGGCATGCAAACCTACAAAAGTTTTGTACAGATTGTTTGGATCATTTGGAGACAGGGAAGGCAACTGGAGCAGGTACTCACATCTTGGGCCACACCATGAAATTCCAAAGCTGCCTGCAGGAGGTTTTGCCTAAATTCTAGCTGACTGGCCTGTCGATAGCAGACGTCGCTAAGCTGTTGCTGTAGAGACTTCAACTCCACAAGATCTTCCTCATCTCCAGCGTTTAAGAGTGCTGCAATCTGCTGATTAAGCTCCACATACACTGCAAACCACTCCTGTAACAGGGGCATTACAAAGCAAACTAAAGGTCAGATTGCTCCAGGGGCACTAATTGTAATTTCTCAAGAAGAGAAACAGAAATTTTTGCAAATCAGAATTATTTAAATAGAGGATAATCACATCCTTCCACTGTGACCCCAAAATCCACCCCAAACCAGTTTTTCCTGGGCCTTCTAAATGGCCCTTCTTCCCTGCTCTAAGGGACGCCTGTTTGCACTCAGAAAACACAGGGGCCCCTGAAATTTTTCCAGACTAACTATAGTTCTTATTAAGAACATCCCACAAGACCTGGGTGAGTTCATCTCTCATCATTACCTCTAGACTGTTGTCTACTCCCCCAAACCTCACCTCTGCCTCATGTTGCTGAATTTGAATTTCTCCTTGCCAGGTCTCCCACCCACAGTAGAGTATCACAAAGGCTTGGCTTTCTCTTAGCAACATTTCTATCATGTAGACATCTATCAACACCAACTCCTGAATTTGTCTCTTTGACTCCCTGATTCCCTTTCTGAACTGTATTATTCTCACTCTATCTCACTGACCTATCTTAGACACCACAAAAGCTGATTGCCTGCTACTATCCAGCTCCCTAAACCTCTATTTCATGAATCCCGTTGTTCTGACCTCCAAAGACTGATCCCAACTGTTCTCCTTTAGCATGTTCACGTTACAATCCTATCGGCGCCACCGATCCATGTCGACAGGTTTACTGTCCAGAACTTGGCAGCCTCCTTCTTCCCTCTATCCTAGGTCACAGACTCATACTACTTCCTTTTAGACCCATGCCAGGCTTCCTTCTACGCATGTACTCACCACAACCTAGAACCATGCTTCTCTACCTACTGTGACTATACCAGCTCCCGTGGATATGGCACTATAGCCATGTGCTATACAATGGTGGTCAGTAGCAGAACACAATACAACAATGTTCCACAGATTATATAGTGTATCAACATCACAGTCACTCAGTCAATGTTTATGCAACATAAAGAAAAATACATTTTCAGTGCTGGCCCCCCCTTCCACATTGTTGGGTAGTGAATGGCAGGACAGAATGTCAAATTCTCATGTATGTACATATCCCACTTTGTGCCTTGATCATATCAAAGACCTCAAAAGATTTTTTATTATTAAAAAAAAACTTGGCATACATAATATTAGGTACTACTCTGCAATGTAGTTTTCAAAGAAAAATTATTTTTACTCTTCTCTCCTCTTTTTCTACATACCCCTGGCACCGTGCTTGTGTTCTCAACACACACACACACACACACACACACACACACACACACACACACACACTTTCCACTGTTGCATGACATGTATCTTATTGGATTCTCTCAGAACCTTGTTTCCCCTCATGGTCTCTCCTCAGGTTTCAAACCTGCACACACACTCACCTCACTTACTGACTATACACAGGATGGCAGAGAACATACGGTTCCTAAGATCTCACTCCTTGCTTTACTGGAAGAACCTGAAGCCTCTCATGTCCCCGCCTGAGACCCTGTGAGCTCTTCTGGAGCCCTGCACCTGTGAGCAGCTGCGCCCAGTGCTCTGCAGTCGGTCCACGGCTGCAGACACACAGCTTTGCCTCTGCACTTATGTTGTCTGTATCGCCCACCAAGGTTTTTTCAATTGGATTACTTTTATCAGCTTGTACCTCAGCTGAAACATATTTAAAAGCACATTTTAGGTTGTCTACATTTTAATGCTCTAAGCTCACACATACATGCATGTATGCACACACAAACTTGAACATATACACACCTGTACACAAATGCATGTCTACAATGCGCGCGCGCGCGCGCGCGCGCACACACACACACACACACACACACACACACACACACATGCATGCACACACAGACACACACACACACACACGTACGCGCACACACAGGTGCACGCACATGCACGCACACACATGCACGCACACACAAGCGTGCATACACACACACACACACACACACACACACGCATGCACACACATGCACATGCACGCGCACACACACACCCCTCCCTTCTAGGCGTTCTCAATACTCATTTCCTATTCTCTTTCAAATTTCTCCCAATCAAATTTCTCCTATAAAGTTTCTCCTAATGTTGTCCTAATCATATCACACTCACCAGAAACTCTCCACAGCTTTGCTCCTCCACCAACAAGCACCACTGGCTCCACCCTGTGAACTCAACATCCTATCACAGTGTGCTCCCTCCTTTAGTCGTCTCTAGCCTTCATTTTTATTACCTCTAACTCCACACAAGTCTATGCTCAAAAAATGCTTCAAAGTGGCTTTAGTTTCTTCCTATGGTGGAAAGGCATCCCAGTCCCCATGCAGACTTGCCCTCAACACCTTGCTCCCTGGCAACACCAACATCCCATCTCCATCATGCTCCCGCAGCAGCATGCTTCCAGCACCGAGTTTTTTATCTCAAGTGTCCCGAGCTTGAATTCCTCCTTCGACACATTTCAAGGTTCAGGGACTAAGTGGCATGTCCTCAGCGAGGCCTTGCCTCAACATCACACCTCTCCATTGCTCTCTGCTCCCCATCTTTCCTGACTCAATTGCAAATCTAGACGGTAAGACTTTGCTACAAATCAAGAATTCACAACAATGCATTCAATTAACACACACTAAATAAATATAGAAAATGTAGTAGCTTTTGCAGACTTGGTATTAAATTAAGTAGGTAATAAGATGATTTTTGGTAATGTCTGTTAACATGACTAAGAAGAACACAGTAGTAATACATATGAGAAGCCATACAACAAAGACCTCTCTGCCTAGACTGTCGAAAATGCAGAGGTCAAATTACTGTTGCATTAATGTTGGCACTAAGAATTGTCTTACTATTTTATTGGTTATGTTAGAAACATAATTAGTTTATAAGGAATTTAAAAAATTAAAAGTCATTACAATGACTGATGGAGCGTAGATGTCAACATTTTATTTTACACTGGGTGTCTTGTGTGCTAATGTGCAGAATGAGGGGGGCTCAAAGGACAACTTTCAGGAGCACCACTGGAGTATAGAGGACACAACTCAGCTCATCAGGCTTGGCAGCAGGCACATTCTCACCAGCCCAAGAATGGCTGTTTCAAAGTGAAAGGACTCGTGGAGAAAATTTGATGTCATGTTCTCAAATAGAATGTGATTTCACTGTCTTATTTATAGCACTTAGAAATTTAGTTAGTATTCTGAAGAAATGTGTCTACTTCCTGAAAAAGAAGTTGCAATGATGCTAAGCAAAGCAATACACTAAGGGGTTAGCCTTCTAGAAAACAATTTTTCACTGAGAACTTCAAGCTTCACCTGGGTTGGCGCTTATCAGAAGGTTTAAACTCTATGCTGGGGCCCCAGGGTGTACAGGTTCTTGTAACCTTGCCAAGGATGTAAATATAACACAAGGACTGGTGTGTCTCAAAAATCAATACCTTGATTAGAGATACAGATTTTACTGATTTGCATAACTGAGGTTGTCTAAAGACATATCAGTCTGTCTAGGCTGAGTCATGGAGGACCTGGCTTGCCTATAACATGTACTGAAAATTAATTAAATTAATTAAATTATTAATTAAATTAATTAAAGAAAATTATTAATTAAACTAATTAAAGAAAATTTTAAAAATTAAAAAATTAATTTTCCTACAAAAGGGGGGGAATGTACCCCTCAGGTGAGCAGACTGCCTTCATCATTCACCATGATCTATCCAGCTTGTACATCTGTTGTATAGAGAATGATTAAGTATAGTGAAATGAAAAAGCACAAGATTTGGGGCTTGAATGAAGACTTAAGCAGCCAATGAGCGTGAGTGTCTTCCTTACAGCACTAAGAGTCAGGGCTTAGCTGCCAGGGTACGTGCAGTGGGCACTGCTGGAATGCTGAGCATCTACAATAGCTGTACCAGGAAAAGCATCCTAATGCAGACGAAAGAAACACTGCCAGGTCAACCAGGGTGATTCCCACACAGGTTGTACCAAGAGGAAACGTGTCTTGATTTGTTAAGCACGCCCATACTACTGGTTCCTACTAGATGGTACACACCAGGACATGTGGCCTCTGTGGCCAAGATACGGGCAGAATGCTAACAGGCTTCACAGACCACACTCCACACTCTCACCACAGGTTCCCTGCTTCACTTGCCTCTACCAGCCTACAAAAGATTCTTGCCAAACTAATTTTTAAAATTTTTTTTCTGAATGTTTTGAGAAAAGGAGTCTTGCAATTTGTAATTCTCCTGCCTTAAAGTTCTGAGATTATAGGTATGCAACACCACACCCAGATTCAACTAAAATATTTTAAAATTTGTTATCAGATTCTATAACCACTACCTTGCTCCATATTATTTTTTCTGTTGTACTAAAAAGCTGAACGAATGTCCAGACCATAATCCCTTGCAAAGAACTGCGTGTTATTCTCATTCTTATTTATATTAATCCTAAACAGCCAAAGACACTGAGTTTGTAGTTTTAATTCTCCATTATGCTTTCATGTGAAATTTTAAATTTAGTGCTTGACATTGTAATTCAATGTGGTAAACATTTTCAAATACTATCTTTGTTAGCTATCAATACTAAATTTTGTCATCACTTCAAAAGATCTGAAAAACACCAATTAAAGCTTTCAGCATTTGGGTCTTATTTACAAAGAACAAATAAGGGTTTTGGTTGGTTGGTTTGTTAGTTGGTTGGTTGCTTGATTTAAAGACAGAGTCTCACTATGTAATCCTTGATGGTCTAGAACTGGCTATGTTGACCAGACTGGCCTCAAAGCTAGGGTAATTCTTTATAGGTGTGTGCTGTAACACACTCAGTTAAGAAAGTCTTGAATAAAATACTAAGTATCAGAACCTTAAATATCATAAGCTAGCAGATTTATCAACCAACCTTTCAACAAGTCAACAGTGCAGCGCCACCTATTGGTTAAAACACTACAATCCTCTTTTTAAACCTTACAAGGAAAAATTTCAAATCTAACAAAAGTGCAACACAACAAAATAATCAAAGTCTGTATCCACCAAGCTTTAGTTGTTTGTAACCTATGGCTGACTCCATTTAATCCAGACTCCCACCCAGTCTTTCCACACCTCCCAATTATACAATGAATGACTTAAGCATAATCTCTGAGGAACCATCAGTGCTTTCCTTGAGGACTAGGAGTGAAGATGTAAATTTGTCTCTGCAAGTCTGCAGGTACCAAGAGCATAAGAATTAAGATGTAAACAAGAACATGCTGTCTGTCTCTTCAGTTTATTCATGAAACTGAGAAAAGACATAGAAAGAGCACTTGGGGCACACAGAGAGCCACTGCAGTGCCAATGAAGCATGTATGTCTGTCAACAGTGCGCATCTGGAGAACAATGAGGTGGTATCTGAAGAACTACATCTGGATAGCCCCACACCAGCTGGTAGTCCTTTCCAGTTTAAAGTTCTGCATACATTTCAGCACACAAAAGTAGGCTGAAGCACACAGACCCTCTAAGCACATTGCTTCTTTAAAGTAACTTAATGACCTTGTAAAGAAAATGTTACACAGGCATGTCTTTTTGTGTAACCCGCACTTTTTCCCACACTTCATAAAACATGCAGTGTGTTTTTCAATCCAATGTGAATGTATACATGGTATGTGTATAACCCATTTTCTACTTCTTCTTGGTTTTCTTGGTTTCTTTTTAAAAACAACAAAACACAAATGTTTCTTCAGATCCTCACATCACAAACTCTCACTAAAAGTCTTGCATAATTAAATTCTCTCAGATAAAGTCAACAGTGCTCTATGCCACACACTGATTTCAAGAACTAAATAAGCGAACAAATTACAGAATCCAGTTATGCCATAGTAATGCACAACAGAATAATCCACAGTTTCTACAAACCAATCAATACCAAAAAATAAAACAAAACCAGAAGCAAACCAATTAGCACTATACCATGCAAAAAGAACCAAGAGAATTAAAAAAATTTATAACCCCAGGAACAGGGCTTACAAGCTAAATACAAATTATCCACGACAACTTTGTTTAACCATGAAAGAGAGATCCGTGCTGGAAACTGTGAAATGCATTAAAACATATATGCTTTCCATTGTAGGATTTCATTCTAAGTATCTTATGAGTTCAACATTATTATTACTCACAAGTTTTTGAAGATATTCTAAGAAGATGCAAATTAACGGATTCAGTGTTGATTTTTCCAATTTTGTATTCAGTCCACTTAAAATCAATGTAAAGACATGGCCTGAGAAAACTGAGAGTCTTCCTCACAAACTGGACGTGAGCTTCACACTGAGGCCAGGCTGACTGCCCCACTGCAGAACCCAAACAATACTGAATTCCTCCACTTACAAAGTTTTACATTTAACTTTTTTTCAGCCACTATATTCATATTCATATTCATATTCATTCTCTCTCTCTCTCTCTCTCTCTCTCTCTCTCTCTCTCTCTCTCTCTCTCTCTCTCTCTCTCTCTCTCTCTCTCTCTTTGGTTTTTTTCGAGACAGGATTTCTCTGTGTAGCCCTGGCTGTCCTGGAACTCACTCTGTAGACCAGGCTGGCCTCAAACTCAGAAATCTGCCTGCCTCTGCCTCCCAACTGCTGGGATTAAAGGTGTGTGCCACCACTGCCTGACGTGCCACTATTCTCTACAACCAGCTTAGGGATTAATTTATTGCCTGATGCATATCTGATTTCCTGTGTTTAACGATGTCTGTGGTGTGGCTCTCAGCATATAATCCTACTGTATATTCCCAGTAGAGCAGCAGCAAAGGCCCTTCACTCTGAAGACTAGAGTGCCACTTGAAAAAGGAAAGGGAACAGGGAGAAATGGGATGGGGGTGGGGTTGGTGATAACTACAGGGCTCTAAAGGGGAAGTGAATATGATCAGAACATTTGATATACAACTATAAAAACTTCACAATGAACCCATTATTCTATATGATTAATATTAGCTAAAACAACAATTAAATCCAGAAGTTTCCATCTCAGGAACTACTGGTAAAAGTTCTGTGTTTTTAAGTCACCATTTCCCTGACACTGTAAACGTCATCTAAATTGTGCTTCTTTAACAAACAATGGAACTGTAAGGGAATCAGACTAAACTGGCACTGATCATGTACAGCCATAAGGTGTACTTTCAGACCTCTAAGCACTCAACACAAGCACTCCGTGCCCTATACCAACATTGGAAGCAAACCAGTGTGCAGCGCTCAGTCCCACCCAGCTACCAGTGATGTCCACAGAAGGAAAGCTCCTCACACTGTGCTGGCTCTCGATCTCCTCATGCTTCTGTTGCAGGGCCTGGGAAGCCCTGATGGAGTCGCCAATGCCCCACTGTGCTCTCAGTTGCTCAGATCCAGGCCCTTCAAGCCAGTTCACAACCTACAAATGAAAAGGTAAGATGAAAATAACCAAAAGCTTTTCAAATTTTCATTCTCATTAGTTTCCCATCCCCAAATTCCTGAATTCTTCAAATGTTTTAACTTAAATTATTTAAATTCTATTTAAATATCTATTAAATATTTAAAAATCACTTGCAGTAAATGTCTCTTTTGGAATTACATATTTATACTGAGATATCACTACCAGAAACCTGAATTTGGACAAATGAACACTGTAGTTAGCTATCTGACTATCTGCCAGGCTGAGGTAAAAAACAAATCAAAACCCAACAAAATAAAACACTAGGAAGCTTCTATTAAAGAGGGTTAAATTGTACTTATAATAAGAGATTCAGAACTATAGGATTTAGAGTTGGGGAAGACATCAGAAACGACACTGAACTAACATTTCAGAAAACTGAGTTTCAGCAGTTAAGTAACTTGTCCAAGGTAACAATATGCTATTAAAAACACACACTCAATTTTAAATGTTTATGCATTCTTTTTTATAATTATATAAACATACAGTATAAGGGAATACTGTGCATTTCCTTCTGTTAATTTTTAAAGCAGCTTTCCTGTATCATTCTAGATTTATTTGCTTCAGGGAACTCCTAAGATCCAAGTGATTTCTACCCTGTGATTTTCACTTAGCACTACTGTAGCAATTTTCCATGTGCAAACTACTATGATTTTTAATAAGTCTAAAAACCTCACTTTAAGCAGGCCAGCCCTTTGCCTGCCTCTCCCCAACTGTCCAATCAATCAACCCATTCACCCTGAGATGTAGAGCTATTGCATCTACATTCATGACTCTGCTGTTGCATGTACACATGATTATATGAAAGTAATACACAGCATTCATATACAGTATTTTCTCTAATTCTGTTTACATCCTTGGAAATATATCCATTGGACCTTTCTTGTCCAATGATGAGAATGCTAATGACTAATGCATACATTATAGATCAGTCCTATAAAATACTTGATTCTATCCAAAGTAACCAATAATAAGTTTTAACTGTATTTTCCAATAACCTTTTCAAGGTACACAAACTAACGTTATGGAAATACTCCTGCCAAGTAGAAAAGAAATGTCTCCATACAGTTATTAGAAGTACTGAATACACTGCAAATATCTGTCTATTACACATATGGGGTCTTCTGTGATTTTTCTTTTTATCTTATATTCTACTCCCTTAATATACAAACATGTGCTTTAAGGTTCAATACTATCACGCAAAGCTAAAACATAAAACAGTATTACTGCTGAGCAACTGGAGTAACTGGGTTGAGCTTCCTTCCTTTTGGCTGAACTCTTGTCAAGTTCATCACTAGCTCTACTGGCAGGAACTCTTCAGAATAAACAGGGGTCTGGTCCTCAACATCTTCAGTCTCTCATCTGAGTGTCTCTATGGGAGCAGGGCTCTAGGACGTTTATTTCACTGGACAGTGTCACTTTCACAAAGGAGACATGAACAGGTGTCAGCTGGAATTCCGGCTCTGTTCCCATGAGTACTTTGAAGAAAGTGTGCAGGGCTGCTTTTGGGACATGCCAGTCAGTGTACATAAGACACCGATTACTGCTCCATATTTTAGTGTTAGATACAATAGGTAAGACAGACACTTTCTTAAGAAATGTACAAGCCTCTTGGGAAAATACAGATGAGAGACCAAACCATAAATCCTGAGAGGACAAAAGCAGCTAGACTCCAGGGAGGGTGGAGAGGCTCAGAGGCCAAGACTTACAATCTATCATGACAAGTCTCTCACAGTGACTGGCCCATCCTGACAGTAGCCCCGTGCACCGTATTTAAGGTGAAGGCAGAACTCAGACTCACACTGGGTGCTGCTTGCTGATTAGTTAACTATGAATGTCCACTTGTCCTCGTGGGTTCCTGTGCTGCCCACTTCTCTTCACACTCTTACCCTTTCACCTTCTACACAGAAGAAAGCCCAACCGCCAGACACCTCCTGACCTGAGTTCCTGGCCTGTGGACTGTACAAAGCAAACCTCTGTCTACATCAGTAGTCTGTCTGCTGCATTAGCTCAGTGACACACAGTGAGCGAAAGTATAGACCCGTGGAGGAGCCATAACTAAACATGAGCTTCATCCAAAGGACAGACATCTCACTGACACAGAAAGCCAGTCGTAAGCTGTAGACACAGCTCTAATGCACACAGAAACCGACTTTCCTCAGTATGGAACGCCACAGTGTAGATGCAGTAACTGTACGACTATTTCTAATAAAATTATTCAAATTGAGGTCAATGCCTAGTAAACAAGTCCATTTAAATGCATCAATGATGGTGACTTGCCAAATGGTGTTATAACATTTTCACTCACACTTTACTGAGTCAAATATAAATGTTAGCTTACATTTAAAAACAGTTTTATACACAATCTCTAACAATATGACCCTTCAAACAGTTATTGATACATTTAAATGCAAAGTATAACCTTGGAGATGTATCCTTAAAACCTGTGAGAACAAACATTTGTACAGGCCAAGAACTGCCTATGGCAGTCCACAACTGTTTTCACAGCTGGATGTCTTGGGTGTATCAGGATGCATACAGGGTCAACTCCAGCAGGAAGGCAGCCAAGCACCCAACTGCAGGGACTGCAGGAAGGGTCTCGGACTGGGAACAGAGCCTCCAGCTGTGCACTTAGTTAATGAGAGTGCATCTTACTCTGCACCTATGACCTCTCTCTAGAATGGAGAAAAAGCACATGTTCTAAAAATAACCCTTGCAGCATTGGCAGGAACATTGCCACAGTAAGTAACAGAATGACCTCAGCCTCTTCAGGGAAATGGTGTTGTTGCTTACTCAGGAGCCATGAAACCTAACTCCTAACTTCACAGAAGCAGCACAGGGAATATCTGCATTCCCATGAAGTCTGACACTGTCCATCTAAACTGTGATTGAAAATTACCATGCACTACTTAGCACTCAGCTTATCAGAGCGATCCACTGCTCGTGGACAATTCAGGGTTTGCAGATTTAACATAAACAGACATGCAGCCTTCTAATTGGCTTTATATAAATTGATTTCCCAAATATGTAAGATACTCTGGTGTATGCCATGTGTCCAGCATGTCACTCACATGCTACTGTAGGGACATTTAAATAACCATGTTGGCAAGGAAACTAGATCTTTCCTTAAGTCTGTGGGAATGCTGCACGCTGACCACTGGTACAGCAGCATGCATGCAGTTTCACAAAGAAAACAGCCAGGGGTGGCCACACGTGCCTGAAATGCCTACATTCAAGAAGATGAGGCCTGAGGCAGGAGAATGATGAGCTTAAGGCCTGCCTGCACTACAAAGTGAGACCTTGTCTTTAAAAGAAATTAAAAACCACCACCACCAACAACAACAAAACCTGAGCTGTAGTGAAATTTGTGTTTTTAACAATAATGTTAGCTAGCATAATCATTATAAACATCATCATCATCATCATCATCACCATCATCATCATCATCATCATCTCCCTTCTCTAATCTCTTAACTGGGCATTCAAAAATGCATCTGTCAATACATTAGCTTCTCTGATCTATTCTATTCAGCAAACACATGGTGATCAATCTTTTGCCTACGCATAAACCCAAAAGCCAGAACTTGTTACATATCAGGCAATAAGGATTTTATAAAATTATCAATTTAAATCTTCACTTAAAAGTCTTAGTAAATCGGTGTGTTGCTGCTGTTATTGCTATAATTGCTCTGTCTGTAGAGGAAGAAACAAGGGCATAGAACAGTCTTCCAAGGCCAAGCTGCTCAGAGGAAAAGGTCAGATCCAGACAGCCTTGGTTCAGAATCCGAGTCTTGTCCCAACCACTGTGTCATGTCAGCTCTGTGCTGTCAAAGGTAACGCTAACATAAAGTCTGTACAATCGATACAGGCTGCCTTTAACATACTAATGAGTACCTACAGTCACAATTAAACATGTGCTCAAACATCTTTGATTTATATGTGATTAATGTTAATTAAAAACTCAATTTCTGCCTGGAATTCAACATCTTCCTTTCATAACTTACTAATTTAGTTAGAGGTCCCAAAGTATAGCCTGCAGGCCAATTCTGGCCACCACCTGTTTTGAAAATAAAGTTTTACTGAAAACAGGCCGTGCACATTTGTATACATATATCATACTTAGACATTCCTTATACTATAAGGAAGGCTAGGTAGCTGTAGCTACAGAAAACACCACACGATCCATAAAGCCTAAACATTTAGTCTTTATAGGCAATGCCAGCTAACGTTTTCCACAGGGGCATCCAACATTTTGGCTCCCCTGTGCCTCACCAAATAATGAATGATCTTGGCCATTTCAGGAAGTGTCCAACCTGTTACCCAAGAGTTTCTTACATGTGACACTGCTTTCCTGAACCACAAAGCAGGCTAGACAAGTCTAGGTTAATAAATATACAGTACTAGAGAGCTGGGTTTTTTCTAAACACTAACCTTCCATAAGTGGTTCCACACGTGTTTCAATTAATAAGAAGATGCTCTATAGATTCCAGGGCAATCCAAGACTCCAAAACCACTCCCTTATTACGCTATTCTCTCACCACCAAAAAATGCCAGCCTCCTGTAAACCCTCCTTCTGTGTGGTAAAATCTGCCATGTTCCTAGAAAATAAAGTCAACCTCTACTTCCTCCTGCTAGGCCTTCCCAGACTACAGCAGCCACAGAAACCATCAGTCTAGAAATGCCCAAAACACTCTAGTTCTTTCCTTGCAATATTTAATGCTTTTCTCCTTATCTCTATCAACAAACGAAACTGAGTCTACTTTTATAACCTATATACAATTTAGCACCATGCCTAAATATTTACCTAGAGAATCGATGAATCTAGATTTTAAAAGAACATTTCATATTTCAAGCTGCTTGTACTTTTTTTTAAAGGTTTTATTTTTAGTTATGTGTACGTGTGTGTCTGTGCGTGGGTGTATACATAAAAGCACCGGTACCTGTAGATGACAGAAAAGCATATAGCATCAGATCCCCTGAGGCTGGAGTGACAAGCAACTGGAAGCCCTTCAAGTGAGTATTGGGAATTGAACTCACATCCTCTGCAAGAACAGTATACTCTCTTACTGCTAAGCCACCTCTCTAGCTGTGCCTGCTTGTATCTTCAAATAAAATTATTTAAAGATTTATTTTCTTATTGGTTGGTAGATAAAAATCTACCATAACCCACCGAGTAGAAATGTCTCATATTTGTTTTGGTATTTTCAGTCATATTCTGTATGAAAATCAGTTCTAAAAGGAACTAAAAATTCATTAAGCACATTTCTTTTTATTAATAGTATAAATGTGTACACTTACTATTAGAATTACCTACATCACATGTATTACCTTTGTATGCTACAATAGAATACTTTACAATGATAGTAAATAGTCTAATAAGTTTTAGAAATTAAGAATAACTCAAACAACCATGTTCAAATGTTATGAATTAAGTGAATATAGAAAGCATTTACGTTTTAAAGTAGCTGCTTTTGAAGTCATTTGTTTAGACAGTTAAATCATCAATTCCACCATTTCAAAAATAATTTCACTTTAGTCTAGATGCTCCCTATGAAGATATGAATCCAGTTTGAAATCTCCTAAGTTCTCTACGTGACATAAAGAAGACATAATAAGTCACAAGACAGACATTATCAGGGAAGAGACCCGGAATTCACAAGGATGAGGCACGGCAGTCTGACACCCACCTGCATCACCTTCTGCTGAATCTCCTCTAACTGTGTGCGCTTACTGCGCTGCCTGCAGACTTCCTGGTAGCGGGTGTACTGCTCCCGGAGAGAGTCTAACAACTTCATAACCTGTGGCTGTGCCAGCAGTTCATCATCCATAGGAGACCACGAGACCCCTCCATCGGAGCCATTGAACCGACGCTGCTGTAATTCAGATAACAACTCATGCCCTTTACAAACGAAAGATACTTGTAATTAATGCCCACAAAAAATACAGTCCCTATAGGTTGATCTTCTAAATCCTAGTCCTGATTTTAAAACCTATCCTTCTCATAAGGAATGAAATACAAGTGGAAACTTCATATATCACATTGAGTAGGAAAACTGCATATGTATATACACATGAGAACAAAGTCATTCAATACATAATATATACTAGAAAAATACTGAAACGAATGGCCAATCATGTAAATATAAACACCCTATATGTCATAGTAAATGTAGAATATAACATTAATAAATATTTATCAGATTCTTGGTGGATTATTACTCAAGATGTTGTATCAATCAATTGTAAAGCAAAATTGCACTCTAGAATTTTTATTACTAATTCAAGAAACGTGTTAGAGGGTTTCAGCTCTTCATTCTCAAGCACAGCACTTAAAAGAAAAGTTGACAGTGAAGCAAATGTATCATCAGAGTAGCTAGAGCAAAAGTACAAAAGAATACTGAAATAATCTCTATGGGAATGCCTGTAACCTACTGACTGACTAGTGAACAGGCCATGCTGGTGAAGAATGACTTATAGTAAGCTCACTTAGGAGTCTACTCACACATGAGAAGCTGACACAGAAGAATGCATACCAAAGCTACAGGCACATTGACAATTTTAAAAATGAAGAGACTATTTGCCCAGAATACAACTATTCCAATTGCTACACTGGCATCAAAAATACATAGATATAAATTTTCTTCTTCTCTTTATTTTGGAAGTATCCTAAATTTAAATACCTTTTAAAGTTTAGAATGAGAAGGTTTTTGTAGCTTTTAAATATAACCAATTTCTAAAAAACAATCTAGTTGTTCTAAATCTCCATTATATACCTTCAGTACTTACTTTAAGTCTTCACAGCATATAAAATAAAACTTAATGCATATATTTAAATATTTAAAATGTTCTTAAATCAATGGCTTAAAATAAGATGCTTTTGAAATGATAAATAATGCATGAAAGAAACTAGGTGTTCATATAAAATAGTACTTTTACTGACCAACTACTGTAATTTCTAAGCATGTAATTTATGGGCTATAGGTATTCCTTTGCCCTCTAAGAAACTAAGAGCTACATCATACTCAAAACTGAAATACAGCCAAATAAATACATCAAAACTATTCAGATTTTAAAACATTATTCCTGGCATTTTTTTAATTGAAAATACATTTGTTTTAAAAATCTGTGCAAATACTTAAACACATCACAATCTTTGCATGAACTCCATATATGTGTGTGTTTATCATTAGTATCAGGACACACCCATTCTTTCATTCTGACAATTGATATCTTAGTGTTTTCCTCATGGGTACCATTTATACCAGAGAGCATTCAGGACAACCATTTCAGAGAACAACTTGATGCCTCACTGCCTGGGTTCAGGTTCTGACTATAAGACTTACTGGTCATTATCTCTGCATGTATAACTCTGGTCATGAAGGAATGAACTGGAGCCTCATGCCTGCTAGGAACATGGGCAGCTCCTGAGGGACATCTAAAGCCTTCTTTACATTTTTGATTTTGAGAGGAGATCTCTGTAAGTTCATCAAACTTTCATTTAATTTATTCTGTGGATCAGGCAGGCCTTGAACTTGTTACCTTTCTGACTACCCCTCGTAGGCACTGGAATTAATCAGCTTGTGCCTCTAGGCCCAGCTTAACTGTTTATGTCTCAGTTTCATTCCTTTTGAAAACGATGTAACAAGACCAACCTCACAGACTGTGCTGAGGAAGAAATGAGTTAATATACAGAGTACTTAGTTTGTGCTTGTAACCTACTAAGATTGGAAGTATGAGCTATTAATTTTTTTCAGAAGATCAGAAATAAAACTACAGTATTTCATTAAGAATTCCAATGCATTCTTATAGAACTGATGTCTCTCTACTATAGTCATGGGGTGAGCACACACATAGCATGAAGCATGGGCTATCAGTGCACAGGGCCACCACCAAGGACTTAAGTGATTTGCACAGATGATTACAAACTGTTGTAACTGGTGCCTCTATACTTGGGCCTGCTTTGAGCCGTGGTGATAAATTTCCTTAATTGATTCTAAACAATTTATTTACTTAGGTTATATTTTTATCTCTAAGCCTTGGCTTCTTGAAGTATCAAAGAGACGATGATACTAATTATCTCAAATGCTGCTGAGGGAATACAACACATAGCAAGTATTCAATAATCATCATAACAACCCAATGAGATAGAATTAAATGTACTTTTTGAAATTCATTTTATAAAATAGGAAATAGATCCAAGATTTTTAGGAGGAAATAATTTATCATTATTAATTGTGAATATTATATTAATACCATTAGGTTAATCCCATATAGTTTGAAAAACTGCCCTTTAAACTCCTACTACATTAACAACTTACATGTTGAGTAAATTTTTTAAAGAGACTAAGACTTTGTTTACTAGATCATTCTCATCACTGGTAAATGATGTTACCTGTCTGAAGAACCGTCTCAGGATCAACAGATGGAAGAAAGTTTAAATCCACAGACCTGGAAGACATCAAAAGAATCATTTTTAAATGCTGTAATATTTATTGTTTTACACTTAATACATTTATTCCAGAAAAATATGCTAAATTCTATCAGACCATTACAGAGCCAACACCAGTATTCCTCAAACTATCCCATAAGAAATAATTACTACCAACTCATCTTATGAAGCCAAAACCAGAAATAAACACAGCAAAAAAGAACAATTTCACTGAATGAAAATAAATGTGCAAAAAATTTGATATAATATTTGCAAACCAAATTTAACAACACATTAAGAGGATTGCATACTCTTGCCAAGTTGGGTTGGCTTCACAGCAAATTTTAGAACGGTTCACCATATATAATTAAGTAAGTGTACTACAGCACACACAGACTGCAGCATGGAAACCTCAACAGACACAAGGAGACCACGGTCTTCATTCTCTCCATTCTTATTCAACACTGTGTCTGAATTCTTAACTAGTGCAGTGACTGAAGAGAAATAAAGGAGATACAAACAGGAGAGGAACAGTCAAACTGCTCCTTAGTGAAAATGACAAGATCCATGATTACAAAACTAAAACACCCTACAGAACCAACCAGAAAACTCTTAGGCTCACATTGCATGTTGACTTTTGTCTCCTACACCTTTGGAGTAGCATGCAGACATTACTAACATGCATATCTATATGCATGCATGTATGGTGACTGACATGAACACCTATATGCATGCATGTGTGGTGTCCTAACAATTGTACCCCACCCCTTCTACACTGTGGTCCTGTTTCTCAGGCAGCTGGATTTCTTCTACCTTCACTTTCTTAAATACATGAGGAAAAGAAAATTCAAGAAAAATTGAGGTGCTACCAAATCATAACCAAAGACCATGCTGCTATATGCCAAACTAAACCCTTTAACTTGTTAATTTATCCTTGTCTTCACCTCTTGGGTAACCTAGATGCTCCCTGAAGGCTGATACAATAAAGATTGATACAAATTTGCAAGGGATGGGATTCTATTACCTAAGTATGAAAGAAACTAAATGATAACATTTGTGTGGAAAGAGATTGGTCAACACAAGGTTTTAGTAATACTTTTTGTAGACACACAAGTATCTTTCTGAAAACATTAAAAACACATTTTACTATAGAAGAACCAGGCCCTGGCCTATTGTCATATAAGCATGGGGAGGTAAAATTAAACTGGCTTCTTTGATGCTGGGCTTCCTCACAGACCTTAACCCAGGCTGACAGCCATCAGCAGGGATAGAAATACTGCATTAAACTCTGACCGTAGATTCATTTCCTATGGGAACTCTATTCAAATGCCTGTCTTTCCTGAGAAATAAGTGTGTGTGTGATAGCTACATATGTATCACATATTTAGTTATATATATGCATTTACATTTTTATATAATATTATGGAACTCTGTTCCCCAAGCAGGATTGCTGTCTTGAAATAGAACACTAGGATTACACCCAAGAGACTGTTGTAAGACAGTCTAATATTCTACTAATATTCTCTTGTGAAAGTGGAGGGAGGTGAACCAGGTAGCACAAGAGGCCCTTCTTCACCTGCAGGATGTACAAAGGCTTCACTCTTGCTAGACAGAGAGTCTCTTTTTTGGTGCTATAGCTGCCTATAAGTTGCCTACTGTCTTGTAGGTAACCTCTCACCCATGCTCCCATAAGTAACCCAAATAAAATTATTGACTCACTAAGCTAGACTTGTGTGAAAATATGACATTAGTGAGTCATGAGCACCCTGTCTAGTATGAAAAGACACTGTCCGTGCCTTTATGGGAGAAGCCACATAAAAGATACTATGTACAGGACACTAATCCCTGTGATGATTTATGGTATCCTTAACTAGACTGTAATTCAAACTGTTTGTTTTTATAATCTGAACTTTTTGTAATCAACATTTGGTAAAGTTATCATCCTCTTACATCGAAGTGACCATGTGATTTGAGCTGACTGACACATGATCATATCTGAATTCTTAGGTTCCACTGTATATTCAAGGTCAGATGCAAAGAAGCTGAATGAGAATGCCTCTTGGTTCCCTTAAATGTCCTAGTGAAAACACACAGTGCTAGTGACCACCATCAATCAGAAGCTCAGGGGCTGGTCTCCTTCTTAATGTGCTTTAGCCTTACATAGAAAGAAACCTGGCCCATCGACCAACAACTGAAGGCGGTAAGTCTGGAGAGCTATACTTGATGATACAACTCAACTGCTATGTCGAGTATGATGAAATGCCAAACTCCTTACATTAAACTTAAGCATTCTGTATGCTACATATTTTGGTACTAATGAATCTGAAGAAGTTTTAAGAATTAAACTGCAGATGTTCTCGGGAAAGTCAAAACTAAGAATAGAAAATGGCTTCTGTTTCAAAGCATGTTCTTACAACAGAATGCTTTCCAGTGTAAGGAAAAAGACACAGCTACACTCATCACAAAGTAGCTTCGTAAAGCCAACTTAAGTCAAAGGAACATTGTATGTGTAAAGCAAATGCTTATCAGCTGTGTGTGGCAGTTCTGAGTAGAGACGTGCTCACTGCAGTCCCCTTAACCTGAGCCAGCAGCACAGCACTCTTGACAGGCAACTGCCTACCTTTCTTTCTCCTGCTCATTCCCCTTATCGCTTCCATTGTTAATCAGAGCAAGTTCATCTAGCAATGATGTAGACTCCTTTGTAAACTTCTCAAAGACCTGCAACAGGAGATTGTAGAGACAGGCCATGAAAAATCTCGAAAATCAATACATAATAAAGACTTCAGGTCACATGGTGTAATCTAATCAACAGAGCACAACAATGCACAAACCCCGATCTCAAGTGATGAGGAGCTTTAAGAGTGATGGAATTTTCAAATTTAAATTTATTAAATCACTTTATTCAAATCTATTTCCATTCCTATCCTTCTTTGAGAAACATTTGTACCAATAACAAATTTTATAACTACATGAATGTTACTGAGACCAGCTATGGCCACCAATTCTAGTTAGAGAGCATTTCCTCACCTTACTCGACTGACAGTCTGTCTACAGACAGTGTATTATATAAAGACGCATTGCCTCTAATTTTAACGCGATTCCCTAAGTCTGTCTGAGAGAGGACTTAGGCTCATTTGAACACAGACAATAAAGTAGACACACAGGTGTCCAGTAGTCATGTCCCTGTTTAATACAGGGCAGGAATGGCTACTCATTCAGGGATAACCAAAGTTCTCTAAAGTTAGTATACGACCTCTAGATGCTCCATTAGAGACCATTCTCTCCACAATTCAATAAAAACAATGCTGTGTGACACAGAGAAGCGCACCTCAGAAGTCTGGACAAGCAGAAGCTTTCTGAAATGACAGACTTAGTCTCTCATGCTGTGCCACAAGCTGATAATTCACATGTTGAAGTATCTTCTGACGTAGTCATGTCATTGAGATCACCTCTCAAGACATTATGCTCTTGCCACCTGACTCTAAGGGTGACCTTACTAAGCCCTACCCAACAATAACAGTCAACACAGGATACCTGTTGGGCTGCTTGAAGTGTTTCAGGTCCAAATTCAATTTGTCTTGCTCACAATTGCAGAAGATAGTACTATTATTATTACCATTTTATAGATATGAAAACTAAGACATGAAGAAATTAACTACAATAGTGAAGGCCACACACCCGGGTTTTAGCATAAGTACTCTAGTCAAGTGACTCCAACTGCTGAGTGTGGGTTCCAGACCTTACACTACTAAGCACAGACCATGTTCTTTTTGGTTTTTTATCAAAAACAATCTTTATCTTAGTTGATTAAAATGAGAATGTTGTCCAAACATCTTATTTACATGTAAAAACACTTGATTATCTTGTTTTATACTAATATACCAACCAGCCTCTTATTTAGCCAGTCCATGTGATCATAGGTGAGACTCCCACCAAAGTCTTCTGTTAACTGGCATGGCTCTATGTAACGTGTCAACTTATTGGCAGACACTAAAATAACCTACAGGAGAAAAGTTAAGAAATACTGAGTAAATTATTAAAGTCTCTGAAGGGGAATAAGAAGATAAAAACATGTAACCTTGTTTCAAAATGATAGCAAGTGAGCATTTGTTTAGTTAATGCAACAACATCTAAAATCAATTCAATAGGTTATCTGCTTTTAAAAACTGTCAAAATATTCTGACAATGCCAACATTTTAAAAAGTACTAGCAGCTCAGACAACCTATTTTTAATACTTTATCAATATTAAAAATACCTTAGTAATAAAAACCATTTTCTTAATAAATTAACATGAAAAATTGTTGTATCAATTTAAATGTAAAATTAGCTGGTTGTACTAAGATAATAATTACGTATTTTCCAGGCAAACTCTGTAGAAACATACACTCCTAGCATCTAGACTGTAACATCCAAACACCATTTTTCAGTGAAAGAAATCAGGCTGGTCAGGGCACTGATGAAATAAGTATGCATAAAAATACCATCTCACCTAGATCACCATAAACTGTCAGAGATCGCTATGGTAGTACCAAAGGGGCCTGAAAAGATCTTTGCTAACTAAAGAAGTCAGTCAGAATAAGTATGGACCGATACATTGAATGGTTTAAGTCTGTAAATTTAAAAGAAATACTAGTCTTCAGGCTATGCCAAGGGATAAAGTCACTATGCTGAGACCAGCAACAGAGGAAGTTAAACACAGGCAGAACATTTCATAAGAGGGACCGATGGCAGGCACATAACAAGACAGGGCAAGTCTCTCACTGTGCAAACACCCCAGCAAGGACACTGAGAAAGAACAGTAGAACCAAATCACAATTCCCCAAAGTTTGATGAACTAAAAGATCAAGATATTGAATGGCACATTAACAAAAGGAGAAGAGACAGTCAGTGCCTGAGTCTAATTGTCAAGGAAGACATCTCCAGTGAGCAGCCTTGGGAGAAGAATCAAATCTGAATACCCATGGAAATCCAAGTGTGGACTTGTGGAAATCAAGACTGAAGACTGTGAAAGTGTGTTAAATATACTGTAGATGCTCACTACAATGTGTTCACAATGCTGTACAGTGAAAGCTGGGTGTGTCCAAGAATGACAACAATGGAGGGAGGGGAGGAGGAGGACAGGGATGAGGGGGAAGAACGAGAAGAAGAAACTGAAGATTAAAAGGCTTCACTTAATGGGAAAGCCCACAGCCCCACAACCACTGCACATTCATTTCTAGGAAGCACACACAATTTACTACCCTTTCTGTGCATGCACCAGTCTTCAAAGAAAACCTTGGCAGATGAAAACAAAACAACAAAAGCCTAACTGAATAGATAAAGCAAATTTACAAGAAACACAGAATATAGCTAACAACACTTCCAAAAGAGTAAAAGTTAATTTATTCTGAGAGGTACTTGAGCTATGAGTGAGCACAGCCCTGGAACGCAGACACAGGCTGCCCCAGTGTGCTCCTGGCTAGAAGCAGTTACTCAAACTTTATAGTCACGGCACAAGAAAGTGATCAGTTTAAGGTCTTTTTCAGTCAAATGTAGCTGATGATGTTCTTAGCTTTCAGGCTGGTGGAAGGTAGTGCCGGCTGTCAATACAGTCTCAAGTTTTTACCTGTGGCTGAAATGATGATCAGATAAAGATAACCCACAGTAATTTGGCTCTATATCTATAACATTCTAACTAGTTCCAGTTCTAATAAACTTTGGTAAAAATTGAGAAGACTGCATGTCAGCAGGGGTGTTCTTGACAAAGGAACATAAAGTAAGTTTCCTTTTGGATGGCACCACCGGTAAACACCAAAAGAGGCAAGAATCAGATATAATTAGAGAAGAACACAAATGTGAATAAACATACTTTTATTATTATGAGCATTTATAGATAAAGGGGATACAGCATTCTGATTATTGGCATCTCAGTATGAGGGCAAGATTAATGCCAGTACAAGTCTTGTCAATATACAGATGCTGTCCCCTGATCAGCAACATCTGTCAGTCAGCTGTGAGGTGCTGCTGAGGGACAGAAGGACCTTGAAAACACTGAGCTGAATGATGCATGCAGATTTCAGACAGGATGGATGTACTGAGAAATACTGAGGTTAGCCACAAAAGGAATATTTGGTGGACAAGAAAAAGCACTGTGGAAGTGAACAAGAGATAGATCACCAGAAGAAGAAATCACGCAGATAGGAAAGAAAATGTGAAATCATGGAACAGTCGACAGGATCAGTAGGTGTTCAGCTGACACCGTGGAAAGCTGATAATAAAACTGTTATATCATACGTAATTCTATAAAGTAAAGCACTTAGCCATGCTTGTAAAAACATTGGTATTTAAAACAAAGTTACATTCTAAAATAAGTATCTACAAAGATATAAACATTTTTACAAAAGCCCAAATTATTCAAAATGAGGCTAAAGAAAATACTTTCAATTAAATCAGAATCAATATTGAATTTGATTCTACCTCTGAGCTCTAAGCAACCCTTACGAGCTGGGCTGAACTTCACCTCTAAAGTTGAGTGTTTAGTGGCAAAATAACCAGCATATGAAATAAATCTCCCCTCTTTAAGACATCAGGCTTTTAATAAGCATTTATTTACTAGGCAAATATCAAAACTGATCCTCTCCAGTGTCTAGGAGAAATATATTGATACAAAGAAGCGTCATTCATTAAACACTTCCATTTTAAGGGAAACAGTTATGGCATCAGGCCAAAGCTGTCTTTTCCTTTATCCTCCAAGATGTTTAGTACCGGTCCATTCACACAGCGAGCACACACCTATGCCTAAGCAGATGTGGCAGGCTTTCATAAAAGGTGCTGCTCTTTCCCTGTTCTGTCCATACTGAGTCTCAACAGCTGGCACCTGTTCACTTTGCAGTCTCTTCAGAGCAACGTTTTCTGCTGGTCCCTAGCTATGAACTACGTGTCTCAAGTGCTCACTCTGTGGTGCCACCTGCAGAACTTGGGCGTTCTTGGCTCAGCTTCTTGGGATGTGATTTCCCACCCATACTGACAGGAGAATATTCTTCGTACTAGCTGGAGCCATTTTTCTTTAATTGGCTAGCACACAGTTCTCACTAAGTCCATGTATAGTCAGGCCTACCAATGACAAAGTTGAAAAAAAAAAGTGGGGGAAAATAATCTGGTTTCTACTTGTTATATTGAAAGCTAGAAAGAGCACTGTCCCAGTCAAAGTGACTACAGAGAAATCCAAAGTGTATGTGCACTGTGGAAAATAATAAAACAAAGCTAAGCGCCAATTCTGCTCTTTGCTAGTGTAACAACATTTCCCCTACCTAGTAAAATCAAAGAAAAAATAAGATGGGTTACTATGCAGGCACAAATGCTATTTACCTCAATTCTTTTTACTGTCTTAGACAAAGTGTCAAATATTCAATTAAAAATACAACACAAAAGCAAACAAGAAACACCATACTCAAGACTCAAGCAAGGAGAGTCAGAAAAGTGGCGACTGTGGTGTCAGGTAGCTGGGAACTATGCAGACAGCTATGATGCAGAGACAGAGAGGTCATGGGCAGGGACAGATGAAAGTTCACCAAAGAGACCAAAACTAAATTCATCATTTAGGGCCTAAGGAGGCTGGATCCTGGATACCATTGCAAGTAATGAAATCTAAAGATATTTGAGATCTCTAAGTACAGAGTCACTGCATTTGCATATACAGCACACATGAAGCTCCTACATGCTTTATATCAACTAGATTACTTATGATACTTAATAAAACACAAATGGATTAACAGTTGTTCAACTGTACTGTTTAGAAAATTGTGTCACAAAGGCTATATTCAGTACAAAAATGTGTGTGTGTGTGTGTTTGTCTTTCTGTTTGTCTGTCTCAGCGCACATGCCAGTATATGTGGAGGCCAGAGGACAACCCTGGATATCATTCCTCAGGATCTCTGGTGCCATTCACCTCTTTTTGTTGTTGCTGTTTTGTTTGCTTAGACATAGGCTCTCAAATTGGCATCAAGATCACCAAGCAGCCTAAGCTGGCCGACTGGCCAGCCCCAGGAATCTGCATATTTCCATCTCCCAGGACTAGGATTACAATTATGTGCCACCGTGTCGAGCTTCCCTACTTGAGTTCTGTGACTGAGCTGGGGTCCTTATGCTTGCACAGAAGGCTCTTTAGCAATGGCAGCATGTTCTAGTCCTAGAAGTAACTTTTTTCAAATATTTTCACGTGATTTGAATCCATGGATATGAATACTTGGATGGAGGGCTGGGTATACAAAATTCAAATAGAGACACCACACAGCAAAACTATGGTAACACATGAGGAAACTTTCCAGTGCCCTTGTCAATAAACTCAGCAAGACCAGAAAGCAGAGAGCTTGAAATGGATTAAAATAAAAAATTCCAAAGGAGTAAACACCCAAACAGGGCTTGGAACATACTCAGTACCAGAGCACTTGTCAACTATTCACAAGACCCTAAATGCAAAACCCAGAATTAAAAAAACAGGAAAAAAGAGAAAAGAACAAAAAAGGGAATAATATAATATTAAAGATAAAATGGAAGACCAAACAAGCAAAGTAAGAAGTTTTCAAACCATCTAACATGGACACAGTTAAAATCCCAGAAATATAAAGCAAGGGTAGAGATATTTTAAACCAAAGTCAGAGAATTTTCAAAATTAATGGGCGACAAAGTCCAGAGTTGCAAGAACTATAGAGACCACCAAACAGAATATCAAATGGAAGACCTACACAAATGAACAACAGTGTTCAAAGTCAACATGGAATCTTTGTGGGGAGCCGACAGAAGGCGGCTATCACCCTTGCAGCCATCTTGGGCCATATAACCTGAAAAGAGATTTGATTACATTAGCCTACAACAGCTGAGCACACTCTGATAACATCTTGGTTTAGATAGCCAGGATCTTCCCTTGGGTGTGTGAGACTTAAAGGTGTGATTTAGAGCGGAGACTTAAGGGCGTGACTTAGAGATCAGATTTAGAGACAAGGCCTAAGGGCATGACTTAAAGGTGTGACTTAGAGGCGTGGCTTAGAAGTGAGACACATAAAAGGTGAGAGGCAGACAGAAGAGTTCAGTACAACTTGGGTACAACTTGGAACTAGGAATTAAGTTAGAGAGTACAACTTAGAGTACAACTTGGAGTAGGAATTAGGCATTGAGGAAGAAGACACTTGGACTAGAGAACCTGGAAGAAGAATTATTAGGTATTGGGCACTTGAACCTGAGAGTAGAAACTTGGAACTTGGAGGCACTAGGGACTAGGAACTAGGGACTAGGAACTCAAGACTTGGGACTTGGACTAGGAAGAGAGACTGAAGAATAAACGGGATTGAATCACACTCTGTCTGGTCTCCATTCTTCGAGTCCATCCTCATTTTCTCTCTTGCTGAACCCCAACCTTCGGACTGGAGCAGCTTGGGGCAGTGCGGGCTCTAACAGTTTAGCCCCCAAGGCTTTTGGCAGAGCAGCCAAAGGGACAGAGTGACCTAAACATCAAGGACCAATGATGCACACAGCTGACTCCCTGTAAGAAAAAGCTCGAGGATGAACATGGCATGTCACAGACAATGAACTCTTAGGCCCACGTAAGGTCTAGAATGGCCCAGTACTTGCTACGTTTCCTCTTCATGATCACTGAGACTTAAATACAAAAGTCCTAGTTTTCTTGGAGCTAAAGAGTATATATGGGAATAAAGTCTTTATAGCTTATGAAAAAGACACAATTATTCAACAAGTGTCTGAGATTTGAGCAAATACTAGAGATGGTAGAGCAGGCATAAAGCAAACACTTCTAAATAACTATCTATGCATGCCCAGTAGATCAGTGAAAAACCTTCTAAACAACTATCTATGCACGCCCAGTAGATCAGTGAAACCGAATTTCAAAGATACAACACATCTCTTTTTATATAGGTTATATTTACCTCAAAGCCAAGTCTATCCTTTTCTTTCCAAAAACAAAAATGTGTTACTTTCTTATCCCAGAATTCATCTGGCTTCACTACACAAACAAGGGATACCTCGGCTGGAACAACATTCTGTAAAACATAGAAGAACAAGTACAAATTATACATGCAAATGATTTACTAAATGTGCAAATTACTAGACACACTTGTGATTATCCTCAGACACTTAGAAAAGAATTCAAATAATAAAGCAGAAGAAACTCTTTAAACTCCACAATCTAAATGGCAATAAGTAACAACAAGCTACTCAGAAAATTTTCAAACAGTTTTAAACAGACTATACATGTCAATTGCTCTTGTTACACACAGTATCTCTGCTGGAAGTATGTTTAAATTAAACCACAAGACGTATGTTTTAACTAAGACACTATTAAAATTATTTTTTATGATATGGGACAAATGTTTTCTAACACCACCATCATGAAGAATTTCTTCAGAAAATGAGACATCCATTTTCTTACAAAGTGTTAGTTTCTTAACAGCCATTACACAAGCAGTAGGGATTCTTTGTGATTATGAAGTAGAAGACAAAATTACCTTTCACACAATACAACTTCCCATGTTCTAATATGACCATTTGCATCATGGAAAGAATGGTGGTTAACACTTACTGTGTAAGACTTGCTACTGACTAAGAGAGCATACAGAGTCTGACTGGAGAACACATCTACAATGTAACCACTTCTACCCCCTGTTCTGCGGATGTGCCCACACTCACTCCTGAGATACCCTGCACCGGCTTGTGCTGATGCAGCTTCACTGGACACCCCTTCCTTATAGCACCCCTCTACCCTCACGCTGAGCTCCAAATCCTAGAACACAGGTCGGACCCTGTCTCCCAACTTTGCTCTCCACTTCTCTGTCCTGGATTGAGAGTGCCCTCCTTAAAGATGCCTTCCCTGTCATCTAGTGTGTGTGTGTGTGTGTGTGTGTGTGTGTGTGTGTGTGTGTGTTCTTCATCATGTGTGATCTTCATCATGCTCCCCACTCCACATTCGTCACAGCTTTCACCAGTTAACAACGTTCATTCATTTCCTTAACCACCCACTGCCTGACTCCTCAATGGCACAGAGCTTCACAATGGCAGCTACCTTAGCTATGAACATCACTTTATAATCTCAGTGTCTGACATACAGAAGCCATCCCATAAATAGCTGTTGAGTAACTGAGTCTTCATTGCTAGTGGATCTCACTCATGTAACTTTAGCTTAGAATCAGAGGTAATGAAGCCAGAGCAGAACCCAGGTATGTCTGACTGTTCCACCACACTCTTTCACATGCTCTGGACCAGGTCAACACATGAGCGGAACGGTCCAGATGAAAAACATGTTAGACTTTGAGAGCCAGAGAATCCCTGTTCCAACTCTTCAGTCTGTGGTGGAGTATAAGTCATAGACGGTTTGCAGATGATGTGCCCAGTCAGCTTCCAGTACTCACTTAAACCTAAGACTCCAACCACTACTAAACCATTAGGCTGCACCAAGTTACAATAATTTTTAGAAAAGAGAAGGAAACGATCTCTCAACAAAAGCATGCCCATGGCACAGTGCAAATCCAGTGATCCTGTGATGACTAGGATGTAGCTAAGGAGAGCAAGATAGACTTAACTGTTTCAAATCCCTTAGCACAGAGGCTTGGAAGTCTGGTGTGCAGTTTATTCATTTATTGACCTATGGAAAATCAGTATTTCCAAGTCATTGGATAGGAAAGTATGAGAAGCAAGAGAAACAGGGCCCCTCTTTCAGAACAGGAGTGACAGGCAGAGCTGCTCCCAGGGGGCTGGAGGGTAGGGCAAACAGCTGGCCCCAGCCCCTGGGATCAAATCAGCAAGTCAGTTCCTGAGTAGAGACAGTTTACTAGAGGAAAATGGCCAAGGGAATTCTGAAAAAGTTAGATATTAATCAGTGCAAATGTCCACAAAATTATCTATCAGGAAAGAAGAAATCACAGCAGGGATTAAGCCCGCTGATTGTTGTACAGAACTGCAGATCAAAGTGCAAATGACAGCAGGTCCCAAAGGCTCACCTGTGGCAGGTGAATGTCAGGATGAAAGGAAGACCACAAGAGCATCCTGAATGGATTACTTACCTAAGTGGAACTTAACAACTTTTTCAGAGAAGTCAGAATGCTCTCCAGGGCTGGGAGGCAAGGTGCTGCCACACACTTGGCAGATAGGCTACTATGGGGCATGAATCTGTACTTTCATAAAACCTGGTCCTCAGAGAACCAGGACAGAGCTTAATGAGAAAGCATTTATGCCACATCCTTAAGAAGAAAGCTACAGGGGCTGGGAGATGGCTCAGCAGTGAAGAGCACAGGCTGTTCTTCCAAAGTACCCAGGCTCAATTCCCAGCACCCAAATGGCAGCTCACAAATGTTTATAACTCCAGTCCAAAGGGATCTAACACCTTCTTCTGACCTCTTTGGCACTGGCCACAGATGTGATACACAGACATGCATGCAGCCCATGCGCTGTGCCACCTTCCAGCTTTGTGAGGCTAAACTTAAATCATGTGTATAGTACTCGAGACACACTAATCTCACACAAACACTCTTTGCTGGCACCCCAAGTCATGTTATCCTAATCATCCTAAGTAACATATGGAACGATAGCATTCTCCTAGCTGAGAATGTCAATGTGCTTAGTCCCACTACTCTCCACAGAAGCTAAAAGGGCAGCCAGCCATCACTCACACTCACTGACCCCAGCTATACAGCTCTGGTGCTCACTGACTGAGTACTTGGTACTCACTTGGTAGACTTACAGTAGAAAACAATAATTTGCCACATCACTACTATATGCCAGAGATGAACAAAACAGTGTGTCGGGGACACAGAAATATAAGACAAGATGCCCTGCACCCACTCTGTAGACTTAGCAACTGTTTATTAAATGTGAATTTGTGAGCTACTAATGTCCTAAAAGCAGAGCTATGAAACAAATTTCTAGGTTCTAAGTTCTTAGTGTGATCATCACAAATCCCTAATTTATACTGCTTTGTGTTTTTGTTTTTAAAAAGCTAATCTAGCAGGGAAAGACATATAAGGCTCAACTGCAAACCTTTTCCTGACCTGACTTGCCCAGCCCTACTTCCAATAAGAAGCCCAGGAGCTGGAGTGTGGCTAGAAGCACAGCACACCACACACCCTGGTGGTCCCTGGGTTCCCAGCCTTCATGTGGCAATCACAGGCTCTCTTGCTGAGACTACTTCAACATGACATACTACTTTCAGCCTATAAAGCCTGTACAGCAAGGTGGGATTTAACTCTACTACATAAATTTAAAGATACAATAACTGAATTTAAGCAACCCCATGGTGATTGTGTGAAATTTTAGTTTCAGAACTACATCACTGCCGAGAAGCCTGGGCACAGTTTGATAATAAAATGTGCTTGCTATTTTCATCATGATATCCTGCTATAAAATGAAGCACACTTCCTGATTGACAGATGAGGAAAACTAATTACCTGCAGCATTAAGACGACTGTCTTCACCACATTCCACTGAGACTTCCTGCCATCCACGATCACAGTGAATCCTCTGGCCTTACATTTCTCACTGAAACAACACAATTACGGGTGTGAAACAAGGTCCAGACTTTCCTCATAATCCTGAAGGGAGAAGGCAAGAGCGTGAACAGCAGGTGGGAGACAGGCCACCTCAAGTGGTCTCACCTACAACATCAACCAATAAACCTCTCCAGAGTACTCCATCCGTTTTTCTAGCATTGCTTTTCTCATTTGGGGAAGTGTTAATCACAGGCTAATTAGGAAGGAAAATACTGAGAAAACACGGGAAAGTTAAGTTCTTAAAACTGATGAAATTAAAGTACCATTCCAACAACAGTGGCAGCCTCTTAATTTCTCCATCTATAAAATGGGTTAAGCAGAGCCAGGTAATCACCAACTGCCACATGCCTCACCTACTTCTTACCAGAATTTAGGATTTGTGAGGAGACAGCTTAAAACAGGTAGAGAACAGTAAACTATTACTAAACCTCTGCAGACTGGCTTCTTTGTGCACAGGAAATCTAACAGGATGAGGTCATACTTGCTTATGTAATCCATCATTGCTTTGATTTTATCATTATTAGTCATGTGACCAGCAAAATGCTATCTGCAGTATTGTGAGATGTATTGTACTCTAATTGTTCAAATATTTGCTAAATTTAATGGCTGCTACATGAAAAAGTTCCATTCTAATAAGCTGTTATTACTGCTACATTGTGTACATTATATATAGTGGAGCCACATCAGAAGCTACTGTTCAGTGGTTGATACATGCTACCAAACAGATGACCTTTCATAATATTCTGCTAGGAAGCCAGGCAGGAGCGCCCAGATGTTGTGTCTTGTACAAAATGTACTGCACAGGTAAATCCAGAGCAGATCAGAGGCTGACTGACTCAGAGGCAACATGGAAACAAGGAGGGGCTGCAGGCATATAGTGATTCTTTTGGACTATTTAACACTATTTGGAGTTAGTGGGGTCACAGGACCCTGTGGCTATACTACAAACCACTGAATTGCATACTTTATTAGAAGGGTATTTTATGACAAGTTAGTGAAATTTGTTTTAAAATTTTAAGTACTCAATCTTGGGATCTGGATCTACATTACATAAAAAAAAGTGCATGTGTGTGTGTGCGGGGGGGGGGGGGGGGTCCTCTCCATATTCCTACGGACAGGGAAAGGGATGTAATACATGCCTATATCTAGGCTTACCACAGCACATAAATGCTTGAACAGATACCCAATTGGTATTGGTAGGTGCAAGTAAAAAGAAAATTCCTAGAGGTCTGCACCAACAATGCATATACAGAGGCTACTATGCCTTAGTGTGGCTACAAGCCCAGAAAGGCCAGCCAAGACAGGGGGCTGGATGCTAAGTGGTCTCTGGCAAAAGGCAAGAACTTAGGGTCTCCTAATACTTAGAAGAAACAGAGCTAAGACAAAAGTGTCCAGTGTGGGCCTGCTACCCAAGGACACACACTACTCCCAATGCTTGATGCTTTCTTATTAGCACCTGTAATCTTAAGATGGGAATCAGAACCATTTATTAAATAAGTTTTTTAAAAATAACACATTTAATATTTCAGTGCATATTATAAATTAATCTGCAGGTTAATACTGTGAAAGTAATGAAGCCTGAAAATGCCATCTGTAACAGTCTTAAAGGATAACACTGAATCCTTTAGAGTACTTAAAAAGACCTTTCATTTTAATTTACTTACATTCTTCACTAAGATAGTAAATGAAAATATACACAACCCTAGGATACTATTTCAAAACTGCCAACCAAGAGGTTTTTCAGATGCTTTGCAAAAGGCATGTTCACAGGCCTAGGGTGCTATAAATTAAGATTCCTGTACCTGTTTAGAGCAGTAAAAGGGGGGGGGGGGGAGTGGGACCCAGACTCTTCAGAGCCTTTCAGGGTAACAAGGCTGGGTTAAAACAGCTTGTAAAAGAAATGAGCACACTGAATAGCCTCACTGCTGACCCAGAAGGCTTTCTGCGGGATCTCTAGGGACAGTGTCCCAAGCTCATAACTATCTCTTCATTTTATCTAAGGGCTCTTCTTTTGCTCAGAGTTCTGCTGATACGTGTCAGCACTGGCTGAGCATGTTTTATTATAATGCTGTGTACAGAGTTCCTCTCTGTCAGAGAACATGCTTGCTTGCAGAGTATCAGAATGTTCATCTACTAAGACTGTTAATGTGCAGTGCGATGCTTTGTGATCAGAAGGGCATAAGCAATGACGTCTGATAATGCTTGAGTCAGAATATAATGGCTGTGTTCCCAGACCATGACCTATATGGCCGTGACTGAGCCCAGCCTCTTCTCTAACCAGCTTCCTAGCACTGTGCTCCTCTGTTAAATTGCCCCATGCCGCAGGGCCTCTGCACTTGATAATGGTCCTTCATTTCCTATCATCTCGGTAAAATGTCACCTCACTATTTAGCAAGCTGCCACTGACACTCGGTCTTCACATCCGCTTTCTCGGCATATGGATGCCTGACACATGGAGTACATTTTTGTGGCACTTGTGTGTCTGGTCCTTAGGGAATGCTGACCACTCCTCTGTTTCATTCCCTACTTGCTCAACACCTTCAATACTGAGAAGCCCCCGCAGGCTCTCACATAGTCACCAAGACTTCTGGCCTCAATGTCTATGTGCCTTGTGCTATCTCCTTCAGACTCTTCCTTCTGAAGATTCTTCTGAAACACCAACTATTTCCACAACTAGAAAAAAATGATTTAAAAATCAAAAATTGAATATTTAAAATTACTAAAACTTGAGAAATGTAGCACGGTAGTTTTAACAGATGCTCAATTTCTATTGGGAATGACCTGAGCAGTTCCTTGGGGTCATCCTATGAAAGACTTAGGATGCAAAGCCAGAAGATGGTTCTGTGGTTTCCAACCATGACATTCTCTGTCTCACAGTAAGTTGTTTGTGAATAGAAAATAACAGGATTTTACGTATTGCCAAGTGCTACTGAAAGAAAAATTCTACACAATCTTTAAGAGATACCCAGGGTTTCTTTTAGAATGTAATATTCAGTTATCTTGTCAATTACCAGTTATGTCAGTTTAAATTTATTTATTTTATGTATATGAGTATTCTACCTGCATTTATACTTGCATGCCAGAAGGAGGCATCCGAGCCCATTACAGATAGTTGTGAGCCACCATGTGGTTGTTGGGAATTGAACTCAGAACCTCGGGAAGAGTAGCCAGTACCCATAACCACTGAGCCATCTCTCCAACCTTTTGTGTAATGTTTTGGATTAAGAATCTGGAGCTGAAGAATCAGCTATGGTTAAAAAAGACCAGCACCACTAAAGTGAAACTTTGGCTTTACTTAGCCAATAGGTAATAGTTAGCTGAGGCTAAAACAATCATCTGTGACAACAATTTAGGGAGTATTTCATTGAGGCCAGCACACTACATAGAAGCTGTGGCCCAGAGAGGGCCATGGCTACATCTTCAGCTGGAGGCCGAAATGAGTCCCTCATATGGAACTGGCTGTGATGGCTGCAGGACTGAAGGGGTCCTGGAGAAGCTAAGACTTTTGCTGTGAAAGAACAAGAAAGACAACTGCTGAAGGTGCAGCCTTGGCACGAGAATGTTGGAGACCCCAGAATGTTGGAGATGCCAGAACCATGGACTATCCATCAAAGGGCAGAGGCAGGTGTGGTGTGGGGCCAGCCTGGGCCTAAGCCTAACAGCTAAGCCATGAGTGTTGTAGGAGGCAAAGCAGAAGTGGGGAACCTGTCTTCGAAAGTCAGAAGAGGAAGTCAGATCTCTTAGAGGTTCAGGTGTTTACAAGACACCTAATGCGGGTGCTGGGAGCTGAAATCAGGAAGTGCAGCAAGTATTCCTAACTGGCAAGCTGTCTCTGCAGCCCCTGCTTTTGATATTGGAGCGATTGGTAGATTTAAGCAAACAAGAATTTCTGAGATTTTTCTTCACTCAAGAACTATGAGAATTAAAAATTCATGGACCTATAAGCTAACTTATGTGTGTGGTTTTTTGTATTTTTAAAATAAAAATATTTGAAGACTAATAGCCTTTGCACAAATTAGTGACTATAACTTAATAACGTGAGATAGTGAACTAAAAGAAAGATAAGTTCATATAGATTAACTCTCTTTTTTCCTGTGTATGTATGTGTGTGTGTGAGGGGGGTGTTACATGTCTGTGTAGATGTATATACCTGTGTGCACATGAAGGCCAGAGGTCAGGAGTCCTGGTTCTATCAACTCTCCTGAAACAGCATCACTAACTAAGCCTAGACCTTGGCTGGCAGCCACTAACCCCTAGCAATCCTTCCGTCTCTGCCAATCACAGAAATGGGGTTATAGGTAGACATGCAAGAGGCTATGCCCAACTTTGTACATGTGTGCTGGGCCCTGGGACTCAGATCTTGCCGTGCCATTAGCCACTGAGCCTCTCCCTTGCCTCTAACTTCTCTTCTTTCTGAAGCTCCATGCTATACAGATGCTTAACCTATCGGTTCTTAAAAAGCTGGAAGTACATATTTAGAAATCTGTGTGCTGTGCGGTGCATCCAACAGTAAAGTATTTCATCTGTGTACTGCTATCAGCCACTGGTGCTAGCCTTTAACTGTAATTTCACTGCTGACAAAGAATGTGATACTTCAATAGCAAGAATCAATAGGAAGCAATATTGAAATTGAAGAAAAAGACACCTTTAGAGTCACCTTGGAATGCTGAGTAGATAGTCCAAAGTGACGCTCAGCTCATCCATATTTGTCTGTTCAAGGCATAACGGAATTGTCAAGATGAGTCCACTGCGTCTGTCCTTTCCTCCTACAGAAAAGATACATTTAAGATTTACCACATATTAAGATGACATGTGAATAATGTTTTAATCCAATGTTATTAAAACAATTATGAGTTAGGACATAGTTTGGAAAGTATCAAATGATTATAAATGCTTATAGTAAAGGCAAATAAGTAAATAAATAAGTATGCAGAAGAAAATGCATCTCTGAAGTCTTCATCAGAACCAAAATCATTTACATTTTCTTCCATTTAGTCTGCTGCCTAATTGAATCAACTCGGCAACACTTCCTGTGTGCCCAGTACAATCAGTGTTTGCAAGTAAAACAAATTTGCATCTGGAAAGAAAAGCTTTAAGTCATAATAAGAATATGAATTATTGTCACTAATTTGCTATACTGTGTCTTCATATAAAATCCATTAACTGCTATAAAAAGGGATTTAGGCAATAGAGAAAGATGATTTAAGAAAAAGAAAAAGCTGTAGTAAGCATAAGGAAAGTAAAGACTTGGGGAAAAGTTGTAGAATTTTTAAACCAAGTTACAAGAACATCCCATGATGGGAGATGACCTGAGTTCACACAGAAGAAACATAAATCTGCGTGAAATATAAAGAGCAACAGAAGGCTGCCTTCCTACTTGTAGATTTAATTGATTCATTCAGCAAATAACACATGAGTACCACTGTGTGCAGGCAGGACAGCCAGCTGCAGACTGTTCACATGGCAGTAGTCACAGCCCTGTCCAGCTTAGAATGTGGAGTAGAAAGCCAAGGAGTGGAGCACACTGAAATCTCATGTGTTACCAGTCCTTGTCCTATCTACCCTAAATGTTAAATGTAAAAGGTACTTTTAAAAATTTTTTTATTGGATATTTTATTTACATTTCAGATGTAATCCCTTTTCCCCATTTCCCCCCACCCAGGAACCCCCCCCATCCCATCCCCCCTTCTTCTACTTCTATGAGGATATGCCCCTACCCTCCCACTCCCATCTCCCCACCTACAATTTCCCCCACACTGGGGCATCCAGCCTTCCCTGGACCAAGGACTTCCTCACCTAGCTATGCCTGACAATGTCATCCTCCCCTATGTATACAGCAGGGGCCATGGGTCCCTCCCTATGTGCTCCCAGGCTGGTGGTTTAGATCCTGGGAGCTCTGGTTAACTTTTAAACCAGCAATCTCACCTGCCATCTCAGCACTCGAGAGGTAAAGGCCAGAAGACAGCAAGTTCAAGGCCAGCCTGAACTAAAAAATGAGATTCTTGCACAGCCAAGTACTATGGATGGATACAGCTTAGTAAAAGTGCTTGCCTATCTGCTTAAGACCCCAAATTCAATTCCCAGCAGCACAGCAGATAAAACAAGCAAACCAGTAGAACTTTGATTCACACCTACCATCGTCCAAACCTCTGCTCATGTTTCCTCACACTGAAGCCTACTGTCAGAATCAAGTGACATTCACAACAGCTTTAGAAGGTTAAAAAAACAAAAACAAAAAACAAAAAACCAGCAAATCCTGAGGAAAACAATTCTGTATAATCTCTAGCAATTCATCACTAAAAACTGAAAAGCCTGAGGTGAAAAGACTTCCATTAGTGACAGAAATGCAATTCGAGGCATGACAGCCATTAAGGACTATTTTCTATGCAACTGTTGATATTGAACCACTTTGTCTAACATCAATAAACCGCAATTTCAGAGGGTTCGACCTAATACACAGTGACTCAATAGCATTTTTGTTGATTAGAATATAAATTTTAAAAAATGGATTACACAGGTGATTTCCAAATGATAGTGGCCCTTTGGTGATTCTCTTGGTATGAAAACATTTTTCTTTATTATTAAAAAAAAGTTTGAGAATAACTGGCTTTAACTAATAATGGTCAAGAGATAAAAATTTATGAGTGGGCAAGGAAACTTTTTGTTTCTTTTGTTTTGTTGAGACAGAATCTCTCAAAGTAGCCCTGGCTGTCCTGGAATTCTCTACGGAGACCAGGCTGGCCTCGAATTCAGAGAGATGCACCTGCCTCTGCCTCTTGAATCCGGGGATTAAAAATGTGCACCCCCATGCATGGCTTGGGCAAGAGAACTCTCATTTGCTCTTCAAGACTGACAAGCTGTACTCATGTGTTTAAACTAAATGCACAGGGGTTCACAAGTAGACTGTAGGTGACATCTAAAACACTTTGGAAGTTTTCTTTGGAAGTCAAGATGACACTACCCTGAACTCCACACCCTCGGTTTTTACTGTGGGTAAGAAACTAACCACTGATGTAAAAGTGTAAGAGTCTCAAGGCAAGAAAAAGAAACAAAGACCTGCAGGACAGCTCCAATCAATGGGCTCAAATGCTCTAAGACGAGAAACGTTACTGGTGGAAAGAAAACAGCATCCAGGAGTGGGACAGCCGAATGGGAAGACAGGCATTTATTTCAATATGAGAGCAAGACAAACAGAAACAATCTTCCTGGCACACTCAAAGCACTTCAAGACAGTTGGTATGGTTGGTTGGTTGGTTGGTTGGTTGGCTTTTAGTTGTGGTTTGAGACAAAATCTTCTATAGCACAGACTTTTGATCCTCCTGAATATTATGAATGCTGGGATTCTACAGGTACATGTCAATCCTTATACTCTGCTCAATACCTCCAGCTATAAGAATGTACATTATCAAACAATCATTATAAAATTTATAAGGCTGCAAATGTAAACATTAATAATATTATTCATATAGAACACCATGGAGATGACTGAAATGACAAATAATAACACAAGTTTAAAAAAAACACACAAACATTAGATTAGAAGAGACAATACCAGCAAAGTAATTCAGCTTTTTTTTTTTTTTTTTTTTTTTGTCCTTTATGATCTTCATCAGGAAAACATATCAACTTACAAAGACACTCAGATGTTTGGAGTTTAAAAAATTAGAATTATCAAGACAATGACAAAACCTCAAGGAAGTAGGAAAGTAAAAGGAAGACACTATAGTCTGAGCAAACCTAAATGGGTAGGGCCCTGGAGCCTACAGTCTGTGCTGCTATACTCAGTTATTCAGACTCCAAAGTCATGTGGTGGAATGACCACACCAAAGCTCTCAGGGGAGCAGAGGATCCTCTGTCTTCCCCTTAAATCATACTAGTGGATGAATACTTCATGTTAATAACTTTAAGCAAATTCAGCATAGTACAGAGAACAACAGACATGGCACTGTGTAATCTTCCAGTGCAGCGGAAGTTTCCCTGAGAGTGGAGAGGACGGGAATCAGGGCGACTCACTCCTAGAACAACTGCTGACATGCTAGTCCATTGGCGAGCACTTATTACTCAATGTTTCCTTCAGAAGTGAGAAGTCATGATTTCAGCAGTGTGATGGTTACTTGGTGGTCACTTTGGTCAATCACAGAACAGAGTAAGAACCAGATCACAAGGAACCAGCAGTGGTGGTCACAGCAACCCACCCAGAAAAAGGCCTTAAAAGCAAAACCTGTACAGCCTGGAGCACCGGCTCAGCAGCTGGGAGCATAGACCACTCTTCCAGAGGGCCTGCATTGGATTCCCAGCACCCACACAGCGCTCACAACTGTCTGTAACTCACACACATTCAGGCAGACAAAACATCAGTGCACATAAAGATAAATAAATCTTCAAAACAAAGTTTATTTTAAAAATTACATGTATTTCTCTTAAGCTAATCAAAAGCAGTCTACACAGCACACAGTTCTGGTCCAGCACACATACCTGACAGGAAGGCCAGCTTCTTCTTCAGGATGGGCAATATCACCGAGGCCTCCATTGCACGTCCTTGCCTCTGAAAAGACAGTGAAATGTCAGCTACAACATGACAATTACTCCATGAAATTCATGTTTGTGATTGTTTATCCAGGGTTTCTCAATCTGAGAGAAAATAATCAGTATTTTGAGCCAGTTAAGTCTTTTTTTTTTTTTTTTGAAGGGGGCTGTAGATTTTTCTTTTAGTGGCATCTCTGCCCTTTACCCACAAAATACCAGTGATTCCCCTCACCCCCAGCTGTAACAACCAACCTAAGTCTAGACATTAGCAAACATTCCTTAGTAGGTAAAGTTGCAGCTGGCTGAAAACCAAAGGCTTAAGTGTTTTTTCAGAGCAACACTCCTGGGCCAGAATACTAACTGTAGACAGCAACACCTCAAAAATTACTTCAATTATTTTATTAATCTATCAAGTAGGCAGACGGTCTGCCATTGCCTTCCATATTACACAGCTTATTCCAAATCTCTGATTCCCTCTGTCACAGTGGTAACAGCGTTCTCGAATTTCACCTGTTCTTCCTCCTCCCCTGACACCTCAGAGCAGACTGGAACCTTTTATTTCAAAGTACTTCTAAATGCAGACTCGTTACCAGATCCATCATTCCACATTTCACAGCTTTAAATCCCCAAAAACAGTCTATTTATTAGTTCGCTTCATTTCTTTTGCTTTATAAAAGTTGTTGCTTTTGTTTGCGACAGGGTCTCCCTTTGTAGCCCAAGCTGGCCTGGAACTCATTATGTACCCCAGGCTAGTCTCAACCTTAATGGCATTCCTCCTGTTCGCCTCTTGAGTGCTGGGCTGAGTTTACCCTTTGGGGAAAACCACAATTTACTGTTTGGTTTTCCAGAGTCCACGCAGTCACAGCCAGGGTTTATGGCTACCTACAAAAGGGAATACTCAGGAGTCAGGGCTGGGATCCCATAAGACAGTTTTCCTTAAATGGAGACTTTGGCAGGGCAGGCATTCTGAGACTTGGTCAGCTCACTATACTAATTTGAGGAGAGCAGGACCTTGCTAACGCTAAACTCTACTGTCCTCTTACATTAAGCTACACATCTGACAGTTCTCCACTGCTCTCCCTCTTCCTTCCCCCCTCCTCCACAGCCCCCCACCCAGACCAGCAGGCCCTGGAGAGCACCATGACAACCCAGGCAGGGCTGCTCTCTTTTAAAAACTATTTCCAGAGTAGAGACTATGACTGTGGATTCTGTGTCCAGCAAGGATCTGCCACAAGCCTATCCCATCTCAGCCACTGTGCTGTTGGCTGGCACAAAACACTCAAGTTGCAGTTCTGTCCTGCAAAAACTGCAATCTTTAAAACAACAATAACAAAAACCCTGTATTTGAAAAAGAAAAACAAATATAGTCATCAGATAATGGCTAATTAAGCAAGACTAATTAAGCCAGTGAAGTATTTTACAGGCTTTGTAGTTAAGAGAAAAACAAAGACAAAAAAAAATACCACCTGCCTACAAAGAAAACAACCTGTCAAACTAATTGATGTATCCTTAAGTTGGCTCCTTAAATGCTTGTTTTTAATTTGCTTTTTTCATTCTGATCCTGTATTACCCAGCTAACAGAAAGTAGTTCATACAACCTCACAGTTTTACATCCTGATGGAAAACCTATAGCATTTCATGTTCTAAATCAATACTGCAGTTTGATGAGTTGTTATCAGCCAGACAAGAACCCAGACAACTTGTGTTCACATCTGAGAACCTTTCTCCCGTGATCACTTTGCTGGGGCCCTGATCTCAAGTTTGATAATGATGTTAATAATGATTATGGTAATTAACATTTACCTTACACTCAAGTGTTTATTACAAACATTGCCCTTTTCTAAATGACTTCTGGTATTGACTTATTTAATGTTCCCAATATTTCTGAGGTACAAGCTAGCTGATTCAGTATCACACTAGTGAGTGTGGGAGCTTGGACTCAGAGCAGGCAATCTGGTTCCTTCAAGGCCACTTTCATGATATGCTATCAGTTTAATAATCAACAGTTCTGAAAATACCCAGTGACATCAATTAAATAGCAAACTAGTCTAGACTGGATGCAAATCACAGATATGCAGCGAATAAAACACATATACTCAGTCTTCGTCCTTCAAATAGAACTCCTCAACCCCTTGGAATTTCCTGAGGGACAGGAGGAGTGGCTTTTGTCACTGCTAAAGTGCCCCTTCCCATCAACCCATGCTAATAGAGCAAATGATGGAGCCTCTACAAGTTCAAGGGAAGCCTGAATTGCCATCACACTCCCCAAAACTCTAAGGAGGGTAGGGGAAACAGAAACTCTAACAATCACCGGTATCCCATAATCAATCGTGACTACACAGTAAGACATCTGTTGGTCAAGCAGTGGACACACACGGTGCAGGGAGGGTAGCAGGGCTGAACAAGGCCATGGTTCTGAAAGCCCCACATTCTTTACAGCATGTGTGTCATGCTGGGTAATAACATTCATTCATTATGTAGTGAGGAAATGGCATTCCTGCAGCCTGAGTCCTTCTAGTAAACTACAAACCTAAGGAGGCCATGGTCCTGAGAGACAGTGATCTGAAGCCTGAGACCCACTGCTTGCTACAGGCATTCAAGGTGAAGTCAGTTGAGTGAGACTCAGCCTTTAAACTTAGGAGCCTGACTCTAACTCCAGAACTCAGGACTAACTGAAGTGAAGAGCAGTGTGCACAGAACTGAGTAAGGGGAACCCCTCCCTCTTATCGTGTCAGAAGTGCGTGGTAAAACAGTGGTATGTATGCACAGGAATACAGCACTGTAAGAAGGGAAAACAACACCTACTACAGAAACTAAATTTGACCTCTCTGAAAGCTAGAAACAGAAAGCTGCTGAGATAGGTTATCAGTATGATGTTTCCACAGGGAAAGCTCAACCTTGAAGCCCCCAGTCACACAGTAAAACTGGCTTCCTAACCAGGTTGTTCCTATCTGGTTGCAAATACAAGTTCTTAACTGCCTTTAATTCCTCTGGGTCTGAAGCCTGTTTCTCCAACTTTCTCAGCAGTTCCATACACTACACAACATGCTTCTGGTAAGATTCCTCTTCTCTGCTTAGGGCAGCAGAGTAGGGACTTCTCCTTTGGTCAAGGGGGCTGTGAGTGGACCAGGGAGCAACACTACAGTTCAGATCTTAGTGGACAGCATGTCTCATCATTTCCTGCTTTGTTTGTAAAGTCTGCTGTCAGGGCTGGAGAGAGGGCTCGGAGGAAAGAGCACTAGCTGCTCTTACAGAGAACCTGGGCTGGGTTCCCAGCACCCACATGGCAGCTCACAACGGTTTGTAACTCCAGCTCCAGAGGATCAGATGCTTTCTTCTCACCTCCATGAACATCAGGCACACAGGTGGTGCAAAGATAAACATGCATGCAAAACACTTATACACATAAAATAAAAAGTAATTTAAAAAAATCAGTCAGTGCATGAAGATTTTGACCTTTGCCATAACAAGGATCTCATCAAACAACAACCAGTAGACAAGAATATCTGCACCCCTAAAACCCCACAAGGCCCAAGAAACAATGGCTACAGGAGACCCCCAGGAGTACAGATTATCTTACCAGAATTTTGCAAGCCAGGTTACAGATTTTATGCCCATTAATACAGTTTAATTGTTTACCACTGAGTTTTCCTGTGTTCAAAGGGGCAAAACCATGAACTTCCATCTTGTGTTCTAGGTTCAGCTCAGCAGGCCAGTGCCCTGATGCAGCCTTCTGTTTTCTCCCATTTCTTCAGAGACAACTCCTAAACCCAGACTCTCCTTCAAAGTGTGGCAAAGCACTTTTTTCTCAACAGCTTATTTATTTATTTTTGGGGTCATGTTGAAAATGACAAATAACAATGAGAAATACACATCTGGGGCACATGGAGCATGATAAAATAAGACAAATAAATGTGAAGCATGGAGAGAGCCTCCACTCTACCAGTCAGTCAGAGTCAGTCTGTGTCTGTGTCTGTGTCTGTGTCTGTGTCTGTGTCTGTCTCTCTCTCTCTCTCTCTCTCTCTCTCTCTCTCTCTCTCTCTCTCTCTCTCTTCTCTCTCTCTCCTGCCACTAAAGAAACGGGCAACAGCAAAACTGGAGGTGATTGCACAGCTATGTTAGGACTGCACGCTATGGCTTAGAAGCCAGAAAGACGGCTCATCCCTCAAGAATCCTGCTCTCCAAAGGACCAGGTTCGGATCCCATCACCCTCATCAGGCAGCAGATAGCTCCCTGTAACTGTAGCTCCAAGGAGTCTGATGCCCTCTGGCGGCCTCCATGGCATTCACTGCTAGAGACACAGACATAACATATAAATCTCTTTTTTAAGTTGTTCCGGCTTAGCTTTTCAAGTGTTTACAGAACCATTTTAGAAAAACAACTTGCTTCTCTTTGATTATGTCAATGCTTTGTGGAAAAGTTAAATTATGTATAAAGTACAGAAAATGAAGAATAGCTCTTACCCTCACAGTACAATGTTATTGATAAGGCAGGCCCAGCTCCTGCTCTCTCAGTATGAGCAATGGCGCTCGCTAGAAAGAGGCACTTCTTAAACATTTGCTAAGCAAAGGAGGACATGCTTAACAAAAACAAAATAAACTGAGAAACATGCACCTGTGCTTTTCATAGTTCATATGTGGTCATTAAACCAGGCTTCTTCTGAACATGATTTATTAAATAAAAAGAAAATTAATGGAAGGCTATTATATAAAAGGGACAGAAAACAAGGACAGTCAACGAGGCACATTGGAGGCTCCTGAGGGTAAAGAGAATCCACCCCTGGCTGCATATTAGCTTCAGTCACAGAGATGGTTCTGGAAGTATTCTGGATTTGAACTGTTTTAGCTCTCAATGTCGCAAGTGACTAAGTTGTATCTTAATATCATTTCTTGATATAAAAATGTAAATGTCACTGTTTTTCTTCTAAAGGAGACATGACTCTATGAGAAGCAGAAGTGCACTAAGTTCTCTGATAACTGCACCCACTCTAGCTTGATCAGCTTTTCCAAGATCTGAGTTGAAAGAGCAGAAGGATAACCAAGTGGTTATGTTGCCACTGTGTCTTCCCAAGAGCACAGAAAAGCATTTTACATCTGTACCTTTTCATCCACTACTGAACAGATTTATAGAACAACCTATCAGCTGGAGGCATGGCTAGGTGCTAGATACCCCTGCATTCAGAAATACCAGAAGCAGTAAGGGACGAATGAACAAAGGTATATAAAATAATGCAGCCTAATCCTCACAGCACGGTTAAGTTCTCAAATGTTCCCACCTGACAGCAGCCACGCCCACACCCTGCTGAGCTCTCTTTCCTCTGAGTGAGCCTCCAACCCCAGCAACCCACTGGATGCCTAGAGGCGAATTCTGAAGGTGGCCAGAGAAGTCAATAACTGCCATCAATGGGCAGCCATTAGAGGGCAGCAGAGCATGTCCTGAGCAGCAGGACAGGACAATTACAGGCCTTTTAATCAAGACTCGGCAAATTACACTTCAAAAGAGATTATAATTGATGATATGTGTGTGGGTACTGAAACTCTTCTTTCAATAAGGATAAATCAACCAGTCTGCTTGGAAAATTCAGTTAGATTCTTTGAGGAGTGTTTTTTTAACAACCAGAGAAAACCCATTAGGATTGCCTGAGGCTAACTAAATCATCTCTAATAAATCTACATCATGTAGACACAGAATGGTGGTGAACAAAACCAGAACACATGCTCCGTAGCCTTGTATTTCCAGGAAAACACTGAAACATAGCTCTCCTTAAGAGCGGGTTAGGGATAGCTTCAACTGTTGGTTTGAAATAAAACCAAACCCAAGCATAGGACTGGTGCTCACTGCTTCCTGCCTGGCTCACCATACCCACACACAGAACTGTGCAAACATGGGCTTCTCTCAGCATCAGGATGACATTGGGGAACTTCATGTGACTTTTTTGTTAGTACAGGTGCCAGTATGATTAGTAGTCTAGTTTTAAAACAATACGGACAGTTTCAAATGAAAGAACAACAATCCCCTGGAAAGACTTTAAATCACCATGGTAAAACAATGGCTGGCTTTCATCACATCAAATCCCAAATCCAGTCCTCTTCATCTGCACGTAGTGCAGACCTGGCCAGTTTGGAATTTCTCGGGGCTATCATCAAACCTCTTCTTCCCTGACCTTGCTTCTAGAAGGAAGTGTTTGGCTCTGTTGTTGTTTTGTTTTGTTTTCCTATTGTCAATGATACACACACACATTCCACTAGGCTGAACTCAGAGTAAATCCCATTCCCTAGACACTGACATTCCTAATACATTTCAAAGGAGATTCAGTAAGACATGTTTCAAGGTCCCAGGCTACAAACAGTAAAAGTATAAATTAACTTTAATCCTGTTACTCATATGTCAGATACCACAAAAGAAAAAGTACTTTTGTTCAAATGAAATATTACCTATAATGTACATTGACATTTTTTGACTGTTTATTTACATAATGTAAAAAGATCTATCGTTACATAAAAAGTTACCCCCCATCAAAACTCTTTTAATTTTCATTTTATGTGTATGACTGTATTGCTTCCATGTATTTATGAACACTGTGTGCATGTCTAGGCCAGAAGAGTGCACCTAATGCCCTAGAACTGGAGCTACAGATGGTTGTGAGCCACTGTGTGGATGCTGAGAGGTAACTCAACTCAGGCCCTCTGTAGCCAACACCCTTAACCCCGGTCATCTCTCCAGACCCGGAAAATCCCTTACTTTTATGGGCATAATCACCGTAACTACATCATAGGGGTGAAGATGAGGTGAGTGAGTTTATTTATGGATATAGTGTCTGGCATGTTCCAAGACAGTAACTGCTCGATAACACTGTCTTCTACCCATAGCTAAAACTTCCTTCCTCCATTTACTGCTAGTTGAGCTGGTGATTCAACCACAGTCAGACAACTCCCACTAAAGCCTTCTTAGGCCAACAGATGAAGTCCTGACCTTGTGACATATGACACATGCCAAGATCATCATTAATGGCCCAAGGATCCTCACCTGTGATTCTACAAATATCTACACAATATCTCACTTTATCAGATGAGAAAACCTAGGCTAGATGAATACTTTGCTTGGGTCACACAAATGAACAGATGGCCACTCACAGAAGCGGAATCGATGCATCTTTATGCCCATCTTCCCATTGCTGTGGGTGGATTTCCTGGTATACAAATGGTACCTTGCCAAAGCTGTAAAGAATTCAAACAAACAGAAGTGTGCAGAAGAAAAAATCTGGAAAAATCTAGATATTGTGCATTTAAGGGGTAAAAAACAAAAACTAAAAATATGCAAGCAGCATGCTCCCACACTCCTGCTTGGTGCACCTCTTCCCAACTCCACGGTAGTCAGAGCGAGGAGGAGGCACTACCAAGAGCTTCAACAGCAAAGGCAAAGACCTTCCAGTACTGCATGTACTTTGGATGATATTAAGGTCATGTCTTCTAAAGAGTCCTTTATCTGTTCTGGAGACTGGGAAGTCAAGATCATGGTTTCAGCCAGTTCAGGACCTGATGAAGGTGCTCCCAGGCAGCACGGTTTGGAGAGCCTCAGAGGATAGAGGGCAAAGGGAGAAACAGCACCTCTTCTTAGAGCAGGACAGAGGAGCGAAAAGCAGTGCTCCCATTAACCTGAGTCTTTTGGTAAGAGTGTGAGGCGCACTCATGAGGTCCACAGCGTCTGCATCCAACACTTCCTGGAGCTTGCTGCCTGCCACCCCACAAAGAGGATCAAGTCAGTCTTGGTGACACTGAGATGCCTGCCACAGCACTGGGACCTGGGAAGGGGCAGATACTTGGAATAAAACTGACACTTTGTCAGTAACTGTTCAAAGTGAATAATGGGTAAAACTGCTTTCTTTTTCCCATTTCTTTATATTTGAAAATGTCCATGATAAACGCCCAATGCAGTAAAGTCTTTAAACATGGAAGCACTGTGAAAACAGGAGCCATAATGCTTCAAACAACAGTTTCTAGTTAGCTTTAAAAGAAAACCCAAAATCAACAGAGAAAGCCGGATATGGTAGTCCGTGCCTATAATCCCAGCAGTCAGAGGTTGGAGGAAGCAGGGCTGTTTTAGGACAGTCTGATCTATACACTCAAACGAGAGAGAGACAGAGACAGAGAGAGACAGAGACAATGAATGAATATGAATTTAGAAAACAGACTGTGTCCTTAAAGTGTTTTCACATTCACCATCATAATCTAAATCTGGAGCCAACTGACAGGAGTCAAATCCTGACTGCACTCCTAATCAGCATTAGTTTCGTAGTATGACAGAATTCTTCTATTAAATCTCCCTTTTAGCTCAAACAGACTTCAAGGCTTAAATGCTAAAACAATCTTGCTTCCTGACTCCTCCCCCTATGGTCTTCTCTATGACTGGGAATCTACCATGACACCTGTCAACCACAAAGGCAGCAATCTATTCATGGTACTCAACTCCTCACACTGGAAAGGATATGCTACATCATGTGTTGCCAGGCAACTTCTATTTGCATTAAGAAACATCAAGTGAGGCAGGGTGGGCATACATGAAAAGCCTTAACACTATTCTGGCCTAAACATCATACTTAACTAAATTACACATCTTCCACACTTCTATTCTGAGGGGTTATACGGCCTTTTTAAACTAAGATACCCCTCTGTATTTGGAGAGATGAGAAGTTCTACTTAGGATTTGTGAAAAGAACTGCCAAAGGGGGAAAAAAATGTTGTGATGATTCTACCTTAAGACACAGGGTGGATAGCTGTGGTGGCTTCCTGGGCCAATATGCTTGGCCCAGGAAGTGCCAAAATTAGGAGGTGTAGCCTTGCTGGAGGAAGTGTGTCACTGTAGGGGTTGGCTTCAAGACCCTTCTAGCTGCCTGAAAGACAGTCTTCTCCTGGCTGCCTTTGGATCAAGGTGTAGAAACTTTAGCTGCCCGAATGCTGCCATGCTTCCCACCATGACAATGATGGACTAAGCCTCTAAAATTGTAAGCCAGCCCCAATTAAATATTGTTCTTTATAAAAGCCATAGTCATGGTGTCTCTTCATAGTAACGGAAACCCTAAGACTGATAAATATGGGTTTGACATTATTAAAGGAAAGGCTGAAATCCCAGAGGATTATTCCTCATAAGACAAACCACATGAAGTTCATCATGAATGCTAGCTGTTACTATACATCATGTAAAGGAATCAAATGCCCACTCTGTTCTCAGTAGGAGGAAAAGCACGTGACACAGCTTCACAACTCAAAGTAAGCGAGATACTGGTGACCACGCAAACTGATATCTCTCAATAGGTCTTTAAAGTCTGTACTTTCAATACAACTTCAGACTAGCTACTAACTTTAACTGAGGTAGAAAACACAATTCATGTTTTTGTGGAGATATTTCTAAGGATTTCCCTTTAACCCTTAGATAATAAAGAGTGGATCTAGGAAAATGGAAGGTTGTACAGGATAAAGAATAGTAACAGAAGACCTGAAACTAACTCAACACCATAAGAAAGGTAAGGCCACCATCAGTGGAAAATCCCTGAAGAAGAATTGTGACAGCCAGCATCATTTATCAAGATTAGCCAGAAACAGGCTCAGGAGGGCAGGCTTAGGGGGGCAAAGCTTCAAAGGCATGTAGGTACCAACTTGGCCAGAGGATGTCAATGGCTGCTTAAATGTGATTTCTTACATGCCCAAGAGTGTGTTTCAAGACACTAGCATCTGAGCTGAGGATTAGTCAAAGAGTGCTGCCCTCTCCTTCATATGGAGAGCTGCCCAATAGACTGAAGGCCCAAACAGAACCCAAAAGGAAAGAAACGTTGAACTGTCTGCCTCATGGCCTAGGTGAGAACTGTCTGCCTCATGGCCTGGGTGAGAACTGTCTGCCTCATGGCCTGGGTCTTCCACCCTTGTCCTGGAACTTAACACTGTTCTGCTGTTCTCAGTTCTCAAGCTTTTTGTTTCAGACCACAAGGTACAAACAGGCTCTCCTGAGTCTTCAGATTGCAGACAGCAGATCCTGGGGCAGTACAGTTTCCAGGATTATGTGAGAAAGAGTGAGGACATGTTTTCTCCTTCCTGTGGTTCTACTTCTGCCTTCATTTTTACGTGCTTCCATTGTGTGTGTGTGTGTGTGTGTGTGTGTAAGAGAGAGAGAGAGAGAGAGAGAGAGAGAGAGAGAGAGAGAGAGAGAGAGAGACCGAGACCTTTCCAAACAAGGAAAGAAAGCTATCACAAAAACCAACCCTATTTACCTACACTGGCAGTGTAGGGTACCTTAATTCAGTCTACTAAAGAAACAGTACTGCCACAAGAAAGCTTACAGAGATAACTAACCTAGATCCATGTAGATTCATGGAGACTGAACTGCCAACGAGAGAGCATAAGTGGGATGGACCTAGGCCCTCTGCACATATGTAGCAGCTATGCAGCTGGGGCTTCATGTGGGTCTCCTAAAGTGGGAGCAGAGGTTGGCTGTGACTATATTGCCTGCCTTTGAATCCCTTTCCCCTAACTGGGCTGCCTTGTCTAGCCTCGGTGGAAGTCTTTCTTGGCTTGATATGATTGAGCTGGTTGATATCTTGGGAGGCCTCCTCTTTTCAGGGGAGAAGTGGAGGAGGGGTGGATGGGAGAGAAGGAGGGGGAGCAACTGGGAGGTGAGGAGAGAGGGAAGCTGCAATTGGGATGTAAAGTAAATAAAAAACTTAGTCAATAAAAGAAAAATGTATATGTGGGAAAAAAGGGAACAAAACAGTCCTGCTTACAAATAAATAGAAGCTATCTCCATTTATAAGACTCTATCTTCATTTACAATAAACTAGTATAAAAATAAAACTAGAATAAGAACACTGCTAAAAACTTACCAGGAACAGAGTAAAAGGCCTTAGTAATCATGCCAAGCTTAATTATCTCTCTTGAAACAAGCATTCTGGGGGCATGAAAAAACACTTTAGATCAGAAATTTTAAATCTAAAAGCAATGGACAAAAGCACAAAGAAACGAGGTGACTGACTGTAGCACAAAATACAATAAAACTATGCGGAAAGGTTGTGTTGGCACTGACATCAGATCATGTTACTACAGTCAAATAAAAACTAAGAAAAGGCAACCTGACTGCCACACACATGGCCCTGCTTAAAGTAAAGGGATCACGAAACAAAAACAAAACCTATCATTCCATGAAAGGAACTGGGGGGCTGACAGGGAGGAGAGGAAAATAAGAGAAACAAGAATATATTATACCCATGTGTGGAACTGTCAGATAACACAGTTAATAAAAAAAATGAATAAACTAAATCATTTTAATATTTAAATTCTTTCAACAACAGGACTTCAAAAGACAACACAATCATTTATACAGCTATTATTAAAGCAGATTTGTTTTGAACAGCACATTTGCACTCTTGGGCAGGTACTTGTGTACACTTATATGTCTCTCCCCCTTTTAGTGACCACATTAAAAGACAATTTATTTTTATTTTATGTGTATGAATGTGTCATGGTTTGTATAAGCTCGGTCCAGGGAGCCGCACTATTAGAAGGTGTGGTCTTGTTGGAGTAGATATGTCACTGTAGGTGTGGGCTTAAGACCCTCACCCTAGCTAGCTACCTGGAAGCCAGTCTTCTGCTAGCAGACTTCAGATGCTCTCAGCTCCGCCTGCAACCATGCCTGCCTGGATGCTGTCATACTCCTACTTTGATGATACTAGACTCAATCTCTGAACCTGTAAGCCAGGCCCAACTGAATGTTGTTTTTATAAGAGTTGCCTTGGTCATCTTGTCTGTTCACAGCAGTAAAACCCTAACTAAGACAGAATGCTTTCCCCAAATATATGCATGTGCACATATGAGACCCTGGTGTGCTCAAAAGGTGTCAGATCCTCTGGACCTGGAGTTATGGAGGTTGTAAGATGCTGTGTGGATCCTTAAATTCTAACAACTGAACCCCAGTTCTCCGCATAGAGAAGAGTTGTTAATCACTCATTTCTCTCATACCTCATCTTTAAATTTGTACTGAAAACACTCGGGTGGGTCTGGAGAGACAGAGAGAGGTTAAGAGCATATAGTATTTCCAGAGAGTGGAGTTCTGTTCCCAGTACCCATGTCTGGCAGCTCACAGCTGCCTGTAACTCCAGTTCAAGGGGATCAGACCCGCTCTTCTGGCCTCTGCACCGCATCACGTACACATGCCAAAATTTAAAAATAAATAAGTAGCCATGCCATGGTGGCACATGCCTTTAATCCTAGCACTAAGGAGGCAATATGAGGCCAGCCCTGGCTACAGAGCAAGTTCCAGGATAGGGCTACACAGAGAAACTGTCCCAGATAGATAGGTAAGTAGGTAGGTAGGTAGGTAGGTAGGTAGGTTGACTGACTGACTGACTGACTGATTGACTGACTGACTGATTGATTGATTGAAACCTATCTTAAACTCTTAAAATAGCTTCATTGGGGAAAAAGGAAATGTGCAAGGTACCTACAGAAAAGACAAAAGGAAAAACCACAATATCAAATAGAAGTGGAAATACTATGGGCCTTCAGCCACATTAGAATACATATATAAGATTCTGTTGGAGCACTAATCACGACTAGAAAGCCCAAACTGAAATAGCCTATGTTCACACAGACACCCAGAAGACTGGCTGAATTAAAAGTGAATAAAATTACATACGGGAGCCAGGCTTGGTAGCATCTGCCTGTATTCCTAGAAGCAGAGGAAGAAGCAGGCAGAATACTGTGAGGTCAAGGCCACCCTGGTATACAAAATGAGTTCCAGGCCAATGAGAACCAAAGTGAGACCCTGTCCCAAAAAGAAAAATAAATAAGAACTACACAATGGGGCTGGAGAGATGGCTCAGAGGTTAAGAGCACTGACTGCTCTGCCAGAGGTCCTGAGTTCAAATCCCAGTAACCACATGCTGGCTCACAACCATCTGTAATAGGATCTGATGCCCTCTTCTAGTGTGTGTCTGAAGACAGCTACGGTGTACTCATTTAAATAATAATAAATACTATAAAAAAAAAAAAAAGAACTACACAATGGAATGACACGTAGGTCTAAAGCACACAGCTCTCTTCATTTACTAGGAAAGAATTCCGCTATCCAATAAGCACAATGCAGCAGGGACACCTAAGTACATTCAGTAAGTAAGAGACAGTGTGGGGCTCCAATTCTTCCGCTGTTCTCCTTCTGTCTGTCTTGTCCAACCCTGATGTGACAGTTGTTTTATCTTAGTAAATTTTATTTTGTTATGCTTTTTTATTATCCCTTAGAAGCGTGTTCTTTTCTAATGAGAGACAGAAAGGAGTGAATCTGGATGGGAGGGGGTGGGGAGAAACCAGGAGGAACAGAGATGGGGAAACCATAATGAGGATATAGTGTGTGAGGAAAGAATCTATTTTCAATAAAAGGAAAAAATAAATAATAAAAAATATTTCATCTAAAAATAAAAAACATTGGTTATATTTAAAAACAAAAAAGAGAGATGATACCATTTATCTGCTCAGTCTGTGCAGAGAAAAGCAATTATCAAAGAGCAAGTTCTAAGAATGAAGGGGGACAGGCGAGGGACCACAGCTGGAGAGCAGTGGACGGGAGGGTGGCTGACACTTCTGTGTGCAGCTCTCTGTATCCGTCTCTAAAACTATTAATGTCTCACACACTAACATAGGAGAGGCTGCAGGGATGATGCAGCGGTGAAGAACAATTACAGCTAAGTAACAGAGGACCCTGAACAGTTCCCACCACCCCATGGTAGCTCACAACATAACTCCAGCTCCAGGGCTTCCAACACCCACTGTGATCTCTGTGGGTGCTGCGCTCAAGTGATGTACAGATATACATGCAGGCCAAACACCTGTACACATGAAATAGAAATACAACTATCCAGTAAGCATTGTACGGTAGGAAAAACCCAAGTATGTTTAGTAAATTAAAGGAAAGGTGGTACACATTAACGAGGATGGGCAGGTAAGAACTGCTGAGGCGGACATCCAACAGAAACAGCAGTCACAGCTGGAACTTCAAACGGCTGATGTAACTACACAGCAGGGGCGGTGGGAGGGGAGCACCAAACAGGCTGTAAGCTGAGAACTACAGGATAACACTGAGCACTGATACATGGGTGCAGCTCTTTTAAACAACTCTAAATTGCCTGCTGTGTGTTCTAGGATTGTGCAGTGCAGCTTGTGGATAGGAGGAACCAGGTATCTCACTGTCAGAGAGAGGAGCTACAAAGATGGAATGGAGGAGGAGGAGGCTGACTACCAGGATCCTCAGTGATGGCTAGATAAGGAAAAACAAGTATAGTTTCTGATGCACAGAGAGAGACTAGGGGAGCAGAGCTGCCCCGGCCCTGGCCATTAAGAACACTGATGGTCACTTTAGGTTCCAATTTCACCCAGCAACTGAGCACCAAGTGCTTGATGAAACATTATTCTGGGTTTCTGCATGGGTATTTTGGGGAAACAACAACAATTAATTTGTACAGTAAGTGAGTTTGCTTTCCATAATGAGTAGGCCTCATGTAGCCAGTTGAAATCCTGAATATTAAAAGACATACATACACACAAAATCCCTAAAGTTAGTTAAGAGCTCTTCTTCAGCAGACAGCTTTCAGGCTTGCTCTACGAGGTCAGCCCTGCCTGCCTGAGCACCATGGAAGTACATCAATACACTCTGAGAGCTAGGCCACACTCACCTTGGAAGTCTCAAGCCTCCATAAACACACACATACAAATGATGAAATAGACTTGGGCACAGATATAAATATAGACATATATATTCTCCTGATGGTTCTGTTTCTCTGAAGAACCCTGACTAACATAAAGGCCAAAAACCAATTCTCTCGGCAACAATAATGCAGGTCCCTACATCCTGATTTCTAAATAGCATTCCAAGTAAAATGAATTGGGATTTCTTGAAACACTAGCAGATTCCAAAGGTGGATAAGGAGTGAGTGGATAGCTGTGGCATGCCTGCCAGAATGCAAATGCTAAAAAAATTTATGAGCCCTTGTCAAAAAAACACCGAACAATCCAGGTAAGAATTATGGCTGTATGTTCAAACTTCTAAGTAAAAATATGAGAACTGAGATATTTACAGACTTGAAATATCACCTCCCAATGTAGACATTAATTATGAAGGGACAGTCATCTGACAGTGGGGAACCCCAGCAGGCATCACCACACACGCGCACACACACACACACTCACATACACACACACACACACACACACACGCTCACATACACACACATACACACACACACGCACATTCACATACACACACACACATACACATACACACACACACACACACACACACCACACACACACGATGGGTACACAGGAGCATTAACAGGACACTATAACAGCACAGGCCTCCTGATAAGACATGGGAGGGAATCACTACTGCAGAACTGCAGCCACAGTGCACAACCCAAATCCGATGCTGAGAAAGCATCCCACCAAGCTCAGCAGCGGGGTCTGCTCAGTTAGCTGGTGAGTAGTCTTCCACAATGCCTGTGAAGCAAAGATGGAGAGGGTGTTCTCACTGAAAACAGAAGACAGTGTGACCAAGACGTACTAAACATAAAACAGTTCCAAGAAAATAAAGTTTTTCTCTCACCCAAAGAACCATAATAAATAGCAAACTTTGAATGAAACTTTTCTGTTATCTGTAATGCTTCCCTGATGTTTTATTATATTATAATTATAATTATATAAGAAAATGCTCATTTGTATTTTGGGGACAGTGCATACTAAAATATTTAGGAGTAAAGGAATACAATACATACAAATTACTTTCAAATGGCTAAGGGAGAAATCCTATTTCTTTATTGCTTTATGAAGAGTAAAGGTGAAGTTGTATGGTAGCACATGCCTATGACCCCATCACTCAGGAGGCAGAGGCCATGGCTACACAACAAGATCTTATCTCAAGATACCAAGGCCTGAGGTCTGGGAGGTGGCTCAGTCAGTAAAGACTTGCTCTGTCAGCGTGAAGTCCTGAGTTCAGATCTCCACGGGGACCAAGTTAAAGAACTGAAGTGACAAGTGACATGGTGCCTCCAGGTTCCCAATCCTAGTTCCATTTGAGTCCCACAATTTTGTCTCAGATATATTCTCCACCGCTGGTGGGGGTGTGTGCACTGTGGTCACATTAGAGCTCCAAATCTCTATAGGGTGAGGCTTGGTCCTACAATATCACCAGACAAATTTTCAATCATTAAGAACATAAAGAAAATGTCAGGCCTAGGGCACACACCTGTACTCTCAGCACTGAGGGGGACAAGACAAACCCTGGGCCTGCTGTCCATCCAGTCTCCCTCAACCAGTGAGCTCTAGGTTCCATGAAAGGACCTGTCTCAAAATAAGGTAGAGTGTGATTTAGAAAGATACCCAATGTTGCCATCTGGCCTCCACACACATACATATGCAGAAGTACATGAACATATGTAAGCATATGCAAGGGTACATGAAACACACATATACACACAACATACATACATACATACATACATACATACATACACAGACACACACAGGGACATACACACATACACACATACACACACAGATACACACATACACACATACACACACACACTCAAAACCTAGGCATAGAACAATGAACTAAACAGACAGCTCTCAAAGAAGAAATACTAATGGCCAATAACTAATTTTAAAGTGTTCTCATCCTTAGCAATTAGGGAAGTCAAATAAACACTACTCTGAGATTCTTTCTCACTCCTGCCCTAATTGTTTTCATAAAGAATACAAGTGACAATAAACGGTGCTGAGGACAGCAACACAGAGAACCTTAGCTGGTGGGGGTGTACATGCTATGGGCCATCATGGAAATCAATCAGTCTGGAGGTTTCTACAACACTAAAAACACAATTACTAAAGGGTCCCAATGATACCACTCCTGGGCACACTCAAAGGACTCTACACCCTTCCACAGAGATATTTGCACATCCATGTACAGGGCTGTCCTTTGTGCAATAGCAAGGAAACTGAATCAGCTGAGATGTCCATCAACAGATGACTAATGAGAATGTGACAGAAACATACAGTGGAATCTTATTTGGCTATAATGAAAACTGAAATCTGCAGAAACATAGGTGGAACTGGTAATATATTACATGAGGTGAACCATACTGCATTCTTTTCTTATATGCCAACCTCTAGCTTCTAGTGTGTGTGTGTATGTGTGTGTGTGTGTGTAAGTTGGTATGTGTGAGTATATGTGTGTATAAGTGGGTGTGTATGGTGTGTGTATAAGTGTGTGTGCAGGGGTGTGTGTGTATAAGTGGATATACGTATGTATAAGTGGGTATGTGTGTGTATAAGTGGGTATGTTTGTGCATAAGTGGGTGGGAATGTGTATTAGTGGGTATGTGTGTGTATAATAAGTAGGTATGTGTGTATAAGTGTGTATATATAAGTGGGTATGTGTGTATAATTTTGTGTGTGTGTGTGTGTGTGTGTGTATAAGTGGGTGTTAGTGTGAAGAGAGGTAAGGAAACTTTGCAGTGGGTCCATAAGAGGTCAGAAAGGGACTTTAAGGGAGAGTTGTGGGGAAGAGAATAGAACAGAAGTGACACAAAAGTAGAAAGGAGAATTCTGGGGATGGAAGGGTACAAGTGGAGACTGGGGAACAGGACAATGGAGGAGGGGGAAAAGGGAAGAGGGAGGAAGGAGGAGGGAGGAGGGAAAAGGGAGGAGAGAAATGATTTACCAAAACTAAACATGCATGAAAATGCCATAAGAAAATCTGTTACTTTATGTGCTAACTGAAATCTAAAGTGGAAAAAAGAAAGACAAGATCAGGAGCTACAGTTCAGTAGTAGAGCACTGGCCCAGAATATGTACAGCCCTGGGTTGAGTCCCAGCACAGAAAAAAATTAAATACAGAAATGGAGCTGATACTAGGAGACCATAAGGTAAAGACTATATGGAAATTCTTTGGATTCTTTTTGGTTACCATTCTGTAACCTTAAATTATTTCAAGATGAAGGCAATTTCAGTAAAACTACAGTATTCAAGAGTTTTCCCATATCATTCAATGACACACATGAATATCCACACACATCATCATTCAACGGCACACATGAACATCCACACACATAACATACAGTCCCTGGTTGAACTACTATAAAAGGGTCTCAAACAGTATTAATATGAATAATAGTATGTACACATATATACACAGCTGAGAGCACACAGTAAAGAATAAAGACGTTAAGAAGCACCCATAATGTTTTGCTGGAAAAAATGGAGAAATCTAAGAAAATCTTTTAAAAATTATAAGTTGAATATACATCTTCCCAAGGGAAACAGCATGTGCTTTTCCAAAGGAATGTAAGACAGACCAAGTCCCACACTTAATTTTTTAGCTGATGCAAATGTTACATTTTCATGTCTACAGTTCTACAGAGAAGGACTGCCTTTGGATTTCTATCACTGTGGAGGCTCTCTGGGCACACTCCAATACTGAGGAAAGTAGGACAGGGACTCAAAGCAGGAACCTGGAGGCAGGAACTGATGCAGAGGCCATGGAAGGGTACTGCTCATTGGCTTACTGCTGTGGCTTGCTCAACATGCTTCTTATAGAACCCAGGATCACCTGCCCAGGGATGGCACTGCCCACAATTGGCTGGGCCCTCCCACATCAATCACTAATTAAGAAAATGCAATATAGGCTTGTCCATGGGACAATCTGGTAGGAGCATTTTCTCAAGAGTTTCCTTCTTCCCAAATGATTTTAGCTTATGTCAAGTTGACATAAAACTAGCCAGTACAGATACTGCTGCTCACGGGCTTTTACATCATGGACTGAGATAGAAATTAATACTGTAAGTAAAATAACACAAGAACCAAGTGCAGTGCTACTTTATATTTAAGGATAACAACTATCTTTTTGCCCAAGTGGTTTAAAAGACGTTTTTAAATTCAATTCTATTAAAAACCTAATCAGTCCTGAATCTTGCTGTCTTGGTTCTAAGACCAAACCCATTATGCATAATCTTGTATCAGAAAAGAAGTTAAAGGAAACATTATCAATTTTAGCTGCCCTTCTTTCTGATGAATATAAGAGAAAATGGAATTATCTCAGTCTTAAAGTAGACATTCTTAAGTTATTAGTGACATAGCAATTCAAGTTAAAATTTCTCTGGAAAAAGAAAGAATCCTACAACACATAAATGTGAAAACCCCTGACACAGAAGTTAGCTCCCCCTGGGAGGTCTCATCTTCCTGACATTTCTTGAGCTTGTTGACGACCACTTTGCACTGCTTCTTCTGTGGCTTACAGGACTCACCTTTGCCCTCCCTGTCCTTCTATGTGTTCCTATCAGAGCTGGCATGGACAGTTAACATCCACTTTGCTCCAGCAGGCCAGGGCTAAGCCCATTCTACTTATTTTGTTGGCCAACCCCTCCCCACACCCCCAAGTCCTGAGCATTTACAGCATACAAGGAACACAGTATGCATACTTTTTTCTTAACCACATTTATTTATTTCAGTGGGAAAAGATGGTGCATGGCCCAGTGCACATGTAGAGGTCAAAGGACAACCTGTGGGAATCAGCCCTCCTCCCACTGTGTAGGTCTTACAAATGGAACCCGGGTTGGAGGGCTTACCTGATATAAGCTCCCACTCCCTAGAGAAGCTGTTTAATGTTCAGTTATCATAAGACTTTTCTTTGCTTTGCTTTTGGTAGAAATCATGGAAGTCTTTCCATTCCAGAACAAGTGTAGATAATTAGACCCCATATGCCTAACATAGCAACAGGCCTACTTCCAGTATCATGAAACGTTAGACTCTTCCCTCAGAGAATAGCCAGCCTCCACATGCCAAGACAAGAGTCCATGAAGCTGACAACCTTACTCCTACCAGAAAAATGGAGATCTAATCATGGCATAGAAATCTTGAAGTGATATTGTAGATAGTATGTAATTATATCACATAAAACATGGCAAAGGTTTAGATTCCATTAAAACACACATTAAAGAAAACACAAGCTCTACTACATTTATGTCTCCTGTCATTCCACAAGCCTCCTGCAGAGCACTGGCTCCTTGGTAGCAAGCCCCTCAGCCAAGGGGCCTTCTCTGTAAGAAGACAGAGACCTGATGTTTGATGTACAACTAATTAGAGATAAGGTAGTACCATTTTATAATCCTGAATGTGTCTTACTTATAGAGGTCATACACAAAGCCCTGAGCTAAACATGCATGCCCAAAATAAAGAACTGGAACACCAAACTTCTTCCTCCAAGGAAAGGCACTGTCCCAGAAGTTAATTGAATTCTTATCTATCCTCCTATTTTTATCTCCATGTTCTCTATTAACTGGCCTCTTTTCCCTTTTCTCTTTCTTCCTCTGATTTGTCCCTCTTTTCTTAGACTGAACTGCTTTTACAAGTAGAAGCCAAAGCCACCTCCATACAGTTCTGTCGCAAGACCCTACAGTGTACCACACTCAGTATCCATTAGCAATGTCTGTCAATACCTTGTCTGTAACTAGTTGAGATGCTTACACTCTTAGTAGCTACATGTTATTGTTTGTGCCAAAAGAAATTCTAAATCAGATTAAGATTACCTTGGAGTTGGGCATGGTGCCACACATCTATGATCAGAGACAGGATAAGACCTCTAGGCCACAGAGTGAGGTAGAGGTTAGTCTAAGCTACATGAAAAATGGTCTTAAAAAAAACAGAAGACTATGAATTTCAGTGACACATGGTGTTGTATTCTGTAATTCAAGCAACCAGGAGGGTGAGGGATGAAGAACCCAAGTAAGGACTATACTGGGCTAACAACAAACTCCAGTACAGAGATAGTTGACTTTGTTGAAATAATATATATGGAGAATGTTACTGTCTCTTTACTGTTCCTACTAGTACCTTTTTAAAAACTCAAGTCTCTTGGCATGTCTGTAAGGGAATATTTCAATCAAGTTAAATGGAGAGGGATATCCCACCCTCCACTTGGGCAGTGCCATTCCCTGGGCTCAGGCCCTGGACTGCATGCAAAGGGCAAGTGAGTGAGGTAGCAGCACTCCACACTCTGCTTTCTGACTGAGAGTAAACTGGACTCGGCCATCATGACAGCTGGACCCTGGAGCTGGAAGCCAAAACTAGAAACCCTGCTCTCCATGTCTGTGACAGGTATTTTGTCAAAGGAACAAGAAAATTAGTTAATATGGATCTCTATTTTCATAAACTGTTGTTTTCTCTTTGCAAAACAAATAGTTTCATATAATGCTTCCCACGACAAGGTTAAGTAAGCCATTTGCAGGATGAGTGTCCTGGTTTCTTTTCCTGTTTCTGTAATAAAAATACTCTTACTGAAGCAACTTCACAGAGCTTTTTTAGTTCACAGTTCAAGGTATGACAGCATGACAGAGAAGTCAAGGGGGCAAGAGCTAGCTAGCATCATCTGGTCACACAGCATTCTTATCTGCAAATAGCAGGGGTCACACACCCTGGGGCCACCCAGAGGGGCAGTGTTTCCCTCTCAACTTATGTAATCAGGACAATCAATCCCTGTAGACTTGCTCAGAAGCCTGTCTCCCAAGTAACTCTAGATTTTATCAGTTTGACAGTACTAACCATTACAACTCACAACAGAATTTTCAAAACAAACTGTTAAGGAAAAAACTTAGGCTGCAGAAGGAAGCGTTCCAAGATAGAAATTTTGAGCAGCAGAAACCACAAGTGTTCACTCACACTTCAGCCAGACCCTACCTTAGAGTTATTGGGAACGTTTTCAACAACTGTTAAAGACAAGGAACCCTTTACATCAACTGAACCAGAATCCAGGGGCTTGGGTCCCAGCACAGGAATTAATCCAAGGCCCCAAAGCTAGCCACAATGTGTTCAAAATTATTGGCCAAGTCTAAGAACTAACACATTAAAATATTCAAGGATTAACTGAGACTAGTACTTATTAGTATCTTTATTCCCCACCCTTTCCCCATCCCAGCTGAAAGCACATTTACCTAACACAGCATAAGGAGTTGGTGAAAGGGACAGACAACAGCCTGGTGGGGACCATGAGACCCAGGAAGCAGCCCAACACGAGCTCTGTGGATTTCCTGTGGATTTCCTGTTTCATCACTGCCTCTCAGACTCCACAGTGAAAGAAAGGCTTTCAACCCAACACCACCAACAGTGGGGCTACACAGCACAACCACAGCCTTTGGCCACACACAAGGAAAGGCTACAGAGAGCCACGAGTTTCATTTCCCCCACATCCCATATCCCCACCCTACACAGAGGTAGAGCCTATATGAAGACCATAGTAGAATTCCATCAAAGTCTGTAAGGCAGCCTAGATGCTGGGCATGGTGGTGCATGGTTGTGTTATCAGTAATTGGAAGTCTAAGGAAAGACATCACCTGAATCCAGGAATTAGACAACCAGCCTGGCAACGCAGTGAGACCTGGTCTCAAACCAAGAAACAAACAAACAAACAAACAAACAACCTCCCAAATCAATTTTGAGCATGGCTAAAACAAATTTAAAAAACAAAGTTTCACCAAAGAAACAAAAGCTACAAGAAACTGAAAGGGAAGCAAGGCACAGTGGCACACGCCTGTGGTGCCTATAATCTAAGAATTTAGAAGGCTAAGGCAGGAGGATCAGAACCTTGAGGTGAACTGGGATACAGAACAAGTTAAACAGACTAAATAGTAATGTTTCAAAACAATCATGAAAACAAGAGAAGCTAATGTGTAATAATAATAATAATAATAATAGTAGTAGTACCGAAAAATAACATCTGAAAATCAAGGCTGGTTCATCACTCAGTGTTGTGATGCCAGGACAGGACGGTGAGACATCTCAGTGAGATACTCGTGCACAACATAGAATTCTAACAGGACAGAATCAGTCTGGTCCCAAAAGTGAGGGAATTGGGAGGAGGGGAGTAAAAATGTACTAGGAGAAATCAAGATGCTTTTGATCTGGCAAGAAATACACATGCTCAGGTCCAAGAAGTTAGGGGAAACCTAAAGAGGACAGAACCCAAGACATCTGCCTCAAGCCACAGCATAATAACTCTTCTGAAAACCCAGGACAAAGAACACATTCAAAGAAAAATGGGATCTTACCCGGTGTTCTGAAAAACAATTCAAATGACAGCAGGCCTCTCCTCAGACACCACAGTAGGCAGAAGGAGGCAGCACAATATTTTTCAAGCACTGAAGGGGGAAAAAAAAACAAAAAATGTTGTCAACCCAAAGCTACAGTCAACAAACGTAGGTCGAGCTCAAGGAAAAACTTAAGAGATTGGGAGATGAAGGGAAGCTGACAAATATGTCAACAATGGACACAGTTTTAAAGAATGGGTCAATAAGACTGGCGCTAACCGTGCCTCATGAGGACACAACCTGATACACAAAAGCACCCGTGAATACACTTTTCCTGTTTTTGTGTTTGACAGTTAAGGCAAAATGGTTTTATGCATAGGTAATATTCTAAAACATGGATGGAGTGGGGGTTCAACAAAATCTTTAGGAGACAGGACTTAACTGGTGGAAGTAGGATACTAGGTATTTGAAAAACACAGCTGGGCCTTCAGTTCCTGCTGCTGGGTCTCCTGGTGGCCAGGATGTGAGGAGCTGCTGTGGGGTGGCCCTGCTGCCTGGAACTCCTCCAGGACCAGCCTGCAACAACGGACTAGAAATATGACACCAGGAGCACACAGGAAACTTTCCTCCTCTAAGCTGTTCTGCCAGGAGGTCTGTCAGAACACCGAAAAGGCTAAGAGAGGGGACCAAAGCTTCTTATCTCACTATACTGGTAAATCGGTAACAGTATACTACAAGAGGTTACACACTCTGATGCTGAACACTGACAGGACCTAGAATCACTTAAGAGACAAGTTTCTGGGTGTGTGTATTGGGAATTTCTAGATTGATTTTACTAGAGTAGAAAGCACACCCCTATATGTGGGCATCACTGTTCTGAGGGCTGAGATCCCAGCCTGTAAGAAAGGACATGAGCTGAGGGCCAGCCTTCACCCCTCTGCTTCCCGACTGCACAGCATACATAGTATACATAAAGTATACTAATCCAAATACACTGAGATAGACAACAGACTGGTTCAAGAAACACGACCCAACTACAGCTGCCCATGACAGAGGTAACAACTGGAGACGGAGCTCAGGGCCTGGGGCCGGAAGCACACTAGGCAATCACTCCACCACTGACCCACTGGCCAGCCTCATTCCTGTCTTCCTTTTAGTCTTAAGACAATATCTAAGCTGGCCCTGAACTTACTCTGTACCTCAGGCACAACTCAAAGTTAGATTCTGCCTCAGCCTCCTGAGTAAGTGTGATCATAACACACTCCATCTACCCCAACATAAGCTCGCTACAGAGTAACTACAAAGGCAGGTTGAAAATCAAAGAATAAAAAGATATAAATTTAAAAAAAAAATAGTAACTGAAAGAATACAGAATGACCTCTACACAAAGCTGACTTTGGAGCAAAGAAAATATGAGACAGAGGAGCACATTACTTAATTCATGAAGATACAGCACACACTTAACAACAAGGCTGGAAAACATGGGCAGAAAGAGAACTGAAAAGGTAACCAGCAGACACCTGGAGCCTCAGCAGGCAGCTCCCTCCATTTCTTCCTCTCCTCTCCCGACCTCACTTCTTCCACCTTTCTTCTCCCATCCCTCTCCCCTTCCACCTCCCCCCATCACTGTCACCCTGCCCTAGCCCCTTAAAAGTTCATAAAAAAAGAAAATCAACAATAAAGAACCCAACAGCTCCAGATCAAGCCACAACTCCTAATCAACATTTACGTAACAATGTATCAAATAGTAGAATGTACCTATCTTTCAAAATATTCATGGACCACATCCCAACATGACCCCAGGCAAGCCCCAGTAAACTTGAAACAACTAAGATCAGACTGAATGTCTTCTCTGATGACTATGAAACCAAGCTAGAAATCAGAAACAATGATAACAACATGAAAGGAAAATGAATTTTCAACTATTTCAAAACTGAGGAGCAGTTTCTAAATAACCCCCTAGAAGACGGAGACCAAAGGAAAGGGGCAAAAGTGAAACTCATGGGATAACCTACATGGCGGAAGTTGGCCTCAATCCAACTCTGAGCTTATATATGATGTAAGAACTGGGCTCCCATTAACAAATTCCATTGAGCACATATCTTCTTACGGGTTGAGTGGGAACTGTTTATAACTGAATGGGATAAAATACATTTTTGTTTGTTCTAAGTTTACTTCTGGTATTGGGGCGCAGCTGGGTGGCAGAACACATATGTGCATACACAAGGCCCTGAGTTCAATCCTCAGCACTGCCATCTCAGTTCTTCTATGACTGAAGTCACTGAATCACATGACATTGGTGACAGTATCTGGGTGGGCGTGTCACCAATGCTTCCCTCCAGCAGCCTGTGCTCCATGCTCAAATGTCACCAAAGCAACTGAAGTGCCATGCACAAGTCTGTACAACAGATAGGCTGAACGTTGAGTGCTTGTGTTCCCTCAAAAGTCCGAACCCTCAACGTGACCTCTAAGGCAATGGGCTTCCTGTAATGACTAGGCCATGAAGACAGGACCAGCACCTTCCTGAAAGAGATGTCCAAATCCTACAGATGTGCGGACCTACATTCCAGCTACAGCCAAGCAGAGGACAACAGAGGACCTCAAGTTCACTTGGGCTGCAAAGTGAGCTCAAGGCCAGCCTCAGCAACTTACTGAGGCTATCTCATGTTTTTAAACGAAAAGAGGACCAGGGCCTTGAGTGTTTAAAACCCTGAGTTTAGTGCCTAGTGCAACAAGAGACGCCAAAAAGGACCCTTCTGCCATCCTCCAAGCAAGGCCACAGCAAGATGATGTCATCTATGAGTCACAGAAGACATCAAACTTGACACTGCTTTATTCCAGACTTTCCTGCCTTTAGAAGGATCAGAACTACACCAGTATTGCTTACAACACCCCCCAGAATACATGCTGAACAAACAAACAAACCAGAAAAAATAGCAGCCTGAACAAACAAAAACAGATGTAAATCATAAAAGTTCCTCTCCTAACAACATTATTTTTTCTAAAATATCTGATTTCAAGGAAGTATTAGGAGAAAAAAAACAAATATCTGCTTGGATGACTCATGCTAAGATATGAGTAACTGCTGGGCTTGAATAGTTCCAAGGTACAAAAACAGCCTCACTCAAAGGACACTGTAATAGAAACTGTGTACGCAGAACAGGATCCGAGTCTGCTCATCTGCGTAAGTCAGCTGCCCCAGGGCTAACACATCCTGCCGCCCAGTTTCTAGCATGATAGTTCTCAAGTATTTAGGATCTAAGTGGGATACAAATCCTAAATTACAAAGCACTGACAGTACATTCCTTTTTGCTATAAACCCAGATACTGAAGGGCTTTGCCACCTTTCCCACAGGGAAGGTATTTAGCACAAAGCTCTTGTATGGATAAAGACAAGACAAGCCCCACCCACATTTGTGAAATCTGCACCTGTCTGCTCAGCCACCATAAAGCTCAACCCTGGCTCCTAACTGCTCCAGGGCATCTGTGTAGATGGAATCTCCAGTCCCCAGGAGTCTGTCCTCTCTGATTAAATAGGACTGACTGAACTGTATTTTAAGGCAACTAAGAGAAATTTTGGCTTTTGGGTTCAGCTGGGTTTGGTGAAGGAAACAGAGGTCTGCTTCCATCTGGCTGAGCTCCTAAGGCTTTAAACCAGACTCAGATTCCACTCACGTGTTTACTTCCTGTCCTGGTTTAACATCCCTTTCCTTTCCTCAGCTCGGTGGCCACATTTGTATCCACCCTTCTATCAGCTCTAAGTGCCAATTATGTGTTCCTCGGTGCTGGAGTTTTTGTCTTGTGAGGGTTAAGCAGAAGGTACACGTAATATGCTGGGTTTACCTCGCAGACTCTCCAACAGAAGAGACAACTTCAGAAACAGCAAAGAACTTACCCTGTTAACCCCAGCCAGCTGAGACCTAAGCACCTTCCCATCACTCTAACAAATAGCACAGACGCCTACTTGTCAAGAGAAAAGGTTACTCTGGCTAGTGTTGGAGGTTGTCCTCTACTGGACCCCGCTACTTGTAAGCACAGAGGGTGAGGTAGCATGTTATGGCAGGCAAGCAGAGTAGAACCTCAGCACCAAGAAAACAAAGAGTGTTCGTTCCCCAGTGACCCAAGGAACCCACCACTAGACCGAAGTGCTTAAGGTCCCCACCCACCCCCTCAACACCACTATGGTGGGGCTCAGCTTCTGACACATGGGCCTTTGATGGACATGTTACATCCAAACTTTTGCCCAGGATGCCCAGAGCTAAAAGGCAAAAAGCAAAGACACCCAACTGCAGCAAGCTGGGAAAACAGACTCTGCTCTTGTTTTAAGCGGTGAGAAGAAGGGGAGGAAGGCAATGGAACGCAGCTGGGCCAGTTATTGATGACGCTACTGAACAGTAGAAGGTATCAGATGCAAGCGCTGACTGGCAACAGTCGTACCAGCTGGAGAACACGATGCAGAAGGAGAACGTCTACAAGCCGCCATTATTGCTAATCATGGTTCTATATGCAAAGAGCTTTCATTTCATGCCTAATTATTATGCAAAATAATAAATCTGCATGTTATAAACTATGTCAGACTGCTGTGTTTTGAGCTTTACTTTATATAACCACAAACTGTGCTTCTAGCCCTCTCCTGGCAGCTTCCTTCTTGGTCAATTACAAAGCTGCGAAGCAGCAGGGCCACTCCCTTAAGCCCCTAAGCATCCCCAGTCAACCATGCTTGCCAGTTCAGGAGTCAGCAATATGGAATTCGAAGGCTCGGCTGGTATGCCCTACAGCTACAGTATTTTAGTCTTTCCCAAGTTATTCCTCACCTCAACAGTTTCCTGTCACTTCCCAATTAATGGAGAACAAATGGGTTCTGAACAAGCAATATCCAAACCAAAGCTCTGCTTGTTTGTTTGTCTGAGATAGGATCTCACTGTATAGTCCAAGCTAGCCTTAACATAGCCGTAACTCACTATACCTCTCCAGCTCCCCTTGAACTCAGTGGCAATTCTCCTGTCTCAGTCTCCCAAGTGTTAGGATTATAGGCATAACCAAATCCTAAATTCTTAATACCTTGGTTTTAAAAGATACTCAAATTAATTAATAACAAAAGAAATTGCCAAAGGATAGACAGAGATCAAATAATTTGGTTACACAGTCAATGCTATAACACCACTCTTCTCAGATATCCCTGATCAATACGTAAACTAGTACCTCCAAGGAAGGGAAATTCAGCAGTATTTCCGAAGAGAAGAACTGCAAGTACCAAGAATCAAATGACAGGTAATCTTGGTTGTCTACTTGACTATATCTAGAACCAAATAAAGCACAAGCCATCTCAACAATGCTGTAATGGATTTTTCTTAACCAGGTTATGAGAAGTAAGAAGACCCAACCTCACTCCAGGCCATACATTCTGGTAGAAGCCCACATAAAAGGACACGAAAGAAGGAAACTTTTTTGCCTACTTGCTCTCACTCTTGATGGCAAGTTCATCTCTCCTATTGCTGTGGTTCCCCTTCCACATATTAGAACCAACTTTTTGGGGATTCTAGCATAGACTGAAGACCAGCAGCTCTCCAGGAATCCTTCAGGCTTTTGAGTATTTGAGTGTTAGAATGCTCAGACATACAGTGCATGTACTGAGTAACTATGAGACAGCCACTGTTGGGCTGCCCAGACTGCAGCCTGTAAACTAGTCTGAAATCCCCTTTGAATACTGTATTCATTCTATCAGCTCTGCTCCTTTAAAGAACTCTAACTAAAGGAGACCTGAAATCCAGTTTCTGGAAATATTCTGACAAGTACCTTCCCTCTCCATTAGCTGTGAAATAACAAAACAAAGCAAACAAACAAAAGGAATTGATCACAGTATTATTCTGACATCCAAAAAGAGTGCAAATTTTAATACTAGTAAGCACTCATCATGCATCAGAATCAGGGCAGATGTTCCCTTAAGCTTCTCACACGTTTTCTCATTTAATCCTACTACAACTCCTGTGAGGTGGGTACCAGGGGGAAAAGGCCAGGAAAAGGTGATCCACGATCCCATTGCTACGGCAGAGCTAGGGTCTGGACCTAGATGACCAAGCTCCCACATCTGCTCTCTCAACCACTATAACTTATAAAATCACCCAAGTGTCTATTACATGACAAGGCTTACATAAAGTATGTGGAATGTTTACAGAAATATCAAGATTTGTCAAATATACACCCATAGCATGGTTGTGATGAGGAAAGTATCAGACACACACATTCAGGTGAGTTCTCACTTCAAACTATTAATCATCCAAAACTACAAGGCCAAGCTGAAAGAAAAGAACTAATGCAATGTAGTATTCTGGAAGGGACCATGGGCCAGAAAAGGGGTAGTAAGTGGGAAAGCAATGATGCCTATATAAAGTCTGGAGTTTAGTCACCAGTGACATGCCAATGTTGGTTTGGTTTTGACTAATCTACTATTGTAAGATAAGCTCAGGGGAAAGTGAAACTCAGTGAGGTGCATGAGAGACAGCGTGTACAATATAGAGGCTGGGGATACAGCCCAGTGTCAAAGCACTTACCCACATGAGGCAGCACTTGTATTGCATGAGATGCTGAGTTTGACCCTAGCAGCAAAGACACACACACACACACACACACACACACACACACACACACATTCTCTTGCACACACTCACACTTCTCACACATAAACACACACATTTTTAAAAGACAACTGTAAAGGGGTGGCATACACTTGTAGTCTCAGCTGTGTAGTAGTCTAAGGCAGGAAAATCATGTAAACAAAGCATATCTCATAGGCAGCACAGCAACACGGCAAGGTGCATCTATAAAAATAATGTGTAAATAATCCAAGTGCAGTGGCTCATGCCAATAATCTCGGGCCTTGGGAGGTGGATGCAGGGGAATCAGGAGTTTAATGTCATCTTCGGTACAGAGTTTCAGAATAGCCTGGGCTACAAGAGACCTTGCCTCCAAAGAAAGCAGCAAAAGAGGCAGAACAGGAAGAGAGGGGAAGAGAAAAAATGGAGAAATAGAGGGGGAAGGGAAGGGAAGAGAAGAAGAGAGAGGAGAGGCAAGAAGAGAGAATGGGTGGGGGAAGAGAACAAAGCTCTCATGTACCGGCATGAGGAAAAATAAGCCAAAGTTCAGACAGCAGGCGTACAGTACTGGAAGACTGTGGGAACAGGGTCTGAGGTGTCTTTAATGTGAAAAGGGTAAGAAAGCACACATGCATAAAACAGGCACTTCTGGAAGGGCACATGAACCTACTAAGACTGGCAGCTTCACAGACGACAGTATTCAAGGAACAAGAATCAAAGTAAGTCTTCAGGTGTCTTCTTGGAAGTCTACGCATGCATTACCTATTCAAAGTACAACTAACTTTTATAATGAAAGGACTTAAACTAAGATAAACTGTGAAGGTAATATAGGGAGAGGGAAAGACAAGGAAATCCAGAGATTAAAGGAAGCCCTGTCTCCTCTACTATCTGTTGAGACTCTTCCCACCAACATCATTTCTCCTTAAACGTCCTTGGAGCCTAACTGCTTGCTGAGCCAGCATACTCTCAGCTGCTTCTTCAAACTGGCCTCTCTCCCTGAAAAAATCTAAACTTAAAAGCCACCCACCTTTTGTGTTTTTAGCATGCCATGTATCTTATCTACTCCAGGGACAGCAAGCACCAACGCTCATGCTGTCTGGACTCCCACCCAGGCAACAAGCCCTGCTCAGAGCTCCTACTGCCACGCTGACTTGTGAAACAAGGACTATCTACCATATCTGGCCCCTGATGTATGAGTTTGTCTACCTTCATGTCCTCATGCCTTCATGTGCGTGGAGTTCATGTGTATGTAGTTATACCACATGCTGCTCTGAAGTGGATTAAGGATATAAAATGTATAAACTATTAAAACTTTAATGCAAGGAACCAAGGCTGGGGCTGAGACAAACGCTACAGGTTGTTCAGCAGGAGACCTACTGAGTCACCCTGGGGTGAGTTTCATATCCAGTGTTGGCTTTTGGGGCCAGTATAAGAGTTTGGAAAACCCAGTCCACGGGGAAGACTTTGTGAAGGAGACTTCTTATATGAAGCAAAGCGACCTATACAGAATAACCTAGGAAATGATGCACACTCACACCTTCAAAGGGTGCCATTGTTCCTGTCGGTGCTCCTCAGGAGGCTGGTGACACTTTACCAAAGCCCAGTTCAGCACCCTGATCTGGGAACAGACAGGAACTCTGACAGCCCTGGGTCAGGACACTTGGCACTCCCATCTCTTGCCTCCAGTTAAAGGATAAGCTCTATGGAGACAAGTCCCGCCTCTTCTACCCAGACTCCCAATGCTTCTGGCATTCTCCAAAAATTAAAAATTAAAAAGACTTACTCAATGTCAGTGAAAATCTACATGGTGCAACTGAGCTCACCCTGGCAAAAGCTCCCTCTAACCTAAACATTGCATTTCCACCCTCTTTAAGAAGCTGAAGCCTCCAGTTTCCCAATCCCTTTGTGGGATTATTAGGTATCAATTTCATTTGTGATCTTCCAATACCATTTTTAGTTTTGCATATCCCTCACTCAAAGCATGCCAAGATACCCAATCAATGAAGCTGAAAGAGAAGCAAACAGTCCAGCGATCCCTATTTAAAGGAAAAACAATATTACCATCTTTCGAGAGTATAATCAATAGCTCTTTACAAACCAGCTGACAGGGCCAGGCTCCTTTCTAAATGACTCTGTAAGTCCAGAGAAGACAGGGAATTCTAATGCAGATTCTCTCAGCTTCTTTCCAAGAACCTGCAGTTTCTGCAAATTCTGAATTTTGATAGACTTGTCCCACCTGGGTCTTAACATACATACACACCCCCACGGTCAGAGAACACTGAGCTTCCTTTTAGGGCCTCTACCCCATGCTCTCTACCTGAGCAAACTAGAAATGAAATGAGTACTGAGTAATAAATTATGTAGGTAAAACAATCATGGGCAAAACAAAATATTGAGAAAAAAAAGGGCCACTCTCAAGCACAGACATTAGGACACATTAACAATTCTCTATCTGTATTTTATTCATGGAACTCATTAATAAATAAGTAGTCTCCTTCGACCCCGGATGGGCTGTTTGTACATCAGTATTTCAGTTTGCAGGACACTACACTTAACTCCCTGTACTGAGGGACCATTATCCCCCCACCACAAGAAGGGGCAGGTGTAATGAATGAAGACCTGGCCAGGAATTGTCAGGTGGAGAAGAGAATGGCTCTTTTGCTAAGGATCTGAGCAGGTAGGCCAATGGTTAGCAACCATGACACCCTCCATCTCTGACTTAGGACTACAGTTCATTTTATTGATCCAAATAACCTGGCTGGTCACTAATTATTTGCAAAAAAAAAAAGGGGGGGAGGGGGGAAATAAAAAGAGAAGAAAAAGTATTCAAATACCAACCAGAGGCCAGTCACAATAATCGTCTTCCTCAAGACTAACCTATATGATAGGTGTTGTCATCCCCTTTTACTGAGAGAAGCTCACTTGTCTGAAATCAAGTAGATAACAAGTAACAGATGATAGATAACACAAGGCTAACTAAGCCAGGTCTCTGCAATCTACGACTTTCCTCTGCTTTCCTGC